>NW_026562461.1:0-705000 GCF_027474105.1 Poeciliopsis prolifica | reverse complement strand
GAGTATAGAGGAGCAGGATCTACATCTGTGGGGCTGGGGAGGATGGAAGGGGGTGTCCTTTAGCTTCAAGCTTTCAAAGGTTTGAGTTCAAAAGGGCTTAGGATAAAATTCTGAATATGTGTTAGCATATAATCCTGTCATTCACTGAGATTCTGAATGAAAAGATTCAAGAAGCATTTAAACATGATGATATTGGCACTATTAACTGATAAACTCTCAAAAATGTAATTGTTCTGCAAATGCTGTAAGCATCAATTAATGTTTAATTAGAATCAATACTTGTGAAGCAAACTGTAATAACAGAAATACACATAAATAACTGTAATAACACATAAAGCAATAAAACAATCATTTGCTTACCTGGTGCAAGTGAATCTGGTGTATAGGCTTTATTTCATTTATTATTAAACAAATAATAATATTTATTATTAACAAACAGGGTAATAATAATAATAATAATAATAATAATAATAATAATAATAATAATAATAATAATAATAATATTATTAATATTAATAATAATAATAATAATAATAATAATAATAATAATAATAATAATAATAAAGGTATCAATACACTTTATGTAGTGCTTTTCTAAAAACTCAAAGACAATTCATAGGAAACAAACTAATTTAGCAACAAAGCACTGAAGTCCATTAACCAAAATCATTAAGGGAAAAAAAAAAGTTTATCTGTTTTGAGTTCGAAGTGCAAAAATTAAACAAGAAAGTTAAACATTTAAATGTTGGAAGAAACCTGGACCTCAAAATTCAACATGGTGGTATACATATAAAATATGTACAATTTGAGCTGTAAAATCTATATTTTTACAGTCTATTTTATTCAGTCAGTAACAACCATGGTATTGTTCAACATATCTTTTCTGAACAAGCTGTACTTATTTCAAAACACAAAATGCTATGATTTTTTTTTAAATCTGACCTGCAACTGAAACATTATTAAGACGTGTGTGATAATTCAATGCAAATTCGTAATCCAAAAGGGAAGTAAATGTTGTCATAAATCATATCATCCAAGTATCTTCCAAGAGACGAAGATACTTTGAGCAGGAAGCAGTCCTGTCCAGTAGCAGTCAGTTTTGCAAGAAATGTGAAGAAACCTCTGACTGGAGATGGTTTCAATAGGACAGTCTCATGAGTGCAAGATGCTGTCAGCCCAGATTCCAGGCTGCAGAGCCGATACAAATCTCCAAGAGCAGAGACATTTTCTCTCTCTGGTTCTTCCTGACCAGATAAAATTAGTTCTTGTTTTTGCTACCTCTGTAAAAACCAAACAAACAACAAAAAAACACACACAATGTAAGTTTTCTTGCACAGTTAAAAATCTTTACAGTCTCGTTACTGCATTTTAGTTTAGGGTTAAACTTCTGGGCATAAAGATGAGTAACTTCCTCCTCTGGGCAGATTGTGTTGTAGGAAACATTGAAGGAAGATAAATTCGCCGAGCTCGAGGGATCCGATCGGTATCAGGGTTCTTCCTGCCACCATAGTCATGCTGTAGAAAACATCAAAAGATATCTGCCCCACAGGCTGCTGGTGACCACCCTGTGTGGTCAGACTTTGTTTAGACCTATCGGACTCAGCCAGTCTTGACAGTCATAGAATTATCAGTTTCAGATAACAAAGTTGGCATCTTTTATTTTGCTGTATATTTTTGAAACAAGCTCTGAACAGAACAAGTTTAGATTTAACTGCATAATTCCCAATGGGATGTTACTCAGCCTATTTTTACAGATAGGAAGTTGTTGCTTTCTCTGTATGTTGTGGCTAGGCATTTGCCTTTTTGAATAACTGGAAAAATGGCTACTATTAGGAGTGTTCCTAATAGCAGCGGCTCCTTATAGAGAAATAAAAGCAGTTTCTAGTCGGTCCAAATAACCAATTTCAGAGCTGGTAATCATGAGACAGAAGGATGCTTAATGTACATATTTAAATGATACAATAACAAAACAAATATTCAAATCAAAAACAGAATTTGAATGTTTAACAAAATTTACTACGGTTTGAATGAAACAGCTGAACAGGCATTTAACGGTTTAATAATAGAACTGCATAAAGTGGCTCCATCTAGAGAGAGCAGTGACTCCTTTCTCATCTAATCCCACTCTGCATGACCCCTCCACCCTGATAACTGCTATCAGGGGTGGAGTCAGAGGGAGGTGGTTTTCAAACGAATATTGCTCAAGTCAAAACTTCAAATACAGTCCCTCAGGAACCTAAAGAAAGTCTCTGTACATGACAGACCAGTCAATGAGAGATCAGAAAGGTCAAGTCAAAAACGCTGCAGTGGTGCTTCATTCAGACTTTGAGGCTTTAATTCAGTGGGATTTGATTTTAAACAAGCCTTCCACTTCAGCTGTCCTCCATAATGCCACAGCTGATGAGGCTCTTTTTTTTACTGCAAAAGATTTTATTAGACTAAATTGTTATTCTTATCAAGTCCAAAGGACGCCAAACACACACATTCACACACATTCACACACTGATGGTGGAAAGCTACTGGCTAGGTGCCACAGCTGCCCTGGAGGACAATGACATTGTAAGATGTTGGCTGTGCCAGCTGTGTATGAATTTACTCTAGATATTTATTAATCATATCTCCTATCTGAAGTGTATCAGAAACTTGATGAAGAACAAATAGCTGCACACTCACACATTTAACAAGATCTGTATTTACTGAGGTGCTCTGAATCCAGTCCAGCTTTTTACAGAAACCCCATCTTTGTCCAACCAGCATGCTCTGTGATGTTACCAGCCAGGAGCAACTTCAGGGGCCCTGTCACACATCCTTTGCCTGTGTTACATTTTTAAATACATTTCTAAAAGTTGCTTAATGCTGAAGACTTCTACTTTTGTCTGTTAAAGAAACTTTTGAAATTGATTTAAAATGACAGCAAAAAGTCTTAGTTACATTTTTCTCAACACATGGCAAACACAAAAATCTGAACCGGTACCTCAAATCTGAACTTTGACCAGAAAACAATCAGCTGAAAAACAAATGTTAAAAGATAAAAACACACGAGGAGAAAGTGCACAGGCTGCTTTACATTTTGTTCTGCTGCTTGACGGAGGCAGCTGATTCCCACAGGCCTCAGTAAAGTCCACAGTGTGGCAGGGGATCCCCTGTCCATGCAGACATGTGTGGTCCCTTCTTCATCCTTTTTCCCTCCCCCTCTATGGTACTGTTTCACTGGCTGAGGCTCCCCACCAACAATCAGGGCCTTCATGGGGGCCATAATGACAAAATGAAAGCCAGTTGTGTGTCTGTGGAGGTTTTAATGACTTTCAGAGCTGCTGTGGAAATGCTGGGCTCGGTGGCTGCTGCCTTACAAAGACAAAGCAGCTCAGGAGAGGTTTACAGGGCTGATGCAAGCATTGTTTCTACAGGATTAGAAATGTTAGCAGTTCTAATGACTGCAGATATTAGAAACACAGTGGGGAATGACAATTAAGTAGGACAGTAGATTAGAAGTTGATAAAAAAAAGGGTTGTGCTTTTATCAGATGTGTTTATTTTCTGTTTGATTTTGATTTGAAGAAATCTAAATCTGAGCCTGTTTCACACACTTTAGGATGTGTCAACATTTGACAAAGAAACAGATGGTGAAATCTCATAATTCACAAATGCACAGAACAAGATTCACATTTGTATATTTGATGTAAAAATAAATACATTTTGATTTTCAAGTTGCTTCTGTGTTGCACCTGTGTTGCACTGCATTTCTGTATGAATTTGGAGACTGCCTTGCAGTGCATGAAGAATGCAGAAATCATCCTTATTTGAAGTTTCACTCATCAGATAAATGTTTCATAAATCATAACTTTGGTTTTAGATATTTTGACATTGGTTGAGAATAACTGCGTCCAGGTTTGAAGGATCTAGGTGTTGTAGTTTGGGAGTTAGAGTAGGTCTAGTGTGGTCCAGATATGTATAAAGCGGTGAAATCAAACTTTATTGAAATTTCACAAATCCGTGAAAGTTTCACAAATCGCACGCATGGTTTTAGATATTCTGCTATGAGACCAGGATGATTTAGTCCAGGTTTGAAGAGTCTACTGTTTGTCAGGTGTTCAGACCAGTGATGGCTGATTTTTTTGTAATAGGAACTATGTAGGAGGATTTCAGACAGGATGAAACTCTGGCCTGAGATGTTGGTAAAGACTGAGCAAGCTGTTCTGCACAGGGCAGATCCAGGAACACCATCAGGTCCTGCTGCATCTCAGGGGTTGACAGACTGTCTGGGGCGTCTCACCTCACAGTCCTCCATCTTGAGGACAGAGGTGCTTAATTGCACTGCTGCATCAGAACAGCTGCCACTGGAGGCGCCGACTCAAAAGAAGTGCTTCAACTTCTCCACTAGTGAGATGTCACCTTCTGCTGGTGCTGTGGTTGGTGATGTGCTGGATTCCAAACCAAACCTGCCGGCTGTTGTTATGGCCCAGTTGTTCTTCGATCCTCCTCTCGTCGTCCCAATGAAGGTCTTTGGTCATAGTTTATGATTATATCGAAGGTCATAGAACCATGAGAGGTTTATTAAGCCTCCTAAGACTGTTTTTCCCCTATAAGGATAAATCTTTAAAGTCTTGACTGCCACAATTCAAGTTTGCGAGACATGGGTTATTCATAATAGGATAATGCAACTGTTATCCTTTTAATGTTTGCATTGTTTTGTGTCTCTGCAATATAGTCTCTAATAGTTGACATGTGGGAGGAAAGATTTGATGCTGAAAGAAATTCCAAACATCATAATCAGGGAAATGCATAACTCTTTTGACAGCAAATTACGCTTTTGAGCTTTTAGGAGTTCCTTATCACAGTATCAAACATGTCTTTGTTTGTAGAATACCTTGTAAATCTGGCCTACATTTGTCATTCCAAATGGTCCTGGGCTTGTGTTTGACTGACACTGTGTTTTGTCTCTGCAGCTTTAAAAAAAACCTTTCCCACATGCCAGAGTTAAAGTTTAGTAGGCCAAGCCTTCTGATGAGCCTGTATAAACAGGAATGAACCTGTTAGCAGGTTGGCCTGCTGAAGTGGTGAGAGAATGCCGTGTGGGAAGTGAGAGCGCATTCTTGTTAGATTTCCCACACATATAGACAAGTGCAAGGAAAAATTACTCCTGTCTCACCTAACCCTGCCCACAAGGAGATGCATGCATTTCAAGTATTGGTTTTTCTCCCTTAGTTGCATTTTGAGTTAGAGGATTCATGCTTTTTAGAATCATCCAAAACTAAGAATAATTACCAATGTCACAACTGGAACAATGTTAAAAACAGCAGCCAGAGCCAACAGTCAGTTGGAAAGGTGGGTGAAGGCTGCTGACATGAGGGAACCTCAGAGGTGTGTTGCATCACTTTACCAACAAGTGGAGTTTCAGGTTAAATTATACACCAGTTAGGGCAGGCAGATGTCACAGAGAGCTACTGGACCCAGTGGCTCCCATGGATCAAGAAAAACTGCAAATTACAGGTCAGTTGCCATTTGTGGAATATTTTTGAAATTTCCTCCCACACCAACCCTAGTAAAGGTGCAGAAAACAACTGGTTAAAGTATTTAGATACTTTATTCAGATAAATAAAGTCAACAAAATTGTTTTATTTCCTTTTAAACTCATAAAAATATGATTGTTTAAAATGTGTCACTGTGTTGACAGTGAAAAACATTGGTTGTGATCCAAGACATAACACATAAAGATCACATCTTTTAAATGAAGCATTATTAATGTCATGGTTTTCAGCAGATCTATAAGGCACACTTTTGTGTGTGTGTGTGTGGGGGGGCGGTGTGTGTGTGTGTGTGTGTGTGTGTGTGTGTGTGTGTGTGTGTGTGTGTATAGTGTCAGCACACAGTCAGTGTTTTCTCTTTTTCTCTGTAGTTTCTACCTACAAATCAGATATAACTGATACCTAATGTCATCGTACAACAAAGAGGAAGAAAGAGTTTTCCAAAGCGTGACTTCAGCTGTTCCTTTTAGTCCAGCTGCTTGGTGGAAGTCGTCTCTGGAGCTTCGTCCCTCCTCATGCCTCTGGGCACATGTCCAGCTGCTGCTGTTGCTTCCTGGTTGTGTGATGAGTAACAACCAGTGGCTTTCCCCTGAAACTTTGCACCTTCACACAAATATGCAAATGACATTGAAATATGAAAAGATATGAAAATGTGATAGGCAAAGTGGGCAAAAAGGTTCTGGGTTATGCAATTTATGAAATAAAAAAATTGTTAACCAAGGTAGGAGCAGCAAACTGGAGTTTATTATCTTTAAATAAAATATGAAGTCTAGACACTGATTAGTCAATACATATCAATACTGATTAGTCAGTGCAGCCCTTGCTACATGTTCTCTGTTATTTAACTACTGGAAAACCACAGAGGAACAAAAAATGGCATTCAGTTAGTTCATTTTATTAAGTATAGAATTGTTAATTGTCTCTGTATCAGCACCATTTGTATGACTTATATAACTAATAATATTTATTATGTTCAGCATTAAAGCCTGTTACATGCATCAGTGTTTGAGGAAGTAAATGTGGATGCTAATGATGGAGTGTAGTTTATGATTTCAAAGCTGTGGTCTGACTCAGAGCTGATTAACAACTAATTATAGTCGGCCACGGTTGTTATTTTTCGCCCTACTTGTGTGTGTCAAAATGTAGAATAGTGATGTGTTTCGAGTATCAGTGATGTTCAGATCAGATTAAAGCGACCTGATCACAGACTCAGGTCACATTTGAAAAGATCAGATTAAGGATCACATATCCAAGTGGCCTGGGTTGCATTCAAAAAAATCAGATTTATGAAGGTCCAGCACCTGCGTGAAGCTCACATCCCATCCACGTCAAAAAATCCACCAAATAGTGAGTGGCCAATGCTCCTTTTGTGCAGGTTTGTGCCGTTAAAAATTTTGTTTGTGCAGCTTTTGTTTTTGAGATATTCAAAGTTATAATTTTGGCTGCTGACGTCACCAGCCCCCCATCTTGCTCCAAAATGCCAGTCATTAACACATCAGATACATATTGCATGAAGCCAAAAAGAAAAAAAAAACTAAAGAATTGTGAACATAGCCTTAGTTACAAATGAGGTAGTAGGTCTTGGACTTATTATTTATGTATAAAATAGGAAAATAATTATTCATCTGAAAGCTTCTTCTCCCCAACATTAATACATTTGTAATCACACTTAACTCTCCTGAACTGTTCAGCAAATCAAATAATGAAGTAATTAACAATTCTCAGTTCTCAAACACATCGAGTTAAATTAAAGAGTTACAATAATGTCACGTTTCAAATATTTGATTCACAGCAGAGTTCAGATTAGCTTTCTTACCTGATCAACGAAAAGCTAACCAAAAGTTAACCAAAAGTTAACCAAAAGCTAACCAAAAGCTAACCAAAAGTTAACCAAAAGCTAACCAAAAGTTAACCAAAAGTTAACCAAAAGCTAACCAAAAGTTAACCAAAAGTTAACCAAAAGCTAACCAAAAGTGGGCCACCAGTATAAACATGTGAGAGTGGAAGAAGCAATTGCAGGCATTGCGAAGGAGCGAAGAGGGTCAGTTGAGCAGAGACTTCAAGGAACAGAAAACAACACAAAACATGGATGAGTGTAGACATTCCATTTATATTAGTAAATGGAGGATGTGTTGATGCTGGGAAATTGATTCCCTGTTTATTTAGGTCAAGATATAAAAAATAAAGTTGTCCCACTATAATTAAGCACCAGTTAACCTTCAAATTATGATTATTTACATCAAGATGGAGGAGTTCTGCATGTGGTAGGTCAGTGGGAAAACACAAACAACTTTTTTTCATGACCAAACCTGCAGATGCTCTGGCTCACATCTCGAGTGTTTTTTTCTTTTTATTTTCAGTTTGTAATACATTTTATGTGGCATCTGAAGAGGGTGCTGCAAAAAAAAAATAAAAAACCCACTACAAACATGAAATTCAAAGCTGTATAGAAAAGCGAACCAGAAATAATAATAATAATAATGAAAGAAATGTCAGTGTTATTAATTTCTTGACAAAACTTGTGTCCCACTGCCCCATGAAGAAATGCACCACTCCCTGTCAATCAGAGCCTGGAGGAGAGTCTTGGCGCAGTCCATCAGGCTCGTGTACGCACTGCTCAGTGTGCTAATGGCAGGGCAATGAATTACTGTGACAGGAAAATTGTTGTCATCAGTGGCCATGCATTCATATTAGGCTTTGTTGTGGTGAACCAGTTGTAGCTTAGCAACGCCAAAATTATTCTGAAAATAAATGCCATTTGTCTTGGCTTCCCCATGACAACATGAACAATAAAATGTTAGATAGAGATGATAAAGTAGAAAGCCATCAAAAAAGGCCATCCAACCAGATATAATATTATGTGTATTATAAAGTCAGAATTTTACATCTGACAATTGTTCTAATGTCAGACCCATATCTAATGTAGTAGAACCATATCTGAACAGATTAGTCCATAGGAACATTGTTAGCCACTGGTGCCAAACCACATAGTCACTGTGCTATCAGTTATAAAGCAGCTTTTGCTTTATTCACTCTATTAATAAGCAATATAAACTAATGAGTGCAGCTACTTCTCAAATAATAATTTAAGCCAAAATTAGACTAAAAGACCTTACTCCCATTTAACTGATCAGAGATTTTTTTAAAATCTGTGTTGTTGGATTCTAAACATGCAATATCCGTCACTGTAGCTGCAGTCACTTACTCAAAACTGTGTTAGACAAACAAGATGAGTACATTGTGGTTGCCTCCTTTGGCTTCAGTGAAGCTGCCCTTCCTCCTGAGCCCCTTCAGCTCTCACCACATCCCTCTGAGGTGAGCAGAGAAACCTCTAGCTATTTGTTCTTCCAACTACCATCCACCAAGGCTACACTTCCTTTTTCAACTGTCAGGCAGATTTCTTCATACTGGATTGCCACTTTTACCTTTGTGTGTCTGTAAAGTAGAAAAAAAAGAAAAGAAATGCGTGTTCTTTGTACCTCAGTGATCACTGCATCACCTGTCTTCCCATCTGTTGGGATCTTGGGATGTTTTGATTATTTCCTTCTAGTATAATCATTCTGTGTTCCTTGATTGGATCAGTCTTGTTACTGTTTAATTTTGGTTCAGTACTTCCTTAGTGATTCCAGTTTACTATGTTTATTTCTGATGTCTAGTTATTCTTTGTTACACTAATTGAATTATGTTTCTTAGGTCTGGTTATTATTCATTTTCAACTTATTTCCAAGTCCCCTTTGTACTTTCCCTCATCCCTGTGTCATTTTCTTTCTTTCTGTCTCTCTCTCCTCTGTCTGCCGTCTGCTCTCTCCCTTCACACCTGGAACCCGTTTCTAATCAGCCATTTGTACCTTCTTCAGTAATCAGCCTCCCCACTATATAAAAAACTCAGTTCCTCCAGTCTAAGCCAGTCATCTTCCTGTTCTTTCCCTGCTTGTTTTGCTCCTAGATTCCTGTTTTTCTTCTACTGTGTCTCCTGTGGTTTTTCTAATTTTTCATCAGTTCTGGGTGTTAAACATTTTTCATCTACAAGCTGACTCTGCCTTTCTGCATTTGGGTCCACTTTGAAACTACACATAATGACACTCTCTGTGTTCCTAGAGGGTCAAATGGCAAGGTGTAATAAGCTACAAACTTTTCTCTTTGTTTCCATGTCATGGGTTTCTTTTTGTGAAAAAAGACAACTTTCAATACATTGAATAATTCTCAGAACAGGCAGTATGTTTATAACACAATATTCATAAAAAAATATGTAACTTTAAGGGTTAAAATATTTTTGTCAGCATTTCTCTCTCTCCTCTTATTGTTAAGTTGCTAAAATCATCTTCCAATGAAGTTGTCACACTGAATCATCAGCCTCAATAATCATTCCTGCTAAAAGCCATTGCTGCTAAATCTATAGTCATAAAGGACAGAGTTTAATAGCAATTTGTTGTAGAAATGATCAATTAAACAAATAATAAGGTACTTAAACATAAATATTACAAAGTAAAATTCTATGCAAACCCACTCAAAATGCTCTTATCATCTTAAATAATAACCAAGATGACTCCAAACGACTTTGTGATTCTTCCCTTTCAGTGGATGATGATGTGTTCTTACCTCAGACTGACAACAAATGACAGTACTAAGAAATACATTAAACTTGCATTTTTTAAATGTACAACACAATGTTGAGTTTTCAAGTTACTCCACTTCCAAAGAATGAAGAAGTCTATGATTATCATCCAATAACAGAGAAAATCCAAATAATTCCAGACAAATCACTTTATTATAATTTAGTTTATTGAGATTTTATAGCATGAAATAAGTATTTGAGAGGAAAACAAAGCTTAGTATTTGATCCAGAACCATTTGTTTCCAGGTCAGAGGTCAGTCGTCACTTGTGGTTCTGGTCCTCTCATCCATATTGATCTTCAGGTTGCTCAGGTTCCCTCCAAATGTTCTGTTTCTGAACAGATGACCCGCCAGCCTCTCCTCACTACATTGCAGCCATCCTGCCTGCTATACAGACAGTCAGCCCCAAAGCATGATGCTTCCACTGCCGTGCTTCACAGTTGGGATGCTTCTTCCTCCTCCAAACACAGTGAGTGGATTTCATTCCAGAAAGTTCTCCAGATGGTCATCTTAATTCAGACGGGGCTGAACACGAGCTGGGGACCTTTAATACACTGTAGGATTTTAACCCATGATGGAGTAGTGCGTTATGGTTATCATAGTAACAAGTGTCTTTTCTACAGGCAACGAGTTCAAACAGGTTTAACTGATACAGGTAATGAGTGGAGGGGAGGAAAGCTGCTTAACGATGGATTGCATCTGAGACAGACAGAATTCAAATACTTATTCTATGTAAAAATATTTTAAAATCATCCAATGGGAGTCTGAGAAATGTGTCCGAATTATGGATTATTTTAGTTTAGCTACTGTTTCTTACGTACACCTCAACATGTACATAAGTTGGAGGTGTATGCTGAAGGGACCTGAGGGGGAACCGGGGTGTTTCAAATACATATTTTCCCACTTTATGAATAAGCTCAATATGAGAGGATAATAATTTGCATCAAGTTGATTTAATTAATTCCTTGGAAGCATAAAGTGATACAAGCTGAGCCTGATGGGTAGAGCTCACCACATGAATTCATTTGGGAACAAAAGAAACTTATGGCATCAGTAAAAAAGTGTAAAAGCAGCTTGTTAGAAGCCAAGAGCAGTGAGACAGGTACTGAGGTCTGTGACTGACGGCAGCAGAGAGTGTGTCCAGCTGCTCAGTGAGACAGGCAGTAAAGGGTCTTGATTGACAAGAGGTCTTGTGGCTCAAGCCTCAGCATGCCACTCACCCGCCACTTCCTGGGCTTTTGTGTTTCAGATACACACACATACTCACACACGCACAACCCCACACACACACGCACACACACCATCTGCTGTGGTAATTCACAGACTGCATGCCAGCGCAGCACACGGCCTCCTCTCTTACTTTGCTTTCTCCTATTCATCCTTCTTTCACTCACTCGTTGTCTTTTATTTGAAGGGAGAAAGCCAGGCTTTTCAGAACTTTTGTTTGTACTACCACTTCCAATATGCACTCTCGCTCTTATTTTCACACGCAATCATTTCCCTCCACTTAAAAGCAGTCTGATCTACTGAAGTTTTCACATTAATTTAATATTTGATAACATTATAGAAGCATAGAGGGAAACATCTGCTTTGGATAAGAGTTTTGAAAATAACTCATTGTGATTTCTCCCTAACATACCTTAGTGTTAATGAGTTAAATAACTCATTAACAGTTATTTAATGAGTCTGAGATCATATTAAATTACATGCCTATTATCAATTTAGTACAATAATATTGTACTAATTAACAACGTTGTTCAATCGATGCTTGTGTCTTCCAAAATGTAATTACACTCGATCCCCTGTGTTTGAGAGTTAGAGTTCACATCTGCCTATGAAAAGCCAAAAGCTTTGAACATGTCATACCACCTCTTAAGAACACTTAAAGCAGCTTATATTAATATCTCAAATAGCAAATAAACCTTGGCAGGCATTACATTATAGAAGTCATATGGGTACTACTGCAGAATTAATATCTAAAGTCTTCTTTTACTCCCTGCTGGGTTCATTCTTAGTTACATAAATGGTGCTCCTGAATTGGCTGCTTAGCAGACACCAACCAAGATTTATGCTACCTTTATACATTTAATATATCCTGCCTGACCAAAGGAAAAAGTTGCCACCTGAATTTAACTGAGTTATGGTATTAGCCTCCTTCTGGATAATTACTACAACGGCAGCTGTCTTCCAGCTGGAACAAGTTATTTAACTCAAAATGATTCAATGATTTTGTATCATAGTTTAACAACTATGTGAAAAGGCACATCCTGTGGACAAGAGGCGGGTGAAGTGATTAGCCATCATGCTTAGTGCCTACTGTACAAACCTGTTTGAGCAGCACAATGATCTGGGGTCGCTGCAGTTGGTCATGTCAAGATTCAGCAACCTATGAGGTCAGCTGACCGCCTGAATGACCAGGTTATTGCATCAATGGACCGTTTCTTCTCTGAAGACATGGGATATTCTTAGACGACAATGTCAGGAGGATTGATTTGAATTTGAATTATGAAAGACTCAACCACCACAGAGTCCAGACCTTAATTCCGTCCAGAATCTTTGTAATGTTCTGGAGAAAACTTTGCCCATTGGCCAGTCTCCCATCATCAACAAAAGATCTTGGTGAAGAATTAATGTAATAATAGAGGAAATAAATATTGTGACGTTGCAGAACCTTATTGAAAAAAGCCACAGCATATGTGTGCTAATCAAAGTTAAAGGCAGTCCTTTAGTGTGTGACCTATAAAGTAGATTTTATACCTTCATTCCATTTAAGAGCAATATTAACTTAATATATCTCTAGAACCTTATTTTTTGGATAATAAGTCAGCTGTCACAGCTGTTACTTGATGCATTTGTTTGGTCTTTAAGTGATCTATGAAACAAACGGGGCAGCAATGTGGTTGAGGTCAACCCACTGCTGTTACTCTCCTAACTCAAAAAGTGAGGTATTCTCAGCTCATGTGAATTGATTTATGTTGAGGTAACCTACACTCCAGCTGAGTATCAAATACAGCACAGCTGGTTTGTGGGCCCAGGCCTTTAGTGCTATGAAAAATGCTAAGACCTAAAATCTCTCCATACCTTAGATTCAGAAGAGCTATTTTCTGCTCACAGCATGACCATCTCAACAACTCTAATAATACATGTACAATATGAGTAACAACATTTAATTTGCATTTGAACTAAATTAAGTATTTTTGAATTGAACTGAATAAACAGGGAGAATTACCTTGACCAGTATCCCCATATCTACTACGCTGCCCATTTTGGCCAAACAAGGCATGAGGAAACACGCCTTCATCAGATGAGAGTCAAGCTAGTGTCTCAATTCTTAATGGATCCCTTTGAATGTTGGCAGAATGTAAAACTGAGCTGAGAGACTGCATGTCAGATTGATTGTTTATTTTTTGTTCTTAGTATCTCTTAAAACAATTGTCAATTCATATAGCAAAACAGATAAGATCTTTGCGGGATATAAGTTTGTCCCAATGTTCAAGTTCGTCCTTTACTTCAGAATTGAATAACTCCATATTTCAGACAACGTAGGAATCATTCAGAGGAAACTGCAAGCATCATTCTGTCAAATTCAGTAAGACTTATTTTCTTGTTTAGTGTTTGATAAATACAGTTTCTTTGTGATTTCTGCATTATTTTCTTTGTGTTGTTGAAATTCAGGTGGGGTGTAGACGTATAGATGAAGTTGGATGGTCTGTCTAAAGCAGGTTGCAGAGCTTGGGGAAAGTTTACTGTTTAGCTCGTGAATCAAACTGGTAAACGGGTCTAACTCTGTTGTTGACTGAGGAACTGGAGAGCAGCTTTATATTTAGCAAAGAATTTCTAAGTATCTCTTCTGGGTTCGACTGGGCTGATGATTCTGTCATGTCCATTTTTACCTTCCTGACCAACATGTAGAAATCCTTCTAAAACTTTGGATGCAAGAAAGTATTAGTTTATTTTCAAAAGTGTTTTATTTGCAATTTGGAAATGTGCAAATATATGCAGTGGTTGAATAGAAGAGGCGTTAGATGGGACAAGGAGGTTAAGGAAAGAATATTGTAGAGGTAATGGCTTTTTCTCACAGATTTCAATAAGTTTAGCTCTGGAGGAAGGTAAACTGACCCTGACTGTGGGTGGTTGTTTGAGGCATCTGGTAAGGACTTTCCAGAAGAGGCTGAACTGTCTGTTCCAGAATAACCATGCAGTACTTGAGTGCTTCCAGAATGAGGATCTGTCTAGATATCTCGGCTTGGACATCAAACAGTTGTACAAACCTTGAATCAGTCTCTCAAGGTATTCCTCAGCAGTCAAAAGCATCAGAGAAGGAGATTTAGTGACTTTCTGTTCTCAAGATGCAGGGCTTTACTGATGTGATAAAATAATAACAATAATAATAGATAAAAAATTATTTTCCAGCAGCCATTGTACAGCGTTTGTTTATAACCCAAGTGGAGCTGCACTTGGGTTACCAGGTGAGGGGCTGGGCTGGGCTTGGAGTTGCTACACTGCAAATTCAAAAGTGTTACTGAACATAATCAAGAGTGGAGCAATATAGACACTCTCCTAAGGAGTTGAATTGAAACGTCCAACCTGTGTTTGCTTGTTTTTTGCTCTTTTAACTGTATATAGCAGCAACAAATAGTCATATGGATGTATAAATACACTAAAGAGAATTTTGCATAACAATGGGCAGAAAGTTACTGGAGTTATTTAACCAAATCGAATTAGGTCAGCGAGTGGCATGTTCAGCTCAATGTGAAGTGATTCAAACTGATGGGGAAGATGAAGCACATTATTAAGTTAACTGTTTGATTGGAACTACCTGATCTTTTTCATTGTCTTGGTATGCATTCATTGCACACTACTCCCACGCAAGTCCCACAAGCTAAGATGTGTAACAACACTAACACAACAGGTGTGGCTTTTTAAAGGCCTTACAGAGACTATGAGAAGAAAATCTTCTAATTAACATGTTGTCTTTTTTTTTTTGCATATTACTTACCCCTAACTTAATATTGCATGAAATATTTGATTGAGCTAATAACTTAACATCACAAGTTATGTGTTTTTTCTCAAAGATCAAACATTTCTTAACAATTCTATAGAAATTGTTTTCCTTCATCATACCAGTACTTCCACCTTGATTTCCAATGAACTGGGCTCAGCATTTTGACAAGTTGGAACAGATAGGTCCCTTGCTATTTCAGCGTTATGGTTACTAAACTATGCAGCTGGGTTTCCAGTTCCTTTTAAATGCCCTAAACTTTTCATTATGTTGCATTCAAGTCGCTCTTCTCTCTCCAGAAAGGCATTTTTGCAATGGACAGAAAGTATTCTTTCTCACTATTACAAGACTATCCCTGCAGCCACTTTAACTTTGGTCTTCAGCAAACACCTGTGAAACACGCAATCCATATTTTTACACCAGTTTGACAGCATCTGCATTGCACATTTTACAAGACCAGACTAAATAAAGGTATTTCCAATTGGTTGCCTCAGGTGATGAAATTTCTGTTTAAGTTTCAATAAGCTATATTACTTAGTGAATGTTTTAAAAAAGTAGATGAAGCTCTTTGCTTAAATTGCCTTCTTTGAAATATCTTTCATAGAGCTGCATGAGTCTTGAAGGGTTATAAGATGACTTCAGAATTTAAGTCAACTAATATAAAGAAAGATAATGGCATTTGTAATCTTGCACAGGTTACATAAATGAAATCAGTGTCTGATAACCAAGTCATATATATTTGTTCCTATTACTATAACCTGTGCATTATAATGGAGTTTTATATGACATCCCAATACAAAGTAACTCAGTGCTATGAGTTACAAGAAATGGGATGTATTGTGCATGATTACTGGGTGAGTATGATTGTGCAGAATTATTATACATACTAATAATTAAAACTGAAAATTTTCTTATCTCACTTGTCATCTGTCAAAGGGAGAATAATGAACATACAACTCAATATTGACAAATAATCATTTCTGACATTTTCAAAAATAAAAATCTGTGACCACTATAGTCACCCTCTTTCCAATAGTCATTATAAGCCTTCCATTCGTGGAGTCTGTCAGTTTCTTGATCTGTTGACGTATTGTGCAACAGCAATCACAGTCTCACAGAGATCCCACTGTTCAGAGATGTGTTCTGTTTTTATTTCACTGTAAATCTCAAATTTAAGAAGGTCCCACAAATTCTCAAGGAGGTTTAGGTCTGGTGAGGAAGGGGGCCACTTCATTATTCTTTAATCTTTAAAGTAATCAAGGATTAGTTCAACATGTTGGCCTAAATATGTTGTAATTGTCCTATCAGCTAAAAAAAATTGCTGTTACCCCAAAACTCATATTATTTCAAAACATGTATATCTTTTCTTGTATTTTTCGCCCATGGAGGTCATCATTTTTTAATCATTTACAAAACAAACTCATAAAACAGGTCTGGATAACAGGTCTGGATAACATTTCTCTTCAAAATATTTGAAGGGAAATATTTTGTTGCTCAACCTTTTGAGGCAATCACTGCAATCAAACCATTTCTTTAACTATCAGTGAGACTTCTACACCAGACTACAGGTATCCTGGTTCACTCCTCATGAACAAACCTCTCCAGTTGCCTCGGTTGAAGGGAAAACCTTCTCCAGATGTTTCAGCTCCACAGTTTTTCAACAAGATTTAGATCAGGGCTGCTAAAAGGCCAATGTTTTGCTCTGGGCCATTCTTGGGCAGTTGTGGGTTTTGGGTCTTTATCCTGTTGGAAGACCCATGAGCAAGGCTTCCAACACTTGGCACCACATTTCTCTGCAGAATACTGTGATAGTCTTGAAATTTTACCAAACCTGCACAGACTCAAGTCACCCTGTGCATTTCTTCAAATACTTTTTGTAGATAATACTGTTTTCAGCCATTCTTAGGAATGTTGCATTGAGAATAACATTGGATGATGAGCTCAGCAGATGTGCAGCTCCACCAGGTGTTTAATTGCTGCTGCCAAAAGTCCCAGTCAGCTTTGGTGGAGCTGACTGGGAGGGGTTTGGAGGTACTCTGTGTGGTGGCAGCTCCGCTTGTGGATTGCTTCTCCAAGAAGGAACTTTGTGGAAATAGGTGGCACTTTGTGAGGAGAAGAATTTAGGCACTCCCTCCTGAATAGTTGCCAGGAGAGTTTTAGTCATTTCTTAAACATGCTTGAAAAATCAAAGCAACACTCCAGGCATGTCTTTGATGACAGGAATAACAACACTTTCTTCCATATGCTGTTGTCCATGTCCAGTGTGCTGCACACCATGCCACCAAACAACAGAGTGACTATTATCACCCTTTAAATAGGCTGACCGACTGAGTACTAGCTTGGAAACATCTGGAATGCTAATTAGAGGAAACACCTCAGTTTAACAAGATCAAAATATTTTCAATATTTTTAGAGATACCTTCGTTGTTACCAAAATCATTAGTTAATTTTTGTAATGATTCTTTTGAACCCCATTTGAAAGGTGATTTATTTTCTTTTTTCAGTATATGAAAGAATTATTTTCACTTGTAATGACTGACTTCTCTTTACTTAATTGTCCTTCACTTTCCTTCATTGCCACATCTTGGGGAAAACAAGTGCTAGGGCGGAAGGAGAGGATAAGCAAACATGATTGCATCCTCAGTATTGAACCCAATTGTCAGAATGCTCAAGGTCTTTGGTGTCACAGGAAAAGCATTGTGTGTTACTTTCCTCCCTACTGTTTTCTGCCTCTGTAGAAGAATAACACGGGATGTTGAGGAATACAATCCTCACAGTATTTATTGTATTAGAGGACACGCTGATCCTACTTCCCTCAGAAGTTGCACCTGGCTGCCACGCGACTCTTACTGTATATGCATGTGTGCAACCAAAGTGGTCCTTCCCAACAGGAATTTGAAGGTATCAGCAGTGAGTGGAAGCAGGAAAAGGGTGGCTCCAAGAATAGTCTCACTGTCTCTAGGCTGTCTGTCTGACATAAGACTGAATCATAGCCACGTTTTCCTTTAATTCTCTGATAAGACTGATTTCTTGATTTTTTAAAAATTTGACATCTTTAAATTATTTGCAGTTACTAAAAGTTTAATATCTTGATACTGCTCTCATTCAAGCATGAGTAACTGAAAAATATGAGTTATCATATAGCAAGTCTATACACTTGAATCTCATGTGTTATTGCCTTCATGGAATATAAATGTTGGATCTCACCAGTCTTTCGTAACTTGCGGCTTTTCTTTTTAAGTTTTCTTTTGGCACTAATGGCCTTTATTGAAAAAGATCAACATTTAGAATGTATAGCACAGAAACAGCACTGTTGAAAATCATCAAGGTAATGATCTTCTGAACTCAAATATTTGATGGATGTTTAAAACCCAAACAGGAGGGAGACAAGCATCAAAAACAAACAATCAGAGCCAAGAGGAAGGTCTTAGCATTGTTAGTCATGCTCATGGATTCACTGCTCAGTATCCTAATGTAAGAGATACTGAGGGAAAATGTTGATCTGCTGTTATCAGTGGCCATGCTAACTAGCCTTAGCATGCATTTCAGGCTTTGTTTTGGTGAAGCAGCTGCAGCTTAGCAGAGAAAAAGGGGAAAGGTGTGAGTTCAACCTAGTTGGGCCATGAGGCATTTTTTTTGGACATGTGATATCACAGAAACTGTTATGCTTGCACTCATTCTGATTGAATGGATGCATAATATCCTGAAATGTATTCAGGATAAGTTAGCGACCAAACTTAGGCTGCCTTGAAGCAGGGATCCTATATGAAAAATGTCTCATCTTATTCCAGTCTCCCCTGTAAATCTTTTGACTGCGCTACTCTAAATCCAAAATGTTTCACGTTTAATGCAAGAAACTCATTTAGATATATTTACAGCAAAATTATCTGGTAGTTTGAACTGTTTTAATTATATTTGGGCCATGACAAATTTTTATAAGACAAAATACTGCAAGCATAATCGGAACAACGGCCACAGATCTTGCACACTCACAGCCCTCCCACATTCCTGTCTATGTGCATGCCTACAACAGTGACAAGTGAGGAATCAATCCTAATGGCTCTGAACTGGGGTAGGACCGAACCAGACACCCTCCAACATGCAGTCAGAATGTGGGAGTAAGTCAGCGTCCATAGAGTACTCATAAAAAGCCCAGTAGCAGGAATTTAAACCAGGAATCTTTTCATTCAATTTAATCCAATTCATTTTTCAAGAGAAAACATTTTGAAGAATTTAAAGAAATATGTTACATTCATGCAATGTTTTCTTCTCCTTTTTATTTTTATTTTTTGATTTATCTAGAATAGGATGTTAAAGGATTCTTCTAACATGAAACGCCTCCCTGAGCTGGTGCTTTAAAAAGTCTATAGTTCAGCATTTCCCTGTCTCAGAGTCAGGTTTTACTTATATGTACATACGTTTGTGATCAAAATCACTAAAGATCATGCTTCCACCAACAATGAGAAAATAGCAGTAAAACCATTGGTTCTTTTGCAAAGTTAAAGGGTTTTGTATCTCGTGTTGAGGCTAACATGGTGGCCTCCATATCTCTCCCTCCTCTGCCCCTACCAGCATCCCACAGAGCCAGAGTGTTGTGAAAAGAACAAGTTTATTCAGTGAGGGAGCCTATTACCCCATGAAAGGTCTCTGAAAGGCCGCCCAACAACCCATGTCAGCACATGAAAGTAATGATGACTGGACACTGGACAAAATGTGTGTATGTGTGTCTTTGTGGATCTGTATGGCCTATTGGCGAAGGGTGCCTGCACTTGAACTGGGTCCATTCACTCGGGTTAGGGGGTCTTGTGGTCTTTAATGTGACCAGAGCAGGCCAGAATGACCTCTGTGGGACTGGCCGGCACCACAGCCTTAATCCTCCTCCCTCTCTTTTTTGATTCTTTTGCTTCTTTAGTGTCAAAAGAGGGTTCTGACTTTTTTCCTTCCTTTCTCTTTCTTTCTTGTCTGCTCTCCATATAGGCTTCACACTGGTCAAGGAATGTTTTAAGTTTTACATTTTTGAGATGATACGCAACATGAATCTCCAAAGTGTTCTCGTGTCATATCAGGAGCTTTAACAAAGATTCATTTAAATGATTTAGTTATCATTTTTCTCACTTTGATTTACTACCACCTATAAAATGGCTAAGCAGAACACACAGTCACAAGCAATAATGAGACAAAATGTAGACAAAAATGTAAATGATAGTATTGAATGTTCAGGTTAATGTTGATGTAGTTCAGGCCACATTAGAAATTAAAGGTGTTGGAAAATATGGTGATGTGATTACCAGAAACAGAACAAAAACCGAAGGGAATCCACACAGGAAAGATTTTTTATTGTAAAAAAGCCGTGCTGATCAGGTAATCCTCACGCTGCAGCAGTGTGTCAAGTCGGGTCCACTTTGGTGCTCATAGATGAGATTATGGCTGGATGCCCTCTTCAGCTGTAAAATCCCTAAATATTGGGAATGCATGAGATAAACTTTAATAACAACCATCATGTGTTATTAAATCAATCCAAGTAGAGTCATTAAAAAAACAAGGTCAGATACTTGTGACAAATAGTGCTGGGAATTTTGACTCTTTTCAGAGAGCCGGTGTTCTGACGATCTCATCAGATTTTTCTACAGTAGCGCATTTAGATAGCTATGTCTATCTGTCGGTGCTGCCTTGGCTGGCTGGCTGGCTGGCAGGCAGGCAGGCATGGACAACATGAGCAACAGCCCAGGCTGCCATTTATGTTCATTTGTTTTAATGCATGTTATTAAAAATGTGTTTCTGATATATTCCAAACTGCTTCTTGTGTCAGTGTGTAATGCAAGCTTATCCCTTTGACATGAATTATGTAGACATAATATAATACTATCTGAGAAGTTGTTTTTCCTCCCACACGTTTAGCTCAGGCAGACAAATTTAAAGTGAAGCTGAACATTGGGAACAGCTGTCTTCTGGCTGTGGACATTTTTATTTACCTTAGGCAATATGTCAGTTAAACATGGAGAGCGTTATACCTTCCAGCTAAACACATCTCTTTCCTAATGCAAATTAACCAAGCCTCATGGTTGGTGCATGTCTGTATACGGTCTGGTAGGAATACTTCTACCAAAATGGAACCATGAGAATCATGAAGACAACATTTTGAAGGGGAAGAGTTTTTCAGTTCTTCATCATTCCTTTTTTTTTCTGTGATTCTTTCTGGTAAGATGTTGATACTTCTTGAAGAAAAAGTCATCATATATTATTATTTTTACATGATGAAGTATGCTATGTAAGTGCACTTTTAATTTACATGTGGAAAAAAGTTGGGCCTGCTTATACTTCACCTAATTATTATCAAAGTAAGAATATTGATCAGCTGGACACTAATAGAGCTAGCCTCTGGAAAAAAAACAGCTAATATTTTTCAGACATTTATTAGTGAAAAGATTGTTTGGAATGATGTAATATTTTACTGTAACTTCTTTCACACTCTACTTTGTGTTAGTTTATCACATAACATTTATTAAATGTTGTGGTTTTAATTGAACAAAAAAATCAGAAAACTTCAAGAGGTCTGAATCATTGTGAATCGTTGTGAGTCTAACTCGGAACATGTTGCTCCTGGTAACAGTTGGTTTGATGATAACTTGCTTCCTGCCGAGCTTTTTATCTTAATGCTGAGTCTCCCTCAGTCCCCTCCCACCTACAGTAAGCTGCCTGGGTTCAGCAGACATTTCTCCAGCGTGTTACCCTGACGTGGCATTTACTGATCTAAATACATTTGCTTCTGATTAGTACTGCTTCTTACTGAACTGAATTCAGCTTTAAACCCTTTCAGATCATATTCCATAAATAAACACAGAACTCCCAATCATAAGCATTTGGTCCATTACATTGCAAAGTCAGTCCACTGAGATCTTGGGCTTTCGGAGTGTGCAGCCGAGACTGCACAATCAAAAAGGCGTAGCAAACAAACTGCAGTGCTCACCTGAGCAATATGAATGAGAACCATATGGGGATGTCACTCTCTGGCTCAACTCCATATCTTGGTCCTCTAGCAGATTCCCCCAGATGCTTTCATTTCTCAATCAACAAGACACCTTTTTCAGCCTCATCCTCATCATGTTGTATGGTTTCGGAACTAGGCGTGCATGTATGCACGTTATTCCAGCTGCTTCTTTGCATCATATCACTACTACACTCTCGTTCCAGTTTACCCCTTACAGTCGATGTCGTAGTAGCTACAGGATTGTGACTTCCTCCCAAAGCGAATCAGGACATAATGTATGTGAAACTCTATTTTGTGTTGGGACAGGGAGTTTGAAATCAGACTTTTCAAGAGATCTTAGAGAATATGGTGTGAAAGCAGCTGTTACTTAATTGACAAAACTGCAAAAACGTATTTTTGGTAATGGTTCAAGTTGTCTGTTCTGAAAGTGTATTCATGTATCAAGGGTCTTTCCACCCTTCACACACGTACCACACACACGCACACATGATACCTCTTACTGTCTACACAAGAACTTTGCATTATATTCCATTCCTTTTAATTTAGACAAACCCATCCCCTACACCTGACCCAAAACAGCACTTCCTTTTATGAGTCTTTAAGTCCCATAAAAGCAGGGGCCCTCACAAGGTCAAATTATTGGAAAATGGGCCTCACATGGTAAAACACACAGAGTTGCTGCGTAGATAACCTCTGACTCCTACATCTCATAGCACCACTTGCCTCAGGTCAGTTTTGATTTTTTTAACAAACAAATCAAAGGTCATTCTTATTCATGACTGCACTGCACCCATATTACAGCAGACAGACAAAAAATTATTAATAACCTCCAAACATATCTGTTTTTCCTTCTGAATGACAGCACAATGATTCCATTGAGAGAAAGTAGCAACAGTTATTGTTGCTACTTTCACAACTTCCTTTTTAATGCTACTTTTAGCCTACTTTTATCATGTTTTGTGCATTAAAAGACAACCAACCCCTTGAATTATATGCTTGTGCATTTTATAAGTAAAATGTTTGATACACAGCATCAGAATTGCTCTCGTCGAGCATCTGAGCAAAGTGTAGAAATTTGCAGGTCAGGAGGAGCCTCCTGCTTTTTGGTTATTTTCCTTTGCTGGTCTCTTTATGCAATGGCAGATGAAATTAAGAACTCCTTTAGATTGTTCTCCTTTTAACTGTCTTTCCAGCAACGTCTGTGGTTTGTCACAAAGTCCAAAATGCTTCCATTTAAGTTTGAGTAATTTGCCCTTTTGTTCTTCTAGAATGGTATTATGGTCATATTTTAATTTAAGCAGTACTTGGCTTAGTCCTCATGGCGGTGGTGGCAGGTTCGATTCCTGGCATGGCGACATTTGTTGGATGTCTTCCTCCTCTCTCATTGCCCTCTTTCCAGTTAAACTACTTTCCAAAAAGGCCACTGGAGCCAACAAAACCTTTAAATAATAACTTAAGAAGTACTGTATGTTGTCATCTTTTTGAAGTAGTTAACTCCAATTGACAAGATCAGATGTTTGAAGTTCTTTGTCAGTTGATTCGGTCAGCTTCACTTAGATCTTTTCAATGCAGGTTCGTAGGGAATAATCTGTCCTCTAATGATGCTTTAATCTGGAATCAAGTAGAAAATAATCAATCTATGTATATGATCTTTGTAAAGAGAAATATGTGTGGATGTGTGCTGCAATCTCCAGATATCCAGCATTTCCTTCAACTTCACTTATTTGTTAATGCAAGAACAATGCGTAGGGGAGCAGAAGTCAGCCGATCTCAATATGGGTTTAAATAGAAACTAAAATGACTAAAAGATTTCAGTCATCATCCAGGATCAGATTAAATACTTTTTGAAGGGAGGCTGGGGCTTCCATTTTCAGCAGATAAAATATGCAGTACTGCCATTCTGCAATTATGCTCAGTGTCATTTCCAACATTTGTTCAGCTTTTGCAATTACAGGTTATGGAAGTACAAATTTATTGTCACACTTCATTCAAACCTCTCCAGAGTATGTGGTTGTGTTGTAGAAGATAACTTTCTACATTCTAACAACAGTTTAAAAAAGAAAAGAAAAAAAACACAAAGCAGGTGATGACTCATCTGGGAAGGGAACTGATGAGGACTTGTGTGAGGGAACTGGGGAGTTTATATTAATGTACAAGCAGAGTACTAAGTACTAGCAATATTTAAATCAAAATAATGAGATGTCTGCCCTTTAAGCAAACCGTGGAGACTTTGTAGTTAGTGTTATCTCATGCAGTGGCTGTCCCACCTCTCTTCTGTAGAAATTGTTTTATCTGTAGTGAACTTATCCAGTAGGGCAGGGACATGTGGGAGCAACCAAAGATAACGCGCTTCTGCAGTTGGGGCAGAGTTATGGTAATGAGTGCATCAACATCTGATCTGTCTGAGGTTTGCTGCTGCCCAGCATGGGTGGGTTCACTACTGACAGCAGCCATGCTTGATAAAGTTTTGGTGCCAGTTATTTAAATACTGTACTTGTTGCATCAATGTAGGAAACTTCTGTTTTATCATAAGCACTTTGAATGTCAGTTATGTCTAAGCAGAAGAAAACTTTTTTCAGAGACAGAAATACTGGCAACTCTTTGTTTGACTTCCTGTTCAGTTACTCTTACATGGAAACATTTCTACATTTGCATATATCATTGCAGAGGAAAAAACAACAGTGTAATATGACATTGTAATATTGTAACTTTTTCCAGTTTGGCTTTGTGTCAAAGATGCAAACACAAGTTAAAAAGAACATTCTGTTACATATTGTATTTCCTGCTGTCAGGGAGTTTACTAAGTTAATTTCTACATTTCTTGTGAAAGAAATGTTATGGAACAATGAAATATATAAAAGTTTGTTGTGATTACACTCTGAACATGAGTTTTTTATTCATCCTTATAAACTTGAATGCTGAAAGTCAATGACTGGATGCAGTCTGCTGGGTTTCCTTAGAAACTTTTCAAACTGCTTTGACTAGAAACTGAGCTTAATTTGTTGTTGTGAGATTAAATTAAATACTTCTTATACATTTCCTTGAGTAGTTGTTTTGAATTGGTGCTACTTTAGTTAATTAAGTTGTATTAAATTGAACTGAATTAAATTGTCAAGTTACATGTTTGTTGTCAAACCAGTGAGATAACTATAATATTATCTCACTGTCTGACATGACAACACTGACATGCTATTCTGGACATAAAATATTATTTAAAGAGTTTCATGCATATGATTAAATTCATTGTTTATTTTTATGAATTTTTATGATTAGAAAATTGCTGCATTTAAAAAATCTTTGTGGGACTATTTTTTTCTCCAACTATCTGTACTGTGATCCTGGGAAATAAGCTGTTATTCTAATACAAATGTGGAGAAAATGTACCAAATATGTAAAACCTGTTTGATTAACGATCAACCATTGTCCAAAAATAAATAAATAAATAAATAAAAAGTTTTTCTCCCTCTACATTGAAGAGAGGTCTCAACCCACATATCTTCCTGATTGGTTGACCTCTCAGCCAATGAGAAGCTCCCTCTCCAGCTCCATTCATGGAAAGCCAGGCTGGAGGAAGAATGGAGTGGGGGAGCAGGTGAGGGAGGATGTGAGTGCTGCTGAGTGCTTCTTTCTCACTGTGTATCACAACACTTACTCTTCCAGATGACTCTACACAGAACAAAGAGTTTGTAGGTCTGATGCTGAACTGTCTTACCCTTCCCTTTCCCAACCAGAACCACAGTGTTAAAGCTGTTTCAGGCATGCACCATCTTAATGACACCCTCACTCCTCATTCACCCAAATCACACAGTGATCACTAGGGTCACTAAGACAGAGAAATTTGCTGTTCTCAAAAAATACTATTTAATGGCTTATGAAATACATGAATATTGAAAGATGCAAACCTGTACTGTTAGAATAATTGTTGCATCATACAGGGTACCGATGCGTTGATAACGATGCATGTCTTGTAATATCCACTGTCAGCATAATAGTTTAACTACAAATAATTTTGATCAGAAAGCAGTGTTTTAGTTATTGTTCTTTAAAACAAAGAAGTTGCTGTTGGTTCAGTTATATGTAAAATGTTTTCATGTCTTCAAAGAATTCCATGTGGTTTATCTCACAGGATAATTAAACTGGAACCATGGATGTTTAGTTCACTTTTGTTCTCTGCCAAGAAAACTCAAAATGAGCAATGACCTTATCTCCACACCACAATCCTCTCACACTGATTGCATGTTTATTATTATCCATGTCTGTTTATGCACTGCTGACTGTATAGGCACTTTTCTATGCTTCTTTTCCTTTCCTTTTTTTCCCATCTTTTTCCATTCTTGTGCAGGGCGTTTTCTTACAATCATCCGGTCCATAGTTTCTTGCCCCTTCACCCTCCCTTGTACTGTGTGTGTGGTTGTGTGTGTTTCAGCTCTTGCTTCTGCAGGATGCTTTGGTCTCAACAATGTGTTGTTGGTAATGTGCCAGAAGTGACTCATTGTCTCAGCCTCATATAGACAGAACACCAGGCTGCTTGAGTTTCCTGCTGGTGGCGGATATGGAATCAGTATGTTGACCAGATAACAGGATGGGACAGATTCTCTCTTAGTTCCTGATAAATATTTTTGCTATGTGCCACTTTCATTAATTATATTAGAACTCATTCAGTCATGGTCCACATTTCCTGACTATGTTCCACACAACGATGAAGTGTGATTCCCAGAGGCCCCTGACATGGGATCATGCTGGTAACTACCTGGCTGCCAAGGAAACAGACATGTGTGAGGTTTATGTCTGCTGAGACATTGGATGTACAAACACAAAGTAGAATCTCATATATTTAGATTTTTAACTTAATTTAAATTTTTTGTTTTAAAAGCTTTTCATGATATGTTTGTGAATTCCAAGAAGAAAAACAAATATGAATATTTATGTAAGATCAAATTAAACTTGATTATTCTCTCTCTCCCTGTCACTGTACTTTCTGTTTCATATTATGCATTTCCCTCCATATTTATAGTCGATCAGAAAGATTAAATATGTCATACACATTTATTAAATATATTAGACAGCCTTTTTAATACCAGCATGTGAAATTAAACATAGTATAAAGAGAGACAGTAATGGGCATGAACCAGCTTACTGCTTCATTCTGTATCTGACACAGTGCCACCAGAAGTGAGGGACAGAACTGCTTCACCTCTTGCTCATCATACATTAAACAGATTTATAGAACAATGAAGTGAACAAACTGATTTCCTATTATCATCATTAGTATCTATTTTACTTATTATGATGGCAGGTGAGGCTCTGGAACATGCCTTCACCCAAGTTCTCAAACTATGGAAAAAATACAGATTCTCACAATACTTATTTCATTGTCAGCAATATTCTCAGTCCAGTCCCACAAATTCCCCGGCATGTTCTGCCCCCGAACATGGCGTATGGAAGTGTAGCTGTCCAGAGTGTATTAAAATTGGTTACAAGTGGCAGTTTGAATGTTGTAGTCTCGATTGCTTTCTGACAACAGTCTCCATGCCCCCCTGCCCTAAAAGCCCCATTGATGTCTCAGATATTGGAAGGGGTGAAATTAAACCCTGGTGACTCCCCTGGTTTGCTCATTCCACATCCACATCAAAATGTTGTGTGGTGTTAGAAAGGAAGACCTGTATACCTCACCTGTACCAACATAGGTGGGTGTCTGAAGGGTAGTAGGCTTTTTGCTAATAGAAGTAGAAGTTTTGAGGATGTCAAGAGGACAAATTTTACAAGAAAAATGTTGATATAGTTTGTCAGATAAACTCTTTAAGAGACAAGTAGATCCTGTCATCGCTCTGGACTGGAGGTATGAAGGTAAGCTGACAAAAAAAAAAAAAAAACTCAACAACATTGAACAGTCTTAGGTTCTGGTCCCTTCAAGTCTTTTAGGTAAAGAAGATTGCAGAGCTTCTAAAAGGATGGAGGGGTAGGGCCTCACCCCACCTTCCTCCTCATCCTCTCTGTACAAGCTACCCAAGCCTGAGTGACCTCCAAACTAAACTATCAGAATGTCCCAAGCAGCCAATGGGGGGGCTATTGTTCTTCAAAGTAGGTCAAAGCCTGTTGCTATCACAATCAATTTGCAATGATTTGAGAACAGTGGGGCTGTAGACAGGGAGACACTGGCTACAGGGCCGATCACACTTGTTGATATAAGCTGATGGAACAGGAACTAATGATGGTATTCTTTCAATTTCATCAGTCCTTTTCTTATTCTCTTCTCACAAAACTCATTCTGTCTCTGTACCCTTGTCGACATTGTTCTTCCCACCACCCCCTTTTCTCTTTCTTCTCCTCTGCTTTTCTATAGTGTAATTAGTCAAGTGGAACATATGGGGCATCATATTACATAACCCAACAGCAGCTGCAGCGAGAACCAGGAAAATTCAAATCTGAGGCTGCATTTCTTTGGCACAGGAGGTGTACAGCCTTTAGCTGTGTCATGGCAAACATTCTGAATTCCGTGTCTGAAGAAGAAACGCTAAGAACAATAACCTGCTGGTGCTGGCCTCTTCCTTTCTTAACCTAACAATGAATGCATCGCTGGGGCCCACTATCACAGACTCCTGCTTCTCCACTTCATAGCATTATAGCTTCTACACTTTGAAGTTTCATTTGTTTGAAAATGATCTAATATTTTTGTCACTTTTAAACAGTGTTTCATTGCCAGTATTATTTCAGATGTTTTTGGTCATCAGATTGTGAACTACTAAAAAATTAAAAAAATATATGATGTGTATATATATATATATATATATATATATATATATATATATATATATATATATTATATATATAATATATATATATATATATATATATATATATATATATATTATTTAAAAAATGTTGAATTGTTTGGTCTGGTCTAGGTCAGCATGGCAGGTTTAACACCAGTGAATTGTCAACTCTCTTGAGCAACATTGACAATTATCAAACAGTTCCAGAAAAGAAAGATCATGCAGGGTAATTGCTGCTGCAACTACCCTTTGTGTCCCGTTTTTTGCATTTCTGACACAGCTGTCCTTCCTACTCATTGTCAGCCAGTTCAACAGATGAGCAGTCACTTTGTGCAGCCTCTTTTTAGTTTTTATGTCCATATGACCTATGACCTGGTAGGAAGTAAATGTATTTTCTGGTTCGTCCGTACAGTGTCTTGTAAACATTAGCATTAGCCCTGTCTGTTCCACTGAGCTGCAACTCAGGATGGGTGAACATGGTATAAATGAAAGGTTGTCATATTCCATGCACTGCATTTAAATCTGCCTATTAGTCCCCTGAAAAGTAATAACCCACATGTGGAGCTTATTGAATTCCCCATGTGGGTTGGTGGAGCCTGGTGTCCTGTATCCACCGTATTCCTGGGAGGTTTACTGGGGAAACAATTATGCATCTTACTTCCAGCAGCCACCGGAAGTAGCAGTATTTCATTGTAATTTGTAGGGGTTTTTGCTAGTCCATATTGATGATAAAAGTTACATCTCTCTTTTGGTTATTATACTATACTTAGTAAAACTTGTTTACGGACACACCGTCTGCTATCAGAGAGCTGTTCAGTACAGATTATCTTAATTGTGAGTTTAATTCTGGGGAGCAACAGGAACACGATCGTTAAATTTTGTAGCAAAACGACTGCGAATTAGCAGCACTGCTAGCAGCACATTTCTCTGAAGAACTGACAGTAAGTTCTTCAGAGAAAACTTACAGTCTGTAAATTGTCTCTGAAAAGTTTTATTGACAACAGTCTGACCAGCAGAGAAGCTGGTCAGAGATCGAAGCTGCAGGTTTGTGCTGACAGTACAAAGCACCAGAACTACAAAATATTAGCTTAGTGTGATGTGAATTTTATTTTACATTTGAATTTAAAAAATAATAAAGTTCATAATCTGAGTCTTTATCATTATTATTGGGCCAGCAACATTTATTTCTAAGACAAAATAAAATATCTGGGATTATTTAGTTAATCACAACCAGAACCTCGAGGTTATCCACTGCTGAGTATCATTGCAAATCAGCGGAGAAATAACCACAGCTGTTAAGTTCCAGACCATAATATGGAGAATCTCCCCACTGGACTAGAACCGAACCGAATCACACAAAAACCTGTTATAGAGAGCAACTTGCCACTGGAAAGTGTCGTATGATGGCCTTGTGGAGCTCAGATAACTGTTGTGCTGTTCATGGCTCTTCATGGCTGTTCTCTAATAATCAAACCACATTTAGTTTGTGACTGCAGCAAGTGTGTTTTGAACGTGCACCCAAAACAGGTGCACTAGTTTTTGTTGCATACCGACAAATAAGCAAACAAAAAGAATTTGGCTAAAAATTCTAAACTTGAAGAGAAAACCCAAAATGCTTTTTATGTGCTCATTTAATTGTGTGGACCAAAAGCCAACGGAAGAAAATGCGCATCTGCATCTGAAGCAATTGAGTCAGTGAAGTAGCTAACTCACTAGACTAAGTAGCTGATGATGCTAGTGCGGGTAGCTACAGCTACATTCTTCACATATAAAATGTTGCATTTTATCATTTCTTTAAGTAGCTGTAGATCTATAAATGCTGGAGGCTCTCCAGCTGAAGATTCTGGCTCACCAGCTGAAGGCTTGACAGCAGGAGGCTCTCCAGCATCTGGCTCTCCAGCTGAAGGCTCTAGCTCACTGGAACTGTGCAAGCTGGAAGCCCTGGGTTTAGCAGAGGCCTGAGGGACCTTGTTGCTGGAACCGGATTTGGCATGGCGAGGCTTCTTTGGGCCGGAATCGACAGAATTACACACAGGCGTCATAGGGCTGGGACTGATTGAAGCAGAGAGAGGCGTCATGGGGCCAAGACTGACGGAGGCACAGAGAGGCAAGACACTATTGGCCCTCACTTAGAGAAATAGCGTCTCATGGTATGAATAGCACTAGAAAAAAACCTTGTAACAAAGCTGTCTTTCTTTATCTGGTGCTTTTTCAGGTGACTTTCTAGACATGACATGATGACATTGTCGACCACCTTATGCTCCAGGAAGGACAGCAGAACACCCGAAGGTTTTGGTGATACCACTGAAAACCTTTTTGCTCAGGGCAGGAATCCATTTCTGCTGGATTTTGCATCGCTGTCCTCAATTTCGGCCCATATTCGGGCAACAATACAATCTGGTGTCTCTCTCAGGTAGCTAAGACACCAACGTGTCTTAGACTCCCTGGTTCCTCGAGACATCAACGACTTTACAAAAATCCATACTGCGTCTTTTTGCTCTTCTTTGAATGACTTTCTCATTGTTATCAGTTCCTGGACGAACCTGATAACAGGATTCACCAGAGAACTGAATTCTAACCCTACCGTGAATCACTCGATGGGGTCCTCATCATCCGAGGGAGATGTCACCATGGATATAACATGCTTTAAAAAAAAGCATGTTAAATACCTCTGTGAGTGCATGTCTTTAATAGTCTCTTCAATCCTATAGCCCGTCTAAGGTCTGAGAAATTACATTCTCAAATGTGGCTTTCAAGCCTCGAAATGTGAACCCCTGGTTCTCAACCAGGTCCGAAACCACATCTGAAAAAACTGTCATCAGATATCTCAAGAGATATTTGGTATTCTCTCCGATTCCCCCATGTCCCAATGTTAAATCCTCCCAATCTTCCTCCGGGATTTGAGGGAAGTATTCTTCAATTGCAGGAATTGCGTAGTTGTCCACTAAGACCAAGAGATGTCCTCTTATTAAATCTATCAGAGCCATTTTGATTAATAAAATCCAGTTGCTCTTCTTTTTGGAACAAGGTAGGAGTTATATACGTTTTACACAACAAAGCGCTGGTGAAATCACAAACTATGATGCATCAGCACAAGAATAGATGCAGAAAACCTATTATTATATTTAGCTAAATATTGCTGAGGGGCACATCCAGGTCTTCTTAGACTTAGACTTAGACTTCCTTTATTGTCATTGTACAAAAAAAAAAAAACACAAGGTGAATCTTGACAACGAAATGTCGTTACTTGGCTACCAGTGTAGCAGAGCTAAAACCTTATACTACACAATAAATAAATAAATACAATACAAGTGCCATAGAATACACAGGTTCAGTGTTGTGAACAAAACTAAACTAAAGTGCATGTATTGACCATGTCCATGGGGGGGTGGTTTGGTTTAAAGATTTAAAAAAATAACAAAATTTGGAAAAAAAAAAAAAGTCAGTCAGGACAGCAAGGATAAAAGGGACGGGGGCTCAAGACGTCTTTACATCCAAGACGTGCCTGCATGTCCTTGATGTAAAGACGGTGAGTCCTGCTGTGAAGAATCCAGTTGTTGCTGACATATTTGGCTTCTGTCAATTACATCCTCTCTCCCATCAGTTTGTCTAAAAAGGTATCATCAATACCAAGAGTTTTGTTTTGTCAGTGTGACATTAGTGATTATCTCCAGACTGTTTGTTACAGATGTCACATTGTTGCAGCAAACCATGGCAAAGAACTGCCTGAGGATCCACTCAGATAGATTCAATCTCATCAACTGGTATAGGAGTTGATGAGACAAATTCATCTCTCATGAATTTGTGTGGGTTGTGCAGTTTGGATCTGGAGTCAGAATGATATCAAAAAATGCTGTTTTAATGTCTTCTAAAATAGAAAGAGGCAAACATATGTGCAGGAGACCATATCTTTGCATCTATGCAGACGATGTCTGTCTTTTTTGCTGTTGTGCAAGACACAATATGGGGCTTGGCACTCCCATGTCAGGATCCCAAAGAGGCTGGAGGAGAGCCACCATCTCTAGGCTCAAAACATTCTGTTGTGAACACCGGTAAGACCAGCCCAACTTGAATTAGATCTCTCACCTCTTTGTCCTTTAGTTGACTAAAACCATAATCATAGATTATGGGGTTCATTAGCCATGTGTTATTCCAAGCACCGCATTAATCCTGGGAGCCTGTTTTCTAGCTGCTGCCACCATATGGGACAGAAACTGGAATATGCTCACAAAATGGAACATTTAATGCTCATACAATAGGCTCAGGTGTTATGTAATAGTCTTACATCTGCTGACTAAGTTTTATTCTGTCCACATTTTCAAATGAAATGTTTCATCACTAAATCTTGATTTCTTGATGGAGTAAAAGATCAAACAATATATATCAAAGTAAATTAAGTCAACTAATGAAGCTCGACTTGGATATTTTTCTGCAAGAGTCAGATGATCACATAAAACCATGACAAAACGTGTTGCAATGAAGAAAAACAATTCAAGAAAAATAAATGCAACCAAAATTGAGTTCTACAGGAGGAAAAAAAGCTTTTATGGAACTAAAAAAACAAACTATTACAGAAATCAGTTAAATTTTAGGATTTCAGAATTTAACAATCTAGATTAGAAGAAGATCCCAAGGACCAAAGAAATCAGTTTGCAAGCACTGAACTAATTCTTGACAAGCTCTAAAACTATAAAGTGACTGAGAGATTAAGAAATCTGTCCACTGCTGAATCATTCATTTGGTAAAAAGAACTCAAGTAGATCCCATCAGACTTCAGGAAGGATGTGTGTCTTTAGATTACTGCTATCTACAAAGGACTTCATGAATGAAGTACTGAGGGCAGTCTCAAAATATGTTAGCGGTTTGCGAAAAAGTCCTGAAAAAATTATTCTGTAGAATTGCTGATGGCAAGAAGAAAGTGTGGAGACAAAAGAGATCTGACCAAGACCCAAAACAGAACAGCTCACTTGTTCAACATGGCAGTGGGGGAATGACAGGAAGATTGGTTCTAAAACAATTCCATTCATATGAAGAACCTGATCAGGAACAAGGAATTTACTGCCTTTATAGACTTTATAGACTTGACTATAGACTATTATTCATTCCAAACAATAATAGGAGCTGTGAGTAAAAATAATTTTAAAAAAAAACCCATTGATTTCAGCATGGTTGAACTTAAATGATTTGGAATCCTTTAAAGTGTGGATTACACATTTTACTGACATACTGGTATCAATATTTTAAAGCTTTGCCAGATGTTTTTGAAGGACCGTAAATATTTTTGTCAAAAATGTCATGCCTTTAAGACTTCTTGACTATTGCCTGCATAGTCAACAGCCATAAACTCTTACAATTGTAACATTTTTGGAATTGTAAGATTACAATTAAGATAAAAAATATTTACGTGTCAAAATATATATTTTATTTTTTTTTTTATTTTAATCAAGTTGTGTTCTTGTAAACAGCTGAACTGATAGATGTGTGATAATCAATAGGCCTATCAGCTGTTGCCAATGATTTAACCTCAGGGGGTTTAAGAAGTAACCAACAACAGATCCAGACCATCCAGCATTAACGGTTCAGCCTTTCTACTCATTTCAGAGGGATTGTCCTTTGAGTCCATTGTTTTGCTCTTTAAATCAAAACTGTTAATCTGCTTGTGCTGAGGTAATAATGTGATTTGATGGATTCCTGCCTGTGTTTCTGATTAATGTATGGGAGCTGACTGTATCAGTGTGTGCCTTCCTGCTGTTAGGGTGTGTATCACTAATTCTATAGGAGCATTGTTTTCTAATTGACACTATAACAAGCTTGTACACGTCTTATCTGCAGGCTCATCACTCAGCCTCCATATGGTGGAGGATCCCTGGTTTAAAAGGTGCTATCATAAAATAATGTGGACACACTTCTGTTGGGATAAACAGTAGACACAAGAGGTTCTCCCAACACAAACACCATTAAATCATGCACTTTTTCATAAATACTGAAACAAAATGTTGAGTCCTTTAAAATAGCTGACATAAAGTGCTAGTGTTTGGAATAGCAAAAATAGTTCATTCTACTGTATATTGTTTCATGACAATATTGGCTCATTATTATAGGAGTTGCCTCTAAACAATGTCTGGCTGCCATTGTGTGACTGAGAGTCATAGGAGATGAGGGATAACCATAGGAAGAAGTAAACTGTCTGACTGGCCATTACTCTGAAGTTAAAAATATTGGAATAAAAATGAAAAACACACCCATGTTCCTTCAATCATCAAGAATTTAATAGTTTTATTTAAAGTATAGAATGAAAATAAATTGGATGAGTTTATTTCAGTGATACCAATAATCATTTAATTTTCTCTTAATTGAAGGATTTCTCACATAACATTGGAAGTTGCCTGTTCAAAGAGAGATAAATGCCTTAGATGATATAACTTATTATTTTTGAACAATAATAAATATTTGTTTGTACCAAAAAGAAAAAAGTGCAGAACTTCCACGAGCGTAAACTTGTTGAAGATTATTTGGCATGAGTGGAGATAATCCGTATAAATGTGTCATCCAGAAAGTCGAGAACAAACAATGGAAATCTTGCCAGGAATGGGGCATTGGGTAATTACATCCAATCCATATCCATCATCCACATAGACACAAAGTAGTGAGTCATATTCCTAATCCCCCGGGATGGGTTCGATGTTCCATCTGGGGCATATGGGTGAGGATGGCGCGCGTTTGGCATTTGTTTATGCCTCATTGGTTACCCGGCCATGACCCTCCTGCTTTTGATCCTATTAGCAGGTGAGTGAGGAGATGGACATCAGACTGACAGTCTGAGTCTGGCCTCCGTTTGGCCACCTGACCTGAATACTCATTAACCCACACATATGCTGTGGTAAGGACTGGCATATTGCAATTGGCCTGAGCTAGTTCTAGTCTGAGCTAACTGTGCCCAGTCGCTAAAACTGAAATGTTTCATGAGGGTTGGGGGAAGAAGAGGAAGGGGTACAGACAAGTGATCTGACTGACAGTGGGCCTTGGCTCTTCATCAGAAACTTTATACTACTATTTTATTTATTTCACCCTTATTGTTTCAGTGGTTTGTAATTATTAAATAAAGACAGAGGCAAAATAGAAAAGTTTGGGAGTTTGTGTGTTATATGCACAAAAGATGAAAATTTTTCAGTGTTTTGCATGAGATGCTTCAAGCAAGAGAAAAGTAAAGACTTAGCATCTAAATCAGGGGTGTCAACATCCAGTCCTCGAGGGCCAGTGTCCTGCAACTTTTAGATGTGCCTCTGCTGCACCACCCCTGAATAGAATAATTAGGTCATTAAGGCTCTGGAGAACTGATCTACACAAGGAGGAGGTAATTAAGCCATTTAATTCCTGTGTTTTGTACCTGTGGCACATCGAAAAACTGCAGGACAGTGGCCCTCGAGGACCGGAGTTTGACACCCCTGATCTAAATACACTATTCGTGGGCAACTGTGGCTATATGGCAGAGTGGTTGTTTTGCGATCGGAAGGTTGTAGGTTCGATTCCAGCTTCTTCCTTCCACATGCCCAGATGTACAAGCGTGGACCTAAGAGGAGAAGCGAGTAGCACAGATGCTGGTGTGGCAGTTCCACATTTAACCAGGAATTTATGGTGACCTTGTAGCCTCCACATAATTTCACACTGTCATCCTTTTTGTCAGCATTTTTGTCACAATGGTGCAGACTGAATTTGGTCAGAAAACGTCCAAAATGCATTTAAGAATGCAAAGAAGGCTCTTCACTTTGACAAAGTCTTGGTACATTTTGATGCAGAACTACCAATTAACTTAGCATGTGGTGCATCTCCTTATGGAGCTGCTGCTGTAATCAGTCATCAAATGAAATATGGAACCAAAAGGCCAATTGCTTTTGCATGAAGAATAAATAAAATAATATTTGTTTTATTGTTTGGTGTTATAACGTTCCATGACTACCTTAATGAAGGAAATTCATCTTGGTAACAGACCACAAACCATTGCTTTCAAGGTCTTCTTTAGATGCGGAACGTAAACCAAACATGACGAACAGAAGGTGGTCAGCCTCTGAGCAGAAGAAACAAAATCAGATGAGTTGAAAAAGAGGAATCATGGATGCAGACCCGCAACAAAGAGGAGTGAGAAAAGGAGGCTTTCATCATAGACAATGTGAGATTGCTGGTAAACAATCTGGATCAACGCCGAGTCATAAGAAGGACTTGACCAGTTTAGGAATGCAGTGTTTTATGTTTAATTAAAACATGACTGGAGGGTCATATTCCTGACTCCATCTATCTCCTGGCCTGAAATGTTCTAAACAGACAAACTGGACTTGTGTATAAGACAGTCTGCTGTTATATCCTCTGACAATCAATGTATTAAAAAGATCTATGTATTAATTACTGGAAAACTAAAGGTACTGGAAAAGCTCTTTTCACTTTATTCTCCCCCATGCACCCTTTCCCTCCAACCCATGCCTGCAAAGATGTGGATAACCACACACACACGCATGCACACCCACACACACAAGTAAGTCTTTCTATCTTCCTAAGGACTTTGTATTGACTTCCACTCATTTTTCATCTTTCTCAAGCCTAACTTTAACCCTAAACCTAACCATTACCAGTACATGCCTAACCGAAAGCTAACTTAAACTCACTTCACACCTCAGTCCTACACCTAACCCTTTAGCCAAAAACATGGGTCGCAGACTGTGGGCCTCACAAGGAGGAGTGGGTCCTCATAAAGTAGCATGTGTTGAAAAAACTGAGCCTTACAATGTGAGAAATACTGAAACACACACGCACACACACTCTCTATTTCTGATTAAGGCCTGGGCTTGAGATGAAAGGCAGCAGGACCAATCATTCATGAGTTAGGGGTACCATGGGAGGAAGTGGGCGCGCCAGAGGCATTCTAGGCCGTCTAGCTGCGACTGTCAGAAGCAGAAACAAACCATAAAATAGAAAGTGAGTGCAGTGGAATGTAATCAACGTGGGGGTTTCTGGCATTGATTTCACAAAGTGCGCTGGCATATAATGTGTTCAATTTTTGTTACATATTCATTCTTGTTGCTTTTGGTATTAATCGTTCACATAAAGTATATAATTTTGTTATATATATTTTTTTTTACATATTTATTAAAACTGTCTCCATGTCATGACAGTATATGGTATAATATGGACAGTCTTTATTGGCCCTGCTCTACTCTGCTTAAATACCCCCACAATAAAACAATCAAAGCCAGGAAGAGGGTTTTAGTGCTGTCAATCACCCTCTTGTACAAGCTGTTCACCCCATGCCCTGTCATTCTGCAAGGCTGCAGCTGTAACTTATTCAGGTACTCAGTTACATTGACTTGAGTAATATCTTGAAGAAAACATACTTTCATACGTTTTACTCTTACTTGAGTAAAATTTCTGTCGCCTCAACAGAGTAACTTCACTGAATAAAAGATAAGGTTGTTCAATCCATAGGCACCACACACACACAGTGTTCAATACAATTTATGTTTAACTGAAATTTCTTTGTAGATAACTTTGTTGTTTTTATATAATTTTCTATTTGCATTTTGGAGGTCAAGTGATTATAGAGAAAACAGTAGATGTAGTCACAGGGACTACTTTGTTCTAATACATTACTTCCTGTGGTTTCATAGGTATTCTGTTGAAAATTTAATTTGGAAAAATGTTTCATTTGCATGACGTATTTCTTATTTTTTATTTTTCTTTAGTTTCAGCCTTTGAAATACCAGAATTTATATATAAATTCAATTTTTTGTTTGATTACATATAAATATAGATGTTAAGATCAGTTATTTGAGTAACCTTTCAACAAAATACTTTTTTACTTCCTTGGACAGCCCCCCCCATTGTCAAGAAAAATCCGAGATCATCCCACTTCCCCATGCTGGAGATTTTAGTTAACAGTAACAACAAATAAAGTTATCTTTAAAATAAGTCACACCAATCACATCTAGATCCAACAGTAGACCCAGACTGCAATAAAATAAATCTGGTTGTGTGTGTTGTTTTGTCTCCTGCAAACTTAGCTTTCATTATACTTAATTTTTATATCTAATCATAAGAAATCATAGTCAGAGAGAGAGTCAGAGGTTTCCTGGAAAAAGAGGAAGTAAGTTTCCAGCTTGCAGCTGTATAAAAATAGCTGAGACCAGTCCTTGTTTAAAAGCATAAAAGTTTCAAAGGATAAAATCTAAACATTTTGAGTAATTAGATAACAAGTAACTGTAACTTTGGTATCAAATAATAAAAGAGTAATAAGTTGTGGTTATCATAAAATTATAAATGAATGCTAAATTAAAGAAACTAAAAGGGTTATGAATGTGATTTTGACATTGAACTTGAAATGGTGTAAAACATGTATCTCCAATTAAAGATCACTGATGATGTGTTGGAGGTAGATAGTAGGTGAAAGGTCAGGGGTAAAATGGGGACTAACGGAAAAGCAGAGACGACCAAGGCCTTATTAGGAGATAGCTTGTTGAACAACTTACACGTGTCAGCAACCCTGAGACATTAGCCAAGACATCAGGACAAAATGTCTCTAAGACAGTGATGGATATGAGTTTATCTGTCCAAACAAATTACCCAATAAAGCACAGCAACAGTGTTAGCCAATGAAAATGCACCGAAAGCGGGTATAAACCCTATATAAGGGGAGAGCAAAAGAGGAATCTTTGGTTGGATCCTCCAGGCAGCTTCGAGTCAAGACCGAGACGGACAAAGAACTCTGCAGCTGAAGAAGAGCCGGGGCCACAGGGACGAAGACTGTCCTGCGCACGGGGACCAATCCATCAGCCCCGCAACATGTGGCTTCAAATCGGACTTCTCTCATCGGCTGGGTTCAGACCCCAAAGACAAAGATGAAGATCAAGACAAAGACAAAGACCCAAGTCCTGTGTGACCTCATCATCCATGCAGAGATGACAGCTCATCAGACCAACAGAGATCCCTGCCTTCGTCAATCAATCTCCTCCTCCTGCTGTAACACCTTCTTCATCATCGATCCAGTTCTGGGGTTTGAGACACCAAACTCCTTCCGTCTCTCTAAAGGTTCCCTTTTTAGTTCTGAGTATCAGCGTTAGGGAAAGATAGGCTAGATGATTGATTTTACTTATTTGATTATTTCTGCTACCTAATTAAGCTGTACTGACCCTTGCAAAATTGCTTTACTAATAAAATATTTAGCATAAAGGAAATCTAAAAGATGTTGTGGACATTCAATTAATGAGTCACCTCAAAGTTCTTTGATGGTAGTAAAATAGCTGTGATGTTTTATTCTGGGGAAGAAAACTAGGGAATGTTTTATAGGTTGCTTTAGCCCAAATTTAAAACAACATCCTTGGGACTCGCCCGAGTCACTAAAACCAGCCTGGTTCAGTAACAAGTGCAAGTTGCAAAAAAGAGAAGGAGCGACCGTTAACAGATGTGCTCTGTGGAACTAGTTGGCTGTATGCTGCTCAGTCTGGCTAATTCACAGGGGGAAGAAGGGTGGGACATCTGGATGTAGGCCGTTAGTAGTCAGGCGAATCCGGTCTCGAAACCAGCTTAAACAACTCTGTTTAAGCTGGTTTCCGGATCGGGTAAATCCCAGCAGATTTAGGAAACTCAATTTACCCGTTAGATGGAGAGCTGGCAGCACATCTCCCCTCTCAGAAGAGGAAGTAGTGACTGAGAGAGTAGAGAGTGAAGGGGGGGTGTAGCGGCAACGACACCATACACACAGACAAAAACCTGAGCCCCAAATTGAGCAAAAATGAGGCTCAATCTGTGTCTTCAACATGATTCCAAAGTCCCCAGCATAAAAATCAATTTGTGGCCCCAGAATTCTCATCAGACGACAAATGTCCTTGTGTGGGCTGATTATCAAGCTTTACGATCAATAACTTGTATTACTATGATTTTGATGAGGGTTGTGCAGTAGTGCATGTTTATTAAAGGCAGCTGCTGGGATCAATAAGGACAATTACACTTCAAAGGTCGGTCCATTGCATGATCAGGAACAAGTAAATATTTTGTCTGTTTCAGTGCTGTTTCTGATCTGAAGCACTGAAAGATCAGTACAGAGTTTTTACATAGTTTTCATGGTTTGAAAATGTAGGAACCTTTTTATTTACTCCATGTGTTTAAATTTCACATTTCAACACATGGAAATTTGTTTCCACTCAACCATCAGTGAGACCGATGGGTCTGTCTGAAGAACACAGGGACATGTGAAAAAAGAAGGAAAGTAGACATTGGAACTGTTCTTGTGTGAAGTGAAGGTCTTAATTTCCTTTCAGTGAGGCTCTCATCCCTTTGCTCTTTTTGGTTTGGTTCTTACTGTCTGTTTGGGATTCTGGGCTTTTCACAGTTTTTCCACCAACATTCAGCTCCCCAAAGGGCCTTCATGTTTGGTATTAGATTAACCACAACAATAAGTGAATAGAAAACAAAGTTGTAATATCAGCATCCGATATATAAAGGTTCACACAGAATTTTGTAGTGTTGAATTAACAATAACAACAATAATAATATACTGTACAAGACTATTGCCTAAAAATACAGTGCAGTTATTAGAAATAGAAATATTGAGCTCACAATAAAAGAGATGTTTGACTGAGTCAGATTACCTTCTAAAAATGTGTCTTATGTGCATGTTGATTGAATCTTAAGAAAATCAATTTACAATACAGCATTTCAGGACAGAACTACAGATGTGCAGTAACAGTGGAAATGTTGCAGACAATGAGTAGAAACAGAGCAAATGAGTTAGAAGTTTGTTAATGAGACAAAGAGTTTAACATGACTTGGTTTAAACATGTTCCAATTACAGTGTCTTGGTACCTTAAGTCCCAACAAAACCATTCTATGAAAATGCTAATTCAGCTGTTCTACAGATGTAATAACTGTTCCATGTACTTCAGCAGTGGAGAATTTGGATGTGTGACATATGGCTAGGCAGATGCTCCAATAAGCTTCAGGGGATTCAGCAGCTCACTGGTGGTCTAACTACATCCTAAAATGCTTAGATGATGTGTTCATCTAAGATCCAGGAAGCTAATCATTCCTCAGTTACATAATGACAGCCTGACTATTTGTCATGCATTTACCTGAAACTCTGGTTCCTCCACAGAGTGGTAAAGGTGTCACAGCCGTCAGACACGTCTAACAAATGGTGGTTTCACTTAGCCATACACTGCACAGAAATATATTTTAGTCCAATTTAATATCACCCTCTCTTATGGCCCTGTGTTCATCTACAAAAATACACAGTTTAGTTAGAAATCACTCTTGTGTAAGTACTGCTCAGAGCTTCCCCTTGGCTCTCTGCTACACAACCGCTGCTTCACTTCAGTACAGCCTGTCATGAATGCTCAGGCTAGTTAACATAGCCACCAATAATGATGTATGAACAGTTTTGCAGGAACGCTAAGTTTCTCTGTCATGAGCACACATAGCAACATATACACAAGTGTGATTGACAGTGCTTAGACCATCTTCCTGGCTCTGATTGGTTGTTTATGACTGGAAGCGGTGCGTTTCTTTAGACACCAATAATAGCTCAAGCAGGAGGTGGAGGAGCTTGATCTTTTCTCATGTTATCTGTCTTATATCATAATGTCACAACATGGTGATAGTGTGAACAAATATGTTAAAAACATTTTTGGAAAAGTTAAATACTGCAGCTTTTAGGTACTTATGATGCATATCATCATCTCTCTGCTTACAGATTTGTCTGGTGATGACCTGTGTTTATTCAATCTTAAGACTTATGCAAGAACTTGGTAAGAAACCTCTTTCCCTAAAATAAAAAAGAGAAACAAGAACACAGACATGAGTTTGTCCTAAATAGTTCATTGTATAGTGAGGTATCAGGTTACAGGGATTTTCCTCGCTGTCAGAAAAAGAGAAGTACAGCAAGTTAACCGGTGAAAATATGTGAAATCGTAGCCAAAAATACATATTAGTGTAAAGTCTATGCAAATGTTATGCAAATAAAATGGGGAGTGGAACGCTGTGCCCTGATTTTCCAACTGAAGACTTTCTGACTTTGAAGAACAAGCTTATGATTTACAGCCTACATTCAATATGTTTCTAAAACTGATAAGTATCTTTGTCACTGATAGCATAGCAGTCTAGGAAACATCTTGACGAACCACCAATCTCACCTGAAGTGAAAAAGCTGTATCTCTATTCTACATAAAATTTACAAAGTTTATGCTTGAATACCACAGAAAAAAATAGCTCACTGTTAAATGAAAAGATAAGTAAATTAAAAAAATAAAACTGGAGTTGCAATCAGATTCAGCTTAAAGTATTTTTTCCCTGGTTTTTAACATTTTGACTTTTTTGGGTTGCCTCTATTACCAACTCTGATAGACCATCAGTAGAGCAGGCACTGAAATTAGCTAGCCCATCACCAATGTTGTTAGGTTAGGTTGGCTAATAGCAGTGATAGCTAATCCATGACAGTGATCACTTATTAATAATCACAAAATAAACAAAAATCTAAAAACATAATATTGTAACAGACTGAGGGTTCAGTTCATTGTGTGGGAAATGTGTGTGGTATTTGGTATTGAATTCTGATAGATACAATGGTCAGTTGTCAGTTGGTATGGCAACAAGTCTGTGTGTACTGCAGCCAGCACAAAATGAGAAAAAGGAATACACAGTTTTTCTGTTATTTTCCCCTTTTCTATGGCACAGTTAACTGAATTAAAAACAGCGACATGTCCAGATTTCATTTTGTTAACAGAGTTGTTCTGCCACAGAAGAGGTCTTCCTGTTTTTCAGTACTGTGTGCTAAATTTACGGAGGTAAACAGTAACATGCAAGGGGTGTATCCTGTTAATTAACATAGCAAAATATGCTAGCACTAATTGGACTACTTTTTGTTGTTTATATTTTAGTGACTGATTGTGTTTTGCTAATATTATCTTTTGCTAACAGTAGTTAGCCAGGTCACCTAGCTCAGCAGCTAGTTCACCAGTAGAACCTGAATTCCATTGTCTGTGTTAAATGTGATGGTCCATCAGCGCTCTTATTGGTTTGTAATCAATTAAATTAGTTATTAAATTTAATTGATGTCTTCTGTTAAAGAGAGAAGTAAGAATCTGTTTAGTGAAAGATTTCAGTTTTATGAACTAATTCCTATTTAAAAGGAGCACTGGAGCTTCTTTCATTCACTTGCCTGCTAGCTGGTGAAAGTCTGAGCTATTGGTACCATGAGCCTCATTCATACATACTTGTCAACATAAAGCCCTGTAGACTCAACTTGTTCTGAGTTTGCATGATATGTGATGGATTCCAGCTCACCCTACCCCCATCTAAAACTCCTACTGAGCCATTGTATTGTGGGTGTTTTCCTCTTATTCTTGCCCTTGGCCCTACATGGCCCCAAAGCACCCACCCATCTAGCTGAGATGGAGGTGCTGTTAGGTCATTTGTGGTGCAGGACATGGAGAACCACACACAGACCGACCCCTGACTATCTGTGTTCGCGGATCACTTCACAGGACAATCTCCCGATCCATCTTTGTGGGGTCATTGTAGACCTGCCCTCAGCTGATAAAGGAGCTTCATTCACAGGGAAAACCCTCGTTGTCTCTTTCACTGTGTGGGGAAAGCCCTCACACACTGTGCGTGTGTGCGTGTGTGTGTGTGCGTGTGTGCGTGTGTGGGTGTGTGTGTGTGTGTGTGTGGGTGTGTGTGTGTGTGTGTGTGTGTGTGTGTGTGTGTGTGTGTGTGTGTGTGTGTGTGTGTGTGTGTGTGTGTGTGTGTGTGTGTGTGTGTGTGTGTGTGCGTGTGTGTGTGTGCTATTAGAGGTCATATTTAGAATATGAAGAGTCTTCAGGACTTCAAAGGTGGACATGTAATGTCGGAGAAGATAAACTCCACCACTTCAACAGTCCTGCAAACTCATGCAAACAGTTCTGAGTTTGTTTTACTGGATTAATATCAACATACAATTAAAGAACAATAAAGTAAAAATAAACTAAAATTATGAGAGAAATAGGACATTAATGGTCAATAACTGGTGAGACTCGCACTGTACAAAAAGCCTTAGCCAGATATTTTTCTGCGCTCTTTGCAAATTTTATTCTGTTGTATATATTGCATAATTATTCAGCTATATCAAAGAAATGTATGACAATTAAGATAAATACAGTTAAAAACATGAAAAATCAATGTGTAAAACCTGTGTGCATGTTTTGTGTTTATTCATATTTCCTTTAAGCAAACATATTGAAAATATGTAAGGATAAAAAAGTGTTTGTCTCATGACTTCTTGTTTTCTTCAGTGTTTCAGAACATCAATCCAGACTAATAATTATTAGTCAAAGACAGCACAAGTTAACACAAAATGCAGTTTTTAAATGAAGATGTTTATTATGTATTTTCCAGGAACAAAGTGACATTTTACAGCATATTGAAGTAACCTTATTATCTTAAGTTATAAGAAATCTGTATATATGAAAGATAACAAATAAAATAAACTTTGACCTGAAATTGACCTTTGTCTCTAAGAAACTCCTGTTCTTTCTGACACTCATCAGGTCATCCCAACAATGCTCCTCCGTTATGCTGTTTACTACCATTAAAGGATCATTGGACTGAGCAGTAGCTCTTATGGTAAGCTCTCAGACCTGCAGTTCCACAGTACCTGGGAGAAGCTCTTCACCGTCCTCTGACTACTGTCATCATGGTTTCTTTTGATCTCCACCATGCAACTTACAGACCACCAGCGATCTTACCTGTTTGGCTAAAGTAAGACGCATGTCTGAACTGAGATAAGTAGTTAAGGATCCAACAATTTCAGTATTGGTCTTTTATTGTGTTTTTCTTTATTGTTTTTGCATAGCTGATACATAAACTTTGCCAGACTGGAGCAGACCGAGAACAAACCTGGAGCTGAGGCTATCAGTGATTCAAACTTTATTCAAGCTTAATGTCAGTAAAGTTGTTTGAGATCTAATGGTGTGAAAATGTTAGTTTATCCTGCTTTATTGCTGTTTTTTTATTTTCTCTCTTCTCACTAACCTCCAAAATTAGTTCTTTGAAACTGTATTGTGTGGATTATCTTATTTGTTACTGGTAAAGAAAAACTTTGCTGTAAACTTCGGTTGTGGAGTGTTTACAAATGAGCTTTACCAATTTTTTTCCCAGTCAGCTGTTGTCAACACCTGGCGTTCATTAAAGGAGGAGTGTTAAGTAAAATTGATTCTTTTTGGAGCATGGTATAATGTTATTATATAACATATAATGTTATTATGGTATAATAACATATAATGCTATACCATTATATGTTATATCATATTATGGTATAACATTATATGTTATACCATATCAAGTGTTGACTTGATTCTTTCATGCATGTTTGAGAAATCCTTTAATCTCCATGGTAACCATTCAGGTATGCAAAATCGCTGGGTGAACCAAGCCCTGCCTTTGAGATGCACCACCTCCTCAGAAAAGAATTGCAGTTACCTGTCTTTTGAACTTCCACCTCACAGAGCAGTCCCCCCCTGAGTCCCCACTCAGGTCCTTGAGACTAGCCAATAGCAATTTGCACCTGGTGGAACTGTGCGTTGGCTGTGCTCATTTATTTTATGAGCTACTTCTCAATTAATTAGCTGGACTTGTAGCCGTTATTTTGTGCCCATTTTTCTCAATGTAATTTTAAACATTAAAACAGTAAATACTAATTAACTGATAAAGCTGAAACACACAAATGGTAAAGAGAAAAAAACATCATAACTCACCTCCACATCATAGTGCAGCAAATAAAGCTGCGTCTTCCACTCTTTTACCCAACGCCTTTTCTTACATCTTTTATCATTTAACATAAGCTCACAAACTATCACTATTGCGTCTACATCATCTAGTGTAGTAATTTAGTGTTTGTTTACACTAAATTCACATGTGATATAGTGTGCTTATGTACGCAGTTTTTGAAATCTGAATGTTGGTGAAAGAAATAGGTTCTTGTGTGGTGTGTTGCTCTTGCCGTGTGGCTGGACACATTGCACAGTAGAACCAATCAAACCTTTTATACGATTTTTTGTCTGCTGGTGGGCCTCAGGTTTGGAAAATGGGCCAATGGCCAGCCAGCAGTTCTAAAATCATGTAGTGTGAACTGGGCATTGCACTAAGGAAATGAGGAAGGGAGGAGTTAGTGGAGTTTACCTTTTTTCATTCAGTATCAATGCCAACCGGCACTCACTGAGAGTGTCTGTAATCAGAACTGTGACGATGATGATGATGATAATAATAATAATAATAATGGAGGAACTGGGTTTCTGTCTAAGAAAGAAATTCAAATTTCTTTGAAAGAGAAAAAGGCTGGAAGAAACAATAAAACCGATAAATTAAAATGAGGTTGATAACTTTCATTTGTGTGTGATTAATTGATTTATTGTTTATCACTTCCGGCCTAATCGTAACATCCCTAGATTCAATAAATCTTACCTGCTTCTTTCTTGACCAACATCTGGATGACTGGCAGTAGGTCCTGGACGCAGCTGGAAAACATTCTCTGTCCTCATCATGAATATCAGAACATGCTTAACGAGTTCTGATAAACACTCATGTGACCCCAACTGAGAAGTGTCCATGGAAGTAAATGTAAAATTAAAAATATATACAAATAAATAAATTCAAGTTATTCTCTTTCACTCAAAGTCAGTGCATAAGACAACGAGCCATTGATCAATCGGGAAGAAAGGCAATGAATGAACACATTCATCCCTCCGTCCTCAGATTGAAGATCATGTGCACCATGTTGTAGATCTCTTCTGCTTACCACACTCTGCATTGCTGCACTGCGGTATAACAAAGAAATAAAAATAATAACCGGTAGAGAAGTTTTACTTACAAAAATATCTGAGTGTTCACCACTAAATGTGAAATCACAACTTGCTGAATTTCACTTTGTGCTGGTGGACTCCAGAAGAGCCCCTCGGCAGCGAAGTCTGAGGCCTGGTTGTTAAGGCTGGGCCATTTTTTATCTGAAAACTAAAAGAAGATACCAGTATTTTTAAAATTAGATGTAATAAAAATACAATAAGAAATCTCATCCTAAACATATTTTGGTATGAAAAAGAAAGATTAAAAATTATTTTAATTGGGTAGATGTTTATTTACACTATTCTACTTTATTATTTCTCTGGGTACTCCGGCTTCCTCCCACAGTCCAAAAATATGACTGTTAGGTTAATTGGTCTTTCCAAATTCTCCCTGGGTGTGTGTGTGTGTGTGTGTGTGCATGGTTGTTTGTCCTGTTTGTTTCTATGTTGCCATGCGACAGACTGGCGACCTGTCCAGGTGACCCGCCTCTCGCCCGGAACGCAGCTGGAGATAGACGCCAGCACCTCCTGACCCCACTAGGGACAAGGGTGAACAGATAATGGATGGTTGGATGAAATAAATACTGAAATTTTATAACAACTGACAGTACCATAGTTACTTGGTTGTGCTGTAAAATTCCTCAGTATGCCTAGAAAATTCATTATACTGCCCTCATAAAAGATTTTTTGTATCCATCCTATGACTGATCCTTTTCAATGACATTTTCTCTGATTGACTGGATTTTCTTTAGCCTTCATGCTGTAATGGTAGCTAGGAATACTGATTAACTTCCAGAAACAGATGGTTTTCTACTACAATTACTGAAGACACTTACTGCAGTCAGCTGATCTGCAGCCACTCAGTGAGACGATGAGTACCAACTGATTGGATCTCTGTTGAATGAGCTCAGTTATTTTAAAGGTGGTGAATGATTATGCAACCACTTATTGTCTTTCTGTGTAATATTTTCATTCAACGATTTTGTAGAAATCAGTTTTCATTTTAATGTTAAATGTGGTTTCTGTCAGAAAGCCAAATTATGTTGATCATAACTGATTTGTAAAATCAATAAAAAGGCAAGAGAGCATTCAAGAGGCAAATATCTTTTATAGACACTGTACTTTGGAAGTAGCAGTAAACTAATCAGGCATTCCTATTATCCTGCAAGGAGTTATTTTTATCAAGCTGCCATGACAGATAAGATGTTTGCTATGAAACTTGTGACATTCTAAATTATTCACATAATATCATCTGTGGACCAGGGCATTCTGAGTAACCACATCACTGTCTTCTGTGATATGTTGACATCTACCTCCTGCTTCTGCCTGAATACTCAGGACACAGAACAAGGGCCATACTGTAAAACATATTAAATGACTCGAAAAAAGTTCCAGCTTTTTAATCTTTTTTTAAGCAAAACAAAGGCTTTGGAAGTGACTCAACCAACTTATCTGGGTAACTGTCAGAAGTTTTAACATTTTCCAAAACAGTTTTTGCTGAAATGTACAAAGGTTTAATTGATTTACGTTTAGCGGTTATGAGTATTGAGTATTTTATCTTCAGGAGACTCAATTATTGAATAAATTGTGTTTGGAGGATAAAAGAGTTAAAGGAACAACCAGTCAAAACACAAGCCCTTAATAACTTACTGCAAACTCAAACGTGAAACATTTAAAACAGTTCAGATTTTTTCATTATTATTATTGTTTAGCATAATATTAATTTGTTGTTCTTGTTTTTGCTCTAATATTCTCTTTCTGTTGTTGTTTTGTATTGAATTATAATTGCAGTATTCTGTTTTCTTTTTTTGACTCAGTCAATATTCTTTTTTTATTGTGATTGCTTTGCTGAAAATTAGTAAGGAATGTACGCAAGCAACAAGTTGAAATTTATATGAATACATAGATGTAGTGTGTCTTCCCCCTCTGTTTGATATGTGGAGCAGTGTGTATGCTGTGTTATACATGGACAAAAACAAAAGCATTAACCTTTTGCTGAAAGGAAAATCAAGAAGTGGAGTTGAAGCATAGCACCCAGGAGGTGCTGCATGTTTAGACACACACACCACATTCACATTTCATTCTTTCAATTGCACAACTGAAAATGTTCATACATTAAACTTCACTGTTTAGGCTCGTAGTGTCCTTTTATGGGACTTATTTCTGAATGGAGGAAAATTTTTGAAAAGGGGAACATCTCTAAAGCAAATGGAATTGGAGATGTGATCTGGTCAGGAATGAAAAACAATCCATGCACAGATAAGGTAGAGGCTAAATGAATTAGTCGTAACAGGAGGAGTTGGACAGACACGCATAAAACAAAAGACCTCATCCTGTCACAGAGAAAGTAGTCTGACTATTTTGCCAAATGACTGGAATTAGGTGTTCCAATCACTTCCATGACCACAGGTGTAAAGACACAGTCTGATAGGCATGCAGAATGTTTTTACAAATATTTATGAGAGAATGGCTTGCTCTCAGGAGCTCAGTGAATTCCAGCGTGGAACTGTGATAGGATGCCACCTGTGCAACAAACCTAGCCATAAAATTTCCTTTGAAATCGATAACCTGTTTTAGACATAATTTTCTGCCTATTGCTCTCAGTATGCATAAAACCATAAAACTCCTGTTCCTATATTATTGTGCCCTGCAGCTTTCCAAAGTTGACAGATCAAACTTTGATTGTTATTATTTCCTTTGGAACAATGTGTAATCATAAAAACCTTTGAAATGTATAGAAGCGTAGAGCCATCGCCCACGCAAAAGATAAATACAGGAACATCACTGTATATTGTTAAAAGTTCAAACAACATACTTGTCATGTTTGTACTCGTTATTACACTATACAATCTTCAGATTTCAACAATGAAGTTATGCATAAATGTAACATGTTTTTTGGTACAACATGATGAATATATTTATTTAATGAGATAATACATGTTATATTGTATAAACATGCATGAAGCCAGAGGATAATTCTGTCGTCAGTCTCACAACAAACCTCCTGTTTATGTAAAAGTTGTCATACCTGCTGGAGATTGTACAACCAAGGTTAAATGTAAGTATTTGTCGACCATATAAAATATATTATTTTTATCAGGTTCTTGCAGGTAAAAGACTAGAACAAAAATGATACGATATTGCTCCAAATAAACTGAACTGAACTGAACAGAATCAAGACAAAGTGGACTTTGTTTTTACATGTGTTTCTTTTTACATTTCTTTTTACATGTCTATCATCAAGACTGATCATGAAATAAATGCCTCTCCACTGCATAGAGGCTAAAATCTAATTGAGCTTATGGTACATCTCTCTAACATGCTCCTGCATACAAGAAGTTTCTCCAACTTTTTTGAGATGGGTTGTTTTTATTTGTATTTTAAATAGAAAACCAAACACAAATCTTCTTATGTGAGATTTCAGCTGAAGTGAAAGTGTTTAGATGTACTGGTCAAAACAAAAGTAGTCTTAAGGTGTATGTGGACCAGATAGTCCGGTAGACTCGGGTTCGATTGGGGACTAAAATTGTTTCATTTCCAGAACTTCGCAGTCACACTGCACCGTGTCAAACGACTTAAACTAACTGAAAAACCTGTTCCCCCCATCGCCTGTGGCTGAGCTGTACCAATAACTACTCAAGGAATTGACACAAAACCTCTGAAGGCCAGTGCAACTTTCTTCTTCACAGAAAGTAAAGAAAAACAGATCAGAAAATTGCTGATCTTTGTAAGTATTATCCCTTGACATAAATCTATAAACAGTTTGGTTTCTATCAAGATGCAAGAGAGGACTGACAAACTTCATCCATCCTATTTGATGATTAAATGTTCAAACAAACGAGGCAATGAGTTCAGTTTATGTCATTTATTAAAGGTTTAAAAATTACAGCAGCTGCAGAGCGCCATGGCAATGGGACAATAAACCCGTTGATATGGTAACTGACACCACATCTTTGTTAACCCACAGAGCAGAGAGTAATATATTGACCAGAATGTGCTGCACTGATGCTAACTTCCTGCTTTTGAAACGGTATCTAGTCCGGTTGCATTCAGACAGGTTTTCTACAGTCGTAGAGTCCACTTCAACGGGACTGAGACCGAGGTTTTTAGGCGGATCAGAGTTCGGTTTGTAAGTTCAATTTGGAATTCAAATTTGCATTCAAACATGATGTGCAATTAAAGTATACTTTACTTAACTTGATGTTTAAAATTTATTTAAAACAAATAATTAAAAAGCAGTTCTACTTCAAATAGTGATATTAATCAATCACAAATTCAAAAAGTAGCTACAGTTCATTTCAAATGAACAGCACAAGTGAGGGCAAACCAGTACAGGAAAACCTCATGTCCCTGCTGTTAAATGAACATAAAAATAACAATGCTTACATGGTAAACTGCCTCTCAGACACTGCTTCTGAGTGTATGTGATCCCAGTTTTGAATCTGTCTGCTGGTATTTAATGAGCTTTCACTGTCCCTTTAAATTTTCTTCTGCTGTTACCATAAAGGTGCTAGAAGAGGCTCACTCCAAAAGTCACATGCTCCAGCTCCCTTTGTTTCCCACAGAAAGACTCAATGCTTCTGTGCATGAGGGGAACTCAGAGAGCCTTTCTGCTGATGAAAACCACCAGGATCACAGTTAGAGTTAGTTTGAGCTTCCATGTGTGTTCACGTAGCAAATATTTTTTTTTATAACATTACATGAAGGAATGTAAAAAGTTCAATTAAAATAACTGAGTGATTAGTTTCACCAATAGCACATATTATAAAAATGCTTGGGTGTTTAATAATTGTAAATTATTGAATTGTGAAATGGCATGAAGATACAATCAAGGCCCATGTTTTTAGTTATGAGAAATACAGAAGTTTTTTTTTTTTTTTTTTTTTTTCTAATATGTATTCAGAACATAACAAAATGTTAATAAGATTCAACATTTTGCTGCACAGTATTTAACAGTACTGGAAACTCAATAATCAATGTCTAAACTCAATAATCATGGGAGTTTTATTTGAAACCAAATGTAAAAAAACAGATAAGTTGAATAAAGTTTAGGAAGAGGTGGCTGTCAGGTCATTTAAATGTCTACCACATGTGTCTTTACAAGGTGTGTTTGCATTGCAGAACAATGTCGGTTGTCCTAACCCCCACAACAACAACAAAGTCAAACTATGTTCTGAAAGTAAGTCAGGCTGAGACTCTTCAGGCAATACGGTAGTAAACCAAAAGAGGAATTCCTGGAATGTGAAAAGCTCTCATTCATATTGAAAGTACAATAAAATATTCTCAATTGACACATTTAAAAGTGAAGTTTCACAGATCAATGTGTGCAGTGTTGTAGGTCTAAACTGGTGTAATGTGTATTAACTTGTAAATGTGAGAACCACTGCTCTTTCATCCAGTGAGGTGTCTTCTATTGAGTTTCACAGATTTTGTGGTTGAATACAGCAATATTATGTTGACAGATTTTCAAATAGTTTATTTGAAAATAGTTTATTGGAAAATCTGTGTCAAAGGATTTTGATAGGGTTGTCAATGATTCTGTCAACTTTTGCAGTACAATGAACTTTTCCCCACTTAAAAAGTTACAGCACCAGTATTAGTCTGCCTAGTAACAGCAATTCTTCCTATTGGTCCAGCTCCAGTCTCCTCCTGTATGTGTCTGTGCATGTGTCTGTGTGAGTTTGCAAGAAAGGCTTTTATTTCATGCTTTGCACTCAGAAATGTTTTAAAGTTATCTTAACTAATTTGTTGGTCAATTAGTTTAATGTGAAATTCTGACCCTCCCCTCTTCCAAATTACTCAGTGGATACAGTAACCAAGTCAAGATCTGTCAGCAAAGATGTTTATTAATTCAGGTGTATTGTTAAATTACTAGAGCAACTAAAGAACGAGGAGATCCTCATTTACGGAGTTTATAACAAGTTGTACTGTGGTCAAGGCGCCCTTAGTTGTTTCTTGAACAGAACTCTTAGTAAAGGGATATTTCATCCAGTTTCCTTTGTCCCAGGACTGATATCTGGAGTAAATAGGATGAATGAATAAAGCAGTGTTTCACTATTCCCCCATGTGCTCACCTCATGTTTGCTCACAAAGCTGCTGCTTTCATTCAGCCTCAGGAAGACACAGGAGGAAGCATGATGAGGAGGACTGTTGTCGCCCCCTACCGACTTTAACCTGACAGGTCGGCCAACAGACGCTCCTCAGACTCCGTCCCGGACCTCTCACCTCCTCCCCAGAAGCTACATGCAGGCGGAGGGAGGTGTCGGAGGGGGGGTTTCAAAAGGGAGGTCCCCCCACCCCCCACCCCCCCCCCTTTCTCTCTCTCTCTTTCTCTCTCTCTCTCTCTCTCTCTCTCTCTCTCTCTCTCTTTCCGTCTGTATATAGGCCTACATCTATATGTATATAACACAATCCTTCCTCGCGCACATTTCTTTGATCCCCCTCCCCCTTCAACAACAGCTGACGTCATCGCGTGTATCACCTCCTCCTCCCAGAGTGCAGTAAGTGTGTGCGGCCGTGCTCGAGCACAAGCAGGTCTGGGCGCGCGGAGAAGGGGTTTTTGTCTCGCTGAGCGAAGTGGTCTGTTCCTCAGAAGGCTCGCGCACACCGAAGGAACAGCAGCACGCAGCGACGAACAGAACAAAGGGATTTAATTTAGCCGCCTGTCTCCTCGTGCCTGCTCCGGTCTCTTCCTGCTGTAAGCTAACCGGGGACATTTCACCAGGACAGTCCTGCCTCTACGTTCTCGACCGAGGTTTATTATGGAGGAGCAGCTGCTGTGCTGCGAGGTGGACTCTATCAGGAGAGCCCACCAGGACGAGAACCTACTTAATGACCGAGTCCTACAGACTATGCTGAAGGCAGAGGAGAACTACCTACCGTCCCCCAACTACTTCAAGTGTGTTCAGAAAGAGATTATACCCAAAATGAGGAAAATACTAGCCACTTGGATGTTGGAGGTTAGTTTTCAGCGTCTTTGCTTTAGCCTAAACGACAGGAATTTAGTTTGTTTGATTTATTTGTAAATCTTAAAATAAAAACCTAAAAGGTAAAATTCTAATTAATGTTAAGGTTCTAGAAGGGCATTCACACAAATGCCATGCACAGCAGTAGCTTGAACTTAGTACTGACTGCTTCTTCGGCGAGATTGTCTTCAAATCCAAATTCCCACCAATACAACCTGCCACATGGTTGATTATTGTTATTGAGTTTATAAAATCTACACAGCTGCTTTTATTTCCTCCAAAATAACAGCAATGTACACGTATGCAGTTTGGCCCATGCCAGAAGCCTATTACGCGCCATCTTTGTTGTTGTCCTTTAAGGAAAATTTTAATACCATTAAAAATCTAGAAGGCAAACAGGAGTGACAGTGAAGCGATAAAATCAACAAGAAATTCACGTCCACCATGAGACCATTGTTTAGTGTGTGCATGTCGCCATTCTGCTGCTATTAACTGCTAAACTTTGTCTTCCTTCTTCTCAACTCGGCTCTTTCTGTGAAGGTCGCTCAGGGAAAAATGCGTTTTTTAACAGATCTTGACGTAAATTCGTGGCGTTAAAAGTCGGATTTGATTGCTTAGATGTTATCAGACATTTACATCAACTTTTGGATAAAGTTAATCGCCGCTATATATTTTTTTATTAATTTTTAAAGTCGCGCGTTGGAGCGATGTCGGGAAGTATACCCGCAGCACGTGAAAAGGCTTCGTGGGAGAAATATTTAAAAAAAATGCCAATAATGTCGCATTCTTAAATTTTTTCTCCCAATCCGATCAGAAATTCGATAGGGATCATTTAGATGCTATTTTTAGCCGGCTTAGTAATTTTTAAATATTTATAATTATTTTTTGAAAAGATGACGAAGTTGAAATTAGAGTGAAACTTGCATCTACGCCACCTTTGTGTCTCGGTCAGAACTGACTACCAACTAAATCCAGATTATTTTCACTGTAGATAAAAAGCTTCTATAAATACTTTGTTGACTTTGTAGTTTATATTATTTCGTGTTTAACCACATTTGAGTTTGCTTTATAAATTCTGATCGCAGTTTGATTTATTTAATACCAAAGCCACGTGACGTTAATTTTCTTATGTTTCTATCTTTTGTCAGTCGAAGTAATTGTAGCTGGAGCTCATTTTGAATTCAATCAGATTATTGCTGATAAAATAGGAAAACATGTCTGTGTATCAGCAACTTCTAAAGCGCTTTTCTCACCCCAAGGTCTGCGAAGAACAGAAGTGTGAGGAGGAGGTTTTTCCGCTGGCGATGAACTATTTGGACAGATTTTTATCAGTGGAGGCCACCAGGAAGACAAGACTGCAGCTGCTAGGGGCAACCTGTATGTTTCTAGCATCCAAGATGAAGGAGACTGTCCCCCTCACTGCAGAGAAGCTCTGCATCTACACCGACAACTCGGTCCTACCCGGGGAGCTGCTGGTAAAATTACCTTCTACAGACATAGCTGTTTCATAACACTTAACAGCATATTATCAGCATGCATGGAGGCCACAGAGACAGAGGGTTATCTGCTCTGTCAGCCTCACTGGCTTCCATAGAAATGAAAAGACAAAGACCAGGAGTCTGGTTAAAATAAAGGTGATAAACGTGGCGCTTTGTCTGAATCGGCTGCCTGGTACTTTCCCATGGTGACCGTAACCTCTCTCATTTCATGAATGGACACAGAACATGCCTTAAATAGGATTTACAGCGACACCCAGTGGTCATAAGGCTGCAATGCAGACAGAAGAAAACTTATGAGGCTTTGAATAGAAACAATGTTTGGCCCAGCTGTAGCCCTCTGTGTCCATGTGATATAAATGGACACAATTTATTGCATCTTAATTTATCGCAATAAATTAAGATGCAGGGTTTTCAGCGCACAGTATAGCATAAACAATATGACTTAATATGATCTGATTTATTGTGATGTAATATAAATTTGATGAGGTTAAACTGAGCCGACGTGTCCTGCAGGCCTTGAAGTTAAAGCGAGTGCTCACATGGAGACAGTGAGACATTGTTGGAGGCAGATGAGGGGATGAGGAGATGTTTGTCCCTGAGTGTGGTCCTCTGTCTGTCCACAGCAAATGGAGCTGCTGGTTCTCAACAAACTCAAGTGGGATCTGGCTTCAGTCACTCCTCATGACTTCATTGAGCACTTCCTGTCCAAGTTGAAGATTCACCCCTCCACAAAGCAGATCCTCAGGAAACACGCTCAGACCTTCGTGGCGCTCTGCGCAACAGGTCAGCCACCTCAATGATGTCCTAATATGTCAGAGATCGGCATAGACTTTACCATGACTGATGCTATGTGTGTGGAATAAAATGATTTTCTTATTTCACTAGATGTCAACTTTATTGCTAATCCTCCATCAATGGTGGCAGCAGGAAGTGTGGTGGCTGCTGTTCAAGGTCTCTATCTGAAAAGCCAAGACGCCTCCCTCTCCTCACCAAACCTCACCAACTTCCTGTCACAGGTCATTCGCAGTGACCCGGTAAGAGATCAGACCTCTGTCAGCACCAGTCCATTCATGTCATCCCATGTGTTATCTGTGTAACAGTCCTGATGTGTCTCCACCTCCCGTCTTCAGGACTGTCTGCGGTCGTGTCAGGAGCAGATAGAGTCGCTGTTGGAGTCCAGTCTGCGGCAGGCTCAGCAGCACGGTGGCGCAGCAGAAACCAAACGCATGGACGAGGAAACCGACCTGTCCTGCACGCCCACAGACGTGAGAGACGTCAACATCTGAGGAAGACTGATGTCGCATGATGAACCTGTTGATGGAGGATGGAGGGAACTGATGGAAGGCTCGCTCCCATTTCTGCGTTCCCATCTTTTTCTGCTCCTGCTTCCTGGTTGGCCGCCAACATGGCTTATAATTCCATTGTCTGTTATGGCTGCCATGACGAGACAGAGTGGTCTGCTGCCATGCAGCACACCCCATGTCCCATTTCCTGCCAGTGACCCCCACCTACAGAAATGTACCTGAGAAAAGGATGATGCTGGGCGTCTTGCAGGGCTGGAGCTGAAGCCTCAGAAGCTGACAGTCTAGTAGATAGATTTTATTTTTTTTTTAATACACTAGGAATCTTTTAATGACTGCAGATCCAACGAGCTCACAAACAGTTCTCAGTTTCAGGTCTTTTCCTGGTCTCTGGCCTTTATTAAAGCTGTTTTGTTAATTTTTTTCTTTCCATTCCCTTTGTCTTATATAGAACGACTTTATGCTATCTGCCCAACTTCTCATATTTGTCTCATTTATCCCCTCTTGCATATGTTTAGTCACTTTATTAATTTCATTTTTAAACATCATTAGTCTTATACCTCTTCCGTTCCATCCTGTTTGGCTTGGTAGAGCCAGCATAACGAGTGACGCTCTGTATTCTGATCTTTGAAGCTAGCGGCTACTGATGTGGACAAATGGAAAGCCTTGTTCGTCCTTCACAGCCTTCATTCTGCTCAGTCTAGTCTGCTGTAATGTGACATCAAACCAGTGCACGTGTAAGCAGAAGAGTCCACATCCACCCAGACCATTCCAATGGTTGTTTTTCTGTAGAAAAAGCACTTTTGGTCAGTAATGCTGGCGCAAGTTAAAAAAACAAACAAACAAAAAAGACTCACATGGATAAAGTTTGTGAAAAATGTAAAAATGGACTAGTGGGGTGGGGTGGTGGGCTGGAATGTGTAGGAGAAGAAGATGTAGAGTGTATTTGCATACAGTTGCACCTGCTGAGACAAAGAGCTGATGAGTGGCAGAGCGGCTCCTGATGCTCCTCCCAACCTTCACTGCAGCAGAATTGCTTCGTCTGACACGTCAGCATCAGGAGCCAGCTGGACAAATTCTGAGGAAAAGAGGAAAAATGTTGCATTTCTATCATTCAAATAATGTTTTGTATTTTAATGTACAAATATAATTTATTTTTATAACTTTAAGCAGATCCTAGCAAAACCTGCGAGTGTTAAATCTCAAAGACCGGCTTCTATCTTCCTGCAGAGCAGAAACGGATCCATGAAATCTTCAGTTCGTCTCTGACTCCCCAGACCTGCACCCCATCCCACAAACACAAATACTCCAACTAAGTTCAAACTTTGCTCATGGATTCCAGGAAACAGATGAAGCTGGAAACAAGAGGAGTGGTGAGACTATTGACATGATTTTGCACAAACCTGAAAGACATGGGAAGTGTTTGCTGGGGACAAAAAGGCAGAGAGCAAAGATGGCAACAGTACCAAGGAGTGAAAGTAGCATAAAGGGCGTGTCTTATGGCTGTAGAGTTAAAGTCCAGGTTCCTGCATACGATGGATCAGGTTGATGCAGGCTTTTATGTCAAAGGATGTGAGTGTGTTGAGCTATAGAGGAGCTCTGTCTGCTAGGATTCTGATTGTACATTACAGATAGAGTGTAGGAGAACAACACTCCTTGTATTCTGCTGCTATAGAACCAGAAATCCCAGCTACGTGTTAAAACAAAAAGCAAAAGGTGAAAAAAAATTTTTTTTTTGAAATGGATCAAAACAATGCTTTGTTTCTTCTTGTTTGCTGCTATGTTTTGATTGTTTTTGTTTTATACATATAAATGTCAATATGCTGCCATTCTAGGTTTGAATTTTCTCATAGAAAATTGTTATTGACATCCTCATTTGTTGTTTTGTGTAAAATATATGTGGTCCTTTTTTATAATTACATAATATGATTCTCCAAACAATTTCCAAAAAACAAGGAAAAATTAGATATATAGAGAAGTGTTTGATCCACTATACCTCATGTGACAGTCAAGATCTATTTCTGACTTTTAGTCTTTTTGTTTGTTTTAGTTCTTATTCTATTTTGCCTGTTGGGTCAGTGCCTAGCAGCTGTGTTCCACCTGCTCAAGGTGAAGCATCCATGATGGAAACCAGCCAGTCCAGGCCATGCTTTCATACTGGTGCCATAACAGAAAATGGGATATCTATTACTCTGTTGAGTGTTAAGCTGTCTCGGTAAAAAGAGACTTTATCCCCTTTAGGCCCGTTGAGGCCTTTCTTCCTCCCCCCTTTTTATATTTATAAAGAGAAAAAAAGCTTTGTGCTTCAATTGCTGAAATGTCAGTGCGTTGATTTGAGTTTGTAAATAGATTCATGCTCTGTAAGCCATAGACTGTTCTTGTTGTTTTCACAAAATTCTTCTACACAGTTGAGTCTGCTCTACGATTGGGACACAGTGTATTCATCTTTGTGCTGACAACACAATAAAAACATGAATTAGATGAAGCCTGGTGACCTCGCTGTCTTTTTTTTTCCTTAGGCATAAGATCTAAGGGTCCCAGATCCAGAGTTGCAGCCTTCCTCCATGTCTTCATCATGACATGTTGGGACTGACAGCATGGTTTCCTAGTGCATTTCCTCCAGGCTCTTCAGTTTTCTCCCCAGGTCCAAAACATGCATGTTATATCAAGTGGAGATCTTGAACTTACCTTGAGCATGGATGTGAATACCAGATTATCTGTCTGTGTGTTGGCTCTGTGATTGGTGAGTGAGCTGTGCGGTACTCCACCTCTGTCTGTCTCTTGAACCCTGGACAGGATTAGACAGATAGAAGCAGTATATTCATAACTGGATGGACAGAACCTAGTATTTATAATAATGAAAAAAGCATTTGTCCATGCTAATAAAAGAAGAGAAAATTCAACAGGCCTCTTTCTTTTGGAGCTGCACTGATAATGGGAAGAGTGAGTTTCAAGAGAAACTAATGTTTGGTGATTTTAGAAGTAAAAGAAATATGCTCATTCAGCACATACAATTCATTTTTGCAATAGTTCCAATTTCACAGCAATACCAGTAAACTCAGTTTAGCCAAATACAAACATTGTTGAATTCAATGTATTTCTATGCAATTATGTCTCTTAATAATAAAAAAAATCCAATCAAATCCAAGTCTAATCCTCTTCAAACTAAAATGACTTGCAATATTAAGTCACACTTGTAGAAAGAAAGTGTCTGCCAGTCACTTCCAATTGAACATGATTTTAATATTGCATAATCATTCAATTCATCCCATTACTCCGTATTTGACATAATTTGATTCATATGCAATACAGTAATATAAAAACAGTCATATGCACAGGCTGAGATTTACAAAGACACAGTGCAGCCAGCAGGGAGCGAACAGTGAGCAGGTGGTACCACCGGTGGTACCAGTGGCGGTACCACCGGGTGCGTTAAGCTGCTGGGCTAAATTGATATTTTTAGCTATATGCTATTGCTGAGGGGCACAGATTTAAAAAAAAAAAAAAAAGAAAGAAAATTGAAAAGATAAAAAAACTCAAAACAGGGCACTTTGGTCATCAAGGATATAAGTTGCAGGGGCTCGAGACCCCACTCCCCACGTCCATCGCACTTGGTGCCTGGCTCCGGGCACCGAACCTGGAGCCTGGTTTGGTGCCCTATCGAATAAAAAAAAAAAAACAAATACTAATACTTATTACAGTATAGTATTAGGTAGTCCTGTACATCAGTAGGTATGAACTGATGCAGAGTTGAATGCGTCCTCCAGCCCATAGCTCCAGTTGTTCGCCTAAAAAATAACCACCATAATTTTCAAATACTTGAGTTTGGTCTATGTTCATAGAAATTCACTTCAAATGATATGGACCTATTAGTTTTAAATACAGTGTAATGTTGCCAAAACATGCAGTCATGAAGAAAAATAAAAAGTGAAACAAAAAACTCCAAAAAATTACCACCAGAAGGTGACTGATACATAAATCACTTAAAGCTTCCAAGGTCAGGGCCTACAATGAACTTAAAAATATATCTACAACCTAAATTAGAATGTTTATTCAATTAAATGTTCTTAATTTATTTGCAATAATCTTTTCTCTTTTTTGTGATGCCTCTATTGGCTGTGCCACTGTGCATGTCTGTGTGGATCACTGACCAATCAGATTTCAGTATCTATGAGCCTCCAAAGGCAACCTAATCTGTCCAGGTCTTCACAAGGCCCATGTAAAACAAATAGTCTGACAATGGAACTGTTCTCAGAACCAATCAAATTTTACTGCATGAAAATAGGGATATTCATCAGCTATTGACACATAACAGTTGGTGTTTAGAGATTGAAATTTTTTTTGTCAGAATGGGAAACTGTAGGGAACTGTGAAGAATTGACAAAAACTCTGTGAGTCTGTGTTACCCTATCACACCCCTCCTCTTGTGCCTAGGAGAGGCTTTCATATTTAAAAGAAGTTGCTGGGACCAATGCAAATGCAAGTCAAGTATTGATCACCAGCCTTTCTGACTGTAGTTTCTGTTGTAGCTCACCCAGTTTCCCTCCTGTGCTCCACCCAGGTCTGATTACCAGTTCCAGGACCAGACCAAAAACCCTCAGTGTTATTATTTTGAGAAATAATAAAATTTGTTTAAGCATAAAACAGGCATTCATGCCGAATATGTTCAAATGTTACAAGTCATACAAATGGAACAAATACAGAGTGACATTCACCAGCGCTTGACTACACTGAGATCACCTTAGGCATGTAAACAAGTTCCCATGCCTAAGTAGAAGTTTTAGGGTAAATCTGATGATACATTGTCAACTTTGCATGTGTGTCAAGCTCATCCAAGATTGTGTAATGGAATGCAGACAGAGCCACCGCTGTACACATTTCCAAGAGAAATGTTTCTGCCGACCTGAAAACACTGAGCTTTACATCAGTTGTGTCATCATGTGACAAAGTTCCAATCATTTGCACATGTAAAATATTAGTCATGAGAGTACCATAGTCACATGTACATGGTATACTAAGTTGATGTTGACTTTTCTGATGTTAACATAAAAAGGAGGAGGCGTGGCTGCTATATTTAAGAAAACAAACCATAAATTGTAGTAAAATATTTTTGGGTCATTTCACATCTTTTGAGTATCTTGGAATTCAGGTTAAAGGCTACAAACAAACTTTGACACTAACTTTATTCCAACATATGTGGAAAATTTCTTTACTGACTTGAATGATCTCCTATCTCTCATATGCATTGATTATGATTGTTTAATAATTGTTGGTGATTTCAACATTCATGTGGACAAACCCCAAGACAGAGGGGCAAAAAAGCTTTTAATATATTAGAGAATTTTGGTTTAACACAACATGTCAAACAAGCAACACACACTCAAGGACACACACTGGACCTGGTTATCAGTAAGGGTGTGAATATTTCCAATGTCTCTGTAACTGATGTCGCCCTGTCGGATCATTTTGCTGTTATCTTTGAAGGTTCTTTATCCTTTAATCCACTTGGACAAACAGCTACTGTCACAAACGTTCCTTCATAGAAAACAGCAGAAACATTTAATCAAATCTACTCTTCCTCCTCACCCTTAAGCTGTAATGATGTAGATAAGTTGGTAGATGATTTTCAGTCTAAAGTTTCATATATCATTGATTCTATTGGCCCAATTAAAGTAAATGTTGTGTCTGGTAGGAAGAAATCTCCATGGAGAAAAGCACAAACAGTTTGATCTGCAAGAGAACTCTGTCGCAAAGCAGAACCAAAATGGAGTAAAACTCAAGTTCACGTTCATAATGACATCTATAAAGAAAGACTATGTAACTATCACTCAACACTAAAACATGCAAGGGAGGCTTTCTTTGCAGATGTCATAAACAAAAACATTAACAATGCTGGAGCTTTATTTGCAACAGTTGACAGGCTCACAACCCTCCTATGACGTTACCACCTGAATCCAATCTAATGCTGCCTGGAACAAGTTTTCCAGCTTCTTTTCAGAGAAAATAAAACAAATCAGAGGATTAATCTGCACTTGACTCTAAAGCCAGAACCATTGCTGGACCCAAACAGAACAAATACAGGAAAATGACCCAATTTCAACTACTTCATTATAAAACCCTAGAAGAAATTACAAGTCAATTAAGTTCAAGCTCCTGCTGTCTGGATGTCCTTCCCACACATTTCTTTAAGGAAATCCTACCTGTTATTGTTACTGATCTGATCCAAATAGTAACTCATCACTCATATCAGGCGTTTTCCCCCAGGCTTTGAAAACAGCAGTCATCAAACCACTGCTAAAAAAGAACAATCTGGACAAATCACTACTGCAGAATCACAGGCCGATCTCCAACCTCCCATTCATCAGCAAAGTTATTGAATAAGCCGTGTGTAAACAATTAGTTTCCTCATGATGACCAACTGCTTTGACTCTTTCCAATCTGGTTTTCATGTTCACCACAGCACAGAGACTGGCCTAGTCAAAGTATTCAATGATATTCATATAAATATGGACTGTGGGAGAACCACGGTGCTGGTTCTGTTGGACCTCAGTGCAGCTTTTGACATATAACTGAATTGACTGGAGAGTTGGGTTGGACTCTCCGGTCCAGAACTGAACTGGTTTGAATCTTACATAAAGAACAGGGATTTCTTTGTTTCAATTGGAAACTTCTCATCAAAGAGGTTAAAGGTCACATGTGGGGTACCCCAAGGTTCAATCCTAGGACTCCTCTTATTCAATATTTATATTCTCCCACTAGCTCAAGTTATAACAGGAAATAGTATTAGCTACCATGACTATGCAGATGATACTCAGCTCTTCATTATGATGTCACCAGGTGACTCTGAACCCATCCAATCACTGAATAAATATTTAGAACAGATAAATGTGTGGATGTGCCAAAACTTTCTCCAGCTGAACAGAAACAAAACTGAAGTCATTATTTTTGGACCTAAAGAGGAACGATCTAGAACTATAGATCTAGAGCTATAGATCTAGAGCTATAGATCTAGAGCTATAGATCTAGAGCTATAGATCTAGAGCTATAGATCTAGAGTTATAGATCTAGAGCTATAGATCTAGAACTATAGATCTGAAGCTACAGATCTAGAACTATAGATCTAGAGCTATAGATCTAGAGTCAATGCACAGCTTCAGTTATACAACTAAAAACTAACGATCAGGGCCGAAGCCTGGGAGTAGTGATGGACTCAGACTTGAACCTTGCGAGCCACATAAAGACAGTTACAAAGTCGGCCTTTTATCACTTGAAGAACATCTCCAGGATTAGAGGACTAATGTCTCAGCCAGATCTAGAGAAACTCATCCATGCGTTTATCTTTAGTCGCATTGATTATTGCAACAGCGTCTTCACAGGCCTGTCCAACAAATCAATCAAAGCTGATCCAGAAGCTGCTGCTCCTGTTCTCACTAGAACCAGGAAGATAGAGACATAACAGCAGTTTTAAAGTCCCTCCACTGGCTCCCTGTAGCTCAAAGAATAGACTTTAAAATACTGTTGTTAGTTTTATAAATCACTGAACGGTTTAGCACCACAATACATTAAAGATCTGCTGTTGTTGTATCAACCTTCCAGACTCTCGGGTTCTGGTTCTGGTTCTGCTCTGCATCCCCAGAACCAGAACCAAGAGAGGAGAAGCAGCTTTCAGCATCTATGCACCAAAACTTTGGAACAAACTTCCAGAAAACTGTAAAACAGCAGAAACCCTGACTTCCTTTAAATCTCAACTAAAAACACACCTGTTTAGAATTGTTTTTGAAATGTAATATAAAAAATGTATTTTAAAATGTAAAATGTATTGTTTATTCTATGTTGCATGACTTTGTGTTCTTGTGTTTATGATGTAAAGCACTTTGAAATGCCTTGCTGCAAATCAAATCAAATAAGATTTGATTTGATTTGTGATTAAACATTCTGTTACCATAGAAACACTCAAGCGGGTGTTTCAAAGGAAACATGTTGGAATAATGGCTCAAGAAAGCCTGTATTCCACCATGTACTCCTGCAAATGGAGATGTAAATACATGTTGGTGTTGCAGTGCAATGGGTCATTTTGAGAAGTTTGTTCAGTTAGAGAAGTATGCCATGAAGAAGTATGATGAATATTATTTCCTTGGAGAAGGAATATTCAAAGAATAACCTATCTTATCCAGGTGTGTTAGGAGCACTGAAAAACATAGTTTTTGTTGAATTGATGTAAAAGCAGAATATGCAGGATTACATGGAAAGACTTTTGTTGAACATGATCTTACTTTGACATTCCACCAATCTGTAGATTTATCATGTAGACTTAATCAAAAATAATAATTATAAAAAACTTGTTCCAGAGTGCTTCATTGTACAAAACATATTTTTGTGGACAATATTCAAACTAAACTGCTCACTGATTGATTCCATTTCACACTCCAGTCCAATTGGTGGAGGTAATGCGCTATTATAGTTGGTCAAGCAACCACTATTAAACTCCAGAAGAAGATCTGCACAAACGCTGAAGCCAATGTGAACGAAAAAGTCCATGCTTTGTGTGAAATGGTGAAAAAAGTACATAAAAGACAACACAAAACATAAAAAAAAATACTTTTCTCCCCTTAGTAGCCTTAAAGTTTTCAGCCTGCACAAAGTCAGGTGGACCAATGAAAATAATTTATTCAAAAAAAGGACAGCAGGTCTCCATACATCTAAAACTATAAAAACATTACGTCAAATTTATAACTGTGCAATTTAAGGCTCAATTTATTTAATAACATTTAAACATTTTACATTATGCTACAAATTTATTTTCCCTCTTAGAAATGTTATTCTATCATGGTACTAGCTTAAATTTAAGGAGAGGGCATGAAAACTGTCTTAATGAAGCAAGTTGTTTGGAGAAACTATTAACATGTGTTATGTGTGTGGATGAGGGTGAGACAGAGAGACAGACAGGCAAAGAGTGAGATAGAGAGAGAGAGAACTCTTGATTTGTTATGCAAGGAATGTCTTTGATGGGGCTTCAGTGTGGAGGAAAAGGCGTGAAACTCTAATCCTTTCCCACAGACCTGCCAATGCCAACTGAACCAGCAGCAGACAAAGACCATCAACACACATTACATACAAACAACCATGTATCAAAAAGCCTTTTGAGACATAAGACACGGAACATTAATGCCTTCAACAGACTGTTAAAACAATGACATGCTTAATGTCAGACCAGGGTCATATTTACACTGACGTTCAAAATCTTCAGTTCTGACCTTATTGTAGTTTCACATAGTACCTTGTTAAAAGTAGAGAATGAATGGGGATTTTCTATGAAGTTTACATACATAATTAATCTCAACAACACTGTGCTGCATGCAGAAATGATGGCAACGTCAGAAATGTGTTTGATTTCTATATCACATGAATTTTAGTTATTCTTAATAATTCAGAATTTGTAATTGTGCCTTTTTTGGTTACTCTATTATTTCTGATCTTAAAGCTGCCACATCTGTTTTATGCATTTTACATATATATAATTTGTTCAAATTGTCACCATGTTGTGACAATAAAATATGAGACAGATAATGTCCTCCCCTCCTCCCCAATTGTACTACTGCCCAATGTTCCCTCTAAGCTGCGCGCCTGCGCAATCGCGCACTGCTCACATATTCTCAGTGCACAAGAAAATCTATGTAGCGCATAAAATAAAGTCCAACGTAAAGTGGACATTGAGTCAGACATCAGTTTTTGACTATGGACCAATAAATTTTTTTTTTCCGTACTACTTTGCGATCGAACTCAATGAGTGACAGGAATCCAGCCAATGATACGATACGGTTCACTTTCGCTACACAGCCAATCAGCACATGCTGATTGGCTGTGTGTACGTGGTTACGTGCCTTGGTCATATGCGCCGTGCAGGTGAGAATAGTGCGGTAGAGTTAAGAAACGTGAAAGCCATCACCTTATCATGTCTACGTGGGACATCCACTCACCAAACCAAAGTAAAAAAAAAAAAAGAAATGCACTTCTTCTAAGATCAAATGGAATCAAATCAAATGAAAGGAATTGTCTGCATTTGATACTGAAATGTTGAGTTGAGACTTTTGACTATGGATAAGCAGACATTTGTACACTGGCAGAGAAGTATGAGGCCATTCTCCTCCACCCACAGATTATGGAGGCCATTAACAGTCAATATGCTGAATTTAAGTACATAAGAAGCAGACTGACCATCAACCTGGGCTAAGTGAACAACCACTGGAGAAGTGAGAAGAAGTGAAACTGTAAACTGTAATTAAATATTTTACAAGAATTTATACTGCATCACAAGCTACAGAAAACATTTCATTGTGCAAAATGTGAATGTTTTAATATGAACAAACATTTATGTCTGAAAGGTGTAATGTCTCATTTCTCACCCTGGCTGAAGCAGGACTCTTACTTATAGCATGCATCTCATGAACAGCAATGTTTTCTTTTCTTTTTTTATTTTAATTGAGCAAATCACTTAAATTAAAAGCAAACGAATGAAAATTGCTGATGTGATTTGATTTTTCTAATAAGCCATGCAACTTTTTATGATCCCAGATTTATGATACTTGTGCGTGGCCACGCCGTGTACACTGATGATGCTCACAGTGGTCCGCAGTGTGCCCAGGAAGCTTGTGTGTATGCCCAGACACATGAAAAATTAGAGGGAACATTGCTACTGCCATCTGCAGAAATGCACAGCCCCCTGTCAGAAACAACCAATCAGAACCAGGAGGAAGTTTTAGCGCTGTCAGTGACTCTTGTGTACATACTGCTCAATGTGCTAATGGTGGAGAAACAACTTCCCGCCACAGTCATCCGTGGCCATGCTAACTAGCCCTAGCAGGACAGACTCTGCTATGGGGAACCAGCTGCAGTGCAGCAGAGCTAGAGGAGAAAGGTGTGTGTCACACAGTGAGAATGTGTTTTATTTTGATAGTATGATTATTTTTACAATTGATCATTTTCAGTGCATAATTTTTACTTATTTTATTTAAATTTTATGTTTGTAGTGTTTTTGCACTGTTGTAATAAATGATTGTTTCAATCCAACAGAACCAGAGAAACCAAAAGGTTGGTTAGGTAACATGACATGACAGAACCACTGACTGTGATCGCCAGGTGAAGAGAACAAATCAATGTGAAGTGCTGGTCCATTCTCCCAGCAGAAACAGGAATCACTAGGAAACTACATGCTGAATAGACAGCAGGACAGAGATGAACTTCTAAAACTTTCCACTGACATCTGCAGGATTCAGCCTCATGGGGAGGAACGCAGACCAGTTTGGCTCTATTGACGGTGCTTCTGGTCAGCGTCTGTTAGTGTTTTCAGGGCAGTGACGCCACTGAGAGGGGCCTGCTGTGGACCACAGAGGGTCTTGCAGCCAATAGAGGGATGGCTGCAGGATGGAACCAGGAAGTTCCTTCTGGATTGGACTGATGTGATTCCTTTCAGAATTCTTTAATTGAAACTGTAGAGAATAATCTTGTCCTGGACTGTGAGACTGTCCACAGAGACAAAGACCTTCATTTCTGCAGCCATGACGGTCTCCAGTTGGTGGATTCTTGTCACATTTCACTCCAGATCCCATCTCCTTCCTGACATTTTGAGTTATTTTATGGACTTCTAGCTTTTAAAAGCAGTATTTTTTTTAACTGCACAGTTCCTTAAAAAATCCCCGATTTGTTCCAATTTGCTCCTACTGGGAATAAACTCACTAAGCCAAACCTGGTCTCTGTTTTCCTGCTTTCTGATTAACTTGCTCTCCCTTATTGTCAAATAAATTATTGGTGTGGCACTAAGACATACTAGGTTAGTGTTACATGAGCATGACTGACAGTGGTAGGCTCCTCCTGCATCTTATAAAGTGCACCGGTTCTGCCTGCAGCAAATCCACACAGCATGATGCTGCCACCATATATGTCACATTTAGGACGGTGCAAGTGCCCCACTTTTTCCAGCAAATGTAAGGATGCTCATTATGTCCAAACATTTCCACTTTAGTTTCATCAAATCACATGTCTTGAGAAATAAAGGTCTTTATCTCAGAGGAATTATAAACTGGCTTTTTCTTTTTCTTTTGGAGTCTCGGCTTCCTCCTCGCTGAGTGGCCTTTCAGTCCATGTTGATACAGGACATGTTTCAGTGCAAACAATGACTCTGTTTTGGCTTTTGTTCGAGTTGATTCACACATTTCGGACCAGAACAGTCTCCATTCTGAGGACTATGATTCTTGCACATTCCCATCATGTCTATTCTTGGATATAATTGAACAGATGAAGGCTGCATGAATACCATGATTCTCATCACCGTCCAGAGGATGGCGGCACAAAATATCATAAAGATGACTCCAGATTTCAACTCGATATTCCCATGTCAAAGATTGCCTCAACATGTTCCTCAGCTGCTTGCACACCGATCACAATAGAGTTTGCACGCATAAAGTTAACATGAATGACTTGGAACAAATGTTCTGAGTTTTCTTCCACAGTATTTTTCTGGAGTTCTGCTCCATTCCTCCTGACAGATCCGCTGGAATTGGGTCAGGTTTGTGACTGTCTTACTCACACACACTTTTTGAGTTCTGCTCATAAATTCCCTGTGGGGCTGAGGTCAGTGCTTTGTGATGACCTCTCCCAAACATTGACTTGGTTGTCTTTTGAATTAAGTTGATATTTGGGATCAGAACTGTAGACAACCTGTCTAAGTCCAGGACAAGACACTCTAAAGCTGCTTCTCCATTGTCAAGTCTCACTCTAGCCAGTAAATCTCAGGTTGGGTTCCAGCCCAGGCTGGAGTGTCTCCATTAGAATGAGAGTGACTGTAGCCCACCTCTCTGACCACAGGAGGAACATTTATGACACATTGAGGAGAAGGATAATGACAGCAACTGAGGAGCCCAGAACTCTGGGAAACATGGAGGAGGCTGTGTGATGCTCTGGGCCTGCTTTGCTTGAGTCTGTGCAGGTTTGAGGAAATCTCAAGACTATTAAAGCATTCTGGAGATATATTTAGATATAGACATAACATATATAGACATAGAAATATATATGTAGACAGGTAGGTAAAGCGGAAGTGTATTAAAAATCAAAATTACCACACAGTTTTATAACGGATCAAATGTGTTGTATGACCAATCAGAGGCAGGGATGTTCCACCATGTTTTGATAAGTTCTTCGGTTTCTATAACCAGACCATTGATATTAATGTGAGCCAGACATGATATAACATATATTAAGGCTAATGATATATTATTGCATGAATGAAAAATGTACAAACGTGTCTCAATGTTCACTTCCAGAACAGAGGGTGTCTTCTACTATAAGGAGGTTTTTCATTCTTCTTCTTCCTCCTCTTTCTCCTCCTCCTCCTCCTCCTGCTTGTGAAGCTGTTGCTGTGCTTGTGGGGAAATCTGATGCCACCATTTCATTCAGAGAGCTCTGCTGTGGCCGCTGCTGGCCGGCTGCATTTGTCACCACTGCTTTTCATGTCACCACTCTCCACCTGCTCCCTGCATTCCTTTACATTCTCTCAAAGACCTCAGTCCCTCCTCCTCTAACTCCTGTTCTTCCTCATCCTCCACAGTCTTTTTTCTTCCTTTTCTGATTTCTAGTCCGCTAATGTCTAGCCATCTTCAGCTGCTACACTAATTTCCCATATTTTCTATCTTTGAACGAGTGCTTTGATAATTGCTCCTCCTGTCTCTAATTTTCTAACTTAAAGGCTCCATATTGAGCCGCTGATCTGAATGGAGCCTCTCTCCCACTTGGCCCCAGCCACCGTCTCCTCACTCCTCTCCCCCATCCCTCCCTCGTTTTCTTTTCTGTTTGGCTTTAGAAGCTGCCGACTGGAAGACAGCATTCACCTGCCGCCTGCCGCCGCATAAACCAGCTGCTACTGTACCCTCCACTCACATTCAGGGCTGTTGGGTTATTGTCAGTGTGGCTCTGACAACAGCCGAGTAGGAAGGCTGTTAGACAAAAGCTAAAAACGTCTCTGGTCCTTTCTGGTGCCTCCTGATTGATCCAGGTGACTGAGTGCTGATGTGGTTTCATTGAAAAGAAAGTCACAGATCAGGATTAACACTGAAGTCATAGAAAATGACTGACATCTTTCAGATGATAGAAGGAGGGATGTATGAGACATGATCAAGACTTCACCGCTGGGTGATAGTGATTGAGGTTAATAACAACATTTCTGCCTCTGCCACTGCTGCTCCTGCTGCAGCATCCAACATGCAGGGCAAACATGCAGCATCCAGAAGGTAGCATTCAGAGCTCCAATCTGGACCTCGTAATGCCAGGAATGCTCCTAATCTGCATTTTAAGTTCTCATAGGTTCTCATAAGTTCTCACGAGCAGCAGCGAACACATTCAGGTTGGCCAGTCATTCTTTTCTTTTATCTTTTAGTAGATAATGGATCCAGATTTATATTGGTATAAATGTCTGGTACATCACCGCTGAGACACAGAGCACAAGGAGAGAAGGATGTGTGGGGACATGTGAGAGTAGGATTAGGGTCAGGGTCACACTAAGGAGGCAGATTCTCTTGTGTCTTAATTCTCAATTCATTTTCATGCTTTGTAATTCATGTAATTCATTCATACATATATTCCTACAGTCTATTCTTAGATTCAATCTTCAATGCGTACAGTTACATTTAATATCTATGAACCTTCAGTGAGAAAGTGAAGCATTAGCTGGTGTGTTTATTTCAAATCTCAGATTTCAAATAGATGTCGTGAAACTTTCAGAAACAGAAAGTGTCAACAGTATCTACTTGTGGTTCAAGCAGTGGCTTGATTCACTTCTTACATTTGATCTGCAGTTTTCAGCTCCTTTAGCATGAACAGTTTGTGAAAAACCCAATACTGCTCCCTTGTGGCACAAAATTGTGCCTTTGAATTTTTCTAAATGGAGGACAAAAATGGACATAATTAAGAATAAAAGCAGCAACACACATGAACGCGCACGCACCCCCCCCTCCCCCCCCCACACATATATATGTATATATTTTGTCTTTCCTTTCCCTTACTCATGGATTTTCATCAAGAAATGTTTAGATTTTATATGAGTGTTTGTTGTTTTGACATTTCCTCATCTCCTTTCTTTTTCTTTTCCTTATGCATTTCTGCCTCATTATGCAAAAGAGGAGAGTTGGTCTCTAACACCTGAGTCTCTCTTCAAACATCAGGGTCAAATTGGCAGTGATTGAAAATGGAGGCATCTGACCAGTGTCTACTCAAGAACTTAAAATGCAGCTTATGATGCATTATTTTCTCTAATTCCTTTTTGAACTCTCCATATCTCTATTCTCTCTTATCCAGTTAACCATAATTTTTGTTAAATGAATCTAATTTTAAGATATCCCATGCATTGCCTCCCTTTGTTATAGTTCTACAGTCGGGTTATAACAAATACACGGTCAAAATTACATGAATAAGCAAAAAGGAATTGAGAAACAAAGATGGTCCAAAATAGAATAACTAAGCAAGTACACACATACACACTCTGCCAGAGTGGCTACTTATCATAACTCCGGTTATTACTGAAAATCAACTTCAGAAGACGTGATGCTCGATAGTTTAGTCACTTGAAGTCACTGATATTCCTGAAAGGTAGCGAGAGGCTTGATTTGAACAGTTTGTTGCTACAATGACAAAAAAATAAATAAATAAATCACTGATTATGAAGAAAGGAATCAAAAATGTTTGACATCCCTTTTTTTATTAAAATGCACACAAAGAATCTTTTTCGAAGCCTTTTAGGTTCACCTTTAAAAAAAATATCAGAAAAAAAATATCCTTGGTCAAAGAAATAATGTGACAAAGAAGAACATTTTCTAGAATTTTTCTTTCCATAACTTCAGTCACCATCCAGTCAATGAATATTCAGGGCCTGACAGCCCCGTCCCTCCGTATGGTGACTGACAGAACTCAACTCACCGTCTGTTTACTGCAGACAGAACCACAAATCATTTTTCAAGTCAGAGAAGCAACATCAGCTGTATGATCTGAAGCTTGTTTACAAAGCAGCAGCTTCTCCATCAGGCACCGAGGATCCTCATCATAACAATAAATCCATCCTAATTAAAACCATTTTTGGTTCCCTCAGTTCCTTGAGTTGATGTGAAGTCAGGACAGAACCAGGATGAGTTCTTGAGCCACTGGCCTCTGCTTCCACTGCTTCCTGTGAGGCCTGCAGTGGCCCACTCAGTCTGGCTTTGTTTCTTCTGGCGCTGCTGCCAGGCCAGGCCAGGCCAGGCCAGGCCATTATGTCGCTCAGAAAGACGTCCCTTCAGCTGTTCTGATGTAATCCTTAAAGTCAGTGGGCACATTCAGCATCGAGCAGACCTGCAGGACAGCCGATAGAGAATAGCGTTTTTTGTTGTTGTTTTTTTTTTTTGAAGAAAAGCTCATTCATTTACTTTTCAGTTGACATTTATTCACTAAAATTGAAGGTTTCCCACTGACAGAAACAAAACACAAAGAGTCAGAGTGTTACTGTGACTGCAGCGGGTCAGACTGATGTCTACCTGTCTGAACTTGGCTCGCAGCTTCTCTGTGTCGTCCTGCAGCTTCACTGACTGCGGGTCATCAATGGGAAACTTCTGGGTCAAATTCAGCAGAGCTTCCAGAGCTTTCAGGCGCTTCCTAGGGACAAATCATCACATTAGATTCTGGTTCAGCTGAAACATCTGACTTCTTTAACCATATTCTGTACTAGGAGTCCTACCATCTAAAGGCTGTTTATTATTGTGACTTTATTAAATCAAAGAGATGGAAGCATTTTCATTTTTTGTAATATTTTTTCCAAATAATTATGCTCACAGACAGAACAACCAAAACTTCACTGTTACTTTCCTACATATTCAGAGTTTATTAACTTTTTGGACTGATGGAGATCTGTAGCTGTTTCATAATGACATGAATCTTCAGAGATGCGGCTGGACAGGGTGGAGTCAGACTGAGTGGACTGCTGAGTTGGTCATACCGTGATCTGTCATCAGACTGATGCTCCAGCAGACATTTCCAGCTGATCGCAAATCCGTAATAAAAGGAGATCTGAGGGAAAAAAATCACAGTTTTTAAAGCAACACACCTCAATTCAACTGGAGTTAGAAATGCAGTGGCCACTTTATTAGGTACACCATGCTAGTACCAGTTTGCCTTGAGACCAGCCTCAGTTCTTCATGACAACATTAGTCAGAAATGGTTGTTGACATGATGACGTCAAACTGTTGCTACAGCATTATCGGTGTCATATCAGTAAAACATTTAAAGCTCTAGTATGTTTGAATAGTTCACAATTTATGTTACCATTTGCTTTAATGGATGACTTGACCTGAGCCTCATCAGCCCGACTCACCTCAGATGACAGCTTGGCTCCGTGAGACGCCCCGTGTCTCCAGCCGTTGTGCAGGCCCCGCTGGGTCCCCCTCTGGAGGCCCTCCTGGTAGCCCTCACCGCGGAACCTGGAGGACAGACAGGAGCCTTCAATCAGCAAGACGCTGCTGTCTGACTGGACATCTGACTGGACATCTGACGTCCACCAACCAGGCGGGCTGGTTAATAGAACAGGACCAGGTCAGCAATATTTTTTGTTTTAATTTATAATGCGGATAATCTTTTTTTTATTCTCAGTCGTTAGCTCTCCTCAAACATTGCGCGGTCAGTTTTCACCCACGAAACTCACCTTTCATCCGCGAAAAGAATACTGTCAAACAGATCCTCGGCTCCCCGCTGTGCGGCCATGTTTCAACCTCATCCACTTCTTGGTCAGTGCATTTCTTCTTCTTCTTCTGTTTAATGGCAGTTCAGGTTTCAGGCGCATTACCGCCACCTTCTGGACTGGAATGCAAATCAAATCAGCATCGAAGTCAAAATCTGTTCTTTCTCATTCCAAATAAACTAAGAAAAAAAAATCTAACCACAACCTGAATATAATCGACAGAATTATTTTTTCAACAATCCATTAATGTTGACTCAGAGAGTCATTTTTTTACGTTTCTATGATGAATGTACAGCTATTTATAATATCAAGAGCATCACTGCCACCTCCTGTTCCTACCATGTAAAAATCCTCATCCATTCAGTGTTTCTAGTAAAGTCAGAGTTGGACAAAAGTATTTTTAAAGACCGTCCTCTGAACGAAACAATCCAGAAACTGTGCTTTTGTTCAGCTCACAAAGCCTACAGTTCATATTCATAATGGCCTAAAGTTATTCTCTTATGAGAAAAACTAATTTCTTTCTATATTAACCTCTGATCACTGGCACATTATATTAAAGATTTGGTTGTTGGTTTAACTTGTAGATGAAGTCAATGCCATCTTATCTAATCATACTGAACCCTAAGTGATTTTCTAGAGCCACGTTAATCCAGGTTTAAGGCAAAAACTCTGACATTCTAAGCTCAGGTTAAAGAGTTTTGGTTTTGATAAATGCAATTAGAAAAGTTTAGACTTTGTTAAGCCAACAATATATTTTCTTTTTCTTTTTCTGTCAGTGGGAAACCAGGTCCAGTACAAGTGTGTTTCTTTCTTTCTCAGGATAAAGTCAGGTTTTGTTGCTGTTAAATATGTTAATCTCTTTGTCTTTCAGTACTATCCTCTCAGAACTTCTCTCAGCTCTTTGCTTTACATATTGAAGTAATAAACTGAACTGAACTGCAGCGTTTGATTACTGGGATCAAATTTAAATATATGTACTTGATTTATAGTTGATTCCAGGAAAGTGCCAATTCATTGGACTTATTAAAATCAAATCTTAATTTTGTTTTAAGGACTTTGAAGGACTGATCCATGCCTTCATTACGACTCGTCTGGATTATTGTAATTCTTTATATAGTGGCATGGTTAAATCACAGATTCATCGACTTCAAATGATCGAGAATGCAGCGGCACGGCTTCTTACAGGAACCAGGAAGCATGACCATATAATGCAGCCAGGCAGCCAGTGGTCAATTTACACTGGCTGCCTGTTATGTATAGAATAGATTTTAAGATTCTTTTATTAACTTATAAAGTTTTAAATGGGTTAGCTCCCCCTTATCTTCAGGATCTTTTAAAATTTCAGTCTGTGTCCAGAACCCTCAGATCAAACAATCAGCTTTTACTTCCAGTCCCTCGGACCGACTAAGGAAAGGAGATCGGGCTTTTTCTGTTGTTGCTCCTAATTTATGGAACAATTTGCCTTTTCAGATTAGATCTGCTAGCAGCCTGGATCATTTTAAATCGCTTCTCAAAACTAATTTTTATTCGTTGACTTTTAACTGAAGCAATTTTTGATATTCTGTTTTTATCTATTTGTGCTACTGTTGTTCCTGTGCAGCACTTTGCTGCAGTTTTATACCTGTTTTAAAGTGCTATATAAATACATTTGACATTGACATTGACATTAAAATGGACTGGATTGGAATTATTTGTTTCGTAAAATGTTTTGTGATGCTCCTACTGTAGTTTGATTTCATATTAAATAAATAATATTGAAAGTAACTGAAAAAGGACCATCTTGAATCTGTGTGGCAGTAGGGGTCACTGTAAAACAAGCAGGAATTTGATAATCTTGAAGAAACATGAATGGTCTAAGCAGTCCCAAAGATCAGTTCTACAGATCTGGAATGTGGAATTGTGTTTTTTTCCCCCTCTGGCAACTAAGAAAACACAGCTGTTTTGAAAATGGAGTGATCAGCAACATCAACACACCGTGATGTGCAAACAGTACTCTGACATGAAGAACTTTAAAACCATAACTGGAGGGCAGTGAAAACCTTGTACTCCTCTATGGTCACTTTTATAAATGTTTCAAGAGCTTTATAATATTTCCACCTAATCTCTAACCTGTTAGAATGTTGAGGTTTGACTTTTCTATCTGGCAAACCCACCCTGAACTTTTTGAACTCTCCAGAGCAAATTCGTGCAGAAGTCAATAATAACTCTGTCTATTTCATCTAAATTTGTAAAATGTCAAAATCCATTGAGTCTTTTAAGATGCATCGATAAACTCAGATACTACCCAAAGTCTTTTCTCTATATATGATCAATAAAGCCGGTTTTATAGATCAGATGCCAACAATAAAAACAATTATGGATACTCGTCAAGATAAAACTAGATAAAATATGTGTATTTTATCTTGTAAAAATGTTTCTATTTTACAGATTTGAAGGATATTCATTTGGATAAAGTTTTTTTGAGGTCAGATTTAGGTCTTGCAGTGACTCTACAGGTCATAAGTCAAAATAAAAATGTTTTAGAAGCAAAAATCTGTCTTTGTGTGTCAGAGAGAGATGTATTATTGTGTTACTACTGAGCACGTGCAGACTGAAAACTGGCAGGACTCCATAGCAACTCAGCTGTGCAAACTGCAGCTGCACCACATTCAGTGCATACACAAAATGTTGGAGGTGAAGTGAAGAAAGCTTCTATGGAAGTTCATTTGGATAGTTCCATGTCAGACTCAGTAGCTCATGCAGTGAGCTGGATTCTCAGAAACACCAGGATTTTGCTCTCACCTTTGTCTCACTTTGTAAACTTCAGGTGTGATGCTTGAAACTCTGGTGATAATCTAACACAAACAGGACATGTTCACAGACAGAAGAATAAGTTTTATCTTTTGAGTTTGCTCAAAGTCATACATGTTGATGTCTTCTCTATCAGGCTGCTTGAGCCTCTTCAGGTATCTGGTTCTGATGAGAGTCCCCTGTGGGGATCCTGAAGTGCTGACCCCATGGCTAGATGCCTGACTCTTGAGTCTCACAAACTGTGGTCTGTTTGTCAGGTCATCGTTGATCCAGGCAATTTTTGAAGCCTCCACCGGCTTCACACACTCAGACCTCTCAATGTGGTTGGCAAAGAGAAGTCCAGTCTGTAGTCTCAAAACAAGCCTGCCAGACTTCTTGTGCTACCTGTCACCACTTTCTCAAAGTTCTCTTTATTACAGGTCGTCTCTGAACAACAAGTTTATTTTCTAAGAAAACAAAGTTGTTCTTTTCCCAGAGAAGATTTGAAGATATGTGAATGACGATATATTGAGATAGAAGAATTGGGTGGCTAAGTGGTTAGAGTGGGTGCTCCATATACAGAGGTTAAAGATTTTGAAACATTTGTTGACATCTGGAGCCTCTATAGACTACAAACCAGGAGTTGGAGTCAAGTTCTCAGTTCCTGGACTATTAGAAATACCAGAAAAATATTGTATTGACTGCGATGGACTGGCGACCTGTCCAGGGTGTTCCCTGCCTCTCGCCCCAAATGTTCGCTGAAGATAGGCACCCTTCCCAACTCCGTTAGGGACAGGGATGTACGGATGTACGGATGTACGGATGGATGGATGGATGGATGGTTACTATATTGACGAAACAGATGTCAACACTATATTGTCCAAGCAGTTTTAGTTGCTAATCTACCACTTGTCTTTCCCACCATCAGAAAACAACAGAATATATAGTGAAAGGTTTGATGAAGAGACAGAGGTTTCCATGCTGCTGACCATCTGTGAGATGTTTCAACCTGTTTTCATTCTGTGACCCATGGCCTGTCATGTTCTTATTGTCAGGTGTATTTGTCTGGCTGTCATGAAATGAGGGAAGACGAAAGTAGCCATCAACAGTTGAAAAGTCGGGCTTGCTTTATTAGCACGAGCATTCCACTAACAACATGAACATACTCTTATTCGAACTCGTTTATCCTGTATAGTTCTTTAGAGCGCCCCCAGTGGGCAGGAACCCAAACTGCTGTTACTATAGATAAACAATAGTCTCACAACATCTCCCTTCTTTTAAAGTTAAACATTGGAAGATCCTAAACATCTGCAAGTTAGCTTAATGTTTTAAATGATACTTAAATGGTACATTCTCTAATACAATTAATTACTTAGGTTAGCTTAATCTTTAGCTGTCAATGTCTCTTTCAACAAAGACTTTTTCCCAACATAACTTAGATGTTTTCAGAACAACTTTACCACATTTCCTTTTTTTTTTTTTTTTTTTTTTTTTTTTTTTAACAACAAACCTTAACAAATCTCATGCAGAACAATACAGGACATCACAGGGGTAGACTGCCCTCAGCCCTGCTAGGGATTATTATGCCCTTTGAACCTCAGAGGCAGCTTTATTTCACGTCCCCTGGAAGTTCTTCTCACAGGAGTACTTGGTGGGGAAGAGGACCCTGAAGGAGGGCTTGCTACTGGCTGATTTGATGGTGGTTCAGGTGGAATGGCCACTTCTGTCGCTGGGGATCTGCAGTCCTGCAGTGGTTCTGCAGACTCAGCTGCATGTTGTGCTGCCGGAATATCAGTCCCAGGAACTTCCTGAAGGTGGCGTCTGTTGCGACGAGTCACACTCCCATTGGCCATTTCTACGAGGTAGGATCTCGGCTCCTTGGACTTACTGATAACTTTGGCAGGCGATGTCCACCCTTTTTCCCCATCCAGTTTCACTCTCACGTGTTGACCCGGGAGAAGGTCAGAAAGAGGGCGAGCTGAGTGTCTGCGGTTGTAGAAGAACCTGTAAGAATCTTTGGCCTTGGCATCCTTCATGTAGACTAGGTCTGAGTCGACTGCGCTTGGCATCAATGTTTTTTCCAGGACAGGAACAGTGGTGCGGATCTGTCGTCCAGTCATAAGTTGTGCTGGACTACAACCTGTTGCTGCAACTGGTGTGGAGCGGTAACTCATGAGGGCTAAGCAGGGGTCAGGCTGTTTAAGGATATACTTAGCAGTCTGAACGGCCCTTTCTGCAGCTCCATTAGATTGTGGGTAATGGGGACTTGAGGTTATGTGAGTGAACCCATATTTCTCCTTGAACTCTTGGAACTCTGATGAGGTAAACTGTGTCCCATTGTCACTGACAAGTACCAATGGGATGCCCCATCTCACAAACATGTGCTTGAGCTTATTGATAACTTGAGTGCTGGAAGCCGTAGTGAGGGAAGCAATTTCAATGTCTCTTGAAAAATAATCAACAGCAACAAGATATGTCTTACCCTCGAGCACAAACAGGTCAACTGCAATTCTCTGCCATGGACCACTAGGCAGGGATGTTGTCATCAGTGGTTCATGTCTCTGTGTAGGTTTGTGCTCTCTGCAAAAATCACAGAACTTCACTTTGTTAGTGATCTGTGCACCAATCTTCGGCCACCACACAGTCAACTTAGCTCGCTCCCACACTTGGTGAGGCCCTGATGGCCTTCATGTAGTTGGTCTAAAACACCGGCTCGGAGTGCTGTTGGAACTACGATTGCGGTCGTGATAAAGAACCAGCCCATCCAACTCCGATAGGTGACCTCTGACTGCATAGTATCCATGCGTTGGTGAGCTCCCTGCCATATTGCGGGGCCACCCTTTTCTGATAAACATGACCACTTTTTGAAGCTCAGCATCCTTTTGTGTAGCCTGGCGGATTTCCTCCAGCTTTGGTGACCTGATTGGTTTGCTAGCCACCATAGTGTTAACATATGCCTTTACTTGTGTTTCGGTGTCCGGAACATAACTGTCTTTCAACGGATGTCTGGAGAGTGTGTCAGCGACAACAAGCTGTTTACCCGGGACATGTTCAGCAGTGACATTGAACCTCATAAGACGCATAAGTAGTCTCTGGCATCTTAGTGGCGATTTGTCAAGATCATAAGAGTTGATCAATGGTACAAGTGGCTTATGATCGGTTTGTAACCGGACATGGCCCATCCCTTGGATGTAGCGAGCAAAGCGTTCACAAGCCCAGACCGATGCCAGACACTCCTTTTCAATCTGTGAATACCTCTTCTCTGCATCAGTAAGTGTGCGTGAGCAAAAGGCAACAGGACGCAATTCCCCCTCATAGTCTTGTAACAGAGCAGCACCGAGGCCATAACTGCTGGCATCAGCGCTGACCACTGTTAGTTTGTTGGCGTCGTAGTAGCAAAGGGCTGGTGCACCTACGAGCATTGTTTTGGCCTTGTTGAACGCTCGCTCCTGGGGTTCGTCCCAAACCCATACAGTCTCTTTCTTAAGCAGATTAGTCAGTGGATACAGCACTGTGGACAGACCTGGCAGGAACTTCCCAACATAGTTCACCAGCCCAAGCACCTGTCTCAGCTGCTCCACATTTGTCGGACGAGGCATCTTTGCGATAGCATCCACCTTGCTCTCGTCAGGCTTTACGCCATCAGCACTAATGATGTGTCCGAAGAACTGCAGTTCAGATTTCCCAAAGTGACACTTGGACTTGTTTAACTTAAGACCGGACGCCTTAATCGTCTGCAAAACTGCACTGAGTCGGCGGTCATGTTGCTCCTTAGTAGATCCATAAACCAGAATATCGTCCATAACGACAACCGTTCCTTCCAGGTTCTTAAGTAGATTAGTCATCAGTCGCTGGAAAATCTCAGGAGCAGATGTAATCCCGAATGGTAAGCGTTTGAAGCAAAACCGGCCCATCGGGGTAATGAATGTGGTCAGTCTTTGGCAGCTGGGGTCTAATGGAATTTGCCAAAAACCACTAGAAGCATCCAGAGTGGAGAAAATCTTGGCTCCAGCCAGTTTAGGTGTTATGTCATCTAATGTAGGTAAAATATAGCGTTCCCGCTTGATGCTTTTGTTTAATCGTTTTAGATCTACACACACACCCTGACTTCATCCTTGTTGCGTTTTGGAGCAGGCACCATTGGGGCACACCAATCTGTTGGTTCGGTGACCTCCTCAATGATCCCAAGATTCAGCATCCGCTTTAGTTCTTTCTCCACCTTTGGAAGGAGGGGACAAGGGACTCGGCGTGGTGTATTGACGCTGTATGGAATTGCCTCTTCCGTCAGCTCAATTTTAACCGGCACACAGTTCAGTAGACCTATTTCCCCGAACACATCACCGGATAACAAATAGTCACCACTGATGGCATTGACTCGTTTGACCAGTTTCATTTGCTTTGCCACTGCTCTGCCTAATAGGTTACTGACAAACTGTCCTTTGATAACTGTAATCCAGTACTGGTATGTCTGACCGTTGTGTGTGGTGGTAGCGAGGAACGAACCCACACATCTGACCTTTCCCCCTGGACTGTACACAGTTGATCTGGACTTATGCAGTTTTGGTTTTTGCCGTAGACCGTTGAAAGTTGTGTCTGTCATGACTGTGGTATCAGCACCAGTGTCAATTTTGAAATTCACTGGGCTACCATTCACCAGCAGCTCAATGTCCCAGTCGATATCTGGATCTGACTCTTCGATGACATTTGACTTTGCTGTTGCTCTTAGGAACAGTTCACCAATAAAAAATGAATCCTCATCTGAATCTGTAGCAGCTTCAGCTCTGACTTGTTTTAGCATTTTAGTTTTACACACAGCCTCAAAATGTCCCGTTTTGTTACACTTTCTGCATCTTTTATTTCGGGCAGGACAGTTTTCCTTTCTGTCGTGCATCCTATCACATCTGTGACAGTTCAGTCTATTCTCGCTGTATTTCTGTGCTTGTTTCTGCCGTGGTTTCTCATAGCTCCTCTTTGTGCTGTTAAACTGTTTCCGTCTCACCTCATTCACCGTAGTTTCCACTTGTTCACTCTGACGTGCAAGCTGGATAGCTCTCTCCAGAGTCAGATCCGCTTCCAGTTGAAGTTTTTGAGAAACCTCCTTATCCATTATTCCAATAACGATTCGGTCCCGGATCTGCTCATCTTTCCCCGCGCCGAACTCACAGTGCTGCGCGAGCTCATATAAGCTCCGCACAAAAGCTTCAACCGTCTCACCGGCCCTCTGGCTCCTTTTGTGAAAACAGGCGCGGTCATGGATAACGTTTCTTTTTGGAACGAAGTGTTCGTCAAACTTCTGCATCACTAAGGCGAAGTCATACTCTGGATGTAGCATATCCTCCGTAGCGGCGGGAAACACGAAAGAGCCGTAAATAGGTTCGGCATCTCTCCCCATAGAGTACAGGAGCGAATTCACCTGCACTTCACCGCTCTCCCTGTCGAGTTTCGACGCGACTCTGAAGCGGGAAAACCTCTGCCGCCAGGTCGGCCACTCCCCAGGCTGGGCAAAATCAAACGGCTCCGGAGGTCCAAACTTTGCCATTGCGCTCTCTCGGTAGGCGTTTAAGTCCTTAGTTCTGACACCATGTCATGAAATGAGGGAAGACGAAAGTAGCCATCAACAGTTGAAAAGTCGGGCTTGCTTTATTAGCACGAGCATTCCACTAACAACATGAACATACTCTTATTCGAACTCGTTTATCCTGTATAGTTCTTTAGTGCGCCCCAGTGGGCAGGAACCCAAACTGCTGTTACTATAGATAAGCAATAGTCTCACAACACTGGCAAAACAAATCAGATTAAACTTATGTAAATTTACAACAAGGATCATCTTTATTAACAACCGTATCCCTCTTCCCATTTCTGCTTTCAGGCTGAACCATAGTAACCTCTGCCTATGTCACAGAAGTCAGAGGTTATCCTAAAGGTGACATAAAAAGCAAACAGGCAACTTCAAAAGAAGAAACTCTTCATATGTCATCAGAAGGGTGTGTGTGTTGTGCTGTTATACTTTACATAAATTGGATTCAGAATGACACATCATGTCATCATGTCCCTCCCCTCCACTCCCTGGTCAGTCCTCAGGTGAAGGGCACAGCTGTGTGTGGCTAAACATACACGAATAGAATTGTTCTGTCTGTTTGTTCTTGATTACAAAGACAGGGCATTGAGAAACAGAGGCGTCCATGATGCATGTTGTCAGTATATCAACCTGGGTTTCTGTTAGAGAGTTACAGGTTCATTATCAAAGCAAGTTCTTAGTCAGTATGCATTCATGTTGAACCCTCTTTATTAAATACATTTCAAGGTTACTCCAATAGAAACCTTTATTTCCTTTTTAGATTTCAGCTTTCTAAATAAATTGACATTGACAAAGTTCCAGCCGCTTTGTTTTGTTTTACCTTTTTGCATCAGTAGCAGAGACAATGGCCAGTGAAGAAAGCCACAGGGACATTCAGAGGACGGTTCCAGCAGAGAAGCTGCAAGCCAGTCTATGGGTCGCTTTCCTGACAGAATGAACACATCCCTCCTGTTCATTGAATCCCTGAGACTTCATTTTAAAATGTTATCTTATAAAAACCTGAATGGACATTATCCTTTGTACCTGCCAGTCTTTCTCCAGCCATTTTTAAAACTCATAAGAGTTTCGCTAAATAAATAAGACTAAGAAGCCTTTGTCACTTTGGAACAACAACCAGGACCTCCAGAATTCCCGGGTCAGAGCCCAGGAATTCTTCTATTACTATAAGTATTAGTATAAGTGTTAGTATAGTATTGGCATATGTTTGCACATCATAGTCAACATTTTGTCCACATACTTCCCATATAACGCAAAATCTTCTTATATTTAATCTTGAACTTTTGTTTGTATAATAAAATGTGTAACAAAAGAAAGTAACATAAACGAATTTGCTGTCAGATTTATATGTTACAATCTTGACTTCCACCGTTCACTCATTAGGTTAAAGTTCCTAATTTGAGAACATGACAGGCATGATTATTATGTTCTTTTAGTTAAGTACAGTTTGGAAATTTATATTTTATGGCTTTGAAACATGCATTCAATCAATCCGCTATTTGTTGCTATAGTTGCAGCACTTTGTCTTTTGTACAAAGTGCTGCAAACCTGTATGTCCTTCGTCAATAGATGTTGTTTGTTTGGTGTGATGCACGGTGTACAAAGTTTATCTGCCGTAGCATCAGAGAATCTGTGATTGATCTCCTGGTCTGCTGAAAAAATCTGTTGAGGTGATTTTATCTGAATTCCTTAATTCTGGCTCAACATAGCTGCACCTTCTGGTTCTGGTTTGGTTTTTATGAAATGGACAAAAGCAGGATGAACTGATATTCTTTGTTAAACCTGGAATTATCCCTTATCCTGGATTTTGTAATCCCAGTTTTACAAAAACAACCATCAGTGTTACACAGTTGGTAGCACTGTTGCCTTGGAGCAAGAAGGTCCTGAGTGCTCTGGTATTCTCCCAGTGATACATTGGTTGACTCCAGGTACTCTGCTTCCCGACGCCCCAAAACATGACTTTTAGTTTAATTGTCTCTCCAAATTGATTTTAGGTGTGTGTGTGGGGGTGTGCGTGTGTGTGTGTGTGTGTGTGTGGTTGCCTGTCTTGTAATTGTATATTTACAACAGCAGATGGCTCAATTGCATCACTTAAATAAAATCAAAAGCTTCCAAAGGCTTTTGAAATCTTTAGAAGCTTGTTGGAATCAAAGGCTTCCAATAAACTTTTGTTGGAAGTTTTGATTCCAAACATTTGGAAATCAAAGCTTCCAAACTTGTTGCACTTCTTGGACTGCCTGCCACACGTGTCAGGACATGCCCACTCAGTTCCATGTGCCACTCAGCTACAGGAGCACGTGTGTGAGCAGCTGTGTTTGTAAATCAAGTGTTGCAAAACACATTCAGCAACCAATATAACCATGTTTGTCAGGTCTCACTGAAGCGAAGGAATCATATTTTATATCATCATTTTGTCACAAGAGCTGTGACAAAAGGGTGCATGCGCAGGAACACTTTGTCAGACCTTTCATACATCTATAGTAAGCAAAAGACATATAATTGAGTGAATCGGCATGCTGTGGAATCTGACTGTCTAGATGACATATGCTTATTCGCAATGCATTAATTTTGATCAATGCATTGATTAATTTGTTAATCATGCCATTAATTAATTAATTAATTGAAGTTGTATGCAACATCAGAGAAGTTGTGAATCAAGCTACAGATGTTGATGTAGGATGTGATATGGAGGTCAAACTCTGCATCTTCATATTTAGTAAAAATATGCGGTTTCAAATTGAAATAAGTATAACTATATCAACCTGACTTTCTATTATGTTGGGAGATTTAAAGATGTTTAAAGATGACATCTGATAAAGGTTGAATGTCAGTGAAATGTAGGTGTTCATTAATGATAGTTAACCCACTGCAGCTGTGACAGGAGCGTTACTTGAAGTAACACGGTGTGTGTGATCAGACTGTTTGGGCTCATTATGTATCAGTCCACCAGGGGGCAGTGCACGACTTGAAGTGATGGCAATGCCGACAAACGAATGCAGTCGCATTTGTGCTTAGTAATAAGCAAGCTGCTTATTACTAAGGAACACACTCCATTGTTTTCATGTCCTCATGTCGTCACTTCTTCACACCCCTCCACACATCTCATATAGTCTTAAACTCTAATAAAAACACCTGTAGTAAGACTCCTGGAATATGTTCAGATATTTTTGAATTAAAGCGAACATCTCTGCATTTTGGTGACATAAAGCAAGAAGGCTGTGGGTTTGAATCCTGCTCTGGAGTCTTTCTTCCTGTGCATGTGTGGGTTCTCTCCAGGTACTCTATGTTCCTTCCACAATCTAACAACATGACTGTCAGGTTAACTGTAACTTTAAATGTTCCATAGTGTCCATAGAGTGTGTGCACATGTTGTCTGTCCTGTGTATCTGTCCAGAGTGTCCTCCACCTGGAAACAGGCAGCAGAACCTAAAGCTGCTGCCTGTTTCCAGTTTTAGGTTGGAAACAGACACTAAGCTCATGTCCAGGTTGGCACTTCTGCATGTTTGCTCCGTGTGATCAGAACTTGTGAGGATCCCTGTGGCCTCAGTGCTGTGAATAACTGGAGCTGCTGGATCTCACCGCTGACGCCTACTGGGAGGTCTCTTCAGATTTTTGTCTGACAGCGAGGGTCCTCCACTCTCTTTGGAGAGCCCCTTCACATCCAACTTCCATAGACCAAGGCCTGAGCTGTGGAAACACACACACACACACACACACACACACGCACACACATACAATTATTCAAGACAAATTATGGACACTTGGGGGATGCTTCGACCTCCATGTGGTCTGGATGGGGAACATTTAACTCATTGTTGCCCTCTAATCCTCACCTCCACCCTTCCTGTGACCCCCACTGTTACACACACACACATCACCTCACCCTTTCAGAAATACATTGTCCTGAGTAAAATTATAAGTTTAACAAAATAATACCCGAGCTGAACTTAAATCCTATTTTTACAAATGTTTTTTTTAATGTGTAACCCACATACAAACTTTTATTTTTCTCTTCCTTCATTTTCTTCCTGTTTGTGGCAGGTCTTTCCAATCACATGGTCTGTCTGATGGCAGGCCCAAAAGAAAGCAGGAAGGAAAGAGGTAATAAACAAATCTTGATTGGCTGTAGGTAGAAAAAGGTCAGAGGTCAGGCCAGGGTGCTTTCATAGGGACTATAATACGAGAGTGACCCTCATTAGATTCAGCTCCTAATGAGATGACAATGTGAGCTGATGAGAACAGTCAGGTGTAACGAGCAACATAACAACAGTGGTTAGCTCGCTGAAAGCCAAGCAGCAGGCAGAGACAAAGCTCTGGCAGTTGCCGTCTACACATCCAGCATGGGCTCAATCAAAGGAGGCTGTGGAATCATTCAGATGAACTCTGCAGTCAATGGGCTGATCCCTGTTCTCTTCTTTAGCTCTGGGTGAAATCAGATCTGGAACAACACCAGCCTCAATGATCTGACAGCAAAATCAGGTAAAATACTTGATTACTTTGTAATTTCTAAGATGACTGATACGTAAAACATAATAGAAAAGAAAAACACTTCCTGGCCTTTACATGTGGAGAAGGAAGATTGAATGAAGTTGTTGGACAATGATAGAGTCTCAATTAAAACTGACCAGTGAGAATGGATGTGCTAACAAATCGTTGAATATAGCTCCAACACAAGCTTATAAGCAGAGCAGGTCTAACTTTGTAATAATAGAAGCTTAAGAGTTTTGAATTAGATTTTTTCCACTTAACACTAAGGTCGCTCCCTCCCCCTCCCACACCACCTCCAAGCCAAGCCTCGGCTTGTAAAAAACAAATTCAGCTTTCTAGCCTTATACATTTGTTACTAATGGTGTCTGTCTTTGTTCAAATAACTTGATTACCTACTTGAGAGACACCGGGTCTGCCCTTGAGGACTGTTGACACGAGACATGTGAAAATAAGAAGAGGCTGATTCAAGTATATGAGTCCGAGGAGTTAAATGAGACTGTTTTAGGCTAGGAGCACAGTGAGGGGGCAGTTTGATAGTGGATGATTAAAGCACTGACAAGGAAGGGAGACATTCCTGATGAGAAAAAATGTGATCCAGAAAGAGTGAGTCACCGCTGTCTGGTCAGGCATAATGGAGACGTCTTTAAATTATTTTCTATGAAAATCAAAATGCCACAAAAATTCAAAATACAACTTTTTCTAGTCAGAGGCGTGAAGGCTCTTACACTGCAGAAAGTACCTTCATAATGGGTCTGGTCTGGTCTGTCGGCTCGGTTCTATTGTACCCCGGCCCTGTTTGTGTTTGCATTGAACAGAGAGCTGCTTCAATGGTGACGGTCATATCAAAACACACAAGCCTATATGTGACGTTTTTCACTTAGACATTTCCATTCAATTCAATTCAGTCTATTTTTAACATGCCAATTCACATCAAATGTAGTTTTGAAGCATTTTATGAGTAAAACTTTTCAGTTCAATCACATACATTCAAACTGATCCTAGTTATCAAACTGTGCAGTAAGTTCAGTTTGTTATTCAGTTAAAAAGTTTCTATCTAAGAAAACCTGTAAGATTGTATTGAGTCAGTGATCCGCAGCATCCACTCCTGATGGACCAACACAAAGCAACAATCAGTCCAGCCATGCCTCATGCAGAGAATGCATCCACTAACAGTGGAGAGGAAACACTTACCTATAACAGGAAGAAACCTAAAGCAAAACCAGAACCAGGACCAAAACCAGAACCAGAACCTGGCTCAGTACAAGCAGCCATCTGCCATGATTGACTGGAGGTTTGAAAAGAAAGAACAAAAACACAGGAAGAGACAGATGAACTGATAATGGACTATTTTCTATATTTATGGAAGTAAAAAGTTAATAGCAGGAGTGAGAATGATTACCTGAATGCAGCAATTTCTGTAAATGTGGACATCAGTTTATTTTCTTCATCCTAAAAAAACAATCATCCTTCTAGCTTATCGTTCTCTGTAGTAAACACTCACAGCCTCGTTTGCTCTTCTTGGCTCCACCTTCACCTAAACCTGGGCTGCTCATTACCATCAGAATATGTACAGATGATAACTTCATACAATTACATATCAATGACACTGGTTTGTTCATATGATGACTTCTTTGATTTGTAAAGTTAACAAATGAATTAAATAAATAGCTTACTACTTGCTGAAAAGATCAAATTTGATGCACACTTGGATGCACTGACAAATTGTGAATATATCTCCAACACAAGCTTATAAGCAGAGCAGGTCTAACTTCGTAATAATAGTATCCACACATACATATTGAGATAAAGTCAACTTTATGATGTCAACCCGTCCAGTTGTAGACTTCAGCTTTTTTTCTTATTTTCATTATTTCCCCACAGTCTAGTTTGTACTTTCACTTTGTTCAGTACTTTAGCTTTGTATTTCTTTTGCACACAGTAAATCTTCCCGTCCTAGTTTACTCCTGTTGTGATTCGCTCAACTTTGCTCTGTTCAGTATTATTTTAGATGTTCTATTTACATCCTGTGCCAGGTATTTACTTCAGTTTCACTTTCCAATCTTCCCTTGTTCTTCCTTGCCTCCTTGTTCCTCTACTCTGTCTACCTTTCTGGCACCATCTCTCAGCTGCAGCCCATTTCTAATCATCCACCAGTTCTCCATCCAGTAATCAACTCGCCAGTATTTAAACTCCTCATTGTCTATCAGACTCTGACTGACATTGTCTCTGTTGTATTCCTCATGGTTCCTCTGTGTTCTGTCCTTTCTAACTTCTGCTCTTGGCCAATTAAACTGACCAAAATAGCTTTCATCTAAGTTTATCAAATCCGTATAAGTTAGATTTCAGCATGTTACACATTGGATTCTTAATCTATTTATGTCTTTAACTGGACCTATTGTAAAATGAGCCACAGTTCTTACAAGACAGTTCTCTCACCATACAGCAGGTTTTCTGCACTTCCTGCCTCGAACAGCTTTGTTTCCTGGGAGTGACAGCACTCCATGCTTGGGTGATACAGTCTTAAGGTGTGCTTGATGGATGAGCTGATGTCCAACAGCTCTGTTTACTTTGTTGCTTTCAAAGGCCCACTGTGACCTGGTGGGATGTGAGTCCCCCAGCAGTTACACCGGAACACCAACAGGTTGTGACCTCCAACAACATGATTCAGCTTCATGTGGAGACTGCACATCAATAAACACTTTGAAATTACAACACTGCCTTCGACAGCCATCCAAGGCCCCGACAAAGACTTGCAGTGACACAGACAACACAATCTGGAAATGGGAATGCCTGAGTGGTAAGAAAGAGGAAAAGAGATAACTCTGAGTGGGAGATGGGGTGCTATTAGGGTGGGATGGAGGAGAAGGACAACAAATGACTTGAAGCAGATGCAGAGCAGCAACCATTTGACTCCTCAGAAGAGTCAAATTGTGGCTTTTCAGAACATATCTAGTCTGAAGTGCTGCGGGTTGTGAACAGAGCTTCTGATGTGACAGCTTTTTCTCTCTCTTTCAGTGGCTTTGTGGTGCAGGGAGCTGACCAGGGCCCCGAGACACTTATATCACTGAGCCGTGACAGCTACACATATACAAGAACACACAGCGCACACAGCGGTGGCTCCAATTCTATTGTCACTGAGTCCTGCTCCACCGATCTCCTCCGCTGCTGAAGGACAATAAGGGGCAGCCAGTCAAACAGGCAGTCAGTTACTGTCTGCTTCCTAGTGACATAGCAGACATTCATACAGCCAGAACTAATCTGGGAAAGTTTCTCCTTAGTTTTAAAAGAAACCTTTTACCTTTTGATGGTACATTAACAAAATAATATGGACACATCTCCAAAGATACTCTCTTCTGAACACAAAGCATTTTAAGAAGTCATGAGGAGCTTTTTTCTGAGGATAAAATTAACAAGAAATCCTAGAAAATTAAAAACAATTTTGAGCACTGCCAATGCTGGTCCTGGCCGAAAATTCAACGTATTTTCTAAAACGCCTATGAAATTAAACAGGATTCTTCTCAGAGCGGTTAGTCACTAGTTTCTGTTATGATTCCCACCTTTTCAGTGAGCATGGGGGACAGGAAACTTTAATTATTTCCCGGGTCCCAATATTTTGAGCATAAAGAGCATAAACTGGGTTTGTTTTTTTACTAGCCAAAATCCTTATGCATTGAAGGGGACTTTTTCTTACTTTTTTTTTTCTCTTTTTCAAATGAAGTACAAACTGTATGATGTTTTGCTACCAAAGCTCAGAGCAATGTATTTCTAACTGAGATGAATGTGTAGAAGTATTTTTTAATTGGTGCTGCAAGAGGAGTCACTGACAGGAAAACTGAAAATTTGAAACATATAAACTTGCTTCAATGCTTTAGCATTTGCTCAGGCTTCACAAACTAATACTGTAGTAGGATAATTATAAAAAATAGGATTCAGCAAGAGTATGTTAATGCTTCATACCATAGAAAAATGTTTTCTTTAATCTGAATAAACTTGAGTGACCATCTAATCACCAAGCAGATGAGACCAGGTGATGAGCAGCAGAGCCTGAGGATTAATGAGACAAAGCAGTCAGGAGTTTTAGAATTACACTTTTTTCTTCCTTCACCCCCTCTCCATCAGTCTGAGAGTCTCTATTTAGGTTGTCCTTCTTCATTTGATGTAGCAGCAATTAGCAAGGGGACTTTTGTCCTTTTGGGCAGACAGGCGGTCCACTCCACTGAACCCCATCTATGCGGGCTGAATGGAGAAAACTGAAGATAGCACGGCATAAGGATCAAACAAATCTGCCTCACCTCTCTTATGGTCCCTCACCTCCCACTTCTTTATTGAAGAAGAGGATAAAGAGGGAGCAGAAAGAAAATGAGGGCAGAAAAGAAATAAGATGTTAGTTTTCCCATGAGAATGATCACTGATAGTCAAGTATGCTTTAGTAAATTTGTCTTCATTTGTGTTACATGGATTTCTGAAATTAATCAACCATTAATTGAGAACTAATGTGAAAGTTAGTTTGATGCAAATACTGACGTCTTTCTGAACTTTAAAATTTCAAGATTCAAGATTCCTTTCTTGTGATCTTCATTCTCACTGGTGAATAATTCGGTCTTGGAATAAATCGAACATCAAAATACCAAAGCCATCAAACAACTGTGGTACATTTACCATTTTATCAGACTCCCGAAGGAGACCCCCAACTCTCTCACTCAAGTGAAAGAAAATTTGCCAGGGTGCTCATGAACAGCCATGGGAATTTACTGTTGGAGTCAAGACTGGAGGGTAAAGGCAAGCAAGTGAGGACCGGGTTTGTCTGAACGACATGTTTTACAGTCAGCAGGAGGTGGAGGACAGCTCCGAGGGAGAGGCTGTGTGTGTGTGCTCTGTCAGGATGTCAGCAGGGAATCTGCCCTTCAAACTTTAAGACATTAATTTGCCACCTCGTTACTAACATTCTGCCTAAAAGGAGTGTGTTGTGAATTTGTACCTGCTCTTTTTGCCTGGATTCTCTACAGATGTCCATGCACCAGCCACACTTTTTGTGCCCATGCTGACTCTCTGCACCAACAGCAAAACAAATAAAATAAATAAATACATATTTAAAAAATATGATTTTCTGACTATGCAGCATACATGCTGCTAAATCATGGAGTCATACATTGTGGCAGTGAAAGCTATCCGTGTCACAGTGGAACACTTTGGTTATTTTTTCTGTCATTAAGCCTGCATATTTCCAAGGCTCATCCATACTGCCTCTGGTCACCTTTAGTATTGGTAAAGAATAAATTATGTGAAGGTCAAATGAGAAAGTCTTTCAAAAATCTTCTATGTCTGTTCTTATTGATTTCTTGTCAAAAGGAATACCTCTATATAATAACATAATCACTAAACATGACAATGTTATCATGTTTTCCATTATTTTCATTCCTGTTATGTAAGAACAAAAATATAATGCCAGAAGAAATGCATCCGAGTACATTAATCAAAACATTATTTTTTTGTCTTTTTGTTATTGAGACAAAATATTGAGTGTACATTCATGAGAAATAATAATATGGTTTTTTGTTTTTTTTATTTTAGCAAAAGGGTGCCGTGAAACAAACAAAAAATTTAAAGGGATCTGAATAATTTCTGTAACTACTGTATTGGTGTGTGACAGAATTTTTGAACAACAGGAATTAACTTGAACTACTTTGTAGAACTGAGCTTTCTGAAATTCGGTCCATTTACTTGTATTAGCTTACTGGTAAATCTCCTCATTCAATATGGCAGACATTGTGTGCAGTAGGTCTTGAGTGTCCACATTCATAGTTGTTTGTCCTCTTTGTCCTTGTTGGCCATGCTATGGACTGTATCTCTCCAGGGTGTACCTCACCAACTGACTACCAATCCTCCCCAAAACAGGCATAAGCTGATATCAGAAATGCATAAATGTTTTTTTTTTTTTTTTTCAGTAAGGAACTTCCTATTGTCCATAGGACAAATGGATTTATTATTTGAAAGTTAGTGTTCAATCTTCTTTTTAATGTTGCTAGAACTAATACTAACAAACACAAACTACCATGTTAAGGACTTTAGTCCATGTACAAATGTGGGTCATGGACTCCCAGGGTTCTTCTTCCTTCCCGGGGCTTGGTGGAGTTGGTGGAGTTGTTGGAGGAGTAGGTGATGTGGCACCGTCAGGCAGCTCTGGCGGAAATGGCTTGTAAGCTGCCTCCACCTAAGGCAGAGCTTCCAGCCTTTTGCCCTTCATCCTCCTCCACAACACCTGCTGCTCCTTCTGTATCTCCAACCTTTGCTTCCCTGGTTCCATCACCATCTGCATGCATACGCCATTCCTGCTGCTTCAAGATCTTCTCCACAGCTTCTCTGGTGGCTTGCCTCTCCTGTGCCAGCAGAAGCTACATCAGCCTTCCCGTCTTCACCAGCAGCCTCCATGTCTTCACCCACAGTCACTCGGCCTGATGTTGCAGAAGTGGCTAAAGATCATCCGCCGACTCCATCACCAGCCATGACTCTAGTAGCTATTGAACCGACAGCTTCTCATTTGCCAGCAGCAGTGGCAGCCTCTGTGCTTACTGCAGGGGTCCAGGCCACTCAATCACCTGAGCTCCACAGTATTCAATTTCCAAGGGGGTCAAGGACAACCCATCCTAGTCCCCAGCATCTTGTCATGGATCATCTTCCCAAGCTTCAATGTGGGTTGAAAACATCCATAGGGCTCATCAGCGCTGGCCTCCAGAGACTCAGCCATGACTCAGGCGTCAAGCCTGCAGGCATCAAGCTCCTCCGGCTGTCAGGCCACCCTCCAGATCTTCGTTGTGGATCCCTCCATCCACTCAACCGACCTCTAGACTTTAGGGTCTTCCATCACCGCCAGCCTCTAGACTCTTGTTTTTGTATGGACTTATTTAGAACTCTATTCTTGATTTTCTTTTTTTCTTTCTTTTTTTTTTTTTTGCATTGGATCCACTAACAAACACCACTCAGAAAACTTTGTGTCAGCCATTTGTATTTTCATACCTCTTTGTGTCTTTAGCCAAGATTCACGAGCTTGTGAACCACTACTGCAATAAAACACATTTGTGATTCAGCACAGTTAGACTATGACAAAAATTATTTTATTTCTTAAGCATCTTCTGTAGAGGAAACTGTGGACAAGAAGACATGTGAGTCTTTTAGACTCATTGATTTTCTGGTTCATTTACTCATGTTATCCAACAGTCTGGTGTATTTGTCTGAGTGTGAGAGAATGAAAGAACAAAAGGTAGAAAAACGTGCATCCAGTTACAGGTGGTGGCATCTCAATAGCTCTAAAGACGAAAGAGCTGCCTTTGAATGCTACATGAAAAGGCAGGGAGGGATGAAATATCTAACGATACCATCATTTCTCTGATGGCAACCATCCATACAAATAGGAAGCTATGTAAGGAATCTCCTCTCCCTCTCTCTCTTTCTCCTTCATGCCTTTGTGTAGTCTGACTATCTCAGTGAAGCGAGGAGGGCTGCTCTTCTGTGGTTTGATGCGCTCACTCTCCCATGCCACTGGGGTGTTAGGAGTCTTGTACGACAAGACTGATGACACCAAGCGGGGCGCCACTCTTTCTGTTTGCGTGCGTGTATGCATGTGTGTGTCTTAAAGTGTGAGGGGTGTAACATGTCAAACCTATTCATCATTTGTCAGTGCCATCTGCTGATCAATTAGGGGAGAACAAGGGAACCAGTGACACACACAGACCCACACACACACACACACACACACACACACACACACACACACACACCACACACACCACACACACACACACACACACACACACACACCACACACACACACACACACAGGAACACACACACCCACGTGCTGGTCTGTTTGATTAAACAAAGAGTCTAATACTATTTCACTCTTTTATAATTTTATCATGTTAAATATTTTTGTTCTAGAATCACACATATGTTGTCAGGATGTTCAAAGTATTTTTAACAAAATAAACTGTATGGAAAATACATTTAAAAAAGTTCAAGTAAAGACAACAAAATAAATGTGACAAAATTATCAATAATTTTAGGCAGCCAATCAATGATAAGCACATTAACATAAACTAGATGGGCACATAAATAATGCAGCTCCAGGTCACTGCTTCAAAGGATACAAAAAAAACATGATCAAAGCTCAGTGATAATTGAAAATGTCAAGCACCAACATTTATAATTACTGGTCTGCCATTGGTTGCAAGTTTTCATCAAGAGATGGTTTTACCATTTTATGTTCATCAAAGTTGATTGCTGGTTTTGGTACTTCAATGTCTATTTCAAACAAATGGTCTGAAATATTTTTTTAATACAAAATAAAATCAAAATATTTTTTGTGAAAGCTGAAATTGAAGCATTGTTTCATTAAGGGAAACATTTCAATATCCCAACAGTGTATTCTTCACTGTGTTGTGAAGAAAACATTGTCAGTAGGATTTATTATTCATGTTCAAAACAATGAATAATGATCACAATTCAATCTTTGAAATTCTTATTGGTGACATTCCTTCTTGGAATTGTTACATCACATTTACAGTTTTTCTACCTGTTTTTCTTGTCTTTCCTTTCCTGAAACCTATAAAAGCACCAAAGGAACATGTTGGCTTCGTTGTATCATTTATCATGGCATAGTGTATATGACAGAAGAGATAAATCAATTACAACCTTGAAAAGTTCTTCGGATTTTATAGTATGTCATAAATTAAAAGATGATGGAATCTAATTTATTTCTGAAATAATTCAACATTTTTTATCAGGGAGTTGAACAAAGTCATAAGCCTCAAGTAAATGTGTATTTTTTTAATGATCTCATTCAATAACCACTGGTAAAACATGCTGTATTTATCTGAAATTTTATATTTCATTTAGCATAAAAAGCTATTTAGGAATACTGTGACAATTGTGAAAACTGCTTCCTCTTCATGTGATCTTATGATGTCACGACAAAGTCAGTTTATAATGGTAACTCCACCCAACTCAAAGAACAAGCTCACTTTGCTAATCCTACCATTTCCTTTTTGATTCTGCCTGTAGTTTACAGGTTATCTCACCAAGGAACCAGCTGTTTCTGGAGATGGTCGGCGGTGGGTTTGTCATCAAAGAGCCCTCAGCGCTTGCTCTGCTCTGCTGCTGTGCCCCACACCTGCCTGTGGTTTGGCATTAGGCCTGGCCTTCCAGTTTCCTTGCAGTGGGATCAGTGGCAGGTAAAAGCTTTGAACTTTGCTGCAGGTGGAACAACTTTGAACCTTCACAAAGTGTCGCTTACCAAAAGAGCACGTCTGTTCACATGTAAATAACACTGAGCCTTTCACATAAAAAATCCCACAGAAAGACACAGCCCACAGACAATGACATAAGCAAACCTAATCATGTTCATTCACTGCATTCCTCTGTGTAAGAGACATTCATAAAACATGACATTCGGAAAGTCTCTGCTGAGAGGCAGAAAATAAAGACAAATTTTGCTCTTCCTTGATGTATAAGCCATGATTGTAGCTGTTGGACAGAAACCAACTCTCCTTTCTGAAAGACTTTTCTTGTCTTGATTTCAGGCTACATTTTATTGTAATGAAAGTTACCTTTCTATTTTTTCTGTAGAGAAACAACAAAAAACCTAAACAGAAGCAGCAAAACTGTAACATAGAAAATGCCACCACAGATTGTTTCACATTTCACAAGTCAACATTTTATCCAGAGAGCTAAATGCATGTGCAGCAGAAACATAATCATTCAAGGTTTCTTTTTGAATAAAAAAATGCAAAGGTATTCCAACTTTCTCCTTAGTTAGAGTTGACATCTGTCCCTCCATTCGTCCGTCGAACAAGAATTTGCTGACTCAGTCTAGCTTCTTTGTTACTTTAAGTTGTATCAAAATTAACAGTCAAATTCAAAACACTTAAGTTATTGTATTGTAAGTTATTGTACTGTTATTATGGAAACAACTTCGTACAAGCCATCTCTACAACTTCAGTTATGCTGACTTTAATGCTTCTAGCAATTATATTAAAATAAAAATGATGAGTTATGATTAATTTTCTATAAGTTGCCTTCACTTCTTTAAGTTTTTGCATTATGACATCAAGTTGACCTCATTTAACAAAAATTTTTAAATTTTTATAAGAGCATGGACTCATTTGGACAAGTTTGAAGAAATGTTCAGCCTGTTGGCTCAAAAATTTTATTTTTTACTCATTTTTATTTAAGTTAACTCTGTAATATTAATTTTTAACTGTAATTTTTGTTCTTACAATTTTCAAACATTTGTAAGACTAAATAAGAACCACAAAATTATATTATTTTGTTCAACTTAGGAAAACTGGTTTCTAGTCCATCACAGAGAGACACTCAGGACAGACGAGAATGCACACACACTCCAACCTGGGGACGGACTAAAGATACCAATTACCTAACAGTCATTGTTTTGGACTGTGGGAGGCTGCATGCGTGTTGTGATCTAGAATTAGCATGGCATGGCAGACAAGCACTTGTGTGTATGGGGAATTTTACTGTCATAAGTCAAGAGTAGTTGAAAGTCTCCAACCGAAACTTTCCAACAGTTTTGGTTGGAAATCAAGATTTCATCTCTTTGTTCTCAAAACTTGTAATGCTTGCACTCAAAACTTCCGCTCTCTTTCAAATGTTCTCTGTGCTGTCTCAAATCTTTGTGCTCATGCTCATATTTTCTCCTCACACTCAAAACTTCACTCTGCACAGATTAAATCTCAGCTCGCAAAACTCTCCACTTGCTTGGGCATTCTTTTCTGCTCTTCCTCTAAACAAAAAGTACAGTTGCCTGGCAGCCTCTTAGCCAATAGAATGTAGATGTTATGCTGGGTGGTGGAAGAATCCATGTGTCTTTCTATTGGGGGTGTGTCTAGACAGATGGGTATGACTCTATATCAATATAGATAGACAAATATTAATAGAAAACCATTAAACAGATAAAAATCAACAGCCATTAATCTGGAAAGCATACAGTGACTCTTCAAAGTATAACTGAACTCTGAAAAATAAAACCCGGCCCATGACTAATTTGGAAAAATTTCAGCAAATATGAGCCTGCAGAGGGATGGGTGGGAGTCTGATCATGACAAAAGAAGCACCGTTGTCAACATATCTACTCTGTTGTTACTTTTATCAGACTCCTCTATGACTTCTTTATGTTTTCAAAACAATAACTAGTAATAAATTTAGCGACTCTTATTCTTTGTTGTTGGAGAGCTTTATGGCTTCAGCCTGTCTGACCTGAGTCTGCAGCCAGCGGCATTAGCCGCTATTAGCTTCTCCAGCCTCCTCAGCACAGCAGTCAGTGACACAGTCGACACCAAACCTTCACTCACTTCACTCTGTGTACATATTGAAAATAAATAACACATATGAAGCTGAGTAATGCTATCGATCAATGCTCGCCAGTCATGATGGCAACCCTCACTTCTGCAAATTCTGATTCGCCGTTGGGCAGGTGGAGGAGTAGAGGTCAGGAGGGAGAGAGTGCTGTGCTTTTATACCGGGGCTGTGAGGAAGTTGTACCAAGCTGTACTATTGAAAATTCAACTGTCTAAGAAACCCAGCAGCTAGACATTAAGCAAAATAATGCAGAACTAAACAAATTACAAAAACATGTCAAAATTCGTACAGAAACAAAAATAGAACCCTAAACGTTTTAGACAGTTCATCAGGAAAAAAGTTGATTCGGGGGTTAGTTTTACTTTAAGTTGTATCACGGAGCAGAAAGCTGACATTGTTTCTCCCTGCATCAGTGTGTGTGGCAGAAAAGCAGGCGCTACTACAATTGATGGTAAACACACAGGCACACCCACTAGAAGGAAATACTTTCATTATATTGGCTGAGACAGTTGCCAGACAACGGTACTTTTTGTTTTGAGAAAGAGCAGACAACAATTTGCAAGCAAGGACAGAGGTTTTGAGAGTGTGGAGAAAGGATGGAGAAAACATAAATGTTTGCTCATATTAATATGCAGATGTACAATAATTTCAGCAATGTGATACAGACAAAAATCTCAAGTCTTACTTCAAACTAAAGTTATTTGATCTGAGCTATGGCTTCTCACTCAAAAGTAAACTTGCTTTTGGCAGAACTTTGTTGCAAAGTTAACAGGGAAGTCTGAGTCAGCGCATAAGGCAGCAGATCTGCTGTTGTGTGTTTTTTTAATTGTACTGAAATAGTTTTCACACTCAAACTGATTCTTCAGGTATAACAGAGTTATTGGTTTCTGTAAGATGATGGTCGTTCAAACATGATCCTGAAGAATCAGCTGATGCAGCAGAACTGATTTCATATGTCGTCTCTGCAACGATTCATCCCGGAAGGTAAAAGGAGTTCCAGATTCTCACACTGATATTCTCCATGGAAGGAAAATATCAAAATCTATTTTATTTACTTATTTTTTTTCTTTGATGAACACTGTTTTTAAGTCATATGAAGCTAAATACCTCTCAGTCAAATTTAGAACAAAACACAGAACACAGATAGTAGAAAATGTACTTTATTAAAAAATAGAAACTGCTTGTCTAATGTTACGCATACTGCACATTTGCAATTGAAGTCTTGACTCCATTAAAGCAGACATCACTTTATGTGCGGAGTCTATTCTAACATCCTGCCTGAACTAAAGGGCCATTGCTGCTACATCCTGATTACTGTTCTTTTTGACATCTCCTACAACAACCAGATCAAAAACCGGCATAATAAGTTATTTGACGATTTAAATTATTCTTCAGTTTTTAATAACTCCTCCCTGCACCCAATTAAAACTGTTAAATAAAGGGATTTATTCAAAAATGTATTCTGCATCACATGAATCATTTTTATAGCAGTTTTTCTTCATGTTCCATTAATTGTTCATTAAGGTGTTGTGATTTTATTAATTTGTGATTATTTTAATTAATAGCAAAACAACAAACACTTTAAGCTACAACTACAGTTTTCAATTGTTGTCTCAGCTGAGTGATTGTTTGTAGATCCAAAGACAACAACATTTGGATGCTTTTACAATATTACAACAGTATTGGTTCCTAATACAGATGATTACTTTTAGGTCTTTTTAAAAAAAATTATATTAGAATGTAATTCTGTACACATGAGGAATAAAGCATTTTCTAACGTTCTGTGCTCACAGTTTGATGGAATTAGAGTATTTTTTTAAAACTGTCATTTCATTTGTTGTAGCCTATTCAAAATAATATGTTGAACTCTCATGGTTGTGATTCAAGTCCTCAAGAGTTTCCTAACAGTGGCTTGATTCTAATCAAAACAGCAATACTTAGACTAAGTCATAACTGAGTAAAGAAATAAGAGCATCAATGAATGAGAGACAGCAAAGAGACATGAAAGCACAGAGTGAGGGGTTGTCTGTCTCTCCCATAGATGAAAGACATTGACACGTAGGAGGAGGAGTCGGCTTTTCTTTTGCTGATGAAAACAAGAATCAGCGAGGCTAAAGGTAAAGAGGGCGTTCGCATGGCAGCGGGTTACGTTCAAAAGACACACCTGTTGTTTGGCCTGTCGCAGTCTATCCGTCCATCCCTGCCTTTCTGTCTGTCAGTCTGTCTGACCACACACAGACGCAACAAGCAGGCACTTCAAACAAACCACCACACCCACAAAAACATGTACAATTATACACCAATACAGATGTTATGTATGCACACAAAGAGTGCAGAAGCAGGTGAGGTCAAGTCTCTGCTGATTGTGTGTGAAGCAAGTCCTGTAATGGAGGGCAAAATGCTTGGTATTAAGGGTTAAGAAAAAATAGTTACATACCTACAGTAAGTCACAAATATACACATTTTTATTACATTAACAATGTTTATGAAAATAGTAGTATAAATAGTAGCAATAGTGGTTAAAATGTCTGTACAATCAGTGGGAAACAGTCTGATGTTGTTCCTAATAGGGAGAATGGAAGCTCTTTTTCTAATGACTATCATTAGAACTCTATTCAGGTCTCTGAAAACAGTTAGGCAACTTTTTTGTTGATTTATTTATTTAATAAGGTCAAATGAAGTAAAATATTTAATCATCTAACTGAAGGCCTGGGATGGTGGATTTCTGAAATAACAGACATGGTAAAATCCAGTTCCTTGTTCTACACTTTGCTTCATCTACAAGGTCTGGACTCTCAACTATTGAGAAATGCTTGCTGGAGTTGTGAAGTTTTATTTTGCTCAGTCACAAGCGTTTGGAGGTGACATAATGCATCAATTCAACGCCATGAAGTGTACCAGATCTAACCTGCACTATAAACAACCAACCTTCACTGTGAAGAGGGGAGTGCCGAGATGAACGAGGCGGCTGGTGTTGTTAATGCTCTGTGTCAGAACCAAACACAAAGAAGAAACATTCAGTTTCTATCCTCCTCTAATTTGGAACAACCTTCCAGATAAAATTGTTTACTGGCAATGGCAGGAAAGTGATTCTGATTCTAATACCAAGGGTTCACTGTATCTCAAAGTGCCGAGTTTAATGAAGTTGTCAGGGTTGTTCAATGTCTTTGACTGAAACTTGCTTAAAAGCCTTGAAGAACACCATGGAAATGACTGTGTGAATCTTTGTATTATATCGCCATTAATGGAGACAGATATAATATCACAAACCTCTTTGTGTTCCTGATACCTAACTGTTTTGCACCCCCCGCCACAGGGCAACAAACTTTGGGGAAACACTGTGTGTGATTGTGGGAATCTGTGCCTCTCCCTCATTATGTGGCTCAGAAAATAGAGGGAGACATAAAGGAAGGAAGCAAGGTTCATTGTGAGCAGCATGAGATCAGAAGTGTTTGATGGTGATACATAACCCAGTGAGTTACAGGCCCACCCTGCTGCTTCACTAATTGAAACCCTACAAACCTCCCTGACTGTCTGAACTGTGTGCTTGACGGAGCAAGGAGACCTCAGGTATTTGACAAATAAGTGATTTCTATTAATGTTGTCCTTTTAAAAAAAAATCAATCATAATGTCTTATTGGATTACGTTAAGAGTTCTCATCATAATCCAATAACAACACACATATTTACACAGTTAAGACTGTTTTCTTTTTCTCTCTGTTTAAGAAGTCATTGTGCAGTTTTTTGGGGAGAGGGTTTGGGGAATACCAAGAAAATCAAAACCATAGCAAAATAAAAACTAATTTTGAACAACATGTAATTCTGTCCAAAGGCAGAAAAAAGATCATATGAAAAGCTGAGAAAATCTGATGTGTTGCTCGAGCTCTCACACACTTTCAAACATGCACAGAATGAATCTACTGCTGGCTCAACGATGTCAATGCCCTCCGGTCTTTTATAATCCCCTTCCTATCAGTTGTATATGGAAATCCAAGCTCCCAGACTGACACATGGTAAACACCAGACCACAGGCCAGGCAGGACGTCTGATCAGTCCAATCACCAGCACAAGACTTTGTCAGGAAGATCTGGAGCATATAAATACTCTGTGAAGACAGGGATTGACTTGGACACACAAACACGTTAAATGCAAGCACACACACACAGTCACGCACACACACAATGCAGGGCAATGTCTTTGACCTGGTTCTCTGTCTTTAAAGCCTTTGATTTTTCTGACTCCACTTATTGTTCTGGCCCCAAACATGTCAGCTGTCATTGTCACACCCTAAGCTTGCTTTACTCCTTTCCTCTCTCCTCTTTGCAACTGTGAATAATTACAAAGAGTGAGCGAGCTGGGGCAAAGCAGAGATGGAGAGAGTGTATGAATGACACACTGATTGGGGGATGTTGGATTGTGCTGAATGGACTCATAAAAACAGCATTTCTCAGTTTTCAGATGTCTCATTGAAGGCCCTACCAGCTTTGATATTCTAAGTAGCTATCACAACAAAAGGGTCAACAAATGCCAGGAAAGGTGCTGGAAGACTATTACTGCTGTTAATGCCAGAGTTAATGTGTGGTGTTTGACCAGGAGAGGGAGGGTTACCTGAGGAGAGACACTGTCAAACAAGCCTGGTAGCGACCTCCAACTTACCAGTTTAAACAGGATCTAACTGGGCAGGAATAGCCTAATTCTTTAGATCGAGGACATATGTAATTAAATTGTAATTCTCACCAATCCATTTGTACTAAAACAGCTTCAATAGCATCCAACGTATCCAAAAATCCAGTAGTAAGGAAGTTTGCAGTTTGAGTAGTAGTTTTTCTTAATCCTTAAGATTAGAGCTGGTTCCATTACTGAACATGGCTTGACGTTAAATAAGATTGTTCTCAGACTGTTTGGTAATTATAATGGTTAATTAGTACCAGCTCATTTTTAGTATTTCGGGATTCTGAGTGAACTGAGTAGAACCAGAAATCTATCATTGGCTGTGTGACTAAAGTGACTCTATTAATGGATCCTGATGAAAACCAATGATCACCAAAACAATATTGTGAGAAGCTCAAAAAGCCATAAAATGATTACCAGAACACTAAGAACCACAACAGTCAAAGTGTTTGAACTAAAGAAATTGGAAGTGGTTGAAGCAACTGGCCATCATTTATTGGTTCAGTGCAATCAGAGCATGGAAATCATATTGAGAATAAATGTACTGTTTACTTCAGTCAGTGTTGTAAGCACTGTGTATTGCCTTGTTGCTGAAAATGTGACATATCAATAAAATACCTTCTCTGACATTAAGTCTGAATGTGGAGTTCTGCTGTTGCATTTTTTACTGACTCTTTATTCTGGAAAATCATCTGATAGAGTTGTGGCTAAGTTTAAATGAACTGCACAACATAAAGGCCCAATTTTAGAATTACTATTTCATACAGTGTAAATTGTATTGCTTATTTTTCATCATTATTTGAGATAAATACACATTTAAAAAAGAACATATTGTTTACTGTTTATATTTAACATTTTATTGCATTATTGTTAAAGAAAGACTTGAAAGGACTTTAAGTTCTAAGTTTCTTATTTATGATTGATTTGGCAGCTGGCTGTCTTCACTTGAGACTTCAGAATAAAAACTTGATCACTCTTCTTGTCATATGCACTCCATTTTAGACTATCCAACTTCCTTCTTGTAAATTGTTTGTGCTTTCATCATTTTTTCCTATTTGATCTCAACATACACTGGGAGGAGTCAAGCATTCGTCATTGACATTTATGTGAATTGATGTCTCATTTTTAAGAAACGCTAAGCCCAATTAAGTACATTTTTTTACCATGTGAAATCATCACATAAACAAGTCTGTGCTTAGATGTTTCAGTGCAGAAAAGAAATAACACCTTTATATCGAGGGATTCTATGTCTGTGTTTCCTGCTACAGGGTTAGTGTTTCCTGAAATTTAATTTACTCTAATCAACAACTTCATGATTTATGTTTCTGTTGACCAAATTATTCCAAACCAAAAATGATTGATCTTTTTGATCGTAACATTCCATTCATCATAAGGTTTTTGCAATAGGTAATAAACAATAGTGGAGACATTTTAAAAAGACACAAGATAATTGTCAGAGTTACTGATATGATCATCCATGTTTGTGTGTGGGGCTGGGAAGGTAAGAAGAATATTGCTTTAACAGGTCCAGGGACCCAAGAGCTTCACACTACAGGAATTCACCCATTCACGCACACACTCACATGCTGACGGTTACTGTAAGTTACTGGACAGTAGCCTCAGCTGCCCTGGGGCCGTCTGATAGAGGCGAGGCTGCAATGCACCGGTGCCACCAGGCCCTCTGACCAATGTACAAAATACATAACATACACAAAAATTATTCTCTCTAATTAAATATTCCATAAAGATGAATTCTATCTCTCTCTCTCTTGACCATCACTGTCGGTTTGTAGGTGTCACTTCTGCATCAGATTTACAGGAATACCGGAAACACAATACAAGATTCCAGCTTGGGACTTTGTATTGTGTAAAAAATTGCAATGAATTGTGTTAATGACCCAAGAAAATTCATTAAGTAAGTTTACAGTGGTGATATTCCTAATTATAAGTTGACACACAGTGGAGTCCTGTCTTTGACAAGCACACAGTGTTATCATTGGCAGCTAGAGTTAGCATAGTGCTATCAGCCTAGCTTAAGATACAATATTGCATGGAGACTTGTTCCAATGTCTTTTTATGAGTTAGATGAGTTAAATTAATGGCACCAGAAAAGTAAAAAAAGAAATTAAATAAAACATTTGTACCTTGATTTATGCAGTATTAAGTCAAACACAGAAAAAAGCACAATTATCAAAATCTTACTTTTTATAACTTAATCCAGCTCCAGTAGAGAGAGTTGGAGAGACGTTTCAACCACAAGTTCAAAGTAACTTGCTAAAAGTGATTGGTGACAGTAATTTGATTAAAACTGATTTAAGTCATCTTATTAATTTTAATTAGGTACCATTTTGCTTGTACATGAATTTTAGATGTGTCAAAATTAGGTGCCAAGTTATCTTGTTCCCTTCTCTTACTTGTGACAGATAGTGCTGTGAGGCAGCAGCACTGGAAGTATTTTACTTGGTCTTGAAAGTTTTGAAAACAAAACTTCCTAAAAACAAAAGCTTTTTCAAAACATTTAGCATGTATTCAGCTGAATAGTTTTTTGTCTCTGAAAAGTCATTTAGAAATCCAGGCAGGAATAACCAACCTTTCATATCTATCTGCCAGTCCTGAACATTTCATAGGAAGGTGGAGTGGTAGACACAGAAACCAAAATGGATATTATCCTCCAGCAGTACAGAATAGGGCGTAGAACCACAATGCTAGTGTAACTAAATAACCTAAAATCACTGTGGGGGAGCAGTCACTTTTTTCCCTCTGTTTAATTGTGTTGATCCACACTAATAATCCTTAAATCATCAGAGCAGCACAGGCAACTTTGACCCCATGCTTCCTGTTTGGAGCAAGTCTGGCAACAGGAAGTACTATGTGTTTATTGGGGAATGAAAAGCATTATGGTGTGTCACACCTCCTCTCTGAAGTAAGCAGCTCACTGAACACACACAAACACACACGCCTGTCTGCTTTTTATTAAGACGCCCACCATGCTGCACGGTGCATGTAGACCTCATTAACATGAGTGTGGCATCTATCTGCTGACACATCTCTGTGATGACTGTCGGCCAGCAACACACTCATATCGTCAAGTCTCTCTCTTCAGAGTAAAACAGCAATTTGACTTCCATAGTCACAGAGTAGAACTGAATCGGTGGTTTTCAGCCCATCCACCTTGAAAGAAAGCCATCTATGCTCCACAGGGTTCAAAGGTCCATATTGCTTAGTCATGTTTAATCCCAGATTTGAAAATTCAGGAATTTATTTTAAACAACTTTACAGTTTTCATATTATGAAACACTTTTAATATTTAGTTAGTTACTTGGAAATGTCAGTGTTCAGAACATCCAGACAAACTGAGCCACATGGTTAACTAGAGAATAAACTAAAGTAGTTAAGGCTCATCTCAATAATTTGCAAGCACCCAATTTTTGCTAATATATTCATAAGTCAACCACACAATGCAAACCATATGTTCATCCAAGAACAGTGAATACTGCAAGTCAATGACTCAATGCAACTTACTTTGAATGAGTAACTGAGTGTACCATACTGTTTGATAACTGGGATGCAACTGAAATAAAATAATTTTTTAAAGAACCTTGAAATTACATTTGTTGAGAACATAGAAATAAACTGATTTGAATAAAATCTAATCATTAATACACTTGCGAAAAGGGAAATACCTGTTTGGTTGTTCCTTACATGTGTTTGTTAATGCAATTGCCATCTTAAAAGGCATACTGATAATTCTGCTGATTATTCTAGAATTAGTTATGTTTCCAGATTAGATCTGCCCAGAGCCTCGGTCATTTTCAATTGCTTCTTAAAACTTATTTTTGTTGGTTGCCATTTAATGGAGGCCTGATACTCTAACTTTTCTGTTGTGATGTTTTATTTTTATTTTATTGATGTTATTTTCATCAATTTATTCTATTGTGTTATCATTTTTGAACAGCACTTTGGTGCAGTTTTTGGTGCAGTTCTTAAAAGTGCTATATAAACAAATTTGACATTGACAGTAAAAAAAATGATATAAAATAAATAGAAAGTTAATATACTGTCTATAGACAAAAACAATGGGCCAATCCTGGACTCAGCACCTTTACTCTTGACTTGTTACGACTTGGATTGTTACTTATGTGTGTTTGTGTGTACTGGTGCCAAAGTACTCCACAACAGAGCCTGTCGTGAAAGCTCAGACACCTAGTAATTAATAAATGACTGAGTCCTGAACTACTCTTCTGCATTGACTGCTTCACCAGATAATTCCATTTCTAACACTAAGATGAGATATGAAGACATGGACCAATTAACTACATTTGTACAACATATTTCCTTTTAATAAGAGTCTAGACCCATAAAAATCTGTCTTTAACGGATTCATTTTAGAAAAGTACATGTGGTTGTTAGGAACTTTGGTCCAAGAGATAGAAAAACTTGTTCCAACTACGAGGGCGATTAGTTCTTGCTTCCCACGCTAACTCCCTCCTCTCTGCAGACTCATTGTTACCCCCTTTCCGCCCAACTGCTTTGAATCCCCCTCAGCCTTCACTGACCTCAAATTCCCTTATGTACCTCCTTTGGAACTTGTTTTTCTTCATTCTGTCCTCTCAGGAACCCAGAAGCTGCACATTTAACTAAAAGTGTTATATAATGCACTCCAACCTCATCACAACAAAGATGAAAAGTGAATTTTATTCGCTTTAAAAGATGTTGACATTTTTAAGCGAGGTTTTTTGACTTTTCTAGAGAAGTGTGATAACTTTCCTGGTGAAATACAAGCTATGGGAGATTCCTTGAAGTGCAGAGCCCTGAGAGAGGCATTAACATAGCTGCAGTATGTCTGCTGAAAGACTAAAGAAAACAGATCAGTTCCCTGAAGTGCCTTAAAGACAGAGCTCTGTCATCTGGTCAGCCAGCTCACTGAGTGATGGAATCGCTCACTTTGTCTGGCAGTGAATCAGCTTTAAAAGCAACAAACATTTAAGAAAAACCTTACAGAAAACACATCCACTTTTTCACTAAATCAGTTGTGTTCATTCCTAAAAGAATCTAAGCCAGGATTAATTCATTTACACTCACCTGGAGTGACACCATGGATCTGTCACAACCAAAGCATTTGACCAAAGCGTTCTCATCCATCTTCTTCTCCATTCGCCAGAGCTTTTTCACCCAGACCCCCTGCAGAGAAGCCACAGTTTGTCAATAGTCCCGGGGTAAACAGGGAAATGGAAAAACATTGAGTTTCAAATGAGCTTCTTGTGGCAGCTGCTTCATCACTGTCACACACAGGGAGCTTCCACCCATCCATCAAACACTCCAGATGTTAGTCCAGTTCCGTCCTGATGAAAAGGGGGACACAGGCAAAATGCTGCTGTTTTCATTACACTAACTTCTGAAATGTACATGAAATTATTACGAGACTGAATGTCTCACTAATTCTGATGATTTGTTTGACCCTTTCTCTATTTCTATTATCTTACAGAAAGCATTTTATGAAATGACAGTTTTTAAAAATTTTCCACTTCTTTTCTTCAAGATTGACAATTTGAGGAAGGTTACTTTGTCAGTTCAATGCTATCCTGTTCTATCAATTCCAAAACCTCCAAACACACTGGGATTATTTTTGGGTCTTTACCATTTAAGTGTTTGAGCTGAGGGTGAACATCTCCTCAAGCAATGTACCAGGGGGGAGGCAGATAGCTCAATTTGGTGTAACTGTAACAAATAGGTAAAACATATATTATTTATTAGAGTCACATTCTGTAGTTTTAAGTTAGTGTACATATTTTTGTTGGGGATACCATTCAGACTTCAGGATTTAAAACCCTTTGCTTCTTACTGCAAAACAACAGTGATACCAACCAGGCCACCATGCAACCACAATCTGTAACTGATTGTTAAATTCACAGATTGTATTATTGTTTCATGAAAGAAGCAATCACATGTTATTCTGCTCTGTGATGCAAATAAAAAGATTATCCACTCATTGACTGCTACATTCTGTTCTCTAAAGTGATACATGCAAACTATGTAGGACAATTTTATGAATGGCAGATAAACCAGTCAATCATATGATTCCTTTAGGTTGGTGGTGTTTTGTAAGCATGTGTTATGATGTTTGGTGGTGGAGATGACCAGAGGTCAAGAATAAATAAGATTTACAGGTTTGGCAAAAGCAGAACAAGGCATGGAGCCAACAGAGAGCACAACAGAAGAAACCACCAAAGAAGAATGAAACTAAATACTGAGGGAGTGTGATTAATGACATGGAAGTCAGGTAAGCATAATCAGGTGAATGCAGAATAACTGTGGTAGAGTTCTGAGAAGGGAGGCTGAGGGAAGAAGACCAACACAGCAAGGAGAAGAACTAAAATACTAAAAAATATCAAATCAAAAGGAGATAAGCTTAACACTGACATAAATAAAGCAAAATGTGCAGATAGCAGAACAGAGGAGATAATCACAACACAATAATGAAATAAAAATAGCAAAACCTAAATAAGAATCATAATCCAAAAAGGATTAAAACACAAACCAAAATGAATGAATCATGGCCTCTATGACACTATTGAACAATAGTCCGTTAACTTACATCATATTTTCCTTTTACATTATTAGGAATCAAACATATGATGACAGGGTCAGAGGCTTTGGTCACTGAGTCACAATTTGCTGCTAGTGCTCAGGAGTAGGTGTGATGCTTTTTGTGTGTGGGAGGATGGGTGTGTGTGTGTGTGTGAGAGAGAGACAGAGAGAGAGAGAGAGAGAGAGAGAGAGAGACAGAGAGAGAACTTGTGTGTTTCTACCACAGCCATTGATGTCTTCTAAAGTTTCATCCTTCCACAATCATTTGCCTGTTGGAAGGTGCAGCCACTCTACGGGCATCTGAAACCTGCAGCTAACAATCAAAGAGCTGTAGAAGTATAGGACAGACTTATCTGGTTACAGAGGGAAAGCAAGTGAAAGAGAGACAAAGACTGACAGTGCGAGAAAGAGAGAGTGGCAAGGAAGAGAAAGTATGCAAGAAAGAGAAAAGGACAAAAACGGTACATAGATTATTTTGGATTGTAGTTCTTTTTAAAAAGCAAATGGAATCAACTTGTGAAGATGCTTTAACCTTCCAGTCGTCGTTCATTTCCCCCTCACTCACATTTCCTCTTTTCTGCATTAAAACCAACTCACAGGACAAACTGTTTTGTCGGACTCCCATCTCCCATCTGTCTGTGACAGTTTCTTAAAATGCAACTCTTCAAATATTACAGTGTTAACTCCAGTCCAACACTAGAGATGAAATGTTCTATCCTCTGCACCACTTTGTTCGGTGAATGGTATGGTAACTGGACAGCATCAGGTAACTTCAGTAAAGCTCCCCAAAAAATATCCAATAAAGCTGATATTAAAGCTGATATGTCTCCAGTTCACACACACACACACACACACACACACACACACACACACACCCCCCCACACACACACACACACACACACACACACACACACACACACACACACACAAAACTCACTTTCATTTATTAAAATTTAACTATGTTGTCATTTTTATAACTATGGTTTAACTGAGTATAGTCAACACACTACAGTGCAAATTCAGACTAGCTGTGTTTCCATTGTATTTCTACAGCACCACTTCCCAACATGAATCAAGACTCTTTGCAAGACAAACATATTTTATCTGATACACAATTATCAGTCCAGTTTACAGCATTTCAATGTAATCATATATTAAGACCCATTTAGAAACAATCCTCTCAATCTTGTTTATGATGATGGATTCAGTTGAATTGAACATGTCATGAAGCAGTTGCCTCATCCTACGAAAGTATGTGATGACAGTAGACAGAAGCTCTCTCTGTTTCACAGAAGGAAATTTCCACTAAAACCTGGCTTTTCTCAATAAGCCAACCCCTGACTGAGGCTGATAAACAGGAAGTAGTCACGGAAAAAAGCAAAAAGCTCTGGTCCACTGGTAAAATCTACATTCAGAATGGCAAATGAACAAAGCTATTAAAAGGGGATAAATCTGCTCCCAGTAAAGCTCTACCAATGTAATACTGTCTTTCTGCAATATTAGATCAGAGCGTTTTGCTTTACATGGACTGAAACATCACAGTGAGTAGAACTGACCCCCACCCAGATGTGTGCCTTTTCTATTAAAATGGTCAAATCCAGTTTATGGGTTTTATAAAATTTGCATTTACTCTGTGTTAATTCAAATGACATAATCAAACTGCATTCTGATAGAAAAGCGAATCGTATCACTTTTCTTTCCCTTTTTATGTGAATGAATCAAATTGTTGACAATGTATCAACCACTAACCAGAGACACAAAACCCTTTCGTGCGTATATGGTGAGAGTGGGGTGTGTGGCCTCTACACTGGTAAGGTACAACAAATGAAACTGCTGACCTTCCATGACTTTCTGAAGCATTAACGATCAGAATAGTGGAGTCTCAACAAAGCAAAGTGATGAAACAGACCTGTCTCACTTTGATACTGAGAGGTCTGGTTAGGTTATGTCAAGTGCAATCACATCAACACGTGTCTTGACTGAACTAACAGCCAAGAACAAATTTTTCTCACTGCTGCATCACACTTGGAGAAACATCCTCCCTCTCATTAAATAGAAAGAAAGATGGCTTCACTCTCTAAAAAACATGAAAATGTGGTGGAAAAATGAAAGGTGCTAAGTTGTCTGGATAAAGATTTCTGTTGGTGCCTAAATGTTTTCTACAGTTTTTCTTGGGTTCCATAAAGAGAAGCTCTGGCAAACTTTAAATAGCTTTGAGTCCATGAACTTGCAGCTTTGACGGGTAGGCTATTACTGAGGCAACACAAAGAAGTGAGAAAAACAATCCTGCGAGCACAAGTTCTCTCCTAAGGGCAATTTAGAATCACCAATTAACCTAACATGCTTGCTCTTGAACTGTGGGAACGAGACGGATTTCCTGTAGGAAACTTTCATGTGCACGGGGACAACATGTTAAGTCCACACAGAAAGGCCCCAGCTGAGGCTCAAACCACAAGCCTTTTGTTGAAATGTCCCAGTGCCAACCACACTGTCCAGAAACAAACAGTAAAACTAGGAAATAAATCTGAATTGTTTATAACAGGCAAACTTATAAGAAAACCAACAGACCAGTTTGACAAACTGAATAAGGGTGAGGGAAAGAAAGTGGACAGCAAACAAGGGGGTCAGGGAAGTGTGTGTGTGTGTATGTGGGCGGGTGCATGTGTGTGTGTGTGTGGAGGGGTGCTAAAATAGTTGCTGATTTGTTTGCTATGTGCTGGAACTGTACTAGACTTCTTTCTGAAGAGTCTGACAAGCAGGTGAGATCAAAGTCCTGGGGACAAAAGAGGCTCTGCAGCGATTTGTCAGGAGACGAGAGGCAGCGGCTGGATTCAGCCCTCTGATCACCGCTTCACTAAAGAAATCTGCCCATGAGAAAAAGTACAGCAGAAAGGGTTCAAAGGTCATTTTGATTTGCTCTGGATTACTGGTACCTCCTTTTCCCTCCATTAAAAGCGGGAGCCAAGAAAAGGGCCTTGCTAATAACATTTGTATTATTGCAGAAAAGAAACTCTTTTGTGCTAAGAGGGTTTTGAGAGCTGGTGGTGGGGGAGAATTTTGGGGAAGTCAATTAAAAAAGGAGCTCTGAAAAATCCTCGCTTTCATTCATGATTAGAGAAAAAAAGGAGAAAAAGTTAAAATGTATGCTTTTGGGTTTTGTGTCAGAGCACTTCATGTGGTTTGGTATTGATTCATTTTTTAAGAGTGTAATGACAAAAGAAATGGTTGAAAACAGTTAAGCTGGATGAATTGGATGTTTTAAAGCATTTTTAAAAAATCCACTTTCTTGTGAGCGCAGTTTCAAACATCCCCGACATGAACTGGAGATGTGATAGGATGTGATTTCTGTTTGGAAGGAGATCTGGATGCAAGTATGCAGTGTAATATGAAGTCCAATGGCTCCTGGCTTCAATGAAGGGCCAATTAGTCAACTTTGTATTGTGAAGGTAGCAGGACAAAAATCCCAAACAGAGCTGATTTGTCTTTGGCAAACAGTTTGAAAGGTTGGGAAATCGGTATCCAGGTCAGGGAATCGAACAGCTGCTCTGATCGTCTCCTCACACTCTGAGGCACAGAGCAACGTGCTCACCTATTTTCAAAATGCACTTGTGTCATTTTTGCTTCTAACCCCTGATATCGCAAAATGCTCATTACAATTTTTGTTGTCCAAAAATTGAGTTTACTAGATAGTGGACAACCTTTAATAAATAATGGTATTCATAAATTGGAAAACATTTATTTTTCATGTTCCGGTGCATGTCATCATGTCATCATGTCATTAATGCTGGCCTTTCGGGAAGTGATAATGGATTGACTTCAACAACCCAGCAGCTCTGGCTGTAGTCTTCACATCCCTTTGACAGCAGCTCTGCCTTTTTTATGATTTCCTGTCTGTCAGCTTTACATGCCCCCCTGGTGTGTTTCAACATCTCACTCTGTGGCATGGTGGTCTTAATGCAACAGTCCAAAGGCCTGAGAAAAAGACAGAGGCTCTTGAATTTGGCTTTCATTCTATGACAGCTTTTTGACTGTCATAGAATGATGGCAAATGTCAAAGTGGAGCTACAGTTGCTGTTTTTTTGTTGTAAACCTGATTATAAGCAATGTTTGAGGTCTTATCCTCCTCTTAAGCTTTGTCGTATAACACACACATGCACACACACGCACACACACTCTTTCTGATGTTAGAAAGGAAGACATACACGTGAGTGTGTGCTTCACAAATTGAGAGCGCTTGCCTGGCCTATTGCTGGGAGGCTTTGTGGGCGGCGTGGAGGGGAGCATAATTAAAATAGTTTCTGAGAGAAACAGCACACCACATCTGAGGTTCCACCCTTTTCAGTATTTGACCACATCAAGGCCATCTCGCTTAGAAATGGCCACCAGAACAACCACTGATACACACTGCCTGGCTGATGTTTTGGTGTGTTGTCTGACTTGTGAGGGGTTTTGGAGGCATAAAGCCCATTTGTAATTAAAAAAGCAGATTTTTTCCTGATCATCAGGATAAATTAAGTGACAGAGGCAACTAGCTGAGTGATGTATGGGAGGGGAAGACAAATTAACCGTCTGCTCTCTGGGGGATTCTCAGCAGAGGCCTTCATAGCAGCAGTGGAGTAGCGCCAAAGGGCAGAGAGATTTGTAGAAGATGGTGCTAATTACCAGAATGCAAACCATAATGTGACCAAGATGGAAGCAATTTAGGCAGTAGTCATTTAGCCTGCTGCTCTTCCGCCCACCGGCTGCTGCCTAGCCAGAGCTGGGGCATTGGGTTGGGAAAAGTCTGGGAGATGCTGTTGGTTGGGATAACGACTGAGGCTTGGGGAGGAGGTTCTGGAGAGTGAGGAGCAGACAGGGAACCTTGTGACACAAAACAAATTTGTCTTTTCTTCCCAGAAACGATCTTTAATAATGGCAGTAAAAGGTAACAGGTCAGGAGGAGCCTATAAATTTTAAGGAGCAAAGAAGATGGGAAACGTGACAAAGCTGTGGGTTCTTCACTTCTGGAAGCTGTAGATCGGATTCTGTACATCAAGTATCAGCAGCAGATGTTCCTACTCTGCTTAGGATGAACAAGTGCATCAGGTTCAACATTCTGAGCTCTATGGAGTAAAGCTGAGGATAGGTGACTTTGAAAAGACCCAAGAGACACAAAGGTTCACTTTTTATTCGCTGACTTTTGAGATGAAAGAAGGTTCCAGCATCTGAGATCTTCCTCACCTGCTGCGGTGGCTGGCGCAGGCTCAGACCGCCTGTATAATTTGGGATGTCTAATTTGCTCTTTTAGGATATTTCAGAAGAGGAGTTCAGAGAGGAGAGCTGTTTCGCACTTTGCCACTATGTAATTTTATCCATGCCGCTGTCTCTCACTTCACACAGGGCTAATACCTTTTGCCTCCCCTCTCCTTTGTATCAATTGGTCGAAGTTCAGCCTATTGTCGCCACAAGCTTCTTTTATATCTGCGCTCAGTCTGAGGCGAGGCTCTCAGTCAGCTTCACACGAGGGCTTTCCTGCAAGAGAAGCGAGGAGGATCCCAACCCGGGGGCCGACTGTGCTGTCAGAACTGCCCGTGGGGCTTGGATGTACACCGGGGCTGGAGTTCTTCAGCTTTAGGGGCCCGACACGTTCATGGGACCCGGAGAGCTGGCCGGGTATTATCCGAATTTTTGCAACAATCGTTCCCCGCCGACCATGCCACAATGCTGATGATTCCTCTGCTGGTGTTGGCGAGCCTGTTGGATCCCGTTTGGCCCCGGGCCCGTTGCTCGCCGAGCCAGGGTTGTGACCCCCGGCAGCGGAGAGACGCCGGGGGCCGCGGAGGAGTGTATGAGCACCTCGGAGGAGCGCCGAGGCGCAGGAAACTTTATTGCGCTACCAAATATCATCTGCAGATCCATCCTAACGGGAAGATTGATGGATCACTAGAGGAAGATAATCCGTTCAGTGAGTACTTGTTTTTTTTTTTCTGTTTTCACAAACAAGACAGAACTTTTAGAAGCTTAAGTGGATCATTCCAAACGCGAGGAGACCTGGCCTCCCGGTGGGAACAACTTCAAGATTTGGAAGAAATTAAGAGTAACATTTAATGGGGCTAAATTTAAACGCACTCTTTCTTCATCTCTTTCTTTTGTATTTGCTTTCTATTTTTTCTTGATGTCTTTGTATATTTCAGACTTCAGTCTGCATTACTCTCAGAAATGATTCGTGTGATTTAGTGATCCATCGCAGTGATGCTGGGGCCACTCGAAGCTCCTCGCCCAGGCTGAAATCTGAAACATGCAGGTTGATCTGCGGGTCCTAGCAGCAGCAGAAGCAGCATAAAGCGGATGTATTTATCTAATGAGCCTGTTGAAGCCTCTCTGCGGCGCTCAATGCGTCAGGAGACGGAACGGGCCCCATAATGAGGCTCCCGCAAGAAATTCATTTTAACAGCACAGAAAAAAACATATATATATATAGTTCATTGCTTATTTGTGTTTTATGTAAACGGAAGAGCTGCACTTGTAGGCATGAAAACTATGACTTGAAGTTCACCTTTAATATTTCTGTTTCTCTGCAGGCATCATGGAGATCACTGCAGTGGATGTGGGTGTCGTGGCCATAAAAGGGCTTTTCTCAGGCAAATATCTCGCCATGAACGATAAAGGAAGGCTGTACGCCTCGGTCAGTACACAATTACAACCTGTCTTTCTACTGTTTATGTCCCAGAGATCATGAACCACAACTTTGTGTTTTACACCAAATGTTGGTGGTTCATTTATTTCCGCTCTACCAGTTCTGAGAAACACAAATGATTGTAACATACAGATATAAATAAAAATACTTAAAAATGAAAATGACTCTGATTCCCCATTTTATTAGTTAAGACAAATAAATATTCACATTGTTCAGTTTCTGTCACTGCAGCTTCACTGCAACACATTTAGGACAAAATGTTTTCACACAAGTCAAAACATTTAGTTTTAAACGAAGCTAAACTGAGTGAGTTTGCAGCCAACATTTTATTATGTAAGAAACTTTAAAGGAGGAAAACAAAAACACACTTTATTATACAAAAATTGGCATATTGGTCACTCCTTTTCCCCTCTTCCTTTCCCCAGGAGGTTTTCAACAAAGAGTGTGAATTTGTGGAACGGATCCATGAGTTGGGGTACAACACTTATGCATCACGACAACACTTCACAGAGCAGCCCCTGCCACCGGGAACAAGCAGCAGCAGCAGCAGCAAGCGTCGGGCCACTGTCAGGAGGCAATGGTTCATCTCCATCAACGGGAAAGGGCGGCCGCGGCGAGGTTTTAAAACTCGGAGCACTGATAAAGCCTCACTCTTCTTGCCTCGGGTGCTGGGCAACAAGGATCATGAGATGGTGAGGAAGCTGAGGGACATTCAAGGTGCCCAGCAAACACATCATCAGCAGGGGCGACGTGGTGAACGCCGGAGACGGCGGCATCGTGATGGGAAAGGTCGAGGTCAATAGCCTGATGACTCAGCAAACTTTTAGAGATGAGGTTTGGATTTCATCTCCCTCTGCTACGACTCATCTACATGGATCCTTGATCTCGGCACATACTGCAGCTTGACTGCAAGGAAGGATGTGAGAAAATGTCTTGGATCCCAAATTCTGGATTGATGGAAGTTCTTGTTGGTGTACAGAGATAAAGGGAAGTTCAATCAAAAAGGAAGGGGAACTCAAAGGCCACCAAAGTGTTTCTGGTTTTTATGCCTTTCTAAAACCTGCCACTCTCTGGAGACTCTGGCCTACAACTCCACTGCTGTATAATCCTCTGATAATTGATGTCCGATTTCTTACAAATACAACTGTCATGTAAACAAATGTAAACAGATTGTTGTAATATCCATCCTATTTTGTGTGCACAGGCCTTAGAGCATATGTTCAGCTGGCCTGTACAGCAGCATATAAGCTTTATGTTTGTCAGAATCGAAGTACTATTTCCCAATTATTAAGTGCTATTAATCATTATGGAAGTTGAAGAGGGGACTGTACATGGAGAAGCACTTTTTATCAGATTCACAGTAAGAAGAATAAGGAAATCAGCTTGAGGCACGAGCATCTGCAATGTTCTTACAATGTGATAGTCTACTGTGTGTGAACTGAAAGAAGTACTTTGTATATTTCACAAATGATATGAATATTTATTTGCTGTCTGAGTTGTAAGTTATTGATAAGACGATTTCTGCATTTTACCAATATGGCTGTTTCAGTTTTCTCTTGCTGCCTGGTTCCAACATAAAAAACATAATGGTACTGACCCAGAAGAAAAAACCAACTGTGTGTGAGTGTGTGTGTAGTCTTCCTCCAGTAAAAGTGTATGTTGTAAGGACTGATTACGATATTCTTCCCCTGTTAAAATTAGAAGTCATCAATGGTTTATTGTGTTTCTGGTGAAAATGCTACTTTTCTACCATAACTTTAAAGTTATAACAATAATAATTATTATTAATAATAATAATAATAATAATAATAATAATAATAATAATAATAATAATAATAATAATAATAATAATAATAATAATAAAGGATTGCTATTATTATTAGTAGTACATGTAATGACATAATATAATACCAATTATTATTACTAGTAATGATAATTACTTTTATTCTTATTATTACTGATTTTATTTGTAAATAAATCCCATTAAGCTCTCATAGGGGACATTCAAACACTGATGACGGCTCGCTACCGGATTGTAGTGATTGTTGGCAAAATGTTGAGGCATTCAAAAAGCAAAAGTTCATTAGATTACAGGAATCATTATTGCAATGTTTATATATTTGAAACTGAAAATGAAGACAAACTAATACCTGTGGCTAAATTGTCAATTGAATGTAGAAGTCTGCTGCTGTCTTTTGGCCAAATGAGGAGGAAGTCCATCTTTCCTGCTAACATCCGTCTCCTCCTGCAGCCACTCTGTCAGTGTAAGACGGTTGAGTACAACCTGCAGTCATCAGTGTTAAATTCACCACAAGCAGCAGCACGACTCATTCGAAGTTCAGGTTTTGCCCTGCCTCTTTCCCATCTATAGGCAGCGGCATATAAAGCCTTGTCATCCTATACCTGCAGGCAGGGGAGGCTTCCTGGCCAGAACAAAAGTTCCTCCCAGGGGGGGCCTGGGAAGCGATGCCGCCTGAGACTTTAAGGCAGTTTTTTTGAAAAGCCGACCAAAAGCTGCAGTCGATAAACAAGGCTGGTCCTCCTGAAAGCAGAAACGGTATCATACAAAGTGTTACACCTTGCTGCACCTTGTTATGAATGCCACACTCTAGTATTACTCTGCAGGAATGCAGCACTTGAGAGCGGTTAGGGCCTTTTGTGGCCTGTGTCCGAAAGCCATCTGTTTCACAGGGATTTATCTTATGAATCTCTTCCTACATGACGTCTTCTTTCATCATATTAGATCCTTCAGAGTAAGATTTATTAGATTTACTGTATACTGATTAATAACTTGTGAGCTAACTCTGAGCTGAAAGATCTCAAAGGGAAATGAATTGACATAAAGTGAAAGAACAGGCTCTCTAAGCAGAAAGTTTGTCGCTTTTTGGGAGCTTCAGCAAAGTTCTTAGTTTGACCAGATGAGCAGCATTAAACCAACCAGTCATTCCTTAAATTAGTTTTTTCTTCTATTGAAATGGCAACATGAAAACGATATCACTGATTAAAATAGTTTTCTTGCAACAGTCCAGTCAACCTAACAACTATTCTCTTCATGGTCATTATTTTATATCTATACATTTTTTTTGCTTTCAAATAATGACCCAAATGTTTGATCAGAAATCCCATCTGTAAGCACAGAACCTCATCCTGAAGCTGAAATGCTGAGCAGCAATTGAGAATGGAACCATTCATTTGGACACAGTGACCTCTACAGGTGGAAACCATCACAACTTTCATTTCATTCTGTGATTTTCAGTTTTTCTTAGTTTATTAATTTACTTCTTACCTTTTCTGTTTTAAATTGGTTTTCTACTTGGCATGGAGTAATTAAATAAGAGCTCAATTTACAGTGAATTTGGTCAACATTTAGTAAAAACAGAAATGTTTACAGACACACAACTCTTGTCTTTTATAAATGAAGATGTATTCTCTAAATAAAAATACCACGGCTAGAATTTCAACATAAATGCAACAGTAATGCATTATGGATTTATTTATTTATTTTTTATGTATCAAAATATTAAATTCATCCAAATCCAACTTTGGAAAATAATTCATTTCAATCTTTACCATGACTCATTCACAGTTGTTCTGAAATATTAACATTTGGACAAAAATAAATTCCAAAGCCAGTTGTCTTAAATCTTCCTTGTCTAGGCTTCCTTTTTTGTGATGAATAAACAAGAGAGTGAAAGAATGCATGCACTGAATGCTGAGACATTTTAAGCTCCAAATTGCAGCTGCCACCCTGTGAAATCCAAAACCCCTAACCCTTGGCATAATTCATTGCGTACCTGCAACCTGAAACCATAATGACGTTAGTGCAACATAAACAGAAAATAAAGCTGGACATAACTTACAAATCTATGCTCGACTGAATGGTGGTTATCTTAACCCACTTTATTTCATTGTGAGTAAAAGAGTTTACAGAACCATGGACAGCGCCGGCCCTGCCTGTCTACGCTGCTCAAAAATGTCTTGAAAGTCCTGGAAATGGAATGAGCCACATTACTCTCACATAGCTGGGGCTCCATCATTTACCAAGAAGGTATTTGTGACTGACTGCATATCTGATATAACCCCCTACAGGACTGACAGATTTTCAGCCAGGTGTTGCAGCAAACAAAGGATCCAAACTTCTCTAAAGAGTTGTATGGCATGTCATCCCCTTTCCTTCACATGACAAAGTCCAGTTGCAACTATTCCAGTGCTCTATTGTCCAGCGACCTGCATTCTGCACATGAGCAGTCAAGCAACCCATCAGCAAAGCTCAGAGGTTTGGCCAAATGCTTGTTCTTGAAGACTAATACTGCGTCAGTGCTCCATGTCATGGAGTGTGAATGGTTCCAGCTCTTCAGGCTCTGAAAAACTGGGCCACGCTTTCGCCTGTTTTCTTTTGGTCCTCTGCGTTGGTTTCCTGGTTAGTTTGCTGGTATTTCTAGGCCAACGTAGCCCATGCTGAGGCACCTCATGACAACCTCAAACATTTGTGTCCAAATAATTTTGTAGCCTGCAAAGAAACAATGCAGTCACACCTTTCAGAGCAGTCAAATGTGAAAATGAGAAAACCCTCCATCCATGGTCACTAAGGAGAAAGACAGAGCCGGAGCAGAGATCAGACATTCTGGAAATCCAACGGACCCGTTCCTTAATCATAGTCAGTGAAATAGAAAATGTTTTCTGATTTATAAGAATAAAAGAACCTTTTGAAAATAAACATTTTTAAACAGAAAGTGAACATATTTTCATAAGCCCACATGTGAAAAAAGAATGTTGATCTCACATAAATTTTTAATTTTAAATGTTATGTTTTGGCAATATGTAAGCAAAACATTATAATAATTACCATAAATCAATACTTGAAACCATTTGTGTATGTTAAACTTCAGGTGAGGTAGAGCTGTTTGTATGGCCTCCTCAGCACAAGATCAACATGCTTTACATGATGAAAACAACAAGCAACAAACATACAAGCTCTCACATGTCATGGCTGAAATCTGGAGCATTCTGGATCTGAGCGTTCTGGTGTCTGATTTTTCAGGCAGACCTGTGAAGACACTGCTGCAGTAATCAATGCAACCAAAGATAAAACAATGACTTTCTCTAGATCTTGTTAGGACATTTCTAATCCTGGAAATGTTCTTCAGAAGGTAACTTCTTTATTTTCTTTATGAAGTGAATAAAATTAATTAACCTGTCAATAATATTTTAATTTATTGGATATGACTGAATACAGAGAGCTGGTGGCTCTACTGGCTTAAATCAAACTGTAAGATAATTGAAAAAGAGACAACAAAACATCATTTCATTAGAAAGACTATGAGGATGAAATATTAAGGTCAGTGCTGTAAAATAATTGGGGACAATCAATATTCAGCTGTTTGGATGTGTGTGTGTGCGTGTGTGGAGTAAGCTTAAGGGGCCCTGAAATTGTTTTGTCTGAGTTGTAGAAAATCATAAATTTAACAGTGATAGAAAAAACTGGCTTACATTATGATTCACCACAAAAAAGGAAAAAGTACCACACACACGCACACACACACACACACACACACACACACACACACACACACACACACACACGCACCCACACATGCCCACACACACACACACACTCCCACACACGCACACGCACCCCCCACACACACACACACTCACATCACACACACACACATGCCCACACACACACACACTCCCACACACACACACCCCCCCCCACACACACCCACCCACACACACATGCCCACACACACACACACACACACACACACACACACACACACACACAACCACACACACACACACCCACACACACATGCCCACACACACACACACACACACGCACACACACGCACACACACACCCACACACACTCACGCTCACACACACGCGCACACACACAGACACACACACACGCACACACACCCACACACACACACACACACATGTTCACAGATGTAAAGTAGAGCCTGTAGAACAAAGGAGTCTCTTGGACTGAGATTCGTTTACTTGTATTACCAAAATTTATTCGAACATAATAAATAAATCCTATTAATACACAGCTGAGGGCTGAAATAAGGCTTGGTGACAGTGACAGTACTTAACGTGCTTAACAGGCTCTATTTAGTCTAACCATTGTTCCGTGGAAGGGCTTGGGACATGGTTTCCCCTCCACCAGTCTTAAGTGCTGCTTTTTTCATTTAGCTGAATTGGACCTGTGTTTTTTCCTGTTATTGTTCATTTATAGATCTGTCTCCTGTCTCGGCAACACGGTCTGTTAACTTGACTGTTTCCTATTTTACATCCTTCAATACATAAATTAGGATATTCTGTTGCTGATAATGAACGTCTCGCACAAAGACTTGTTTTCTATTATAATAAAGCCTTTATTAGAATATTTTCCAAAAAGTCAGAACTTTTCTCCGAGATAAGTTTTCTATTATTTGGTCACAACAAAGCGGCCTGTTCTGTTTGGTAAAGCGAGTGTGTTAGTTTGTAGATTGTAAGTGTGGAGCTGTGATGTAATGTGTCTGCAGGTATAAATATAGAGGCATGGCTGCTCAGCGGCCGTGCAGATCAATGTCGCCCCAGCGCTGAAGTCAGTGCGCCTGTCGGTCTGGGAATGAGCGCAACTTTTACGCGCTTCTCTGTGTCGCGCCGCTGCTTCGCCTGTGTCGTCCTGTCACCTCGCTGCAGAGCGCACGCTGGAGGCTGCTTTCACAGTCAAACCTGGCATGAGTTCTTTGTCGGCCCTGAGGACCGTCCTAGTTTTGAACCTGGTTACGGCCCTCGCGGGATGCGCCCCCGGTTTGAACGGGACCGCGGAGCGCTGGGAGGCCCTCTACTCCCGCTCTCTGGCACGGATCTCGGGGGAAAAGCGGGAGGAGATCAGTCGGGACGGAGACTACCTCCTAGGCATTAAACGGTTGCGACGCCTCTACTGCAACGTGGGGATTGGTTTTCATATACAAGTGTTACCCGATGGCAGAATAACAGGAATACACAGCGAGAATCGTTACAGTAAGTGGCTTTTATCATTATCATTCAATGGGCTGAACTGATCCATTCCGAACCTGTAGCTTTTTAACCAAAGTCCACAGAGAAGTCGAGCTGTTACTAAATAAATAGCACCATGTTTCCAGTGTAAACTATAGGAACTAACTCACCGTTTTGCCCAGGTTTGAATCCTTAACAACACCTCAGCTCTTTCACCTGATCCAGGCCTCTGGATCCCCAAGACGCGACGTTGCTCTGCTCATATTGATCCACCTTCAAAACATCTGGAGTCCCTCTTCGGTTCCGAAAATCAGCACAAATATGCGCAAGCTTTTGCGCCTGACGTGTAACCAGAGCTTGCTGTAATTCGGGCCTGTAGCCAGCCAGAACCCTAAAGTTAGGACAGGCCCGGCTGTGAGGACAGATTAACCCCCATGCACCACTTTATATTTATGGGTTGTTGGACTGAAAACCCTTTGTGTAAATAATAAACTCTTATATTTTTTCATCGCTGCTTTAACTTGTGGATCCAAAATGTTTAAAAGACAAATGTGGAGCTGTCAGGTTATTCTTATAGCTTTGTTCTATTTAAAGCCAAGACATAAAATCTCAGAAAAGCATCTGATACAAAAGCTCAGAAACGCTCCGCAGCGTGAAAGCCACAGCAGAACATTCACACATGTTAAACTTAACATTTGATTCATACACCTTCTCCAAAGAATGACCAACTCTCCTCTGGTTTAGTTCAAGGCAGTGTGTGTGTGTAGTCTTCAAACCAATTTCATGTCTATAAAAAACCACAAAAAACTGGTAAATGACATTTTGCTTTATTGGTTTCCAAACTTAATTTATACACTTGATAGTTTTAAATTACTATCAAAAAATGAACAAATGAGTTTTTATGTGAAATGTTGCAATGGTAATTGTGCAGCTGAAATGTTTTCTCAACTTGAAAAACAAAGTGTGATGACTCCAATCACTGACAGATAGAAAGCTAAAGTTGTTAGAAGAAATATTTCCCCCTTGCTGGTCGGTTTCAACTTGCATTTTTATGTTTCTGAAGGTCTGCTGCAGATCTCTCCTGTGGAGAGAGGGGTGGTTACTCTGCTGGGTGTTCACAGTGGGCTCTTTGTGGCCATGAACCGAAGAGGAAAACTTTATGGATCTGTGAGTGTTTATGGATCTGTATTCAGTTATTTTAATAGATACATGTTCTGTTGTCTTCTGTAACAGATATTTTGTTTCTGCTTTAATAACCAGCTATTTTTGCATGTGATATCAGTTTCCTAGGCTGGTCAATATTTTAGATGTCATGAATTCAAGTTATGTCATCTCCACTAAACTGATATCTTGATCATTTGCTAGTAAAAATGTGTGCGTTTCCATATTAAGGAAACACACACATATGTTATTATAGAGTCAATAACAAACAAGCAACAGCAGAAATAACACTTCAGTGTTAAACTCAACTTCAATGTCTCAAAGAAAATCCTTTAGTTTTTTTCCCCCAAAATCTCAATGTTAATTTGTTGCAACATACAAAAACCTTTGTTGTATGTTGTAGTAGAATGGGAAGACCTGCTACTGCTTTCAGGTGAACACTTCCATTCTCCATTTATTCTAGCAGGTGTGTGTCAATAAATTTGATATGGTTATGTATTTTAGCATTTCTACTAAGGGATCGATAAGGCTCAGATTGCTTTAAGGTAAATAGTCTTAACTTATAAAGTGCTTTTCTGTTCATGATCATGACTTAAAACTCTTTTGCACTACAGCCTTTTCACCTCTTTTCACCCAGCTGCTCTCTCAAGTCACACAGTACACACCAATACGTACATCGATAAATACCTGTTGCCCTTGTAAGTGTCCCAGGCTGTTTCTCTGATGTACACTATCCAGATTATGTGTCTGTACTTCTTGTGAAAAGTGAAAGTGAATTTTCTTGTTTGTGTGCTCAGCCACTAGAGTGTGATTCTGATTCTCTGAGGAAACATTAACACGATGATGAGCAAATTAAATCAGGTGTTGGTTTCTTAGGAAGTGTGGGCCGGTCCCAAGTCCAGATGAAAAAGGAAATCAGAATCTCAATTAAACTTTTGACAGAAGGAAGAATGAAATGCTCAGAAATCACCCATAGATCGCAGTGGCAACGTTGGGCCAGCAAAAATACATGACCTGAACCCCAGGGCATCACTGACAGAAACATCACACTGGCTCTCCAGAAACTGAAATCTATCCTCTGCATTCAGCCTCCATGCGCGTTGAAATCCAAAACAATATTTATTTTCATTTCATTGAATTTCTTGGGACATTATAAATATCCTTCAAGGTGTTAAGGCATGGTCAGGTTGCTAATGATTTTGGCCCAGGATAAAGGGAGATAAAGAAAAAAGACAACCTGTAACTCATGCGGACACCTATCTGTTCTGAATGTTGTTCTCTTTCACTTTCTCTCACTCTATTAATTTTAATCTTTGAGTTTTAATCTCACATTGAAATATCTGATCTGATTAAAAAACCTAAATCATCTGATTAAAAAACCTAAACCTAAACGAACAGATGCTGCTGTTTGTTTATGGAGACATGCCTTTGAGACCCTGTTCCCATCATCCTAGTCAAAGGGTTGGTGGGTTTTCACTGCCAGAACGTTTTCAAGTACCAGGATAGTTTTCTGGGGCAATCTTTCCCTTCCTGTTGTTTCTACTGTAGGAACCTGGGAACAAAAACTAAACAGACAGACACACAGGTAGAAATGTTCCCCATTTTTTGGATTGTCACTGAACTCATAGTAGAGCTTTGTTAGAGGATGCTTAGCAGCTAAGGAGTGTTCTTTCTACAAGGCAAAGCAAGATGAGGTAATTCCATTTGCATAGCACAATTTAAGCAGCAAATCAACGCAAAGTAGATTACATGATCAAATGGAAAAGTAAACAACAAACTCAGTGTTTCAACCGTTTTCTGGGAGTATGTTCCAGATTTGTGGAACATAAAACTGAATGTATCTTCTCCATGTTTGGTTCTGGTTCTGGGAATGCTGAGTTAACCAGAACCAGAAGACCTGAGAGATGTAGAAGGTTGATACAACAATAGGTCTTTAATGTGGTGGTGCTAACACAAATATTTCAAACTTTGTCCTCTGAGCTCCAGGGAGTCAATGTAAGAACTTTAAAACTGTGGCAATGTGTTTTATTTTCTTGTTTTAGGGATAACGCCTGGAAATGTTCTTCAGATGATAGAAGCCAAATGGGTTCGTTGCTATCTGGTGACATTGTGATGTAGAGCTGTGTATCATCAGCATAGTCACGACAGCTTATTACTACTAATGATCTGAACTTATGAGAGCATGTAAATATTGAATCAGACGTCCCTCCAAGATGGAACCTTGGGGATCCCTGAATATGACTCCTTCATAACTCTGATGAGTTACCAGTTGGTACCTAGTGACACAAAGATATTCCTGATCCTTAGGTGAGACCCAAACGAAGTAACAATTCTTTGTTTTCCATTTTAACTTCTTCCTTTGGGGGATTTGAAAGACTTTGTTGTTCAGTTTTGCGCAGAGAGAGCTCCACGTAGGACTGTTTGCTGCAGTGCTTCTCAGGCATCTTTCACATTTACTTTAACAAAGATGTCAAACTCATAATCTTCATTTCTGTTATTTTCTGGAGGAGCTTGTTGTTGTCCTCAGTTGAGACAGGAGGCATTTTGCCTGGAATATTAAAAAGATAAAGGACAAAACACAGATTTGCCTAAGTGTTTCCAAGTCTGTTTAATCAAACCCTGCAACTTTCCACTCAGAATTAATAAGTTTTGTGTTTTTCTATCCCTCAAGTTAAGAGTCTGGGTGTGTCATTAACATAAGTAGATGTATACTAAATAAGGCCATATCCACCTGTTTTCACTTTCTGAAGTTAAATTATTCCTAACTTCTTTTGTCAGAATGATTTCTTCTTGCTAATAATGAAAGAATGTAACAGATTTATTAACGTCTTTAAAATTAGAAGTTTGCATCCATTATGATTCCTGTCTCTTTAAATAGTGAGGAAAAGTGCAAATGATGATGTCATGGCTTTGGGAACTTCTAATAGGCTAATTGACACATTTGAGTTTATTAGAGCTCACTCTATTTTATGGTTGAACATGATGGGAAGGTCGGCAGCAGAAATCAGCTCAGATGTAAGGAAGACAATCTAGGAGCTGCTCCAGTCTGGTTCATCCACTGCTGGTGGAGTTCACCTGTTAAGTCTTAGTCATGATGGGAAAGTCCAACGGTCATGACGTTTAAGATGGGTACGCTTCTGGTCTTAAATGTGTGAATCAACCCTAGAATTGAAGTCAAAGACCTTGTGAAGATGCTGCTGTTTGTTTATGGAGACATGTCCTGTTCGTTATGGAGACATGTCCTGTGATCTGATGAAATTAAAAGTGGAACTATTTGGACATGATGACCGTTGTTGTATCATCCTTACTGTGATGTATGGCGGTGGTAGTGTCATGCTGTGGGTTGTTTTGCTGCATGAGGAACTGGTCCACTTTATTAAACATATGGCGTCATAAGGAAAAAAATTATGTGGAAAATATTGAAGCAACATCTAAAGATGTCAACTGGAAGTTAAAGCTTTAGTCAAACTGGGTTCCAGATTAACTTTGACCCTCAGCAGCCAATTAGGATATAAAATGTCTTCAGGATAACAAAGTAAATGCTCTGGCCGTTACAGAGCCCAGATCCCAGTCCAAGAGAGAATTTGTGTGTGTGTGAGCGACGTGGCCTATAAACCTAACTCAGATCCACCGGTTCAGAATCAGAACTCCTGCAAACTACTGGGCGATGTTTCCGCAAGAAAACCCAGAAGGGTTGACCCAAGTCAAGAAGATAACTTGCCTCAATACTAAGCAAAATTATTTTCAGCTTTTAAATCTGATTTGTACCACGAGTCAAGTCATAAAAAGCATAACAGATTTCATGCTTTCCAATGTTTTCTTTTCTATTTTGTAATGACTTGTAAATGATTAGAATTTTTACAATTCAGAATTAATTGTTTTCCTATGACTAGAAATGGAATGACAAACATGTCAGAAGTTTATATGTTCGTGTTGGAAGTGCAGATGTTGCCATCTCCTCTGTCAGACAGTTATCACATCACAGAATCACTGATTGCTAATAAGCTAATGCTAACATGCAAGGAGGTGGTGGAGTCATGCTTTGGGCTGAAATCATGGGGAGAGAGAGAGAGCTGGTCGGGCCCTTCAGAGTCCCTGAAGGTGTGAAAATGCCCTCTGCAAAGTACATGGGCTTTCTGACCGATCACTTTCTTTCATGGTTCAAAAAGAAGAGCCGTATGTTCCATAGCAAAAACATCTGCATGCATCACAATGAATGCTGCAAGGAATACCATTGTGTCATTGGCTGTTATGGGCATAAAAGGGGAGAAACTCATGGTGTGGTCACCATCCTCCTCTGACCTCAATCCTATTGAGAACCTTTGGAGTTTCCTCAAGCAGAAGATCAGATGGTGGAAAGCAGTTCATATCAAAACAGCAGGTCTGGGAAGATATTCTGACATCCTGCAGAGAAATTCAGGCAGAAACTTTCCACAAACTCACAAGTTCAATGGATGCAAGAATTGTGCAGGTGATATCAAAGAAGGTCCTATGTTACCATGTAACTCTGTTAGTTAAGATGTTTTTGATTGAAACAGCTTTTGATTTTAGTACATGTGATCACTTAATGCTGCACATTCAAAGAATGACCGTTTGCAGTATTTTATAATCCATAAAATGTTTAGAAAATCTGCTGTGAATAATAATTTGGAACAGTGCATTTTGAGTTTTTTATTACAAATACTGTTTTCAAGGAGAGCTTTGTTCAGTCAAATTTGATTTATACTGTAATAGATCTTGACATTTATCATTTGAACGGACTATTTATGAAAATCTAAGAAAATATCACTTGCATAATAATTTGGAACATGGTGTAAGAATGGTGGAATTTCTGGTTTGTTTTACTATCGAGTTCGGCAGCGCCCCCTGCAGTACAGGTGCTCCCTGTAAGTAATGCAGGAGACACTCACACCACTACCAAGCATATCACTTTGCTTCTCTTTTGACAAGATACAAAACTGAAGCCTGCAAGGAAAGGCAGTGTGGTTTGTGAAGCAGGATTGTGATTTGCATCAGCATTTTTGCATAGTTGCATCACTTCAAATTATAATTATTAAAAAAATTGCCTGTGTGAAGATGCTTATACATGTGTTTGAATTAGTTTAGCTCCAAATGTTCTGGACTGAGAAAAAGTTTGAGCAGGACTTTTATATTTTGTGACTTCTGGAATGGAATGTGTGTTTCTGTACTGAAGAATCCATGAAGGTGTGGCAGTAGGTTTGTTTATATTTGATAAAGAAATAGACAAGTTCTTTTTTTTGCAACAAAAGGTTTGCAACCATTTGTTTTAGATCATTTGGGGAAAAACTCTAAACATAAGATTTTTTTAAACGTGCGACTCAAAGAATAGAATTTGTGTACTTGTTCTTAAGAATTTGAAGACGATTACAAACTCCTATAGGTTTTCATCTCTGACTTTAACTTCAAAGTTACCAGGCACAAATACCTTTGCACCAAAAATACCTCCATAGGTCCGCCTGCTAAACATTTGGCATTCTTAAGGAGAAAATATCACTGCTTCACAGCAGCAAAAACACTAACACAAGTTATACCAGAAGTACCTTAACCTTCATCACAACAAATTACAATTTCTATATATCCACTGTTCAGAAACTAAGGAATCACATCTTCATATTGAATATTCATATGCTTGGAACTTTTTCACGTCACTGCATGCAAAAGTGAGGCCACAATGAGATCAAAATGAAACATTCAAAATTCTGTATGAGGTTAAATACTAATGATGAATGTTACTGGAAGCACTCAAGACAGAGCCTGTCTTTCATTAATAAATAAATAAATTAATTAGTTAATTAATTAAGTTAGCTTCATTCTGTTTAGAGGAATAGACAGTTGTTTCAGTCTCAAGCTGTCCGCAGCTCAAAACATGTCCCAAAAACCTGCTGCTGGAGTTTCTCTGAAATGACATGTAAAATGTTGACTTTCGAGAACAAAAACAAATAATCACCACAATTTTTTATTTTTATAACATTTGCTGAAAATTATGTTTTTCATTCTAAGTTAAATATGGGGAAGTCTAGATTTACATTAAAGTACAATGTATCCTGACATTCTAACTAAAATGTTAGAGAAAAATGAATGCTTCTGCACTAATATATAAACCAAGGTATTGGGAGCAGAATTTGACATCTGCAGGTCTTAAACAGAAGAAACTAGAACTTTCCTCATGTAAATGTCACATTTCAGATTATTTTGGATCAAAGACTCTGCAGACTCGATTCATACTGATGCTTGTTTTTCATTCTTAACTGAGGCATTCCTACATCTCTCCAGTATGTGATGTCCTGTGATGATCTATCACATAAAATTCCAGTAAATATGTTGAAGTTTGGGCTTGTCATGTGTGTTACTGTTGTTGTTTTAAATCATTTGCCTTTCAGTGAACATTTAGGCAAAACCAGAAGCTCCAGTCAAACTCCAGCTCTTTAAGAGTTTATACCTGCTGAACATCACAAGCTCGTCAAAGCAACACCACAGATTCATTCGAGGATCTCTTCATTTTTGTCCAGTTTCATAATGCTGAAGGTTTGGTATGGTTAGAGTTTGGTTATTAAAGATAACAGCTAAATATGAATTAATACCTAAATTTAGTAGCATGATAGTTAATGCAGGTCAAGAACTATTGTTCCTCAAACTAGGGACAAAAAGCACAACACACTCAGAATCCAGTGTTGTCCTTCACTTACACTATTCATCTTTTCACAATCGGATTTTTTGTGTAAAATGAGGCTGAATGCACAATGATAACCCTGCAGTCAAAAATAACACAATTGTTTGATAGAAATCACACTGAACAATGCAGATTTGAAATTCCCCTACAAAAATTTCCTGACATCATTGTTTTATTTCTGTCTTTAAACAATTAACATTTTCAAAAGAATCTCTTTTCTCTTGCAGTTACACTATAGCAACGAGTGCAAGTTCAGAGAGAAGCTCCTCGCCAACAACTACAATGCCTATGAGTCGGCCGCCTACCCAAGGATGTTCATGGGCCTGAGCAAGAATGGCAAAACAAAAAGAGGAAACAGAGTGTCACCAGCGATGACAGTGACACATTTCTTGCCAAGAATCTAGTGAGCTGATAAATCTACTTCAAGACAATATGGGAAGAATGAAGGAGCCAATCAGGAGAGGGCCAGGGGTTGGGGGGGTTTTCTCCAAGCTGTGATGCACTTTCACTCCAAAACTTTTGTAAGTGTATCATATTTGATATTTTACTTTGTACATATTCAGTTTTTTATTTATGTTTAACATCTGTTTTGTATTTTTATAGGAGTGGATGTCTTTTCACTGAGGGACAGTCAATATTCTATACATTTTATTTATGTTTTCATTTCTTATTTATCAGACATTTGCTGCTACTGTCTTTTGATGTATTCTTTGCACAGATGGAAAACATGTTACCTTCTTTTTTGTCCTTTTATTTCACATTTATTTAACCAGAAAAGTCTCATTGAGATTGAAAACCTCTTTTTCAAGGGAGTTCTGGTTAAGAGGCAGCAGAGTAACAAATGTATGGCATTAGTTAATCAATGCCATACAAATAATTACTAAACAGTCACAATTTAAGGAAGTCATCTCTTGTCCTGATGTAAAGGTTTCAGTTAAAGGAGCTCTGTTAATTTCCTTTTTTTATTGTTTCTGCTTCATGTAGAATTCGGGAAAAGGCCCATTTCTGTTTGAGGAAACAGTGAACAGTGAACTTGACTACTTGATATCTCAGGTATCAGGTACCTACATGTTGAAATGTAACATTGTTAATTGGGATTGTTTTGAATCAGAATCTTCTCAGAACAGAAATAAGATGTGTGTCTGTGTGAGAATGTGGTGCTTCTTGCCCAACACTTCAAAACTTTTGCTTCTCCATTTCACCTGAGGAGGACCTGGAGGTGTTCTGGACACATTAACTTTAACTTAGATTTTAGATGGATTTATGTGCTAGCATCAGAGACAGCATGTCTTCTTATTTACCGTTCATTCTCTTTTCTACACCCTGATACCATCAGAAAAACAACCCCCTCCTGGTGACACATAGCTGCAGCGATTCTCTTTTTGAGAGTTTTACTCTAATCTATATTAGAGTAAAACTAATATAGTTATAATCATTAACAGTTATAAGCACTGTTAATGATTATAACTGAATAAGATAAGCTCATAATGCTAACCAAATAATTAGCATTATTTTTCTCACTTTAAAAACTCTACTATCCCATGCAGACATCTCTTAGTGTCAGTGTACCATATTTGTTTTTTAATCTTTGTTGCAGTCATTTTATAGAAGCTTACTGTTTATTTGAGCCCTGCTGTCAGCAGAGCCTCTGACTAGATATGACGTGGAAGCATCAAACAAACCAGGCCTTTGAATCTTGTAAAAAACAGAGTTGTGCCACTCAGATCCAGGAAGAGGGGCTTGGTGCTGTCAATGAAGCTTATGTCCATGCTGCTAAATGTGCTAATGGCAGAAAAACAACTTTCTGTTTAGCTGCTGCGTTTGGTGGCAATGCTAACCAGCCTGAAAATTCATGACAGGCCATTGTGGTGAACCAGCTAGTGTAGCAGAAAGCAAAGGGGAGGATGTGAGCAGTGAGCACACACGATTTATTGACAGCACTAAGCGTCTCCTTCTGACTGTGACTGGTTGTTTCTGACCTAAGTTGCATTTCTGCAGATGGCTGTAGGATCACAGGGAGACGCAGAGCAGCTTGGTTTTTCTTATTTTTTTCTTATTTCTCATATTAACTCTCACAACATGGTGACAGTTTTGACAAATATGTAAAAAACTATGTTTTTTATTAAAGCTACATATGTTTCATAAGTTTCTTGTAAGAAAACTTAGCGCACACTAGAGGAAGATTGAAATATCATAAATCAGGAGCTGGAGCAACGTTTTACTGTGATATGATGACATTACTCTCTCTGAGAGGGGAACAGCGATAAAGCTCTGACAGTGGAAGAGTTTTCTGTCCAGCATTGCACCAGTACCGGGCTCAAGTTTGTCGAAAAGGAACATGTGTGGCTCTGGAGCCTAATTGAAATAGTATCATGTTACTCAGAGGGAGGGACAGAGAAGAAAGAGGGAAATGGGCAAGCGAGGAGGAGGGGAGAGTTAACCCCACAGCCTCCACCGTGTCTGTTTATAGCACTGCCAGAGGGATGAACTCTGAACTTTTCTGCCGTCAGTCTCAGTCAGAGCTCTGCGTCCAACAGTAGGGAGAGGAATCCTCTTTGACATGATTTAAGTGGAAAATCTGGGAGTTTATAGGCAAGGTCAAAGAACTGAAATGCAACAGTCAAGTAATAGCCTTGACCTGGGATAAGACTATTCTTATTTCAAGTAATGCATTATTGTCAGGCAGCTGTCAGACAGGAGAAGTTGTTCTGTATCATTAGAACAACTTTGCCGACTGGAAAAATTTGCAAACTTGGTTTGTGCTGTTCTTAACCTTCCAAAAGAGCTTGACATACAAAAGGAATGATTTATAAATATGAAGTTCATTCAGAACTTATAATGTGGGCTGGGACATTGTCTCTTCTATCCTGACACCTCTAATTCTCATATAAATGTAGAAATATAGACACGCACACGCAGAAAATTGTTGGTAGCACCGTGGGCTTTCACTAAAATAACTTGAAACTGACAAAACTAATAGTAAATAAAAATGTTCTAAAACTTAACAAGTGAAAATCAGACATTCCTTTTGAAATGCAATTGAACAAATGAAACAGACCAGGATAAAACTAATGGTACCTGCAACTTAATATTTTGTTGCTCAACCTTTTGAGGCAATCACTGCAATCAAACCATTTCTTTAACTATCAGTGAGACTTCTACACCAGACTACAGGTATCCTGGTTCACTCCTCATGAACAAACCTCTCCAGTTGCCTCGGTTGAAGGGAAAACCTTCTCCAGATGTTTCAGCTCCACAGATTTTCAACAAGATTTAGATCAGGGCTGCTAAAAGGCCAATGTTTTGCTCTGGACCATTCTTGGGCAGTTCTGGGTTTTGGGTCACTATCCTGTTGGAAGACCCATGAGCAAGGCTTCCAACACTTGGCACCACATTTCTCTGCAGAATACTGTGATAGTCTTGAAATTTTACCAAACCTGCACAGACTCAAGTCAAAGCAGGCCCAGAGCATCACACAGCCTCCTCCATGTTTCCCAGAGTTCTTTTCTTGGCAAACAAAGAGCTTCCAGTTTTTTCCTGTCTTACAGAGGACATTCTCCCAGAAACTTTGTGCCTTGACAGCATGCATTGCGGGAAATTTCAGTCTAATTTTTTTATGCTCTGCTTTCCATCTTGGTTGTCTCCCATGAAATCCACTTTGGTTCAAACAATGGCAGATTTGACACTGATGTACCTTGACCTTGGAGTTGACCTTTGATTTTTATGGAGGTTGTTCTGGGCTCTTCGGTTGCTGTCATTATCCTTCTCCTCAATGTGTCATCAATGTTCCTCCAGTTTTCAGTAAATTTTGATTTATTATTAATTTTGTCACTCACAGGTTTTTCGTGGAGGACTGTGGGCTTTTATGTACTTTAACAGAGGTGTGCATACATCTACATTTGTATATTTCTATCGATGATAGATAGGGAGGCAAAAATTATAACATAAATTATTGTGTAGTTAATAAAAAAATAGTGTTTCATTCTAAAAGAATGTGAAACTCAATTGGATAGTTTGAAAATATTTACAATATATGCATTTGTTCAGTTCAAACATCAGACTATTTACAGTCAGTGGCAATAAATCTGTTCCAAACAGCAGAAATCTGCAGAAACATGCTGCTGATTTTACCCCCACTTCACACCTGCTCACCAGTTTAACTCTGACTGCCCCTCTGGTGGCTCTGAGGTGTAACAGCACAGCGTCACCTGCTGTAGTTATGCTTACATAACAAGCAAAAGGCATTTAGGACATTTTTAGAAAGAAAAGAGTTATTGATGAAACACAACCACTCATAATGAATTAATTTAGTTTGATTGATTAATATAATCAATCAAACTAACTTTATTGATCCTTGGGGATCTATTCCATTCGATTTTAAAAAGCAGTTGGAAATAACATTGCATTAACTAACATGACATTTACATGGAAGCAAAGATATTTGTTTACCCATTTCCAACCTGAAGGACTGAAAATTTACCATTTTATCTATAAGACATTTTCAAGTAATTGTAATAATTCTCTCAGCTACATGTAGTAACTGTCCTCATTGTTAGAAAACATTCACTAATTTATATTCTTTGTGAGTTGCAAGCAGTTGCCCAGTTTTGGAACAAAATATTTCCACCTGTGCTTGTAAGATTTTAGATTTTACTAAACCAACACTTCATCCCAGTCTTTGCTTTAACTTCCAGTGTAAGCTGCTGTGTTGACCTACTTCTGCTCACTGTACATTTGTGTCGTCTGCCCTCCCTCCTTCTAGCATTTGTCTCTGTCTCTCTGAGTCCTAGAGGTTTCCTGCAGGCCGAGCCGGCTCTGGTGGCGATGTTGTCCTAGTTGTGCCTTGTCACGTTCCGGCTATCTTTACCCCGCGATATACTTTTAGACAAAATAATCATGCAAGAAAAATTTACAGACAGCTGTTGAACCGTATTATATGCTAGACTCTGTAAGTCAATGTTTTTCTGTATATATTTTGAAAGTGAAGGTGATAAAAAAGGCTGTCAACTTGAAATGAACAGACCTGGTTTGGAATAGTTGTATGAAAGCTTAGGGTTCTTGATTTGCTCGTATTTTGTGATCAAGGTTTTCAGTCAATATTTAATAACAGCAGTTGGAGTGAGGTAGTATCTTATTTTCTCTGTTTTTGTGTCTTTTTTGGGAAAGACATTTGAAACCTCCATTTCAACATTCCATAATAATGGTGCTAATAGTAGCAGCCTGGCTCTTGTTGGGGGCAGCAGTGCTTTCCCTTCTGCTAGTGATAGCAAGTAGTGGTAATAAATTAGCAGAGCAGGCAGACACGCTGCATGCACACGCTAGCTATTCAGGTGCAAATAGCTTAAACAAATCTCATGCAAACTGTTTCTGAAGTGACTTAAGGCCAATCCTGCGACCCGCCGTGGAAATCCACAGTGATCTAAACTCTGCAGGCTAACTGTGAAACATAAGTTCAGCTTTCAAAACAAGTGCTAAAGTTACAGTGTGCAACTCCTGAAACACCTCCTGCTCCAGCACAGTATTCAAGGACATATGCTGTGTACAAACAGCATATGTACACATATGCTGTGTCTGGTGCCCACAGCTGGGCTCGCTGCTCAGCAGTCTCCCTGCTTTGCATGACGTGCAGCATGTTTACCTGTATGCACTCCAATGACCCTGAGCCAGCCTTTTATCCCACCTGATCATTTGGTTATCCAGCACAGAAGATCAACTCCTAAATCTGCAGGCTGCAAATGGCAAAGCCCACCTTTTGCAAAAAGATCTACAGGCTCCGCTGAGTGTGGTTAGTGACAGAATCACTTGAGCCACATCACATCATTTCTGCCCTACCAAGAGGTTCTACTATCCAGACATCTGAGTCTTCCATCTGAAAGGTCTCTGGTCAAACATAAAATATTATTTTGAATTTAAAAGTAATGAAAGAAATGTTAAAATGAATAAGCTAGCCAACCCATAGCCATAGAGAAATGAGGAAGCAACTTTTTACGTAAAAAGTTAAAGTGACTTAGTCGAAAAGAATTACAAGTTTTATTCAAATTTTATAAATCCTTGAAAGTGAACCTTTTTATCTGGTGATGCATCAGGAGTGAAGAGTAGTAAAATAGCTGAATTTCTCTTTTCACATTGTTTTTTTCATGTCTGTGAACTATATGTTATGTAACCTACTATATGCTTTTCAAATTTCATTCAGGGAAAATGACAAAAACTAAACTGATTCTTAATCTCAAGTGGTCTTACAGCAGTTTTGTATCTTCTATTTGTATTCTGTAAGTTGTCCTGTAGTTTTATACAGGTCTCTAAATGTACCTTTACATGTGCTGTGCACATGGCTAACGCATACCTCAAGGGTTGCTGATAATTAAAACATATTTCTCCTAATAGTTTGTCATTGTTTCTTGTATCTTGCTCAGAATGTTGGACTGAGTTGCCCTTGAGTTGCTGCACAAATGTATTCATTTTGTAAACAATGAAGAGGATTTCAAATGTATTGTCTCAGGTGTGGCTGCCAGTAAGTATCACATGCAGATTGCCAGTGTTTAAGATTCATACTCATATTTTTGATATTTTATCTTGCAAATACAATATGGTTATTTAAAAATCAGCAGACGTAAAGTTAATGTGAGCCGCCTTGGACTGGAGCTGTTTGTCTCTAATTTAGAGAGATAATCATTTCCAGCCTTTAAATACCATTTGTATCATGCACAGTATGTTTGATGGAAGAGTTTTGACTATTTTGAAAACATTTCTTCATCAGCTAAAACAGTGTTTTACAAAAGCTTTTGTTATAACATTCATTCAGCAGCTTATATCTCACCTGCAGTAGATAACTGTCTGGCCTCTGATATGTTGGAGCTAACACAAGATCAAATCTGACTTCTGCCCTCTTAACATTCTTTGAGTCTCAAAAATGATAGCAGTTTATGTGAACAGTGTTTTATGAACTCGTCTTTTATCTTGTTTGCACTGGAAATACAGGCAAGGGTCAGTGTGCCACCAACAATCTTCAACTCAACTTCAACTTGACCAATATGTTTGTTCTTCCTGGAAGCATCATTTTGGTTCCATATTTCTGACCTGATTTAGACATTATTCATCCCAAAGCTGAAGCCTTTGGGATGAATTCTGCCTTTTGGATGGCGTCTTGACAGCAAGACGCCATCCAACCCCAAACACATGAATCTCACTGCAGAAAAGTCGCTCATACAATAGCAGTGAGGTTAAAAGCTGCTCAGTAGTTTCATCAAAGTAAACTAAAGTATGTTGTTGCTGGTATAAATCATTTTAAACACTGTTTTTTCAAAGATCCTTGCATTAATATTGAAACAATTTTGATGAAAATAATTTCACGTTTAAACCGGTAGACATAAAATTATTTTTATAATCACAAAGTTGTGATTCTAAATGGGACAGAAATCTCAAATAATTAGATCTCAAAAATAGTTAAATAATACAGACATGGCATCACTTTGGAAATTAAGAATTGATCAAAATGTATTTAATTATGAAAGTATTAATTTATCCATTTGATTTAAAAATGGTATAAAGTCTCAACAGAAAAATATGAATTGGCATATTTTTACAGCAATCAAACTAATTGCTTAACAGTTTTTTCCATGATTTAAATTTTTGTTCTGTTTGGTTCTTATTGAGTTTTGGCTTTAATATATTGATTTTCTTTGGTGAAGAGCTCTGATTGATTGAGCTTGAAATGCCTCCTTTACTTCTTTCTAATCTTTAGGTCCCTCCACTCATATTATTGCTTCCAGTCAAAAGCAACAAGCTGTTAGAATTAAAAGACCATTTGAAGCCTAAATAAATCATTTTAAGCTTTAGTGTAAAGAGCAATTTGCTGCTGTGAAACAGGTCAGTGTCTTAAAAACCAAGCAGCATCATAACAGCTGGAGAAGAGTCAAGTGTGATTGGTGAATTTACGATCCTCACAGCTGCATTGGATCTACTGATCTGAGATGTTTTAGCATCATCCTGTGTTGACAGTGATCTCCAACTGTCGTTCTCAAGTGCCAGAGTCCTGCCGCCTTTAGACGTGTCCCTTGTCCCACACACTGCAATTAAATGGTGAAACTTCCTCCATAGCATGGAGTCAAGCTCCACGGAGCTCTGCTATTGAGCTAATCACAGCCAGGTGTGCTGAAGCAGAGACTCTACAGTCCGGCCCTTCAGGACTTAGCAACATGAGAGACACATAAAAAACAAAATCTTTCCAGCTGCACAGCATGCAGAACCAGAGGGATTCATTTTCTAAACATGCAATGAATCAGAATAAAAGCTGCTCCAACCATCACAAATCTAGACTAATGGAGGTCTTCCCCTTAAAAACATCGAAGAGACATTTTGTTCATGTGTTCTCAGTTCAATCCTGCTTTGTTATATCTACGAAGAAAAGAAATGTTCAAAATCATTTAAAGAACATCTAAATGTAGTCTGCTTTAGACACACACACAATCATACCTCAACATATTTCTTCCTATTTTTTGTCAGAAACTCTGTATTACATACTTTTTAATGTCCACACTCACAGAATTTATACTCAACCACATACAGTCCAGTTATGATATAACACTGTCAGGTTTCATCAATCATACAGAAATGAAACTGTGTGTAAGTAACTGAGTGGCCTGCATTAAATATTTAGCCTCAATCCTGAAGAAGTAATTCTCTTTTACAGGCAGAAACTTCCAGAAGAACCGAATGAGTGAAAGCAGGCCAGGTATGGATGAAGCTCCTTCAGTCCAGGATCCAGGATCCAACAATTTATCTACAGATTGGTTTTACTTATGGAACCATCTAAATATCTGGGCCCAGACTAAAATTCAAAGTCTGCTGCCTGAAGCTTTGTTGGTATTTGTGTTTCACTGTGGCCTTGGCCAGACCAGGACAGGTGTCCACATAGCTTCTGTACATATTTATTTTGGTCCCTACATTTGGCTGCAGCTGAAGCAGGTCACATCACAAGTAAACTTTTTATTTTTACTTGGAAGAAAAAAAATCTTCCTTCAAGCATGAAAGCTAAGACAATGATAGAGATTGTGATTGAAGCAGTATGATGCTCAAGAACATCAGATGAAATTAAAACTAATTCTGAATGTCTCTAAAAAATGATATCTGTGGAGTTTAACTTCATCAGAATACTGGCTGTTTCATGAATGGCATTGAGACTGTTAAAGTTCTTTGCAAGTTGATCAAAAACTCCACATTCCATGGAAAATGACTTATCTATTTAAAAGACCCTTTAAATGACGAAGAAACCTGCTAAGCAATTAGTTCAAGACACTGAATATAATATAACAAAACACATTATATACATAATGGCATTGTTAGAATAACATCATCAGAACACTTTTATTGTTATAAAAGAAATAAAACAATTATAATAGTCTCATAATTATCACATTTAAAACTCACATTAAATGACAGTAATAATTATAGACAAAGATACAAAACTTTTTAAAGTTTGATAATTAATAGCTGCTATGACATATTTATGACAGAAGAGAATACTTGGTTAATGTAACAAAGACATGTTAAACAATGTTAACTTTTTATCAAAAGTGTTATTAGTTACTGAATGACGTTTAATGACAACAGTCATAACTATGATGAAGAAAGGTGCTATGTTATGTTTATGACAGTGTCATGTCAGTCTTGTGCACATCCCTTCAAATAATTACCAGACTTATTCTGGTTTTGTTATCAAATTAAATAACTGTTTAAATGTATCAACCAAAATCAAGAAATTTGAATCATTTTCTGAATAACTCATTTTGTACTGACACTCCTTACTTTACTCCTGTATTTAATTTTGCCCTGCAGCAACTGACTTCTAAAGTTCAGATGTTAAAGTTGGTCTTTAAACGGGATTATGAGAGGAATATTTCCAGTGACAAAAAAAAAAAAAAAAAAAACACAGCTGGATTGCAGTTGTCAGTCCGGGGATCTATAGCTGGATGCATGTGGTGAAATGCATTCTTCTGCTGAGATGAGCACCTGTTGGTATAGGTATTTGGAGTCCAAAGAGTAACCATCACACTGATAATGAGAAAAGCTGGCCTGCCCCAGCAGGTTCTACAGAGAAGTGAGGCAGTCATCGGTGTTTATGTGGAGCTAAAGTTTGATCTGACAAAAGCAACAAACAGAACTTTGTAAATGCCTTCAAAAGGGTTATACTTCCTGGTCTCTCCCATGTGCCACTCACATGCCTTCAGGAGATATTTGCATTGAAGGCTGCCACCTAGTGGCGGAAATTATGCAGAGATTCAAAGCCATAAAGACATGGTAATAAAGCAGGAAAGCTGTTGGACAAGTGAAACAAATAGTTATTGTTTTCTTTAAGAGATATTTTTAAAATATATTATACTGGTGATTGTACATATTCTGGGATTGTATGTTCAGACCACACCAGAACAGTCCTCAGTTCAAGTAAAACTCTAAGACAATACAAACTTAAAGCATGGACAACTGTGGTTTTCTGATTCCCTGGCTGTTCATAGGAAGGAAATAAAAACGCTGCTTCAAGTAAGAAATAAGTCTTAATAAGAAAAACCTGAAACGGAGCCAAGAGGAGAATGAACTACTAGAGCATGTGATGCAGGGAGAAAACACTTTGACTGTCCTGTCTGTCAGGAGGAGCTAACAAACAGCCATGGGTTAAAGGCTGCTTAATGCTTCATATTCCAGTATTTTTTATTTTATTTATTTATTTATTTATTTATTTATTTATTTATTGATAAATACTAACTATTTCATCAGCTGATGCAGCCAAAGTTATTTCTGCACCATAACACAGAGAAGTGCGTTTTCTCAAAGTGGATGAGTCTGACCATATAAAGACCTATTTAATGTGAAGTTTAGAGAAGTGAGCCTACGAGGGCATTTTGGTGAATGGTGATATTTGCTCAGATTATACTTTAACTTGTATGTAAATTGAAGGCAGCACAGCGGAAGTTCAGGCCAGAATGTGATAACAGAGGAAAGAAGCCTGTTGTTGGAGTGTGGAATGACCCAGTCTCAGCACACAGCTTGGATTCCAACCAATCTGTAGACTTTAACCTGTCCACAAATAAAAATGGGCAATTTTACTGCTTTTGAAAGCACTTTGGTACATAATTATGCAATAGGATCCTCAGCAGAAGACACATGGACTCTATAGGCACAGTGCAGCCTGTTCAGAGGCACAAAAACAAGGGACTAGTGATCCACCTATGCAGCCCTTTGCAATAAAAACATCTTCAGATTGCAGGGTCTCATTTCGCTTCGCTCACAATTAGGTAAAAAAGCAAAGTTGAAATGTTAAACTTTTAATTTCAACCATTTGCAAGTGTTTAGAGAGTCCTGCAAAACGTATTTTGACTATTTGAATTCACTCACTAGTCATGGTGAAACATTCAATGTTTTTAGGGGGGATTTTATCTGAAACTCAAACACAAAGTGCTGCATAACTGTAAATTAGGAGGGAAATAGGGATTCATGCCCCTCTGAATCATCTAAGGTCTAATGTCTTTTTGCCCATCCTATCTGCAAAATATCTCAACCAGTTCAATATTATTCAAGCCTTACAACAAATTCAATTTAAATCTGGACTTTAATTGGGCCATTATATTTTTATTTCATCTAAATAAAAATTGCCAGTATGTGATCTCATCTTCTTCATGTTTTCGGTGTTCTTGTCTTTTTCATGGACCTCAGCATTGCTTACATTTGGTAAGTCCGGACTATTCTTTGACTGAAAAACTTTCACAGAAAGTCTTATTCTCGTCCGTTAGCGGATGAAAGAATCCGCTAACAACTGAACTGAAAGAGAAGGTTTTTCAGAGTTTTAAGATTTTGCAGGAAAATTAGAGCTGTCATGATTAAGTTGGTTGTAAGCAGAAAATCATTATAATTCAGAATCATAAGTACTTGGAATGTCAGAGGAATAATCTGTATGATGGAGTTATTGAAATAGAATAACTTATCTATAACATCTAGTCTATTCAGTATACTTGTTTGCTTATCACTGAAGACCCTTCAGGCTCAAAAACTGCACTCATTATGTAAAGGCTTGACCAAAATGCCAAATATCAATTTAAAATTTTTATCTTAAGCTTTAAGCCTTTACATGGACAGTCTGGTTTCTGATTTACTGACTTGAGTGGACTGTAAACCTCCTGTTGTCTGAGGGCATCCAATCAGAACATTTTGTTGGAGATCGTTTCAAGCTGTAGAAACCAGACTGCACATATTCATTCTGCAGCCTTTAGGGAGTCTTGACAACATCCTCTGTTGTTTTATAATTGCTCTCATTTGTGATGTGAATTGTGAAGTGCTGTGCAACGTGTGTGCCTCAGAGTGTCCGCTGTCCTCTGAAGCCCCCTGGAGGAGCAGGCATCACGTCGCTCCATTTGACTGACAGAAATTAGTCACTAATCACTGATAGTTTATTAGAATAATTTACTGGACAGTAAAAGCAAAAAAAAAAAAAATAAAATAAAATAAATAAATAAAAAGAAAAAACATACAACTGTTTAAAATTTACCATAACATTTTTATCAGTATGATTTTTATCTGGCATATGGATAGGTTTAATGGAAGCAGTTTTAGTTACAGCAGAGTTTCTAAAAAAAATCAACCAACTCTACCTATTATGAACAGAAAGAGTTTGCATGTTAAAAACTGGACTGCATGTTAAAAACTCAAAGGTGCATCTTTGTTTACTTATTCTATGAACTTGATCTGAAATATTCAAAATAAAATCAAATATTTTTTAACAATAAAATTAAAATATTATGGGTAAAATTGAGAACTTATGTCAGTTGCAAAAAATGACTTTTAAAAATTTCAGTGTAAAAAATGACGTGTTGAACATGTAGTTGACTGTATTTTAGAATGTATTTACCTTTTTCTGAAGGTTTGTGAATGAGTTCTGAGGCGAGACAGGTTGGCTTTGGGGCTGGTCGGGGGCAGAGCCAGAGCTCACATTCAGTTGGATGACGTGCAGGGGTGTGTTGTGGACTGCTTCTGAGAACTGCCTTTGGGAAAGAGGGTTATCAGGAGCTGATAAGAACTCCATTTAAAAGGGTTGCGTTAGGATGAAACTGATAAACTACTCTACTACCAGCTGAGGAAAGCAGAGGCCCAGGACTGTGCGGGAATTTGACAAACCATGCTGTTGTTTGTGTTCATTCTATGCATTGCTGGTGAACTTTTTACTCTGGGAGTATTTTGCATGCCAATGATGGACCAGGGGCCACATATCACCCATGGCTGGGGCCAGGTTGTCCGGCTCCGGCATCTGTATGCAGCCAAACCAGGCCTGCACCTACTGATCAGTGAGGATGGACAAATCCATGGTTCCGCAGATCAAACTCCTTACAGTAAGTCTAAACAGTTGCACGACCTGTAGCAGCAGCTGATTACAGATCCTGAGGGTTTTCACACGTGAACATTTGAATTGCAGGCCTGCTGGAGATCCAACCTGTTGGCCCTGGACGTGTTGTGATCAGAGGAGTGGCAACCACACGCTTTCTCTGCATGGAGAGCAACGGCAGATTGTACTCAACTGTAAGCACTTCAGTAAAATAGTTGTCAGTCTGTCCATGTGTCTGTCTGTTAGGAATGAATTAAATCACTATAAACAAAATTTTAAATACAGTATTAGCTAAATGAACCGCACAGATAATTATAGATGACAGAAACAGTCAAGGAGAGATGTCAGCAGAGTTTAAAGTGATCCCCTTTTTGGTTGCAATTTCTTGAACTTCAGCTCTGCTATGTCACTCAAATGTCATCTGTGACCCAAGTAGCAACGTGTCCTGAAACTAACTGTCACCCCTATCTGCACTTTTCATTTGACCTTGAGTAACTGCATTGACTCAGTGGAGTTGTGTCTGACTCGACTCAGCCCTCGACCCACTGGCTCTTTCTTTACAAATACTGCCACCAATCACTACCACGATACTTAAAGTAACCTCTGCTGAAATGATTTGTAACATCTATGCCATATTTGGTCACAGTCATGACCCAGGGTCACATTTAGACCATCTTGTTTAAAACTGGGCCATAGGTGACCAAGGTAACTCTTGCCATGGAAACCTAGAAAGGGAAGAGAGAAAGTGTTTTTAAAGGCCATTTTCTAAGTCTTGTCAAATGTTCTTTTTTCTCCAATTTAAAAGTTTGTGCAAGGGGTACAGTGGTGGTCCGGGGCAATACAGGACCACTACTGCGGTGGTAGTCCCAGGTTCAATTCCTGGCCTGGCGACATTTGCAACATGTCTTCCCTGTCTCTCTCATTCCCTTCTTTCCTATCAGACTCTGTTCAAATAAAGGCCACTAGAGTCAAATCAATCTTAAAAAGAGTCTGAGCAAGAAAAGAAACATCTTTACAATATTTTAAAGTTTTTTTTTCTTCATGTGGAACATATTTTTTTCTGTTGGGGAGAATAAAAATATTACAGTGTGCAAAATTTGATCAATTGTGTTTTTCAATAAAGTATTTCTGATGATAAAAAATATATTTTCTTTCATTGCTAAAGCAAAAAATCTTTTTTCTAGAGTTGTGTTTTTTTTCCACTTAAAGCCTGAATGGCATTTGAGAAATATGTTTTCTCGAAGTCTTTCTGTTTCTTGCTTAAGTCCTGAAGGGCTAGTGAAAAATATTTACATGATTCAGAAAATCTTCCAGCACACAGGAAAAGAAAAAAATCTGTTGTTATTTTTACAACAGTAGTGTTCTTTTTTTCTGTGTTGAACTAGAAGGAAAAAAATGAATAAAAATGGCATAAAAATATATAAATTGTAGACCTAGACAATTTTGTTGTGTTTTGGTTGTTTGATGCAGAGATGAAAGCAATATATTTTTACAGTCAGAAAAACTTGATAAAAATATAGAACTCATAAAATTTTGCACATTGTATTTTCTTTTTTATCCTTCAGAAAAAGAATGTTCCACAAAGAGAGAAAATAACTTTAAAATGTTTTAATCATTTTTTTTTATTGCACATGACATTTAAAGTCACAAGAAACTCAAATTTGTTTCAACTTGGAAAATGGGTCTTCTCATTTAAGTGAATTAAAATGCTTTCCAGGAAATTTAACTCAGTGCAATCTAATATAAGTTTAACTCTAACAAAACTGTCATTTTTAAGTTTCTGCACATTTTCTTGATGCTACTTTTACTTCTCCTTCACAAATGAAATTTGTGTTTTTAATCAATGTAATGAAACTTTCCATTTCTTACTTACAGTGCTTGTTTTTCACCACATAAAACATTCAAAGCACAGCTGATCAAGTCAGATACAGTAGCAAACTGTCTGATATATTTAAACTACTAAAATCTCCCAAGGTGCTTGGTCTGTATGTTACAAAGTGCAATCTAACTGTAAGCAGCAACATTTCACTCAATATGGCCAGTTAAAATTTTTATATATACTTCTTATATCAAGTAAATGGTCACTGTTAGGGCACTTTTCCTGTCTACTGTGCAGTTGATGTTGCATTTCAGGTGAAAAGGCAAGAATGTTTGTGTCATAAAATCCTGGCTGCCTAAATCCCTCTGAAGTATCCATTATTTAGCGCCTTTCAAAGCAGCATCACCAGTTCTCATAATAAAGTTTGCTTGAATTGGTTTTATTTGTACTTTTTTACTTTGAGGCTTTTACAGTCTACTGATTCAATTGCAGTTCAACAGCTGAGAGGTGATGACTGGCCTGCCTGAGAAAGAGACTCAGTGTGTGAAACAGAGAAATCTTTAAAAGCAGACAACCGAGGTACTTGCTCAGCAGATCCTGCAGAGCAAGCTACTTCTCAGAAAATATTGTTGAATTTGTTAATTGCTGATTTTGTCCTGAGAAAATGGCCAGGCAAACTATCAGAACCAGGCGACTCCAGCCTCTTTGATGCACTCAGACAATGAAGGAACAGAAGTACAGGTTGTTTGACTGTACACAAAATGAGAAACAAAATGTTTCTATTACTTAAATTAAACACAAAAACAATGTTTTTGTAGTTCTGAATTCAGTGTAAATGGAGGAACAGCTCTTACAACGTCACATTTCGTTTGCCAAGTTGAAAACTAATGACAGAAAGATGAACTTAATATCACACCAAGATACACAATTTGACTCAAACAGTAAATTAAATATATTACGACAATGTTTATTGCAACTTATTTTTTAAAAAATTACCTCTACACTATTTCAGCTAAAATTAAATTACGAAATGTTTGGGATATTTGATCATTCAGATTTTTTGTAGTTTTGATGCTCTTAAACAAAAGAAATTTTATGCCATCCAAGCCTCAATTCATTCGACTTTGATTGTCAATGATTTCAATGTTGGGGTTTTTTTGATACAACTAAATGGGATTATGTGATCTGAGTAAATAATGTCTACCAGTAGGACAGAGTTGAGATCTGTCATCCTGAACTTAAGAACTTAATAAATGGAAGTACTGTATGATAATGTTATGAAAATACATATTTATAGCATTTAATACATTGAACACCTTTTATTTTCAGTCAGTTAAAAAAAAATCCCCACTGAATTAAAAACCAAAAAATATTTATTTTGTTTGCATTAATCAAGAAATGGATGAAGTAGGAAATAAGAATAATGCATGTGGCGTGAAATGAACCGGCAAAGGGAAGCACTGCCACACAACCAGTTTTTACTGATACTTTATCAATTTATATAAAAGTGGTAAAGGTACAGTGTTGGAACATTGACAAATAAAGTTCCAGAGAGATATCTGCCGACCTAAACTGTCCTCTCTCATGTAGTCAATCAGCTTTCATATTTGTAAAACACAACAGACAGTTCATCAACCTTTGTCCAGTACGGCGCAGGGTAGGATGTGTTTGCAAAGTAAAAAGCTTAATGAAAGGCCCTGCAACAGCAATAACAACCTTGGCCTCTGGCTTGCTGTCTTTCGTCAAAGTCAACAACCATCGAAGAACCTAGAGAACCATATGAATGATTTTGTTTCTGCTGTTGTTTCATTTCTATAAAGGGAGCTACTGTCATATATATATATATATATATATATATATATATTATATATATATATATATATATATATATATATATATATATATATATATATATATATATATATATATATATATATATATATACAAAAACATTGTTTTTGTGTTTAATTTAAGTAATAGAAACATTTTGTTTCTCATTTTGTGTACAGTCAAACAACCTGTACTTCTGTTCCTTCATTGTCTGAGTGCATCAAAGAGGCTGGAGTCGCCTGGTTCTGATAGTTTGCCTGGCCATTTTCTCAGGACAAAATCAGCAATTAACAAATTCAACAATATTTTCTGAGAAGTAGCTTGCTCTGCAGTATCTGCAAGATGCGAGAGTGAAAACGTGGATCTGTTGGAATATATATGTGTGTATATATATATATATATATATATATATATTAGATGACATAACACAACTACAGTTAGGGCCAGAAATATTTGGACAGTGACACAGGTTTTGTTATTTTAGCTGTTGACAAAAATATGTTCAGAAATACAATTTATATATAATGGGCTGAAAGTGCACACTCCCAGCTGCAATATGAGAGTTTCCACATCCAAATCGGAGAAAGGGTTTAGGAATCATAGCTCTGTAATGCAGAGCTTCCTCTTTTTCAAGGGACCAAAAGTAATTGGACAATGGACTCCAAAGGCTGCAAGTAACTCAAAAGGCCTTTCCCTCGTTAACCTGTAATCAAGTAAGTAGTTAAAAGGTCTGGGGTTGTTTCCAGGTGTGTGGTTTTACATTTGGAAGCTGTTGCTGTGACCAGACAACATGCGGTCAAAGGAGCTCTCAATTGAGGTGAAGCAGAACATCCTGAGGCTGAAAACAAAGCAAAAATCCATCAGAGAGATAGCAGACATGCTTGGAGTAGCAAAATCAACAGTCGGGTACATTCTGAGGAAAAAGGAATTGACTGGTGAGCTTGGGAACTCAAAAAGGCCGGGCGTCCACTGAAGACAACGGTGGTGGATGATCGCTGCATACTTTCTTTGGTGAAGAAGAACCCGTTCACAACATCAACTGAGGTCCAGAACACTCTCAGAGAAGTAGGTGTATCTGTCTCTAAGTCAACAGTAAAGAGAAGACTCCATGAAAGCAAATACAAAGGGTTCACATGTAGATGCAAACCATTCATCAATTCCAAAAATAGACAGGCCAGAGTTAAATTTGCCCAAAAACACCTCAAGAAGCCAGCCCAGTTCTGGAAAAGTATTCTATGGACAGATGAGACAAAGATCAACCTGTACCAGAATGATGGGAAGAAAAAAGTTTGGAGAAGAAAGGGAACGGCACATGATCCAAGGCACACCACATCCTCTGTAAAACATGGTGGAGGCAACGTGATGGCATGGGCATGCATGGCTTTCAATGGCACTGGGTCACTTGTGTTTATTGATGACATAACAGCAGACAAGAGTAGCCGGATGAATTCTGAAGTGTACCGGGATATACTGTCAGCCCAGATTCAGCCAAATGCTGCAAAGTTGATCGGACGGCGCTTCACAGTACAGATGGATAATGACCCCAAGCATACAGCCAAAACTACCCAGGAGTTCATGAGAGCAAAAAGGTGGAATATTCTGCAATGGCCAAGTCAATCACCAGATCTTAACCCAATTGAGCATGCATTTCACTTGCTCAAATCCAGACTTCAGACGGAAAGACCCACTAACAAGCAAGACCTGAAGGCTGCGGCTGTAAAGGCCTGGGAAAGCATTAAGAAGGAGGAAACCCAGCGTTTGGTGATGTCCATGGGTTCCAGACTTAAGGCAGTGATTGCCTCCAAAGGATTCGCAACAAAATATTGAGAAAAAACTTTTTTGTTTGGGTTATGTTTATATGTCCAATTACTTTTGAGCTCCTAAAATGTGGAGTGTTTGTAAACAAATGTGTACAATTCCTACATTTTCTATCAGATATTTTTGTTCAACCCTTTAAATTAAACGTTACAATCTGCACTTGAATTTTGTTGTAGAGGTTTCATTTCAAATCCAATGCGGTGGCATGCAGAGCCCAACTCACTAAAATTGTGTTACTGTCCAAATATTTCTAGCCCTAACTGTATATATATATATATATATATATATATATATATATATATATATATATATATATATATATATATATATATATATATATATATATATATGTCAACTAAAAATTAAAATGTATAAAAACACAGAAATAAAAAAATAAAATAACTATGAACTTTATTTAATGCAGATCAAGAAAGATCTTGTGAAATCCCAGAATTCCAATTAAATGCATTTCCTAACAGTTCTTTTATGTCAAACAACAAGACATATATTTGGAAGTAAACTCAACATGTGTGGATAAGCTCACATCAGAAAATCTCTGCTCTTTTCCAGCAAACATACAGCAGAGCTGACTGCACCTTCAGAGAACAGATCCAGGCCGACGGTTACAACGTCTACAGCTCTGATGGACACGGGGCCCTCCTCAGTTTGGGAAACAACCAGCAAAGACACAGCGGCTCAGACCATGGTGTTCCAGCTCTGGCCCGCTTTCTTCCCAGGTTAAACACCCTTCAGCAGGCTGTCCCCACAGAGCCGGATGTTCCTGATCAGCTCAGTCCAGAGAAAGTACAAGGGGCTGTGGACATGGTGGGCTCCTTTGGCAAGCTGTCTCATATAATTCACAGTCCCAGCTTCCATAAGAGATGAAGCAGCTCGTCTGAAACAGCTGTGAAGGGATGTGCCCAGGAACACCCAAGCACTACCTCCTGCATGTTGTAAACTCATGGACAGACAGGAGTTGTGACTGGTCAGCACATAGAAATGTTGGTGGCGTGGCTGTCCAGCCGGGGATGCAGAGAGGCATGCTGAGTGGAGCCTGACACCTGGAGGGAGTTCAACCCTCCATCCTGTATTTACACCCACTCAACAAACATGGGATGTGTTCTCAGTTTTCCATCATTCCAAAAGCGTTTTCTACATGAAGAAGTATATTTGCTCTGAAACAGTGACTAAAGTGTTCTGATAAACCGCTGCTTTAGTGGACGACTGGCAAAGGACAAAACTTGCACAACATTCATCTGATAGCTTCAGCGCTATGTGTGATAAGCCGCCCGCTGATATTAGAGAGCCAATGATATATCTGGTGGTTCTTTTGACAAACTGTTTCTATTAACTGCACAGAAGAAAAAATGCATCTTTTGGGTCCTTTCAAAACACCAACAGTTAGTGAGTTCTCCAGACAAATGTATTGTTTTGCAATACTTGTATTTATTTAGTTATTTAAATGTTAGTCTTAAGTTTTAGTGTTTACCTCTATTTGTACTGGATGTGTGCACATGTCCAATAGTGAAAGTGTTTAAACATGTTTTGAAATAAATTGTTGAAATTAAACATTGTAAGCTGAAGTGACAGTACTTTGTGAGATTTACAAAAAACATATCTTTAAATATGTTTAAATAAGAATTTCAAAGCATTTTCACTATATCACAACATTTGATTTTAGATCAAAACCACCAGAATTACAAGTGGTTGAATAAATATTGAACACAATGACAGTACATTTTATTTCTCCTTTTAAGATGAAGTCCAGCCCAGATGCTGACATCAACCAAAGCAATCCAGACATACAAAAAAGATCAAGACAAAGCCAAGTGTTCATTCTTCATGTGTTCATCCATAAGTGTTGAACATATGAGGAAAATTCTAATTAAAAGACCCTCAAGAAGTTAAAAAACCAAATCTGTCATTATTAAATTAATAGCTAATTTAATATTAAGAGAAGGGAAATGAAAATATTTATCTTTGCCCTTCACAAAGTTGTGATGCCACATAAACATAACAGTGTTTTCCCTGCTGCATATCATACCAATGGCAGTGATTACATAGTCCAAAAACATAGAATCATACCAAGTAGTTTTGATGTGTTTCAAGTGAAGATATTTCAGTAAACTTGAAAAAAAAGAATAGTCTAACAAGGAGTTTGTTCTAAATGACTAATTAGCCTTAAAATAAAGGTTAATTAAAACATATATATATATATATATATATATATATATATATATATATATCTTTATCTGGCTTGTAGATCATTTCTATTCTAAAATTTCAAGTCATTGACTCCATTTCTCTTAATAAAGTGAAAATTGTGTCTTATAGAAATGAATCTCCCTGGAGACATTCTCCAATAAGAAGTGAAAGAAGTCTCTGTGGAAAACTGAACCTACATGGTGTGAAACTTGACTTTATGTTTATTATCAAACCTAGTGTGAAACTGTTATCATCACTCAACACTAAAACACTCAAGAGTAACGTTCTTTGTGGAAACATGATGTGCAATGACGGCAAAATATAATGTTTTGCCGTAATTACTTTGTATTTTTGTGTTTTTATCATGTAAAGTACTTTGAAATGCCTTGTTGTTGAAATGTGCTATAAAAATAAAACTTGATTGATTTAAGCAAAGATGGTCTTTAGTAATCCGAGTTCCAGTGGTTTGTTGGACCCCACAGCACAGCCCTTCATTCTCAGTTCCTTTCTTAGAGCTGAAACCACAAGAGTCTGGAAATACTTCACAAGAACTGCACTTCTAGATTCTCTTGATATCACAATCTGACCCTCCACACATAAACTTGTACTCTTGCACATCTAATCTTCCTGCTTCTAACACTTTGAAGACAAAAGGTTCACTATGTCAGACATGCCTCTATAATGAGACAATCAGAGGAAAGCACTTCATCTGTCATTTCACTAGACCTGTAATATGAAAGACTAACACAATATGACAGGTTCCATTCATTTTAACATGGATTTATTCCCCAGAAGGCTCCCAAAACGAACATTTCTGATTTCAGTTTCAAGCATATCATTACAACACACATACAGTTGATAGTTTAGGTCTATTGCTACAGATTTGGAAGTAACACAGCTACAGTGGAAACCAAACTGCAGATTTTTATAGGCTGACAAAAAAATAATTTACTTTAAATACCCTTGTCAACATTTATACCATAGCTGATATTAGTAAATAAATAAATGCATTCACTACAGAAATATTACATTAATCCAGACTCAAGATTCACAGTGGATGTTATATTTATTCATAGAATTATCCAAATATTTCATATTAGGCAACTAAACTCACCACTGAGAAGGATGGAAAAAGCTTTTCAAAGCTTCAATCTGGTTGGAAAAATTCAAAGGAAGAAAACAGATTCCAGGACAGGCTGCTTTACCAAATCAAATCATTTAGACGTCACTGGTCTGGATGTGGGTTTGCACTGATGCAGAAATGGAAAAAAAAAGGTTGCTTGAAGAAACACGGTGAAAATAAAGCTAAGAAAGTGTTTTGCGTAAAATACCAATATACACTGATGTAAACCCGAGTAGTCATCTACTGATTTCATTTTTCAGCTTCATGCTTTGCATCATGCTGGAAGCCTTTCAGGATTCAGATTACGCTTTGAAACATTCCAGTGAAGGCTGCACTGATTGCAATTTTATGGCCGTTCACTGATCTTTTGAAAAACCTAACCTGCCAATTCTTATTTCAGCCGATACCAGTGTTTTTTTTTGTCTGAAATGTTGCTAAATACAGCAAGAAAGTTGCTGAATTGTTAACTAAACGTGCAGACAGGGCCGCATGAGAGCTGAAGACAGAGGTTGATTTCTAGACCTTTGTTGAGGTAGATAAGATCCGTGGATAAGATCAGCATCACATGCAAAAATTGGCTGATCACTGATCTCCCAAAATTAAGGAAATCGGCACTAATAAATCAGTGCACCCCTAATTTCAGTACAAAGTGAGACAAACAGTAAAAGAGAGACTTTGCTGTGATACTGAGCAACTAAATTGTGGACTGTTGGCACCAAGATGCTAAGCTGCAGGCCGGCCTCGCTTGTATCAGTGGTTCTGGAGGTTTGGTGACTGCCTGGTGCTGATTTGCTGCTGGGTAATAACATTAAAGATTGGACTGCCTTGCTGATTTCAGGTACTGCCTGCAGAGCCAAGACTGATTTGAGTTATTTTATTTTTCATTGATATTTCCAACTAAATTAAATCCTTGAATTTAGTTGAGTTCTTTTTTTTTGTTTGTTTGTAATAAATCACAAATTTGGCATTCTCTTTAATTGCATCGTCAACAGGGCCACATTTACCCGGTGCCGTATCTGGTCAACCCAATTTTATTAAATCAATTAACTGCAATACAGCAAGATCTTTTTTTCCAACTGAATCCAAAACAATTTGTATGCTGCACTTCTTTCATTTTGGTTGTTTTAGGTTTTTTTTTAAAGATGAACACTTGATGATTTTGGCACAAAGTTGGGACACCAGTCCCTCACACTGGTGTGTTATCTAAACAGTTCACAGTGATAGGATGGAAATCCAGGTACAAAAAAAGCATCAAATAACACTTCCTTACAGTATTTGATAATACCTGTTTATCACTTCATGTGACATTTCTTGTGCAAGACTTTGTTGAACCAACTTTTCATTTTTGTAAAAATCAAAAATTTTGATTTATTATCATGACAAATTCCATTTAATGTTTAAAGCCTCCAAATGTTTTACTAATTTCTCCACTGTTTTTTAAATAAATATAAATAAAAAAATTTAAATGATTAAATCCAGTTACTGAGTCCAGTCTAGTGACACAAATCATGCTTCTTTATTAATCTTTATACATTTTCCTGACAGTTGTGTTTACTTGTGGGGGAGGGTAATGGGAATTTTTTATGTTGTAGGTTTATTTTTATTTATGCAGCCCATTGAGCTGCTTTTAGTACTAAGGGTGCTTTATAAATAAATAAATTGATTGATTGATTCTATGACTAGTGTCCCATTATAAATGTAATAGGACAGAATATTTGTGCTTGTGGGGCTGTGACCGCTGATACAGTTACCTAAGAAAGATATAATAATAATCAAGTTTTATCACAACTTTTATCATTCTCACAATAGCACGATTAAATATTGTGACAAAACTTAAAATCCATATGGCCCAGCCTACAGCGTTAAGAGTCAAAAGGTGGTTCAATAAAGTTGACATTGTGCACGTTTATGTAACGTGCTTGCTTTAGCCCTTTAGCGTCCTCCTGCCATAAAGCCTGGCGTTTTCAAAGCGCTGTGTGGTAATGAGGCAGGTTAAGGTTCCAGTGAGGAAGTTAGCAGGAATCGTCCGATCACTGAACATTATTTCTGCTGCAGGCTGCAGTTATAACTAAAATCATCACATGAGCTCAGATCCTGTCCTTCCACTGGACTCCATAGTGAAACGATCTGGATGTGTTTGCCCTTCAACTCTCAGATCAACTCCTGCATTAGACGTTTAGGATCGTGTCTACAACAGAAAATATGTCTGGAGTGTCAGCAGAGGATGAATCTGCAGAGGACCTGGGACCGCTTTGGCTCACGTCCAAGCCTTCTGTTCATGAATAAAACATCTTCATTAAAAAATAGATAATTAAGAAAGATCCCCGAGATTTTCAGCACTAATCTTTGGTGTTTCTTCCAGCTCCTGACAGAACGAACTGAGCAGCAGGTAAAGCGCCCTGCTGCACCGATAAGAGACCTTCTGGCTGTAGGAGGATGCGTCATGCCTACCACTCACAGTCAGAGCTAGCATCACTTTAAGGCACTTTCCTGCCACTTACAGGTTGCTTTGAGTCTTCTAAGAACCAACCGTTATCTGACTCAGAGCCCAGTCCATTCAGTGATAACTAACATCACATCTGACAGGTTGAGCTTCCAGTATGGCAGCTGTTTGATCTGCTGGTGTAGCTCCAAAGAGTTGCTGGTGAAGGAAAACAGAAGAGAGTGATGCTGACAATGAAAGTTCGTTTTAGTTGGAGAGACCTGAAGGAGAGGATTGTTCTCAGTTTAAAGCAGCTGGCCTCCTATTGGCTGCTGGATAAGAATGATTGTAAAAGCCCCGGGAAGTGTCCTCATCAGCGTCCTGCAGAGCTGGAGGTCTCAGTGTTTCATTCTGTAGTAAACAAATGTTGCTACGACAACAATTGAAGCAACAATGACTGCGTTCCTCCATGGAAAGCTTTGAATGACACCAACCTGGAAGCATCAAAAAGAAGGAGGTTAGAGGCTCTGATCTATTAAAGCAACACTGATGAAGTCAGAGGTGGCAGTCACTCACCCATCCCCCCTGTTGCACCAGCCAGGGGTACAGCAGCTCCCTGATGACCTGTAGGACCCAGCTGATCACCATCCTGATGTTCTCCAGATGATTGGTGGTGAGGGCCTGGAAAAGAAAGAGCTGAATGGGTCAGAGCATGCTTTATGTTTCTGTCTGACCTACACATCAAATACAATGTTGGGAGTTTTGTTATGAATGAGACTTTGCTTTAAATTCCTGTAAAATTTGCAACTGGTTTTCCCACCATGAGAGCATCCTGCCTGAGGGTTCAGATCTCAGGAGTAGCTGACAATACAGCAAATAAACAAAAGCTAAATAACAATGAGAACACTCTTATTCTTTTTGTGCAACATGGGAATGATAAAATACAGACAAATAGTCCTTCTGAACAGTTAATTGACATCTCTGCTGCTAACCACTGCCTCCTTGTGGAGAATATGAACTAAATTTGAAACATTCCGTATCCGTGTGTACGGAATGTACACATGAATAGACTACATGTGTATATTCTGTACACCAAGATTTAGATCTGTTATTAATGTTTCTGTTTTGGCTGTTAACTGATATTTTACACATTTATTTCACTATCCTTTTGACACCTTAAAAAAAATGACCACATCACTGACTTCACCATAGCTCCAATGCTTCAGCTAAACTCCCACAATCCTTTGCTGCATTACTGTCTCATGGCCATCCTTTTCTTTTCACCTCCAGAAACCCGTAGGAACCAGAATAAAATAAATATTGGTTGTTAATATCAGTCCTGTTTTATCTATCGAACTGATTGACATGTTAAAATCAACTGATGTTGGCCGATACCAGTGTTAGTGCAGCAATATCCTGCATCCTAGTAATTTTTGGAATAGCTTCACTTGTATATTATAAATATATTATCTAGCAAATCTCCCCTATCATGAAGCTTTAATCAAACTTTTCTCTGGATTTTGAGAAAATCTCAGCTAGACTGTTATCCATAAATCAGACACAGAAATGGATGGACAAGATCAGTTACCCTGTAAATGAGTCTGTAAGCCAGATGGAAGAGCGCCACCACTCTGCCCCAGTTAATGCCATCAATAAAGATGCTCCTGGCCACCATCATGAAGACTTCTTTCGCACAGTTTCCCTGAACTTGGTTGATCAGTCTGAGAAGAGGAATAATTCAGAGAAAAACAGGATTATTAAACAGCACAGAACAGTCTGCACACTGAAACTCTCTCTCTCTCACACACACACACACCCACACACACACACGCGCACACACGCACGCACACGCACACAAATTCACCCGTCAATGCAGGGCAAGATTCCTGGGAAAAATCTGAACAAAGTACAATAACCAGAGAATCAACCTTGCATAATTTTATTCAACCTAAAATCATAAGAGCATGTTGTCCACCTTTTTTATATGTCTTAAGGGAATTAGAAACATTTATGAAAAAATTCTGACTTAAAGAATAATAATTCAGGCATGAAAAGACTAGTCTACAGTGTAGACACAGCTGGCCGGAGGCAGACTCACAGAAGGCAGACGCACAGAGGGAATACTGTCATGCAATCAGCTCCACCAGCAGGCATAGCATGTGAAGTGACTTGCCCTAGGACACAATACCTGAGATGGGTGGAGTGGTGGTTCGAAAAGGCAACCCTCCTAGTGGCCATTGCCACTGACAGCATCAATTCACAAACAAATGCCTAAAGGTACTTTAAGACAGATTCAACCCAATTCTGCAGACAGGTCCAAAGTCAGCTACATTCATTGTGATTTCATAAGAGCTGAATTTTTTTAAGGCATGAGTAAAAAGACAATATACACTCATATTCAATAAATTGTCCTAAGTGTTCAGATGAAATTTTTGTTCTCTCTCCTTTTAATGAAGATGCCTTTTAAATGAAGGCACCTTCATTTAAAAACTATGTGATAACTAAATAGGTTTGAGTTTAAAAAAAACAAAAATAAGTAAGGGAGCAAACACTTTTTCACAGCACTGTATGCATTAAATTTGAATGTATATATGATTAGACTGACTTGAGTAAATATTTTTTTAGATAAATTAGATCTGCTTCGTGAAGTGTCTTGAGACAGCGTTGTTGTCAGTCAGTGCTATACAGATGCAATGAGTTGGTTCTGTACTCAGTGCAGTGCAATGCTTACCGCTGGAACTCCACATTTCTGTTCAGTTCGTCTGCTATTTTTAGCAGCTGATCCACCACTTCTTTTACTTCTGGATCATCTTGTTCATGTGGCCTTCCTCCCAGATCCACAGAGTTGACATGACGACCAGGATCCTCCGTGCTTATACGCTCTATCACATACCTGGAACACATATCACTCATTGGCAAACACAGTTTATGCAAATAAACAGGAAAATAAAATGTAGGGTTCAATTTACATTTTCAATTTAACTCAACTCAGAAGAATTCTCAACAGCCAGAGCAGAAAGAAACAAGTCAGACCAGTGAGTATTTATAGGTGCCATGTTCCTAGAGAAGAACATGGCATTCCTCTCTAGGAGGAACACATATGATCTGATGTCATAACATATGCCTCTCCCGGGAGTCTTCCTCCGTCTCCAGGAGGAAGACTCCACATCAAACAGAAACACTGTACAAATAGGAGGAAAAGCATCAGCCTATCGAGCTGAAGCTTTAGATATTTATGAACTGAGAAGATAATTTGGTAACTGACTTTGGTTCTGGTTCCATTTTGTACATTTGTTAGCAGTCTTTTGTGACCTGGATTCTAGAGCTCACAATAAAAACACACCCAGAAAACAGTGGATAAAATGTTCCTGGGTATAAAAACAAACATTCAGAAAGTTGTTGTTGAAGCATGCCTAGAATGAGACTCACCCTCTGAGCACCACCACGCCCTGCTCCAAGATGGGGTCGTCAAAGACATCTGAAAGAATAATGTCAATCATCATAAATATGGAAAGACCTTAGTAATTCTAGTCCCCATCACATTATGGTGCAGCACCATTACATCCAGATGCTCTGGGTCTAAAGCCAAAAAAGGTGACACAAGTTATATTTGTCTGTTGAATGTTCCATCAATTAATTGTGCAGGAAAAACATGTCTGAGTTGGATAGATTAGTGATTGCACACTGACAATAATTTTGCATTAAAAACAAAATGATTAAACTCTTATCCCCCAAAGTGACCAATTCATTTTTTACAACAACAATTTAGAACTTCCTCAGACCTTTTGGTTTTCACGTCAATTTCTATGTAGTTTCACACAAACAACTTCTTGGGTCTGATGTATGACTCGATTTAAATATTTTATCTATTTTCTTTGCCTTTATTGTATGGTTGGCTTGCAGATTAGAAAAAGAAGACAAACTATTTGCCTGTTGGACTGTCTGTTGAAAAAAGACCATGGCTCAAAGCTGCTCAATACTGCACTTGTGCAAGATGTGGCAGAAATCTAGAATTCATATTTTTTTTTTTTTGACAGATCTGATCTAGGCCTGGACCAGATCAGAGTCAAAGTGTATCAGGCTTATGATCCCAGCTAAACCCTGGGAGGGACTATGACCCCAGGTCCCGTCCAGTTCTGGTACCAGTGGTCATGGTCAACGACCAATGCTAAGGTCCTTCCTGTGGCTGTTGCATTTCTTCTTTTGTTGAGTGTCATCTCTTCAACCAGAACCAGGGAGTTAAAAGGTTTAACAATCATATAAAGAAGACTGGTTCTGTTTGGAAGCTCAGAAATGAAGGTGCAAAAACCGATTCTTCATAACATCAAATTGTTTCATTTATATGAAATGCCTGGCGTGTAACATTTGATCATTTTTCAGCATTAAAGCCTGTTATTGTATATAACCAAATATCATTATTTCTCAAGGTAATTTACACTGAGAGGTTCTGGTCTTTTCCTGAAACCTGGCGGAGCACAGAGGCAACAATGATCTCGATAATCTTCCAGATCACCTGAGATACAATTCAAAGAGTTTTATCTACAGCTCTGTGAAAGACCTTATGAGTTACAGCTATTGGACTCAATAAAATAGTAGAACATATTGTTCATAATATTCCGACCCGCACATCTTTCCTATAATCTGTCTTTTCCACCACAAGTATTCATGTTTGGTATCAAAAGGGCGTTCAAAGCAAGAATTTGTCTGTTAGTATCTATAAGTAAGCATGTCAGATTAAAGCTCCAGGACTTCTTCCAGTGTGAATACTTTCTGCCACAACCTCCTTAAAACAGACTCACTGAAGGCCTGAAACCCTCCAGATAAGGAAGTTTAGGACATGTTAGTGAACTAAAGTCCGAAACAAAACATAGAGGAAAAACAGGCAGCTGAAGAGTACTAGAGGACACTGAGTTTGTGTGTTTAGTAGCCTGAGGCCGCTGTCTCTCCTGGATGAATCAGACCTGGCTCCACATACCTCCTCCACCCTCAGCGCCTTGCGGTTCCACCTCGTCTTCTAGTTCCTCGTCCCCTCGGTCGTCCGCCATGACTCCAAACTCTTGTTTCGGCTCTAACTGGGTTTTAGACACTTAGTCTACAGCTCAGAACCAAACATGAGGGGAATAATCCACTTTGGTCGGTGTAAACACACTCTGTGAAATGTTTTACTTTCCCTCTTTCCACGGAAGTAAGGCGGAAGCGCCTGGGCAGCGAAACCACGCCTCCCTCATCCAGTTCGGGTGTGACCCTGCCGGGCAAAAACCCGCTGCTCACAGCAAACCGGTTTTATCGACATAATTAAACGCAGAGTTTATGAGAGGTTTTTTTTTTGTTTTGTTTTTTTTTTTTTTTGGAATAGATCTTTATTGAGAAACAGAAGACAAAACAATACAAATACAATAATGACTTCCAACAGGGGTCATATACATAGACAGTACTTCCCCGTAATATTACATGAACATTTTTTTTAATCAAGGTAATCTCAAACAAATAAGGCAATTACATTAGTGCAATTCTGTATAAGGCATATCTAGTAGAGGCATATTTAAAGTGGAAATATAAAGTAACATTGACAATAAGAGATTAGTATTTCAATTAGTATAGTCGTGTAACAGTGATGATGAATCACAAAAGCTGCTGGACAGAGAACAGTGAAGTTTGAGAAGGTTCCGTTGTGCGCCTCTTCTAATGTGGAATCTCTAAGTCTCCACTAGATGGCAGTGTTCAGTTTCAATCATCAAACCATACTGTTAAAACCTGCCTGTCAGGTTTCTTCCTCCATTTTGAATAAACAAGTCTGTTCTGACATGGTAGTAGTTTTCCACTTGGCAGAGATTGCTATCAGAGTCAGCTGTCACTTGCATGTTACATGTAGAAAATAACTGAGTGAGGTAAACAATGTAAACAATGCTCTCAACCGAGATATGGGTGAGACATTTGAATGTGTGTTGAAAACAGGGTCTGTTTCAAAATCCCAAATGCATCAGGACATTGATTTCACTATCTCCTTATCCAGTTAAACTAATTCATCAAAAGGTAAATGTTACAGCATCATCTACAAAAGACTTAGACTTAGACTTCCTTTATTGTCATTGTACAAAAAAAAAACACAAGGTGAATCTTGACAACGAAATGTCGTTACTTGGCTACCAGTGTAGCAGAGCTAAAACCTTATACTACACAATAAATAATAATACAATACAAGTGCCATAGAATACACAGGTTCAGTGTTGTGAACAAAACTAAACTAAAGTGCATGTATTGACCATGTCCATGGGGGGTGATTTGGTTTGTGAGTGTGTGAAGGGGTGTTACGTGGCGTTAAGCAGTCTGATGGCCCGGGGGAAGAAACTGGTCAGTAGTCTGGTTGTTCTGCACAAGATGCTGCGGAACCTTCTTCCAGACGCCAGGGGGGGAAACAGTCCATGGTTGGGGTGGGTGGGGTCGGAGAGATCTGGTGAGCGCGAGATAGGCAGCGCCTCTCTGCGATGTCCTTGATGCAGGGGAGCAGAGCCCCCGTGATCTTCTCCCCTGTCCTCACCACCCTCTGTAGAGACTTCCAGTCAGAGGCCCTGCAGCTCCCAGACCAGATGGAGATGTAGCTGGTCAGTAGGCTCTCGATGGTCCCTCTGTAGAAGGTCTGAAGGATGGGGGGCGGGAGGGATGCTCTCTTCATCCGACGCAGGAAGTGCATGCGCTACTGGCCCTTCTTCACCAGTGAGGAGATGTGGGGAGACCAGCTGAGGTTTTCGTTGATGTGCACCCCCAGGAACTTGGTGCTGCTGACGACCTCCACTGCTGAGTCGTTGATGAGGAGTGGTGTGTGGGTGTGTCTGGATTTCCTGAAGTCTACGATGATCTCCTTGGTCTTGTTGACATTCAGGATCAGGTTGTTTCCACTACACCAGTCAACCAGATGCCGCACCTCCTCCCTATAGGCCGTCTTGTTGTTGTCCCGGATGAGGCCCACCACTGTGGTGTCGTCCGCGTACTTCAGGATGTGAAGTACGCGGACTTCACATCCTGTCCTTCATTTTGAATAAACAAGTCTGTTCTGACATGGTAGTAGTCAGAACAGACTTGTTCTGTTCTGACAGAATAAGTCTGTCAGAACAGACTGACAGACTTCAGACAGATCCAGTGTGGACACTTCAGATCCACACTGGATCTGAAGTGTGGACGGCAGTCGTGGGTCATCAGGGTGAACAGCAGGGGGCTCAGGACACAGCCCTGAGGGGTGCCGATGTTCAGGGTGATGACATCGGAGATGTTCTCCATTCTGACAGCCTGGGTTCTGTCAGTGAGGAAGTCCAGCAGCCAGTTGCAGAGGGGGGTGTTAATTCCTAAGGGGCCCAGTTTGCCCACCAGGTCTTGGGGGATGATCGTGTTGAACGCTGAGCTGAAGTCTGTTCTCAGCATCCGCACGTGGGTGTTCTTCTCCTCCAGATGCTCCAGGCTCAGGTGGAGAGCAGTGGAGACTGCATCCTCAGCACTGCGCTTGGACTGGTATGCAAACTGGAAAGGGTCGTGTGATGGGGGGAGCGTGGAGATGATGTGGTCCTTAACAAGTCTTTCGAAGCACTTCATGATGGTGGATGTCAGTGCGACGGGGCGGAAGTCGTTAAGGCATGTGATGATGTTGACTTCGGGGCCGGAACGACAGTGGACTTGAAGCACCGTGGGACGACAGCCTGGTCCAGGGACATGTTGCTTCAAAATTTGTCATGTTGGCTTGTTTTAAATTTCATTTAATGGTTCTTGAGGCAAAACTCAAAGTCATTACCTGGAGAAATCATTAGATTTGGTTGATCATATAACAGGTTTAATGTTGAAAATTATCTAATATTATAAGTCATATAGACAAAACAGATACAAACAGACATTCGGCATCTACCTCTGGGCTCCACTTAGCTCACTTTAAGAGTGACACCAAGTGAAGCAAAGATTATACATCAGTTCTGCTCTTGTCTTCTCATTCTGCTCTCTCTCTAAGGGCTGTTGGCTTGCTTAATCAGTTTTTGTTACGTTTAACATAACTGATTTTATAAACATGTTAACATTAAGCCAGTCTCTTGCTGTGGAGAGACTAGCTACATTTAAGACTGTAGTCAATTTTAAATGTTATGGTTATGTAAACATACAGCAGTGTGCATGTGACCAGACAGAGGAAAGACATTGGGATCTTTTAAATGGTTGATTACTCTGTACATTTATGTAAGTTCTGCCAGATTTCTTAAATGTTTTCTTTTGAATTGTTAATATCATCAATAAAAAGGTGGCTCTTACCTTTATGAATCTTGTATGACTTTATTTTGCAACACGACCAACAAATGTTGGTCATGTTGCTTTCTATTCTTAAGTGCTGTTTTAAGGGCGTCATCTTTTTGTTTCATAAGTAACCATATCTTCTTACCATTTTTTTCATTTTTAATAATTTCAAGTTGTAGTTCTTAAGACACCATAAAGAGCAGTATAGGTTTAGTATAGTTATCAGAGCGATACTTTGTTAGCTTTATGCCAGAGAGTTTGTGACAGCAACCTTCCACCTTGTTGCTCTGAGGTTTCATGAGGATATTAAACCAGATGACAACACTACCTGACAGGACAGTGAGACAGTCCATTTTTCTGACATTGCTGGTTTTAAAACCAGATGAAAATAGTAAGACTCATTATTTAAATACTTGGATAAAAAATAAATGGAATTCAACTCTGATATAGCAAGTAGAAAATACTAATATGTCATCAGTTCTCACTAAAGTTAAACAGTTTTTTTATGGCTTAATGTTAACATGTTATAAACTCGGTCAAGTTCAATCTCATCTATTAAGTCATTGTTTGTCTGTCTGCATAAGGCTGTGAGAAAATGCCCCGAATCATACTCCTAGTTGTGGAGGGGTCCAAGCTAACAGGCTATTTTTTAAATTTAAGCCTTGTCATGACAGGAAGTGTGTGTGTGTGGGTGTGTGTGGGTGTGTGCGCATGTGTGTGCATGTGTGCGTGTGCATGAGTGTATGTGTATGTGTGCATGTTTGTCTGTGAGACAGAGGAAAACAGAGACACAGAAAGAGTGTTTGGGGGAGTGTGGGGACAACAGGAAATGGGTTGTTTGGTGCATGGGAAACAGTTATTTTGTGCAACGGACATCATTTGACAGTGATCCTATTCACACTGATGCTAAATATAGAAATTGTATATGAAAAATTTATATTTTTATTGGAAATTAGAAATGGTCCAGAAGTACCACACCTCTAGGCCAATAATTCCTGGAGACATGTAGTCCTACCCTGTAGATGTAGGTGAATATAAGCAATAGTTTGATGAATTATTGACTATGAAAAGAGCCTAGAAATATAACAAAAGTTATTAATAGAATAAGCAAAGTATGTAAACCTATTACTCAGTGAAACCAATTACTGAAATTTCTACAGCGTTCATGTAACTGCAAATGCAGGAATTAAAATCCCAAATAGCATTTTCAATTTGAGAGAAAGATTTCAGACCTTCATAAGGGCTGCACTCAAAACATTGTTTTCTTTACAGTACAGTCGAAAAAGTTGCAAAGCAGGAGATCAAAAATGTATTTTCCTCTGTGACAGCAATTTACTTCCATAGCACCATGAATGAGAGCTTTTCACAATGTCAAAAACCTTCTGTCCAGGTGAGTACTGGATGCTGGGGTGCATAGAGTCACTGAAATTGCTGCTTTGTTCAGCTGTTTGTAGGAGTGCAGAGACACTATTGCATGATGGACCAAGATGTTTGAAATGTCTTTTTCATCTGCTGGGAAGAGAAGAGGTTGGTAACCAAGGGAGATTTCAAAAGGGGACAGACCAGTTGCTGCAGCAATATGGGAGTTGTGGGTGTATTCAACCCTTGGAAGGAACTTGCTTCAGTCTGAGGGGTTTGTGAATGTGAGACATCTAAGGGTGGATTTGAGTTTTTGGTTCATATGTTCTGCTGACCATTGGACTGAGGGTGGTAACCTGAGAGAGACTTTGCCATTGTGGGAAAGGAAAAATTGTTTCCATACCTGAAAAATGAACTGGAAGCCATGGTCAGACAGAACTTCAACAGAAATGCCATGGAGATGAAAAATGTACTTCACAAGAAGTTGGGCAGACTGAAAGGCTCACAGAAGTTTTGTGAGGGGAATAAGTAGGGATGTAAGTTCTGTTTGATGGGCCATTTATACCGATCACAAAGATCCTTGTGATCATTATAAAAAGTTCTTCTGCCCAGTGGCTTTACTTGCAATGCTGCTGGCTGACTTCAATGTTCAGAGATAAATTGAAAAAAAGTTTTTCTTCAAACATTTCTGTATCTTTACAGAGATATTTATTTCAAAGAGTAGTATTCTTTTCAATAAAGATTGAAAAAAATATTACCAATTCAATGTCACATAGATCATGCTTCCATAAAGGATCTTGGATTCAGTTGTGTAATTCATTATAAAACAGTTGTTTTTTATTGTTACAGTGTCAACATGAATCTGGTCCATGCAACAAGCTTTTTTCAGTGTAAACAATGTTGTTCACTACACGGCCTGCAGGCTGTAGCCTACTGACTGTCCTTTGGAACATAAGAATAACTTACACAGACAGAAAAAAAAGTCCTTATCAGATTTATACTGAGGCAGGAACATTACACAACATTGCATTAATGAGGTGCATTCAATTTTTTGTGCCCTTTTTTTTCTACTTGTCCTTTTTTTTTAATAAAAAAAATTAATAAATGCATAGCCTGGCTCTAATATTCAAAATGCAAATAAATAGAAGCAGTAAAACACAAGATCTGATCAATCCTGATCAATCCTATATATATGATCAATCCTGATCAATCCTATATATATATATATATATATATATATATATATATATATATATATATAATATTCCCTTCTCACCCACCGCGGTGGTTCTTATCCTCTGACTCGGGTCCTCTACCAGAGGCCTGGGAGCTTGAGGGTCCTGCAGTATCTTGGCTGTGCCAAGGACTGCTGCACATTTCTGGACTGAGATGTCTGATGTTGTTCCTGGGATCTGTTGTAGCCACTGCTCCAGTTTGGGGTTACTGCCCCGAGGGCCCCGATGACCACAGGCACCACTCTGGTCTTCACCTTCCAGGCCCTCTCCAGTTCTTCCCTGAGGCCGTGGTATTCCTCCAGTTTCTCGTGCTCCTTTTTCCTGATGTTGCAATCACTTGGTATTGCTACATCTACCACAGCGGCTTTCCTCTGTTTTATCCACTACGACAATGTCTGGTTGGTTCGCCCTTACCATTTTGTCTGTCTGGATCTGGAAGTCCCACAGGATCTTAGCTCTGGCGTTCTCCACCACCTTTGGGGTTTTCCCACTTTGATCTCGGGGTTTCCAGTCCATATTCTGCACAAATGTTTCTGTACACAATGCCTGCCACTTGGTTATGTCGTTCCATGTACGCTTTCCCTGCCAGTATCTTGCACCCTGCTGTGATGTGCTGGACTGTCTCAGGGGCCTCCTTGCACAACCTACACCTTGGGTCTTGTCTGGTGTGGTAGATCTGGCCTCTATTGCTCTGGTGTTTAGGGCCTGTTCCTGGGCGGCCAGGATGAGGGCCTCTGTGCTGTCCTTGAGTCCAGCTTTTTCCAGCCATTGGTAGGATTTGCTGATATCAGCTACTTGGGTTATTTGCTGGTGGTACATCCCATGTAGGGGCTTGTCCTCCCATGATGGTATCTCTGGCACCTCGACCTCCGTTCCCTGTTGTCTGAGACATTCACTGAGCACATTGTCTGTTGAGGCTTTGTCCCTGATGTATTTATGGATCTTAGTTGTTTCGTCCTGGACAGTGGTTCTCACACTCACTAGTCCTCTGCCTCCTTCCTTGCGGTTCGTGTACAGTCTCAGGGTGCTGGATTTGGGATGGAACCCTCCATGCATGGTTAGTAGCTTTCTAGTCTTAATATCTGTGGCTTTTATTTCCTCCTTTGGCCAGCTGATTATTCCAGCAGGGTATGATTACTGGCAGGGCATAGCTGTTTATCGCACGGATTTTGTTCTTGCCATTGAGCTGGCTTCTCAGGACTTGCCTTATTCGTTGGAGGTATTTAGCTGTGGCTCCTTTCCTTGTGGCCTCATCGAGGTTGCCATTTGCTTGTGGTATACCTAGGTACTTGTAACTGTCCTCTATGTCTGCTATTGTTCCTTGTGGGAGTGACTCCTTCTGTGCGGATCACCTTCCCCCTCTTTGTGATCAGCCGACCACACTTCTCTAGTCCGAATGACATCCCAATGTCAGTACTGTAGATCCTGGTGGTGTGGATCAGTGAGTCGATGTCTCGCTCACTCTTGGCGTACAGCTTGATGTCATCCATGTAGAGAAGGTGACTGATGTTGGCCCCATTTTTGAGTCGGTATCCGTAGCCATATTGGCTACGGATACCGACTCAAAATAAACCGAGTTTATAACATGTTAACATTAAGCCATATATATATATATATATATATATATATATATATATATATATATATATATATATAGACCCAAGGTGTAGGTTGTGCAAGTCCTGAGAAGCCATATATATACATATATATATAAGCCATATATAAGCCATATATATATATATATATATATAATATATATATATATATATATATATATATATATATATATATATATATATATATATATATATATAGACCCAAGGTGTAGGTTGTGCAAGTCCTGAGAAAGCCATATATATATATATATATAAGCCATATATAAGCCATATATAAGCCATATATATATATATATATATATATATATATATATATATATATATATATATATATATATATATATATATATATATATATATATATATATATATATATATATATATATATATATAATAGCTCAGTCTTAGCAGAGTTTGAAATGCATAATGTTATTTATTATTATAATGTTATTTTTATTACGTACTCAGTAAAATCACCCATGGAAAAAAAAGTCTCATCATATGTGGTGCACATGTGAGAAATATGTGATCACATGTGATAACATGTTGAATAACCCATGGATTACATGAAGAAAACACTTTATTACATGTGAAAGATGGGAACCACATGTGGTCACATGGGATTTTAATGGGATTTTCTTGTAATGGTAGATAGACAGAATCTAACATGTTACAAGATCAGTGGGTTTCTTTTTATTATAATAGTGAGAAATTCCTTCTTCCCTGATCCACAGAATGTGCCTTAAGGTGTGGTCTCTGTAAATCTACACCCAAGGCTATGAAAGTCAAGATGTTGATGAGAAACAAATTGTTTCTTGAATTGTTTATGCAAATATACCTTTGTCTTGCTCTTACTTTTGATTGCAAATCTGGAAAGGATTTCATTCAACCATTCACCAACATTTATTTTTACCACATAGTAAAGCCCACTTAGTACTTTATTTTCAGAAACAGCACAATTTAAACCCTGCAGTGCACAAGATGGTAAACAGCTAACAGGCTCTAAAGCAGGTGCTTACACAGAACCTCCACTGATAGTGTAAGTCAGGTTTGCTTGATTTCTGAAATGCATTTTGTCTGTGGTGGATTGACCAATGCTGCTCTGGTACCCATGTGTGTATTTGCTCAGACAGGCATGCATTTGGACACGCCTGTTCACACAGGTAATCCCTTCCCTACAGTGTTTCTCTGGTCGTTACATGTAAAATTCCACAGTCATTTGACACCCACCCACTGCCGGCCAGCGGCGTCTGAGTATGGTAGATATTATGACAGCCCGTGTCTCCAGACGGGAGCCATGGGCTGTAGTTCAAACAACGTGATAGAGTTAGTGTAGTGACTATTTGGCTATAACTCAAATTCAAAAATCAAACAACTTAATCTGAATCTAATTCAAATAGTCACCTGATGCACCATGGATTCTGGCTTACACAGTCCAGATCAAGAAGGGTCAAAATGTAGTTCTTTGTTTTACTTCACAGTTCAGGTTCGGCAAAACAGCTGATTGACTGAAGTGACTGTCTGACTGATGACTGATTGGGTAGACTGGTAAAAAAAACCTTATGACCATCCACGTGCATCAGGAGCTGCCCAACACCTACCTATTTATGCTGTGAAACACCCATGTCCCAAACTGAAATTAATTAACTAACTAAGTGAATTACTAACGGAAAAACCTATTTTAAATGACAAATGAAACAAAAATTCTAATTATAAATCAACTAGAAAATAAGCAAATAAAAATGATCTAAATAATCTAAATTCTATGAATTAACTGAAAATGGAGAAATAGCTCCTACAGTTACCATGCATGGTTCATCTCCTACCTGGTGATGTTTAGTGAAGAGAACCGACTTGTAGTATTGCTGACAAAGCCAATAAGATGTTGTCAAGTGTTTCAAGGTAAATTCTCAATAAAGCTGAACATTTCCGATGTAAACTCATGGAGACTGAGAAAGGTGATGTCACTGAGTGATAGGGTCACACCAGCCATGTTTAGTCTACTTTAACTGGACTCTAGTTGTTTGCCTAGAAAGTCCAGTTTGTTTGTGGAGATGTGAATGCGCAATCAAACTTGGTCTTGGTTCGGTTGAAGTGAATTGTGACGCAGTTCAAGTGCCAATATGAATGCCAAGTGGACCAGAGACCACTCCAAAAGCAAAATGGACTATCGCGTAGGGGATTCTGGGTAAATATAACCAAAACAAATGTGAGAGTCTAGTGGTAGCTGGAGAAATGTCAAAGACAAAAGTGAAATCCTCTAACTGCTTGAATCTGACACTGCTTCATTTTTGTATACATTTATTGAAGAAGGAAGTTATAATCAGTGTCTTTTTCAATGTAAATTCCTTCAGTTGTTCTTGTTGCAATGCCACCGCAGGTGAGAGTGGGAACAGATTGCTCAAAGGGGTCGCTTGATTTGGTATAATGCAGAGTGAAAGAGAACCACAGCAGCTGAAAATGTTCCAACTTTGGACCCATTCTATTAAGTGGAAGCAGAAAGTATCAAGGCTAAACCCAGCTGTCTGTTGCAGTTCCTGGGCTTACAGGGAACTAGTTCTTGGCTGAGTCATCACAGGTGTTGGAGAATCTGACCAGCAGTGTCTAAAAGAACAGAAAGAAACATCTCAATGCATGTTTTGGAAAATCCATGTGATATATTGGGAAAGGTGAACAGCATAAGTGACCACATGGAGGTTGACTTCAACACATGACCAGGAAGCCTTTTGAAACCTAAACTCCAATCAGCATCAGTCTCAACTAAGAATCTCCACTATGTGCTGGTAATGTCAAATGTAACCAGGTCTAGGGTGAGTGATAACACTGCAACTCTTCTTCTGACTCTGCATGTCAACTGACTCTAGATGTCCTGGCTCCAAAGGAAAAGGCTGCTGCACAGTGTGTGAGAATAACAGTAGAAATGTTGATGTGGGAAGAAAAATTCTGGAAAGGTCTGGAGAACCTTAGTGGGTTTAGTCCAGCCTACATGTCTCTAAGTCAAATCATTCCATTCTGGATCTAGTTCTGTCACATCATACTTGAGAGGGGGATACATTTGTCAGCAGCTTGGTGCTGACAGAATACCAGGAAGTGTGGTGGGAGGCAGTGTCTGCATATCTTTCTTCTGTTTATGCAGCTTCCTCCTAATAATGGTGGTTCTTCACTATTGTTAATGTCAACTTCATTCTAAAAAACATGAGATTTTATCCAAATGCTTGTTAGAATGGTGCTTAGCAGCAACTTTAAAGAGTAGTCTTGAGGCAGAGAAATAGTGCAGACCAACCAGGAGTTTAATCTCCAACATTTAACATATAGACATTCCTGCTTACAACAGCAATGGGTCTCAGCAGCAACCCACACCTACCAACCTGCAATGTGGCCAACATGCAGGCTTTTATAGTCCCTGGCTGCTCCAATTAACAAACCCACAGAGAAACAGGGTAGGACAAAATATATAAACTTGACAAAACAACCAAATCTTCATATTAACAAACACTCTTGATTTTTAAACAGCCATTTCAAAAATACCTTTCTATAAATATGAATCCAATCATTAAACTTCTTAAATGCATAGTTCTATTGCTTCCCCTATTCCACCTGCTCTGGTCTCTTCAGGAACCTTTAAAATGTGCTCAGGCCCCAAGGGAATCGTTTATCCTGAACACTCTGCAGAGGAAGAGACAGCAGTAAGCCACATCTTCACAAACATGTCAATGCATTTCAAACAGTTACAAGATCCATCCATTTGTTTATTTTATTTTAACAGGACACCATCAGTTCCACCTGAGATGCCACTGCATAAAAACTCAATAAGTACTTCAATCTGTATCTGTCTCTTTTATCATTCACCACATATTTTAAGTGTTTCTCTGCCAAGTAATGAAGACCTTCGTTACAATGCTGTTAGTATGTTTTTGATGAGGGAATCAAATTACAGCACAAATAAAGCTCAAAAAAGTTGGTTTCAAAACAGAAATTGATGATTATTCATGTTCTTATTTTCACCCACATTCAAAAACAGAAGAGATCATATCATTCCTAACTGGTTGCCAGTTTGTGATGGACTTATGAAACCATCCACCCAGCGACAATTTTTGGATGGATGGATGGATGGATGGATGGATAATATTGTATATTTGTTTTATTATCATTGTCATCTTTAATTCCAGTTTTATAATTTAAAACCTGATTTTAGTGACATCTAAATGGAAGGGGATGTAAAAATACTGCTGTTTGAAAAATATTTTTTCCTCCTTCACCTAGTGAAGCCATTCTGTCCGAACCACAGGACCAAAGTTTGCTCTGAAATTCTTTGTCTCACTGAATGACTTTAGTGATGATGTTTTTTCCAACTGGAAAATTACCCAGCAGTCTACTACAAGTCCACACATGTTGTCATGGGATTGTTGCAAGGAGGCTGTATTGTTTATCAGGTAGTAAGGTGGGAACCATGTGTCGGTTTCTCAGATCATGTTTCTCAGATAATTCCTGTTTCCCAAAAGGAAAACAATAAATACTGCCACACCAATAATCCTTTATGAGCTGGTTTGGGTTAATAAAGGGATTTTTCCTGGCTCCCAGTCATCCAGCAGCCCGGGCCCTGTACCCCATCCCCTATGACGTAACCCCCCTAATGACCTGACTTACCTGGGCAGGCGAGTGGGCGGAGTCTTTCCTGTGGATACCAGAAGTGCTTCCTCCTCCACCTTGTCTATGAACAGGTGAGCACAGGTGAGAGGGGGAGTCCTGCGTTCACCTTCAGCGCACCTGAGGACAGAAGGTAAATATCTGGAGCTTCTTCTTCTTCCGTCTCTTTTACCTTCTTATTGTGTTTTAGATAATCGTGTCGGCTGGACAGACTCCTCACTTTATTCTGCCAGTTAATTATTTTTGAAAGATGTTTTGGATCGTCTGTGCTGCGCACTAATTGCGTCACGATTGCACTATGTCACCTTGTAAATGAAGCGACTGTACATGCCGGTGGCTTTGTGGGACGCGATCACTGACCTGAGCAGGTGTTGAAGTTTTGGATCCACCATCATCCGAGCGCCGCTGGGCGCCCCCTGCTGGCGCACCACGGCTACAGCTCAAGCCGCCTTCATGTGCAATAGGAAACCAGGCTTACGACCCCAGTCTTCAGTAGATTGCCTCTCCTCTCACAGTTCAGTCGCGCGCCTTGTTTCCTTTTCATGTGACTGGATAAGGATTTTTAGGAAAGAACGTTCTGTCTATCAAAGAGAGAGAGAAAAAATCCAAACCAGCGCTCTGTTGAACTATGACTACTGGTAAATCTGAATAATTGAATTAATAAACAGGGATTCTGTGGGGAAAGCAATCATTTTTATAGCCGCTCAGAAATTCTTCCTTCAACTCTCTTCACTTCACAAAGTGATATCTGGTTTGTACCAGAGAGAGGATACGACAATACAGAACATGATGTCCATCGATTTCCTGTCCCCATGTAATCCTGTCCCACAGTTGGGCTATTTTAACCAGCAGGGGTTTGGTTGCTGCTTAGTTGATATAAGCAGACCAATTGCAGGCAACTGTGACTACGAAGAGTTTCTACTGGAATCATAAAACTGAGGGTTGATTCCGGCTTCCTTCCAACACATCAGATTGCCTCTGATCTGAGTGGCAGTGTGTGAATGTGACTGATGAAAAGAGTTTCAGTTGATCAGTATGACTATGAAAAATACATCTGACCTTTAAGCGTTTTTACGTATCGTAAGGTTTGATTTAATGTTTGTAGAAGCTGGTGAAGAGCGTCTGGTCCTGCTTTGCATGCACACAGCTTGCTTCTAGCCTGGGGAAGAGCCAGTCCTTCAACGCTCAGAGTGAAACATTCTGCAATTATTCCTTAGAGGAATTTGAAGTTTACACTTAAACTCAAATGCTTAGAAAATGTCTTTAGCCTGAGAGGAATCCACAACTTAATTATTCAACTTCCATTGAATAATGTAAGTGGAATAATTACAATGACAGCCAATGAGCCCAGATGTGTGTTGTCTTATTTTATTGTAGCTCACAATAAAACAGGAGACAGGATTTTCTAAGGAAGATGCTCTGAACTCTGAGGAGATTCAGTCATTATTTTTTTGCATTTGACTTTGTGGAGGTTGATGGTGTGACTGGTTACTGCTGCTCCCAGCAACAGGGGTTGACTGTGGGTTTTATAAGCATTCCAGTCCAAAAAACTATCATGGCATGTTGAGTCAATATATTAAACTACTTACAATTTTACCCCAACAACTTCAGCACTGCATTTTATTTTTTAATCCCAAGAGGAAGCCTGTTGTTTTCTATCAGTTGGAAGTTTTTAAATTAAATAAAACAGTGAGAAGTTCAAGTCTTCCTGGATCCTGTGTCTGATCACAGTGCTGGTCAGTTTCTCATGGTCCAGGATGGGAGGAAACAGTCAAACAGACTCACACCAAACGCTGTGAAGCTGGATCTGTGTTGGCTGACCGGGATATGAAGTGATCATTTAATTGAACATATTTTAAGTGTTTTAAGGTTAGATTTTGTTGTGATCCAATGCTAAATTAATAAACGAAATCTGACTGAATTTTAATGAAATACATCATGTTTAATTCTTATATTCAGGGATGGAGAGTTATTTCTTGCTCATGAAGGAGTTCCTTTATGCCCTAACCCTTCTGCTCTCTGCTTCTTTATTTGACATAAATTTATTTTTAAATGAATAACTCAGGATATGTAGAGTGACATTCCGCGCTTTTGGGAGACATTATCTGACGTGTGAACAGTTTCACATGAACTGAGACGCTGGCGCCTCACAGCTCCGTCGTTCCTCATTTCTCCCTTGGGAATTGAATGCAACACGTTTTAAGAGCGTTTCGGCACGATTTTCGTGGCGCTTCCCAGCGCAGTGTCAGTGCAGCAGCAGTGTCAGCAAATGTAGATTTAAGGAACAGCGTCCTTTCATGCGGTTAGGAGGCGTGTTAGCCCGGATGCCCGCATCCTGACAGATAATGCCATCCGGGCGCGTTTCCCTGAGCCACGCATCATTCCCACTGGCCGTCTGGAGATATGCAGCCTGCTGTGTTTAGATGCTGCCTCTCTGTCATTAATTGAAGCTTGTGGTGAAATCAAGCAGCAACTGGTTCCTCGGTTGTCTCCGCTCCGAGCTCCCGAATAGATGGGACGCTGTCCATGCAGCGTCTCCACGCTGCAGCGCTGAGGACTGGATGCTGCTGCAGAGAGCCGCTGACCTGTTGGGGAGTCTTCTCTCCAGCCAGTCCTCCTAACCCCAATGGAGCAGCAAGAGGAACAGGTTGGGGGTTTGTCCCACCATGGCAGTAGCCAGGAACTCGGTAAGATGATTTCCCTTCATTTGCTGAGAAAAAAAAAAAAATTAGGTGCATATTTTTGACCTTACTGTCCATTTGTCTGATTTTACAAGACTCAATGTTTCTGCTGCAAAACTGCCCAACTCCCATCACATTGTAATGGTTTTCTAGCCACGGTTTGGTCTAAACCCTGTGGTTTGTCTGCTGGAACCAGAAGTGAAAGTAAGCCAGTCCGATAAGATAATGTCCGACCGACCAGCTCACTCAGCTGGCCTGGGACCACCTGGGGACTCCCCTGGAGAAGCTGGAAGCAATGGCTGGGAAGAGGGAAGTCTGGGCCTCCCAGCTGAGGTTGATACCCACTTGAGCCCAGATAAGTGGAAGAAGATGGATGGATGGTTTGCACTTTGCTTTCAGAGATACAGAGAGAAAATACAAAAAGTTATTAACAATTGTTGTCATTGTATCTAAAACAAGAATTTAAAACTCTTTCCACCCATGGCTAGACCTGGATTCAGTTGAGTTGAATCCAGGTCTTAGTCCTGAAGGGAAACAGTAGAGCTCTCATTTCCCAACTGTCTTCAGAATTATTCTTCATGTTTGGAGCAAATGCATGGCTTTGAATGACAGGCCACATATTTTCATGAGTAAATAATGTCATTAGCTTGTTGTCATACAGACCAGACACCCAGGAGAGAAGTTGGAGTGATTTGATGCAGACAGGTTTTTCCACTCCGCCTCCTGTTCGGTCTGATTTTATTTTTTCACCCTGTGCTACTGTGCAGTTAACACAGATTCAACAAAAATACACAAACACATTTCCCTCACTGTCTAAAGATAAATCAGTAATTTTAGGTAAGTTAGAATCAGCAAAATTGTTTCTACTTGATAAATGCCACATTAATGAGAATATGTCAGATTAAGTTATTATCATCATCAGAAGCTTATATCCAGAATGATCCTTGTCTCTTCCAACAAAGAGCCCAGATGATGATGATGATGTTGGTCATGCTTTGGAAACTTCTGACGGAAACTTGAAACTTTGGAACTCAATCGCAGGACAAAAGCCAAAGATGCTGCTCAAGCTATTAGGACAGTGAAACATGTTCTTACTGACAGACTTTTGGGAACACTATGCTAACTGTGAAGTGTGGCAGCATCATGTTGTGGGACCGTTTAGCTGCTGGAGGAACTGGTCCACTTCATAAAATAGATCATGAGGAAGGAGTATTGTGTAGAAATATAGTAACATTTAAAGACATCAGGAAGTTGATACTCAGGTCCAACTTCTAACTTCAGGCGCCTGTCTGCATGGTGCTGGTATGTGAAAGTAACTTTCTGGCACATTACAAAGCAGACACACCCCTTGTGGTCAGAGTCTGGTCCTGCAGATACCCTCTGTCTGTTTCCACCAGCCCACAGTGATCCCTCTTTCATCCTGTGTGCTTTCTGTCTAGTCTCCTCCATTTGGACTCTGTGTTTCTGACCATTGCAGATGAATCTCTGCAGCATGACATCTTCATGGCAGTAAGCAGATAGAGCAATGGTTGTATTTATTCATCAGAGCAATAAGGAAGGAACAGATTTTTGTTTTTGCTTGTTTTTTATTTTTGTTTTTTTTAACCTATATTGATCAGGACCTGTTTCGTCAAAATACCTGGTTATTGTAGTTCAGGTAAATGGAGCCAGTGTGTTATCTGATGGCATGGCCATGATAGCTGCTAACTTCTTATTTTTCTTGCTGTGAGTGAACGTTAAACTCGTTGCTGCGTCTCTACGAATCTGCCATGATGTCTGGGAGATAGCATGAAACCTGCAGCATTTTGTTTCTTTGGATGATGTTCGAGATGGAAGGAAGTTTGAGTGGCACAGACTGCATGGAATGATTGAAATGCATCCGTGTAACATATTGAAATGCTATACAGAGTAAATTCTGGTACATTTTGCTTGAAAAATCAAATGTATTATTATTATGTCTGAATATTCTGGCAATAATTTCCTTTTCTTAGATTAAACAGTCAAAAATTATCCAGATTGTAATTTATGGATTGATGGTCCATAAAAACTTTATCTGCATATAATACAACCCCAAATCATATTTCCATATAACACTTTATTTTATTTTTTTGCATCATATTTAGATATTTAAACCAGCCATATTTAATAGATAATAGGCCAATATGGCCGAAATCACAACATAAACATTTTATAGTGGTTGAAAGCAATAATTATTGATTAGTCTTTTATTTTAAATATTTGAAATACTGTCAAACTGGTGGCATGCTTTTCATGTTTTATCCAGTTTTAACTCCACACTGTTGTGTTTTTTATTTCAAAGCAGTCATGAGGTGTGATGGCGAAACCTGAAACTGCTGCTGCTTATTGAGCAGGTTGTTGCTAGGTAACCAAAGTGAGTGATTTAGTTATTGCCACTAACCTTTCTTTGCTGGTTGTTAGAGGTTCAGTGGCTGAAGTCTTTCCTCTGCCTCCATCCCCCACGATGCTGTGTGATTCTGTATTCTGAATTATTGAAAATTTGATAAGCTATATTATCGATTGATATTCATCATATATCTATTGTGATATATATTGTTGTTGATTTATTGTCCATCCCTAGTAGAAACACAGGAGCTTATTTATCTGTTATACCAGTTCATTTATAATCTGGTGAAATATACAGAAAGTTAATTAAATATTACATAAGAATGATTCAACCTGAAAAAAACAGATCTGTTGTGGTGTCATTGATGTAGAAAATGACATGTAGCACATAAAGGCTGCTTCGTCAAACATGATCCAACTTGCCATGTGACATCAAGCACATCTTCTCAGGAATTTGCATCAGATTACGTCTCTGTCATGGCTGCTGCACAGATCCACCCAGGCAGGATCCTGTCTGAGCAAGTGACACATTACAAAGGGATGTTGACTTAAAAAAAATACTGTAACTCTAAACTCTAAAGAACATCAACTTAAAAAAATATATATCTTTTTGTGCCTTTATTCCCGCTTTTAGTATCTGCTTAATAGGAGCTGCCTTAAACAAAAAACCTCTAAAGTGGTCAGAGTAAAATTTGTCATTTGCTCATATCTCAAAAGCAAAACCTTTGCTGACTTGAACATTTCCTCCGATAAAGGGAGAGTGTTTCAGGTGCAGCAGCACTGAAAACTATTCCAACCCCAGTGGAAGTTTGGCTACTTGACACGATACGGACATACAGCTGTTTGTAACACAGCAGCTTCACACGACCAATGTCAAATTTAGTTCAAAAATATTTTATTCCAAAGGCACGTTAAATATTGTTGAAATTCATATCATTCAAGTATCTTCAGAGTGCCTGTGGATGGTGACTTTGTGGAAAGGAAGGATCTCCAGTAGCAGTCAGTATACCAACAAAACGAGAAGGCCTCTAACTGAAGACTGTTGCTGTATGTTGTGACATGTGAGGAACATTGGACTCTGGGATATGATCCTTGACCATCATGATGGAGGGAAGAGTTGCTCTGAACTTCCTCCATATCTCTCTCTCTGGTCCTGCTCTGTTTCCACGAAGCCTCAAATTTAACGCCTCTGGAATTTGGGGTCAAAGTTCAGGTTTAAATTCAGCTTTTGAGATGATGATCAGCTGTTCCCATTTGTAAAAATGATGTGTAAATATATGCTGTTGCTATATTTACACATCAAATGTTTTGCTTAATTTTTTTTTTTACTCAGAAAGTAAAAAAGTAAAAACAAAAATCCTTCTGATGTGATCCAGGAGGGAACACACCAGAGGAAAAACTGTCCACACTTGCAACGCCTCAACCAAAAAACTATAAACAAAAACAACAAATGTTTCATAATTTCAGGATCCTCTATCCTTTCTGACTAAATTGAATTGAATTTGTTCACAACCATATAAATTAAATTATATAGTGCCAATTCACAACAGATCTTGTCTCAAGGTACTTTGCAAAAAGGAAAATTCAAGTTCGTTGTTCCTTTTATGCTTCTGGGTCAGGAGGTGCTTGTTGCGCAGATCTGCTCATTAGTTCAGATGTGGGTGCATGAATGGACATTTGTGTGTGCACACACATACACACGCAGGTATGCCACTCTGTAGCACTTCTCAGCAGGTGAAGGAAATCTGGCCCAATCAGCAGCACCATCAACTCAGGTATATAAGGAATCCACTAACCACTTTACTGGTTTTGCAACAGAGCTGAGGAAGGCAAACACAGCCTCCAAAGCAGCATTTCATGGGAAAGGACTTAGAAGGACTACCGGTAAGCCACTAACTGGGCTCAATTGAATGTAATTTGACTGTAGTTTTACATTTGAGAAATGAAATGAAGAATTTATTGAAGTAACAGTTTGCACTGCTAGTTTATAGTTTGGTTCCACTAAATGTATGTTAAGATATCTAATGTAAAAAACCTTATGTCCTAAGGAAAAAAAAAAAAAAAAAAAAAAACTGTAACTCTGAAGTGTGATTTGTTTGATTTGTTTGATTCAAATTCAACCAGACATGAAATTTAATAATTTAATATTGTGAATTTAAGGTTAAAAAATTTAATTAATCATTAAGATAAATTATTAACTTTGAACCAAATGTCTAAAATGTATGTTAAAATATTTTGTATGTGTTTGTAGGTTTTTCACCTGTTCTGTGCATTGGTTCTCACTCATTGGTGAAAATAAAAAGGATTGAGTGAATTCCTGAAGTTCAAGTCCTCCTTTTCAAGTGTAGGAAACCATGAAATTATAAGACACTTGACAGTGAAAAACCGCCCCAATTAGAGAGAATTCCATTCTGCAACCAGAGACTGAAATCTGCTATCTGTCTTCCAACGGAGGAAAATGGCTGAACTAAAGTCCCTGGATGACCTCAAAGCAGAGAGGACAACAGTTAAAAGACTTTTCTCCCGTTTTGCAAATAACATTATGAGGACCTACATGGAGATGTCTAAGGAGGATCTGGAGGAAAACTACAAGAAGCTTACACTGGAGAGCTCCAAAGTTATGGAGGCAAATGAGGATGTGGAGGCTGCTTACATGGCTGAGAGCAAAGCAACTGCAGCTGAGGAGCTGAGTAATCTTCTGAAAGCTGACATAGAGAAGACGGAGAAAGAATGTGAACAAAAGCTTAAAGAAGCTAAACTCCTTATCCGAGAGACAATGTGGACCACATATGGAGAAAAGGAACTGTCCCTGGCTCTACAAGTTGCAGAGGATGTGTGCAAGAATGTTTCTTCCATCGGGCCAGATACAACTCTGGAGGCATATGAGTTTATGCTCACTCATTTGGAGAAATTGATCCAGAAGGCGAAGGAAGCACACCAAAATTGGAACTATTGGGCCCCACCTGCCGAGAAAAAGGATTTCAACTACCGTGTAAGGGAGCTAGAGGTGTGCCTCCCTCGGCTGGTATCCCAGAAGGCTGTCTTTATTGAAGCAGCAAGGAAGAAGGACAACACTGAGGAAAAAGCCTTAATCCACAGTCTAACTCCAATAGCTGCTATAAAACTGAAAGCCACAGCTTTACCAAAGTTTGGTGGAAATAAACGAGACTATTACAGATGGAGAAAAGAATGGGAGGCTCTCCAGAAGCAAGGTGAACCATCTGGTTCGAAAGAAGTAAGGAAATTTCAATTGCTTGATAGTCTCGATGAGAAATTGGCTAAGGATTTACGCCTGTCAACATACAATTCATCAGACGAGATCTTCAGAGTCCTGGACAATCGGTTTGGGAACAAAGCTACCATTGCTCTTGAGATTATCGAAGAATTACAAGCAATCCCACCAGTGAGAAATGGTCAACCTCGGCGAATAATAGAACTCATCCAAGCTTTGGAGAAGGCTCTTAGTGACTTAAATGATCTAGGAAATGTAGATGCCATAAAGAATCCACTGGTGACTAAATCCATAGAGAGTAAGCTTCCAGAAACTTTAAAGAAAGACTGGCTCACCCATAATGCAACTGAGAAAGACACCACGAGGTACCAGAATTACTTTGACAAGCTTATGGTGTTTCTTAGATCACAAGAATCCATATATGAACAACTAGATCAACTGAAAGATCTTGTTGAACCCATCAGAGAGAAATCCAAGTTCTTAAAATGTTCCAGAACCAAGACAACCACGCAGAGCAGTGATACATCAGGCTGCATTGTTTGTGGCGATCCAAAGCACAGGAAGAAACTGTATTTCTGCAGAAGGTTTAGGATCAATCTAAAGCCATCAGATAAGAGGGATATAGTACGGCAGCTTGGTGCCTGCAAGAAATGCCTTGAACTCCATAATGGTGACTACTGTAAGAAAACTGATTACCTGTGCAAGAACCCAGAGTGTAAAGACCAACACCACTTTCTTCTCTGCTTACTCGCTAGGCCGCAGTCCCAAAGAACACCTAAATCTGGTTCAGAGAAAGTGGAGGGCAAAAGACATACTGAAGCCCAGGAAGAGTTTCTTTCTAAACTCCCACCTGAGCTGGCTCAGCAATGTAAAGATGCCTTCTGCAATGTTGTGTCAAGGGCACACAACTCCACTATTACTAAGACAGGCCTTCTAGAGGAGGATGACTTAAATGAGTATCCAGTTATCCTGATGATTCTTAATGTTACAGCAAATGATGGACAAAGAATTGGAACCCTCATTGACCTGGCATCAGACACAAACTACATTACACATAAAGCTGCAAGTAAGTTGAATCTTAGAAGTGAAGATGTAACACTTGTAGTCAATGGTGTTGGAGGGATGCAGGTGTCTGTTGAAACAAAGCGCTATCTCCTTAAGATACGTGTCAATACTCCAAGAGGGACTCTCAAATCGCATCAGCTGATCTGCTATGGGCTTGACAAGATTGCAGAAGTTCATAGACATGTCCCTGCCACAAAGCTACAGAGGATTTTTCCAGATGTCTCCTTAAAAGACCTTACAAGACCTAAAGAGATACAGCTCCTGATTAGCCACAAAGAAGGTCAACTTGTACCTCAAAAAGTTCGCTCTGTCGGGGACCTGGTGTTATGGGATGGACCACTCGGCAAGACGGTTGGAGGCACACATCCAGACCTCTTTGAAGAAGTTACCTTAATGGCCCATACATCAGAGACACATTTTGCAAGATCAATGAGGACTGCAGCAGTCAAGTACAGTGAACTCACCTGCAAATCTTCAGTTTCCAGTCAGTCTCCTACGCATCCTTTCATCCGATCCAATGCAGCCACTACCAGCAAAGACTTTCTGAAGTGGTGGGAATGGGAAAGCATCGGAGCAGCCTGCGTACCAAAATGTGGAGGATGTCGCTGCGGGAATTGCCAACCCGGAGGGAAGGAAATGTCCTTGGCTGAGGAAAAAGAGATGGAGACGGTGAGAAGTGGCTTGACATATGTGAATGGTGACCACCACACTCCTGAACCACACTGGCATGCCAAATATCCATGGACTGAAGATTTGACTTCTCTCCCCGACAATAGGAAAGCAGTAGAAACTACATTCCTCAGGACTGAAAAACAGTTGGCAAAGGATCCAGAGTGGAGATTGGCCTATGCTTCACAAGTCCATGAAATGGTCGATCGCAAAGCTGCAGTGAAACTGTCTAAAGAAGTTCTACAAAGTTGGACCGGGCCAGTGTGGTATATAAGTCATCTGATTGCACTAAATCCGCATTCCATATCCACTCCAGTGAGGCTAGTGTGGAACAGCAGCCAGAAGTACAAAGGTCTGAGTTTGAATGACATGTTGATTAAAGGTCCTGATGTCTTAAATCCGATCAGAGCCGTCCTCCTGAGGTTCCGAGCTGGTGTCTTCGCTGCCCTTGGTGACATCCAAAAAATGTACAACTCTGTGTGGTTAGAAGAGAAAGAGGTTCATCTGCACAGGTTTTTGTGGCGTGACAGTGAGGATGCTGAAATAGAAGATTTTGCTATAACAAGGGTCAATATCGGAGATAAACCTGCTGGCTGTATAGCACAAGTTGCTATGCGGGAGACTGCCAGCCTACCCCCATTCACACAATTCATAGAAGAGAAACGTGTGCTGGAAGAAGATGTCTATGTCGATGACATCTTGACATCTCATAACAACCTTGACCACCTGAAATCTTGCATCCAACATCGAGCAGATCCTTAAAGCTGGAGGATTTTTCATGAAGCCCTGGGTCTACTCTAGTCAAAGTGAGAGGCAGGAGTCAAGAGAAGGTAACATGGAGGGAAAGACTATGATCTTGCCTAACCAGCTCACTAAAAAGGATAACAAAGCCCGGTCTGGGTTACACTGTTGAAGATGACAAGCTGCATGTCATGGTTGCAGTGAATTTTTCCAAGAGGAAGAAGAAAATGCGCCTTGGTCAGGACCTGATAAGAGAAGAGGTAAGAGGACAAACCCCAAATCCTCTTACCAGAAGAGAACTGTTAAGTCAAGTCTCTGCTCTCTATGATCCACTTGGCCTTGTGACTCCTGCAAAGCAGAAAGGAGCAATTCTGGTTCGAAGGGCTTTTCAGGAAGCAAAGCTAATGTATTGCACAAAAGATACATGGGATGCTGCTCTGTCCGAAGAACTCAGAGAGGATGCCGTAAAGCTGCTAGAAGAATATGCTGACCTGAGCCAACTCAGATTCATCAGATCCCTGACACCACCAGACCCACATGCAGGTCCAATTGGCATCACATTTTCTGATGGCAGTGAGCATGCATATGGTGCTGTGTTGTACCTGCGTTGGGAATGCACTGATGGTGTCAGTGTGAGGTTGGTTGAGTCTAAGGCCAAGCTGACTCCTCTTAACCGTAATGGTGACCCCGTGAAAGCGGAGGTATGTGGAGCAGTCTTTGCAGCCCGGCTAAAGACTTATTTCCAGAAACATTGCCGAATCAAAGTTGAGAAGTGGTTCCATCTCGTTGACAGTCAAACTGTCTTGGGTGCAATACAGCGAGAGAGTTATGGATATCAGACCTTCTTTGCTAACCGGGTTGGAGAGATCCAGAGCAGCACTAATGTCCAAGACTGGTGGTGGATTCCAGGATCAGCAAATATTGCAGATGTTATCACCAGAGGAGCAAGTCCTGCTTACTTAACCGAAAACTCAGAGTGGCAGTTGGGTGCAAGTTTCCTTCAACTTCCTGAAAGTGAGTGGCCAAAGAAATCTGCAAATGATGTCGCTGTGCAAGCAAGAGACAATGTTATAAAAATACAGAAGAAAACATTTGTTGCTGTACTTACCCGAAGTCAGCAGAAAGAACAAAATTCAATCAGAGTCCAGCATAAATTGATCATCTCGAGGAGGCCACCTGCAGCTGCAGTAATCCAGCAACTAGTGGACGTGAGGGACTTCAGCAGTTTGAGGAAGCTGATAGGAGTAGTTGCATGGATTTGGAGAGCAGCAAAAAAGTTCCTGCATGTCAAGGTCACAGATAAAGAAAAGTGGGAGGTGGTCCCTTTATCTGGTGTCATTACAGTTGGCGAAAGAGAAGATGTGTTCAGAGATCTATGCCTGGCAGCACAAGAAGGTGTACAATTTCCAACCACAACGACTGATAGACTGGTTGTCTACAAAGATGGAAAAAGTGGGCTCTTGATGTGTGGTGGCAGAGTTCAGACTTTTAAGGAGGACCACAGAGCCGTTCCTCTGTTGCCTTTCCAATCTTGGATCTCCACCTTCTAGCCCGAGCAGCACACAGTGAAGGACATGATGGAGTAGCAGGAACTTTGTTGTGTATGCGGAAGAAAGCATGGGTCATCAGAGGACGAATCATTGCCAGAAAAGTTGTCGATGAGTGTGTATTGTGCAAAAAGGTGAGAGTGAAAACCTGTCAACAAATAATGGGGGATCTGCCTGAAGAAAGGTCTAGTCCAAGTGCACCATTTCAGTTCATATCTGTTGATTTGTTTGGCCCTTACCAAGTGAAAGATGACGTCAAGAAAAGAGTAAGCATGAAAGTTTGGGGGGTGTTGTTCTGCTGTATGTCAAGTAGAGCCATTCATGTTGAACTGGCAAACACACTATCTACAGAGAGCTTCATACTTGCCTACCAGAGGTTTACGTCCATCAGAGGTCATCCCCAGAAGGTGTGGTCTGACCCAGGTACGAACTTTATTGGGGCAAAACCCATTCTGCAAGAAATGTATGCTTACCTGAGTCAGCAAGACAAATTCTCACTTGAAGAGTATGCTGCAAAAAATGGGACTCACTGGACATGGAAAATTCTTCCAGCCGATTCACCACATCGCAACGGCGCAGCTGAAGCTGCTGTCAAGATAATCAAAAGAGCGTTTCAAAGTCTTGGCAGAGTGAAAGGCCTTACCTTTAGTGAGTTTCTTACGACGGTTAAGATAGCTGCCAATCTAGCCAACGAAAGACCTATTGATGCTAGAGTACAGAGCCATGAAGATCGAATCCAGTACATCACTCCAAACACCCTGTTGCTTGGTCGAGCTACACAAAGTGGAGATTTCAAGACATTTGACTATACCACTTATCCTTTTAAAAGGCTCCGAGAAATACAAACTCAAGTTGACTACTTTTGGAGGTCCTGGAGTCAACTTGCAGGCCCCAACTTGTTTGTCCGTAGCAAGTGGCATACTGCTGAAAGAAATGTTGCCATTGGTGATGTGGTCTGGCTCTGCGACCAAAATGCGCTAAGGGGGCAATTCAAGATGGGTAGAGTTGTTGCTGTGAATCCTGATTGCAAGGGCATAGTCCGGGATGTTTATGTGAAAGTGTCTCCAAGTGGGTATAGTTCGGGAAACACACCAAAACCTCCTGAGAAATGTTCTGGATTGGTGAAGGAGGTTCAGGGCATCATACTCCATCGGGACGTCCGGCGCCTTGTAGTGCTCATCCCAGCAGAAGACCAAGTAGAGGGAACCAGCTCGCTTAAAGGAGAAAAATGCGATCTTCTCAGGTAAAACCTTGCAAGATCGAGTGGGAGGTGTTGCGCAGATCTGCTCATTAGTTCAGATGTGGGTGCATGAATGGACATTTGTGTGTGCACACACATACACACGCAGGTATGCCACTCTGCAGCACTTCTCAGCAGGTGAAGGAAATCTGGCCCAATCAGCAGCACCATCAACTCAGGTATATAAGGAATCCACTAACCACTTTACTGGTTTTGCAACAGAGCTGAGGAAGGCAAACACAGCCTCCAAAGCAGCATTTCATGGGAAAGGACTTAGAAGGACTACCGGTAAGCCACTAACTGGGCTCAATTGAATGTAATTTGACTGTAGTTTTACATTTGAGAAATGAAATGAAGAATTTATTGAAGTAACAGTTTGCACTGCTAGTTTATAGTTTGGTTCCACTAAATGTATGTTAAGATATCTAATGTAAAAAACCTTATGTCCTAAGGAAAAAAAAAAAAAAAAAAAAAACTGTAACTCTGAAGTGTGATTTGTTTGATTTGTTTGATTCAAATTCAACCAGACATGAAATTTAATAATTTAATATTGTGAATTTAAGGTTAAAAAATTTAATTAATCATTAAGATAAATTATTAACTTTGAACCAAATGTCTAAAATGTATGTTAAAATATTTTGTATGTGTTTTTGTAGGTTTTCACCTGTTCTGTGCATTGGTTCTCACTCATTGGTGAAAATAAAAAGGATTGAGTGAATTCCTGAAGTTCAAGTCCTCCTTTTCAAGTGTAGGAAACCATGAAATTATAAGACACTTGACAGTGCTTGAGTTTGAACAATAAGGCCTTCGGCACTTACTTTAACTTTTACTTTGGAAAAGAAAACCTCAGTGGTGGGTACAGACACCATGCCATAAGATTCCTACTGGGAACATCCTTTTCAGATTTTTCACCTTGTTTGGTTGCATCAGGTTGCATAAGACCCCTCTCTCTCTTCCTTTGAATATCTTCATCTTCTGAAGAGGTCTTACAGGGTCAGATATATATATCTTGACTGTTAATGACCACAGTCAAGAATCATCACCAGGGGTAGAAACCACAAGAATGCCCAGCGTTACTGTAGATGCTGACGGCTGTGTGACGGTCTGTATTACAGCAAGTTTGTTAGGTATTAGATGATAGCACAGTCATGTCCAACTGTGCTGTCATCAGTCGGACAGATAATGTTAGTAAATAACGTGGAAATTTCCCAATGCTTCCACACATCTAAGTCTTCCAAATGTTGAGGTATGGAATTGTTTCCAGAACTGATCCCAGGTCGTGGTCTGGGATAAACAGCTTCTGTGAGTAAGGTGCAGAAAATACTCTTGATTATAACGGGGGGTTGGGAATCTTCTTGAGACAGTGTAGTTAATCTAATCCAAGCTTTTTGTGCCATGTCATTCAGACATGAGAGCATGGACTACTAAAGACATGGAATTATTAGGATAGCCCCAACTTAGCCAATGAGCACAACTGATTTATCAAAGCATAAACCCTTTCAGATTTGCTGTGGTATCTGATGTAAAACATTTGGTCTATTAGTGTTGAGATTAGACTTCATTAGTCAGCAGATGCATGATTAGGTTGAAGTCTGGATGATTTGAAGTTGAGACAACACCCCAAACTCATTAGTCTGTTCATCAAGCCGTTCTTAAAGCCTCTTTATTATGTGGCAGCTATCGTTAAGAAACAAGACACTACTGGTTGCAGGGGGGAAGAGAAGTACCTATTCATTGGGGATTTAAAGAGTAAAAAGTGTCAGCAGCAACGTTCAGCTGGATAGCTTTGGATATCCAGCTATTAGCTATTAGCTGTTAGCGACAACACCACCAATTGGCCCAGTATACCTACTACTTCATTGTCTGGTTTTGCAAAACCACATTAAACACCATTTTTCTACTATTTATCCTTGTACATCATGCTGATTTACAAATAAAGACATATTTTGCAAATGTGTAAAATATCATATTCATGTCACATTTTGGTTTGTGGAAGTCTTTTTCAGTCTTAAACTGAGGAGACCAGGAAGCTATGATTTGACTTCTTGTCTTCTCCACCTGCACAATTATTTTTTTTATCATTTCTAAATTCATTGTTTGTCCTTCTGCTAGGTTCTCCACCCATCTCCCCTTTTGAGCCCGGAGAAAGCTCTCAGCAGGAGGAAGGTACAGTGATGAGGAGGAGTGAGAACTACCTACCAGTCCCTGGTGAGGACAAAAACCTGGATGGTGACTTCAATGGGAAGACCACGAATGATGAGTCCGTGGTAAGACTCTTCTGGAATCCTGCAGACCAGGAGTTTAACTCTGGAGGGTTTCAGGCTCATCTAGAAGGGAAGTGTACCAAGTTAGGACTGCATCTTGTGTTGGACTTCAGGTGTAAAGTTTGGGTAAACAGAATTGTCTGTGGGGCTTGATAGGCTTAGAGAGTGTGAGATAATTAGAATGAAAACAAATTTAATAATGATTCATGTCAAAGACATTCAGCATGCATTGCTGTGCAGAAAACATTGCTTCAGAGTAGTTTCTTTAATATTTAATTTTTCCTGCCCTGTATATTGATGCAAAATCTGTCTGTGATACAATCTGTTTTGCACATTAATACCAGAATAAAACTAAACTTGAGCTCAGACATCTCTAGGACTTTTCTGTAGTTCACTGTTATTCTGCTACTGTTTACTCACTGGTGGAAACTAGAAATTATGTAGCTGAAAATGCACTGGCTCAAAGTGAAGGCCTGTTTCCAGCTGTAAATCTATCTGTTCAACTAAAATGAAGGCAGCTTTCTTTTCAGCTTGTTGGGTATGACATTAAAATGTTAGACATGAGTATTTTTGATCCTGAAGAAAGAGGCTTACGGTACCAGATAAAATTGCACAGATGTTTCTCTGTCAGTGAGACTTTTGGATTATCTAATGTGACCTGGTCACATTCACAGCTGCTGTTTTAAAATGATCATTAATGTATGTTTTGATGAATGAACTGTTGCAAAGTGTGGTAGCTTTTACCTCATTACAAAATCTCCACATATCAATAGTGATAAATAGACCATTCATATATTGAATAGTGAGAGAACCAGAGAAACTAGTCAGGTATTAGAGTTTTCTTGGTAGAGGAATATAATACAACTTGCAGATATTCAACTATCCCTCATATTTCAAGCGAAAATATATCACAGGCAGAACTATTGTAATGACATGTTGCTTCCTCTTTGTAATGGAGACTAACTTGTATTATTTCTTCTTTTTCTGTAACCATCAGACTCCTGAAATGATATCATTTTCCAAGCCCCATAAACACACAGCTTTGCAGCTGTGTGTAATTCAACTGTGTGCTTTGCAGCTGTGTGTTTATGGGGCTTGGAAATGTAAAATTACAGGAAATGTAAAATTCTAAACATAAAGTAACACATTTTTAAAACTGCAAGGAGCTTCAATGAGCCATTGATTTAGCCATCGATCACCCAATGACAAAAAGTAGTCCCATTCTGTCAAACTAAACCTGAGACGGTTTGATGCCAGATGATCTTAATGTATGCTGTACAGAGATCCAGAAAGACCAAGACAAGTTTCTGATGGTTAAGATTTCTAACATTTGACTGAGACTACCTTGATAGAATTCTTGCTGGGGTTTGGTACAAAGCAGATTTGTTTAATCAAAGAGGTGTACTATTATTGGATTTATTAAATGGCCTTTACTAAATATGCTAGATTATTTATAGTCCTTCTTACTGACACCTTCAGATGAGGCTTTTTTAAGTGTAGTTTGGTATAAACAGTTCTGTGGAAAATGATCTGAGCAAAGACAAAATATTTATTATCGGTGTCATGTGAGGTGGAACATAATGGAAGAGCATTCATCAATGGGAGAACACAAAATTCAGATTTCACTCTCAAAATGCTTTTTTGTCTTTTTGTGGCCCTATTCTTCTTTCATTCAATATACCCAACATTTTTCTGTACAATACAGAATTCGACGACTAAAAATAAAATGAATGCAGGAGCGTTTCTAAAGGCACAGGAGAAATAAACAAGCCACCCATACTGGCACCACATCCTGTTTATTTACTCAGAAATGATACATTCAGAATGTCAGAATTACAAAATTACATAAACAGACTTTTCAGTGTTAAGGCATCATTTTGATAAAGTTGATGTGTGTTATTACAGAGGCTTTGGAAATTTATACATTTCTTATTAATTATTTATTCAGACTGCTGGAGCAACAGGGGGACAATGGGTAACAGCAGCTTTGATTATAGTGTGATATGATATGAAATGATGATGACGTTGACAATCCCAATGTCTGAGTGATGCACATACATCGGGCCAGAGGGAGCTGGAGGGGAATAATCAGGGAGTTTAAAAAACACACACAGCTTTGAGTAGAACCACTAGCCTCTTTATTAGGTACATTTTGCTAGAGCTGCTTGGAACAACCTTTGCCTTCAGCAGAGCTTTCATTTTGGGTCTTAAATTCAACAGGAGATCAGAGTGGGCTATCTCTCTTTAATATATTCTTCTCTAACTTACATTTCTGTAATTCAGAAATGTCCTTCTAACTTCCAGAAAGACATTTGTCCTACTTCACATGTAGCATTTGGTTTGGGTATTATTTGTAAGGATTATTGTTTCAGGTTGCTCTGCAAAGTGTTCGTCTCTCAGAGAGGGACTTTTTCACAGTCAGGTGTTTTCGCCATCTTGCTGAATTGAGGTTGAAATTTTAGGCCAATAATTAAATAATTGTGCAGCTACCACAGAACTCTAATACCTTCTAGTATTCTAACTCTTCAGTGTTTGGACCGCAACAACTCATACACACACTCAAGGTAAGGCATCCTTATCAAATTCATTTCTATACAGAAAGCAGGTGGGTTTAGTGGGAAACCAGAACACACTTGTGACGATAGAAACTTGGGTCATTACTGGTCATTATTTGTTCTCTAAATGTGCTCTGAGCAACATGTTCTGTTAGAACTGACACACACACTCAGGTCCTGTTAACATGCTTCCTAAGTGGACAGCTGTGAGCCTACAAACACATTGGATTAGCTGTTTGTTTTGACTTGTTATGTTTGACAGATGTATTGTCAGTGTTACTGAGCCGGATGCATACATCAGCTCCTGGTAAAAATGTTCTGATTTCATATGCGTACCATGACAGCTGCAGCTTCCACGTTATTTCAGAGATGCTGTGAAATGCAGCAGGGAGCCGGAAACTGTTGAGCTGATTGTGGCTTAGAAGCATTTGTTTGTGTGTGTTGTTCACATATGTGGGGGAGGTTCTGTGTGTGTGGAAGCCCGAAGGATAGGAGAGGCTCATTTCCTGACAGCTCGGTGAGAAAGGCTCTCCTACTGCATACACCACAAGATCCTCATCTGCCCTGTGAGATGTGGCCTGTGACCTTCGCAGCTATGACTACTTCCTGTTTAGAAAGGGCTGAATTTGCGTGTGAATCTGTGTACATCATACAAATGCAGGACAAGCACACAAGCTTCTCATCGGGTAGTAATGGTAATTACAAAAACACAGCCACAGGAAGTTTGTGTCTTCAGAAGCATTTTTTTTTTATGGTCATCATGAATGTCTGCTCTTTCAATGCTGGTTTAGATTTTATTGCAGGTCCACCACCTGAGTTCCTCAGCCTCAGCATACTGACTCACCTGTGGAGGACTTCTATTGAAAACCCATCATCACTTCACAGCAGGGAACATTTATGACTTTTGGACTATAGGGCTGGGTGATATGGTTGAAAAGTGGATCGTGACATAAACATTTCATATCAGTCAAATTATTATTATTGATTAATTGTTTTGTTTTGAATAACCAAACTGCTGATGTGGTATTTCCTCTTTGGTCCACAATTTCCTCTTAAGCAGTTATGAGGGATGGTGGTGAAACAGGAAACTGTTCCCTCAGACTCAGCCGCAGTGTGTGTGTGTTCTGTGAACCATGTGCACTGTATGAGGGTTGAGATTTTATAGTCACTGTATGAGGGTTGAGATTTTATAGTCACTGTATGAGGGTTGAGATTTTATAGTCACTGTATGAGGGTTGAGATTTTGTAGTCACTGTATGAGGGTTGAGATTTTATAGTCACTGTATGAGGGTTGAGATTTTGTAGTCACTGTATGAGGGTTGAGATTTTATAGTCACTGTATGAGGGTTGAGATTTTGTAGTCACTGTATGAGGGTTGAGATTTTATAGTCACTGTATGAGGGTTGAGATTTTATAGTCACTGTATGAGGGTTGAGATTTTATAGTCACTGTATGAGGGTTGAGATTTTATAGTCACTGTATAAGGGTTGAGATTTTATAGTCACTGTATGAGGGTTGAGATTTTATAGTCACTGTATGAGGGTTGAGATTTTATAGTCACTGTATGAGGGTTGAGATTTTATAGTCACTGTATGAGGGTTGAGATTTTGTAGTCACTGTATGAGGGTTGAGATTTTATAGTCACTGTATGAGGGTTGAGATTTTGTAGTCACTGTATGAGGGTTGAGATTTTATAGTCACTGTATGAGGGTTGAGATTTTATAGTCACTGTATGAGGGTTGAGATTTTATAGTCACTGTATGAGGGTTGAGATTTTATAGTCACTGTATGAGGGTTGAGATTTTATAGTCACTGTATGAGGGTTGAGATTTTGTAGTCACTGTATGAGGGTTGAGATTTTATAGGTAAATGTAGTTTACCTACATTTCTTTTGAGAAATTTTTTTATTTCTCACAATCTGAATAGACACTAGAATGTGTGATGAGCATGTTTGTGCTTTGCCCAGTTTTCTCCACCAAGGCAGCCACCACATCAACTCGTGCTACACAAAGAGCGGAAGCTGTCCCTGTGACTGATTGTGCTGACTCAACATTATCAGCTCAGTGTCACATTATAAACAATGATTATGCGTTTGTACAGGTTGACCTTTGTTGACCTTTGTGCAGATGTGACCTGCTGAAGTCTGCCTCCAGTTCACACAAGGAGTGAAGGATGACAAAGTATGTTGGGGACAACATAAAACTGTTACTTGTTGCTCAACAAGTTGTTGATAGGTAACAGATGAGCGAGAGTTAGTTGATGCCACCCTCCTTTCTTGGCTGGATGTGCAGCTAAAGCCTTTCTTCTGATCCAGAAGGCTTTGCCCCTCTGAATCAGAGTTCCTGAAATTATCGACTTTTTATGCAATATTGTCTGTTGTCTACAATAATCACTATCATTTTATCTTCCTACCTTATTGTTTACACAAACAGAGCCCTAATATTAAAAATGTCACAAATTCAAAATCATCTTTGATCATTTAGCACCGCTAGATTCAGATTGCCAAGATAAGCCACCATTAATGGGGTTTTGAGTTTAACTGCTGTGCTTCAGTTTCTAACTAAATAATGCATCTATCAACACAAGATGAGGTGATGTTCAGTATTAGGATCACAAGTCTGCACATTAGGAAAACCCAAGAATCACCATTTTATTTTACATGAATGGAGTCGATGTTTAGAAACAAATTGGTTTTTCAGAAATTGTTGTCTGTATGATGATCCAGTTTTTAACAAGTCACTACATTGAAGTTCTCTTGCTTGTTAACTCTTGGGTGGTCCTAATTCTAAAGAACTATTGAAAATGCTCCCTTTTGCATTGTTTTTGTAAAACAGTGTGATTAGGAACATGAGTGCATGAGCCTGTTCTGTTTGGACCATTTTAAGTGTTTCAGATTTTGAAGCAGAGAAGATTAAATTCTGTTCTATCTCAACAAAATCTGAAGCAAATCTGAAGCGTCGTTTTGAAACACTCCAACACCAACTTCAGCATCACTGGCAGCTATCGCCTGGCTGACTGTGGGATCCTCACAAATCTTGTTTCTCACTCTGTGTTTTGTTTTTTTGTTCGTTTTTTTTATTATTATTGCAGTAAAGCAGGTAGTAACACCAATGTAAGGGTTTTAAACTGCATAGTTCTAACAAGTTTCCAAATAGTTACACTCCTTCGTACCTGGCACTCAGTTACCAGGCAATGTCACATTCTGACTGCAGCTAAAGAATGTTTTGCCAGACTGTCTTCACTTTAGAGAGAAATGTCTCGGACCTGGAACCCAACCCCCCAAAGACTGCTTTGGTAGAAATTTGTGCAAACCATCTGCCATCAAATTAATAACTGTACTTTAACTGTTTGAGTCTCGAATAACTTGGCATACAGAGAGGTTAGTGGTCGGGCTCACAGGTCCTGTGATGATAAAATGAGCCAACAAGCTACCTTGTTTCCTACTGTAATTATTCTCATTTCATAATGATGGAGTCAACAGACATTGGAAATTGCTTGCAACAGTTTGAATTTGTGTTACATGTAATAGCTCACCAAAGCATCAAGCTAATAAAACCTCTGATTTAATAAAAATGTTTAATACTTGTAGGTTAATCCATGAATTTGATGGACAGGGTTTATTTGCTAATTAACTTTCCTTTATGGAGTTTGATCACTGCTTTCTTTTAATAATAATTAAAAAAAAACATAATGTTGATTTTTTATAATTTTACAAGGGTTTGGTGTAACCCTATTTAAATTGACTTTCATGAGTTAACTTCTAAAAGTTAGTCTGAAATTTTAATTATTTGCATTACGAGAATTTCTTTTTCCTGAAGGCAATCAGTTTTTAACAAACCGAGATGTTCTGCATAGTTTCAGGTGATCCAGTGATGCAAGAGTGATCTGAGCTGGAAACAGCTGAAACTTCCACTCACCAACGTCACATTCTGCTGCATCAGTCACCTCTAAATCATGTTGGGTTTTCATTTGAAAGGAATTAGGCACCTGTCTGTTCAACCAACATCCTTCATGTTCACCACATAGAGAACATACATGATGGTTCAGATGAAACAATAGATGAAGTTAAGAACCATGTCAAAATCTGTTTCACTTCCCTCCATCCCAACAGATTCTTCCGCTTCTTCATAATTTAAGATGAAACTATTAAGGGAACTACCACAGGAACATGTTTAGAACATATTATTCACAGTGTTCCACTTGCTGAGTGTTGTAGCAAATGTGGGGGAATACACACTACCTTTGAACATTTTGACTTGTTTACTTGCAACTTGAGCATAACTGAACTTGGACAAAAAAATGGCAGATTCACAAAACTGATTAGCTGAAAGTCATGTCCTTATTTAGCAGTTCCACAGCAAATGGGGTGATTATGAAGAGAGAAAATTATAGGCAATAGAGAACAAAGAGACTGAAAAATATTACCCACAAAGTTTATAAAGATAAACTTTAATCTTCCTGGAAAGAATACATTTATAATTCTTTCACTCTTAGATACTTGAAGTATACAACATACATATTTAAGGGCTAAAAAAGTGAATTTTGCATGATATGTCATGCTGGTGTTTGTCTTGAAGTTTTTTCTAGAATTTTATTGAAATCTGACCTATATCATCTCGAGCAGTCCACATTAGCCGGGCAATTCAGATTTTGTTTGAAGGTTTTTTCCAACTGTCAACAGTTGCTGAACATGCGCTGATTTAGAGAAGTTAGAAAAATTAGGAAGAGGGTATTATATGAATTTTCATTCAATCTCTTCCTATTTCATGTTTTGTGTGAGATCAAAATGAAGGTAAGTTTGTGAGTGTGATGGCTGTTAACTTGTTTTACTTTGTTGTTATTAAATAACACTTTTGCTGAATGTGTCTCTGATATTCAGCCTCTGTCCTCTTTCCAGCCAATGAAAACTCTCTATGCGAGCGATGGCTCGCTCCTGCATCCGCCCCTTGGTCCGTACTTCTCTGATGGACAGCGGCGTGTGGATTATGTTCTGACCTACAGCATCCAGAAGCCCAGCGCTGTCCGGCGCCAGTCATCCAAGCTGAGTGACAATGGCCTCTTCCATCGGCTTCGGCGCATCCTGAGCTCCAGGAGTAGCCGAGCGCCGCTGCACCCAAAGGAAGACCCAGAAGTTGCAGCCACAGAACAACAAGCTAATCATCATGAGGATGACAAGCGCTTCAAGCGGGAGGAGTTTGAGCAAAACCTTCAGGAGATGGGCCTGGAGCTGGAGAAGGACGAAGGGGTGAGAGTGGTTCAGCTTGCATGTAATGGGATATGTTTTTATTATATTTTTAAATGTTCGTAGATGAAGTACTTGTTTCACTGGTAGATTTTTTTCACCTATGAGAAAAATGACTTCCAGTAAGTAAACAAATCTACCAGTGGAACTAGAAGTTTTTTTGTATATTTAAAAAATATTTGCTGGAAACAAGTTTGTATACCTTGCTGAAAAGTTATTTTTATGTTAGTTTTGTCCTTTTTCATGTATGCAAGGATATTTGCACTAGAAACTAGATAAATACTTGATAAGATTTTGTGTTTTTGCCGTGTAAGGAGGGCTGCTGCTGCCAGACAGACATTTTGATGAGTATAACATAATGATGATCATTTCTGCATTCCAATTTTCTTCAGTATAAATTGGCTTTCTGGACTGTTTTCATCATGGGCAACATATGCTCTATAGATCAGATTTATCACCTGCTGTTGCTTCCTCAGGATGGATTAAACTCTTTGCTCCCACAAAGACATGGACGCTGCTACCAGCTTTGTTGTGGAATTCTGAATAAAACAATGTTTTATATTTCAGAATGACTCCCGTTGATATTTCTGAGATTTTACAATGAGTCATTTGTTGCTGCAAAAAGTGTGTTGTCTTGTCAAGATTAATATATCTTGTCATAGGCTGTGGTCCTATTTTACACATGGAAATCAAAACCAAAATTGGACCTTCAACTATGTTAACAGTAACACCAAAATATTAGGAAATGAGTTTCCAAAAACAAGCAGAAGAATTAGGAGCTGAACATCAGTAATGATCATCCCAGCTGAAAAGCAGAAATCCACCATGACAGGAAGATCAGCCATGCAGGACATCTGAGTAGCCATTGACTGATGAGCTGGCTGATATTTAAAGCTTTTTTTCTTATACACATTACCTAGAATAAGACGTATGCTGCATGAATGAAGTGTTAATTGGTGGTTTGTACCTATTAATGCAGAGTGTAAAGATTTTCAGAAAATTTCTGTGCAAGAGATGAATGGAGTTGAATCGTCTTCCTGTCAAACGACATTAAAATGACCCTTTGCAACACGACCATCTTTGTTCAAAACCGCCTTCTGGGAAAGGCTTTAGCAACTGTGAGGTTTTCCCACAAACCAGCCAGAGAGTATTGAGTAAAGTTCAAAAGAAATTTTAATTTATTACAAAAAATCCACAATAATTTCAAAATGATAAATCGGGCCCCAAACTGAGGTCAACATAACAAACTACAAACTCAGGTAGCAACACAAAGAACTCAAACAAAAAACTGACCTAACTAACAAGACATGAAGAGAACTTAAATAGTGGGTGATCAAACCACTACTAAACACAAAAGGGATAATTAAACACACAAAAAACACAAACAAATACAAAGAAACATTACTAAATCTTTAAATTAAATAAATATTAGAACTGAACTAACTTTCAAAAGAACAACAAACATTAAAGAAATAATGAAACTAAACTAAAAAACCAAATTTCCCCCTCCCCTGGTGAGCAGATGGAATGGCCCACTGGGAAGTTGACCACCAGTGGGCATCAGCTGGAAATCATCTGTAGCTCCAGGGGAAACTGGTAAACTCAAACAAAAAAAATTTAGTGCATTTAACAAAAATTATAAAGAACTGACAAATAAAGTGAACTAAATGGGTGCACTACACATAGTTAACTAAATTGGTCAAATTAAAGAAGACAAATTTAAAAATAAAAATCTAAACTATTCAAACAAATATATAAAGTAATATTAAAGAAAAACAGAAAACAATTACTTTTCTTCTGTGACAGCAGGGACAGCTGTCACAGCAACTCACACTGATACAGTAAAAAGCCTGAGACTGTATCTTATGGCAAAGTGTGTGGTCTGGACAGACATCTTGCTGTATGGGAAGCAAGCAATGGAATTTCTTTGCTTTTATTGATGTTATTATAGAACTTCTCACAGCCTCATATTTCAATAAAAATAAAGCTGATAGGATTTTATATTTTTGGGTTTATTCGGGTTTCGTTTTTCTATCAAATCCTGTGCTTTCCTTATCATATGAAATTGGTATGTTTACTCTATACAGTGATGTTTGCATTTGTTATATAGTTTTTTGTGCAGAACTGTTTTATTATTCAGCACTTATCTCCTAGAAAAATTTTTTCACAGATTGCACACACAGCAGTTCTCCATCTCTTCACCAGACATGTCAGAGGTCACAGGTCAGAACTGAGGGGCTTGAAGTACGTCTGACTGTGGTAGTGCTTTTATATAACATTACAGGCTGCAGGCAGTGAGACAGATGAGTGTTTCACTCAAATAGATGCAGATGATTTTCATCAAACTGAAGAACTGATCTGATGCTTTTAGAAGCAGAGTGTTCCATTTGTATTTTTCCTCCAGAAATCCTGCCTGAATGTGATCATTAATACATTTTTCAAAGCTACACTTAACATTTACTGCTAAAATGTAATGAAGGATTAAAGACACATTGAAGGAGGATATGGTCTATAACGAACTGTTCAACAAAACTAATGTAAATAAAAATGAAGGCCATTATTTATGTGTTTATAAAAAAGCTTTATCATCCAGGATGTTAGGAAAATCATCTATGATGAGATTGAGCTGGAAGTAAAGGAGATTATGACTCTATTTAGTCAAGAGTTTGTCTCCAAATTTTAAAAATAAGTATTATTATTATTAAACCTGGTTCGGTATTTTACTTTGGGGATTCAATTTTCAACTGCTTTCAAAATAAATGTGACATTTATTGGTCTAACAGAGTCATTAAAGTCCTTTAAACTCCCTGAGTGTGAAAAGGTTTTGAACCCAACAGTTTCATGACTAATGCAGCCTCTTCATCACCATGTCTGTTTTGGTACAGTTGGAAAGGAACTAAAATAATTAATAAATAAGTCACTGGATTATTTTCATGATCATTGATTTGATGGGCAGGTTGAAGCACACAGAATCACGCTCTGTTCTGTGTCTCAGGGTAAAATCTCCGGAATTGGCTTCTTGAAGATCCATGCTCCCTGGGCTGTTTTGTGTCGAGAGGCTGAGATCATGAAGCTCAAGATGCCAACAAAGCAGGTGTTCAACCCAACAGCCACTAATTCCATTCAAAATTTCATTCAAGTTTTTTTTAAGTATCAGTTTCATATTTACTCTGTCAGTGATCAGTGAAGAACAACAACTCCCTTCAACAGCAACAATCGTCTTTCATTTCTGCAGGTTTATGAAGTGAAACAAGGCAGCAACCTGGTGGAGAAAATCCGACTGTTCATTCACAAAGTTACTGATCCTCTCCACCCAAAAGTGGGTCCCAAACGGCCCGGAGATGTCAAATCACTCTCCCTTCCCTTTTCAAAGGAGAAGCAGCACCTGTGAGTAAAATTTCTTTTCTTTTCCATTTCTAAAGACACTCCAAAAAATGTCACTTTGGTGATGAATCATTTCAATGAGCCTTTTATGTTTAAAAGCAGAAATGAGAGCACTATGGGATGAGATCAGGTTCTGATGATTAAATGTTGTCTGAGCTTTGGTTCCTTGACTTTCCAGCTGTTTCATTTGAATTGTGAGCCTAATAGAAGTTGTTGCCTTGCAGTTCCAAGCTGCAAAGCAGAATGAAAGCTGGAGATTGACCCTGAACTGCAGTTCATGCAACCAGCAGGAGAACCTAACTGTGCAGGTTTTCCTGACAGACAGGATACCTTCGAGAAACATGATGTAGGAATCGGCTAATATTACAACTAGGAGATTGGAATAAGCAAATATATTTAATTATTAAACACAATGTGGTAAAATCATTAACAATGTGATGGAAAGAAATGCCAGCCAGCCTGCAGGCTGAGGATGCCAGGAACGCTGCAGAGTGATTCAGTCTTGGTAATGTGAAAGCCCCCCGCCCCCGTCCCTCAGCTTACTGCACGCAAACAAACACAAGTCTGACTCATTGAGGTCATCTACATCCTCTGAACAGTGACTGAGATTTTAACGTGGCAGTCTAAGCAGATATGGGATAGATTCTGAACTTTGAGACGCATGACTTCATGGACACTCCCTTTGGTCCCAACCAGTCAGCCAGTTTTCACATCCAGTGTTTGGATCAGAACATGTCTTCCTCTCAGCCTGCTGGAATGTATGGAGGAGCGAGTGGGCAGCAAGTAGCTAAATTTATGCTCTGACTAACAGCTAGAAGATCTCCCTCCACAGTTTCCACATCTCATCTGTTCTGAAAACGGTCTGGGGTAGATCCCAGAGATTAAGCCTGATCACAAAAGCTTGTTTAGTCAGGTTTTCAAAGCAATCACTCTTTTTATTTTTGTATTTTTGGTTTTCTTCTCCTAGATTGGACTTTGGATCAGGCCGTACCTGATCCAAAGTCCAACGAGTCCAAAAGAGTCCAAAAGTGTTCAGATAGTGTCCCCAATCAAGAATGAATAGAGATTTTCTAGGTTCAGTTACGACAGCCTGTCAGAACCTGAACTTAAACTTTAAATTGTCAGTCATCAGATGATGTCTGACAATTTACAAGAACTTCTTGTTGATCTATCAACTTTCCTTGTTTGTTGTATTTTTGGTTATAGTTCAGTTTTGTGTGAACACTCAACAGAAAACATCCAATCCAGCTTTTTTTTTTGTTCTGTTTTTTTTTTTTTTTTTTTCAAATTTTATTTTTTGGAGTGACTCCATCTCTAAAACAATCTTCCAAACATTAAAGCATGTCTCAGAGCAACATTTATCTGGCATTTGAGTGCATTTGGAATAATGTTCATACTCTATGTGTCCATTCGAATCCTCTACTGGATTTTAATGGATTTCCATCTGATAAGTTGAAGTGTGTAGTTAGTTTCCGGTCACAGAGTATCTTCATTCATGCTGCTCTCACTTTTCTCTTGTGTGCTGTTCTTCTACTTGGCTTGATGCTAACTGCAAGCAAGATCTCTTCAGACTTTCTTCCTACCATTTGGTCATGAATGCCTGGTGGAATATGCAGCTATAGTTGTCAGGTTCTCCCACCTGAACTCTGTTATTCTGTACATTATAACTAAGCAATGATTTATGTTAGTCTGTTGCACATGATCCCAGTTCAGTGTAACAGTTTGAGGCCTGACATGCAGTCAGGTGATGGCGTCTGAACCATTACCGGTGCTGTATAGACAGCACCGGTTCCATACAGCGTTCATCTTTACGCTACATCCTGCACTTGACATTCATGTTCTTGCTAGTGTATAGCTCAACTGGATTAAGTATTTATCCAGTAAAATGGAGCAATTTTTGTCAGTAAGAGCATGCACACTCCCACACACACACACACACACACACACACACACACACACACACACACACACACACACACACACGCACACATGAACGCCAACATAAACATGGATTCAGAGTGTGGTTAAATCATGAGAAATGGGATGCTCCTCTAAGGATTTGGGACATAAAACACCTGCAGAGGTCATCAGTTCCTGATGGATTATACCAAATGTAATTCCAGAACAATCACTAACTGTTGCCCTTTTTCAGTTTTTATATCTTATGAACATATGTTTCATATAGAAACACGATTTTTCTCTTTTTTGTCCTGGTTGTGTGTTGAAATTAGAAATGAAGCATACTACTGATGCACATCATGATGATTAGATTAATAATATTTGTTTTATAATGCATCTCAGCCTCCTTTCTAACTATGGCATCTCTTTCTTTTACAGTTTTACATCTTAACTCTTCACTGGTCTATGAATTTTTTTCCCGTTCTCACATCTTTAAATAAAACTGCCTGATTTTCTTCTTTTTCCCCAGTTTTGACCTCTCTGACAGAGACAAGTTCTTTGACAGCAAGACGAGAAGCTCCATTGTGAGTATTTCAGTAAGGTCAATGTTGGAGAGGATCACTAGACAACAATCTGCTTAAAATAATAACTGTAAACCATCGCTCATAAGCATATGAACATGCTTCCTCTAGCTCAGTGTGCTTTTGTCTCAGTTGAACGTTTTGGTTTCAGGCAGAGGAGTGATCTCTGTATTTTGTTCTATGCTGGTTCTGCGCCTCCACATTGACTCTCTTCCTTTACACACACACACACGCACATACCAATATACACACCTCCACAGAACTGCCTAGGGCTTCACTAATGACTAGATAATGTGATTGAAGTCAGTATTGGATGGAGGTGCTCTCTCCCAGCACTCCTTTGCTGCAAGAGCACATGAATTAGACTCAGTGGAATTGTTTTTACTGCTGCTCTGAACCTCAGTCTGTCTGCTTTCATTTTCCCTTTGTATTATTTTCATTTTGCTATCTAATAAGCAAATAAACATTCCCTCCAATCATGCTGTAGTATACATTTTCAAACATGCTTAGTTTTCATGTTTTAATGATGTCTGTTCTTGGGTTCCCAGGTCTATGAAGTACTGAAGAGGATACGATGGACCAGACCCAACTACTCCTTGGGTAAAGGCAGCACACAACTTAATATGAAACTTTCTCCAGGTTCATATGATGAGCATAAACAACAAGCATTACACTTCAAAAACACCAAAATATCTTGCAATTTCTAAAAAAAAATGTCCTTTTTACTTAGTATTAAGATAAAAAGATTTTAACATGTGGACTTAACATGACTTAACTTGGTCACTAAAGTGTTGGCACTTCACAGGCACAAAATCAAATACATATGTAGTTGTTTTTTCCCCTTTGATACAGTCAAATAAGCTTGTTTATATGTTTTAATGGCCAAAAGAAGAGATATTAAAACATTTCATACACTGCAAATGTTTTTATCAAACACACCTAATTTATCTGAAGAGTCAATATCTTCAGAGTTGACACTTATTTGAGAAACTTTACTGAATGTGGCCAATGTAGACCCAACCTGAACCCATCTTATCTCAGTGTCTGTCAGTTTGTTGACCTCTGTCTCTTTCTGTACTTTTGACAAACAGCCACTGGTTCTCTATGATGTTTAAAATTGTTTGTTTGTTTTGTCAGTTTTGACTTTTGATCTGGAGTTGAATTGTGCTGTACAACACAAAGATCATCACTAGTATTGTTGGAAAAAAGTTACTCTTGGTTGATGGGTCGTGATGCTCTTTCTCTCCTCGGCAGACATGTAAGGTTAAGACCCTGCTCCCCATTTGGGTTATAGGAGGGGGCTTCTATGTGTGCACCTATGGATCTGGAAAAAAAAAAAAGTTTTCCAAACAATTGCAAGGAGAATTCATCAGTGAAAATAACAGCTCCAGTACCCTGTTCATATTTTTCTGCAAAATTCCAGTCTGTTCGTGATATTTTTCTTTAACCAGAAGCATCTTCTTCGCTGTCCTTGTGTCACAAGGCCATCGCCTCAAAGTCTTCATTTCATTCTTCCAGAAGGAGATAATCACTGTGCTGGTTGCACATCCATCAATGTCCTGAAAACTCTTCCCCTCATCTCAACCGTTCACATCAAAGTTTAGATGACCCCAAAAAACTTTCTTTCACTTAAAATGTACTTATCAGTAATTGTCCTTTTAATATAAAGGGATAATGGTTGCACTCTTCTTAAAGGTTATCATTAGTAACACAAGCTGTCAGCAATTTCAAGCCCGGTTAGGTTAATGGATTTAGCAGAACTCTTCTACAGTGTTTTTCATCATCAAGACAAAACATATTTTGTTTCTTAACATTATATGCTTATATTTTTCTGCAGTAAATTAAAGTGCATTGATGTTAGGTTTCAAAGCAAAAACTGATTTGGATTAACATTACTGACATTACTCTGTTAGCTGAGGCAGGATGACATTAGGACAGCTGACAGCCTGTCAGAAATCCGAATCATTAAACATGACTTGTGGTTTAGAGTAGAATCAACAGAAATTCCACCTCATTTCTCATATATTTTTTGTAACTTTTCCTTACTATTATTATAAAAAGAAACAACTTTAAGTTTTATGCCTCTATATGGTATGCCACCCTGATCAGGCTGTTGAAGGCTTTTCTCTCTGCTCATTCTCTGGGTGGTGCTGCTCTGAGAGTGTCTCATTTTAATCCTGGTGATTATTTCTCCTTATAGGGATTACTAGTCTGCTAGCCAACGGTGTCTACACATCTGCTTATCCACTACATGATGTGAGTATCAAATTCATCTTTCTCCTTTCATGTTGGAGGACCTCCTCCCTCCTGCAGGCCTCCAGCCATCTGTCAGGACAGCCACAGCAAAAATAATTCCGGAAGAAAGATCATTTTATCATTTTTACTATTGTTTGTTTGAATAAGTCCAACATTTTGATATGACACAAAGCAGCGACCCAGTCCATGGCACACTTGGAACAAATCCATGTGATAATATTAAAGTGAGCTAAGAAATATGTTGATCTGCAAAATCTGATGCAATCAAAATATTGGATGATAGTTTCCTCTTCACAGCTACTGTGACTCAAAGCTCACCTAGATATACAGTCATGGCCAAAAGTATTGAGAATGACACAAATGTTATATTTTCACATGATGTGCTGCCCTCTGGTTTTCATGTGTGTATGTCAGATGTTGTCATCACATACAGAAATACAATTGCAATCATATTATGAGTAACAAAAGTTTTTATTGACAGTTTGAATGAGGTAATGCAGCAAGTCAATATTTGCAGTGTTGACCCTTCTTCTTCAGGACCTCTGCAATTCTTCAATTTCTGGATCAAATCCTGACTGATAGAAGTCCATTCTTGCACAATCAATGCTTGCATTTTGTCAGAATTCCTAGGTTTTCGTTTGTCCACCCGTCTTTTGATGATTGACCACAAGTTTTCAATGGGATAAGATCAGGGGAGTTTCCAGGCCATGGACCCAAAATCTCTATGTTTTGTTCCCTGAGCTAGTTAGATATCACCTTTGCTTTATGGCAAGGTGCTCCATCATGATGGAAAAGGCATTGTTCATCACCAAACTGCTCTTGGATGGTTGGGAGAAGTTGATCTCGGAGGACATTCTGGTACCATTCTTTATTCATGGCTGTGTTTTTAGGTAAGACTGTAAGAGAGCCGACTCCCTTGGCTGAGAAGCAACCCCACACACGAATGGTTTCAGGATGCTTTACAGTTGGCATGAGACAAGACTGGTGGTAGCGCTCACCTCGTCTTCTCCGAACAAGCCGTTTTCCAGATGTCCCAAACAATCAGAAAGAGGATTCATCAGAGAAAATGACTTTTCAGCAGTCCACTCCCTGTACCTTTATGCAGAATATCAGTCTGTCCCTGATGTTTTTCCTGGAGAGAAGTGGCTTCTATGCTGCCCTCCTTGAGACCAGGCCTTGCTCCAAGAGTCTCCGCCTCACAGTGGGTGCAGATGCACTCATACCTGCCTGCTGCCATTCCTGAGCAAGCTCTGCACTGCTGACAGCCCGATCCCGCAGCTGAAACACTTTTAAGAGACGGTCCTGGCGCTTGCTGGTCTTTCTTGGGCGCCCTGGAGCCTTTTTGGCAACAATGGAATCTCTCTCCTTGAAGTTCTTGATGATATGATAGATTGTTTACTGAGCTGCAATCTTTCTAGCTGCGATTCTCTTTCCTGTTAGGCCATTTTTGTGCTGTGGAATGATGACTGCATGTGTTTCTTTAGAGATAACCATGGTTCACAGAAGAGAAACAATGATGCCAAGCACCAGCATCTTTTCAAAGTGTCCAGTGGTGTCCTTCTTACTTAATCATGATAGATTGATCTCCAGCCCTGACCTCATCACCACCTATACCTGTGTTAATGGAGCAATCACTGAAACAATGTTTGCTGGTCCTTTTAAGGCAGGGCTGCAATGTAGTTGAAATGTGTTTTGGGGGATAAAGTTCATTTTCTAGGCAAATATTGACTCTGGAATTAATTGCTGTTACGCTGATCACTCTTTATAACATCCTGGAGTGTATGCAAATTGCCATTATAAAAACTGAAGCAGTAGACTTTATAAATATTAACATTTGAATCATTCTCAAAACTTTTGGCCATGACTGTAGCAGATATAACACACCCACACACACACACACACACACACACACACACACACACACACACACACACACACACACACACACACACACACACACACACACACACACACAGGTTCCTGCATCCCAATTCTTTCAAAGTTGACTCTTTCAAACCATGTGAAGACATGTGCAGACTTGTCCTGCGGTGCTCAATAACTCCTGGAATCTAAACAAACAAAGAGTCTTCATTTTATCGAACTCAGAAAAAGTCTGTTCAGTGTTCTTGACTTCATTTCTGGAATAAGATACTGTAGATCAGACAAAGAAAAACTTAAACCTTAAAAGTTTCTTGTCATTTGTGCAGGTCTTTAACATCATTGCCTCCTTATGACTGTAGGTAATGATGTTTAAGATTTTATCCTGTACTGCTGTTTCTTTAAGTTTCTATTATTTATTTCTAGAGTTGTGGAGCTATTACAGAAGTGGTTTTAAGTTAATGTAATATGATTATTAAGGTTTTTGTCTGCATTGAAGACAAATTTCCTTTGGAACAATAAAATCCATCTAATCTTGTCTTGTATTTCTCATGATGAGGGATAGTAAACACACACTCCATTTGTCTTACAGGGAGACATTGAGGGGGTTACTGCAGAGCCTAATGACAGGAAGGTAAGTGGAGCAACTCTGTTAGTTTAACTTCCCGCTGTAACCATACTGATGCCATTCTGCCATGGAAACCCTGCTAACAGCAGCCTTTATGAGTTGGTCCACATAAACTATGTCAGAGGTTTTTGTAGGAGGTAAAAGTTCAGTTTAGGGTCAGTCACACCTGGGATTTCAGAGCAGAACCAACATACCTCTCATGGAGTATCACCAAGTTGGGCATTTTGCTCTTTATCGCTCATCGTCTAAGTGCTTGTCACTTCATATTGGATCAGCCAGCCTCTCCTGCCAGGATGGCTTATAGAAGCATGCAGTTGGAAATCAGAGTTCATGCTTTTGAAGTCACATCCATCCTTGCTTCCTCTCTACATCCATAATTATATTGTGGGATGTGAGTCACTAAGGCAACAGCTTTATAAGCCCCCTTATGTTCTGGAGGCTCAGAAAAGCAGTTCTAGTCAGCTTCATTCTCTCATGGACCTTCAGATGGAGAATGGGAACAGGAGAGTACAGAGTTCTTGTTAGCTGGTGTCGCGCTCATCCTGCCATCGAGGCTCTTCACTGGGCTGCTGCTTGCTCATAAACGACTTCATTTGTTGCTTTCAGCATTGCCTGTAGATGGAGTGTGTAATTACAGTATGTGTGAAAGTGTTCCACTGGCCTCTCCGAGTGATTTGTGATATTCGCCTACCAGTAGTGGGATCAGAACATCCGCACAGAGCGTTGCCGCTGCCAGCTGCTCTCGTCTGTTCAGCATGAGGACAGGATGGAGTTCAGCAGGATTCTTGTGTTTGGATGTTTTACTGCAGGAAGCTTCCATCAGAGCACAATGAGGTGGTTAGTAATACAGTTTAGAAATAAAATGTCTGTAAAATTCATACAGACATTGTTTTAAAGAAGCATTTTCTAAATCCTACCGATGTAGACCAAGATCAGAAAGACTATATGAGAGCAAACGCACATCCATTTGAATGGACATGTTTGGATTAGTCTGTCTGGTTTTATTGTCTTCACTAACAAATATGTTCAAGAAATAATCATTGTGCTTGTTTGCCATCCAGTTCTTTATTTGGTCTGCTCGACTCTTCACATCTGTAGAAACCTGACAGTAATCACTGACTCTGACTTCTCTTCACAGTTATTGTTCGAGGAATGGGCCAGCTACAGTGTTTTCTACAAGTATCAGCCTATTGGGCTGATCAGGTCAGAACCTTCTGAAGAAACCCATTAAGTACTGGATCATGTTCCTGTGATGAGAGTCAGGACCAGATCTGATAGTAGTCTCCATTTATTTATGGAGCTGAAGAAGAGCCATGATGACAGGATGGTCTTTAAGCATTCATGTTTCTTCCAACAGGAAGTACTTTGGAGAAAAAGTTGGCCTCTATTTCGCCTGGTTAGGAGTTTATACCCAGATGCTCATCCCAGCTGCCATCGTTGGAGTCATTGTGTTCCTTTACGGCTGCGCCACAGTTGATGATAACATACCTAGGTACATAGCACACGCATAAAATGTCGTATTAATGTTAAAAACACTTTGCTGATCTTGCTTTTTGTCAACTTTCATTGTTTGTTCTTCATTCATATAATCCATTCCTTCAACCAAAGGTGATTAAAAACTTCCAGAATGCAACTTTTCCATATCGTTGGTCTTAGTTCATTAGTCATAAGTGATTTCCAGCCTCAAGCAGTGTGTTGGTCCCACATGTTAAGGTGTGGCTATGCAAAGAGAGCTGACTCAATGAAAACATCTTGCAGAGTAGAGTCCGTCTCAGCATGCAATGAGCTTAGAAAAAAATATGTGGTTTGTTGCCACACAGTCACTTGCTAATATGCATGGCCATATCATGTTGGCTAATGTTGGGCAATTCTGTGAAGTGGCCTTAATGAGAGAATTAAGGTTTCAAAAAACACCCACAGTGACGGAGCTCCTGCAGGGCTGGGAGGGTGTGCTCAAATAACATGCAATCGTTTTTCTCAGGCCTGCTGTGTCACAACTCCTGGGCAGCTCTGTGTTCCTATGTTTACTGTTGGCTCTTACTCTTTTAAAAAAAATGGTGCTTAAAAATGGGATTCTGTGGTAATACTGAAATTTCCCATAGTCTTTGAAGGCAACACAACCAAAAGCAACATAATGTGCATAACATACCGGTGTTTTAACTATCTGTGCTACCCATATGGCAGGAAAATCTGTCGAGGTAGCACAGAGACCGCTTCTGATCACATGGTACCATCAATGCCGTGCGCATCACAGTGACACATGAGTGGCAAGTTCATGGATTTCAGATATGGAGCAATTTATCACGTAAAAAAAGACAGGACAAAAGTGAGAAAAATCAGAAAGAAACAATGACTCTTTTATTGTCATTAATTTAAACGATGAGTTTAAATTATTGACTATATTTATTATCGTTATAATAAATGTGTCAGACCCATTGTGTTTGAACTTTGAGTGAGTTTTAATTTAGTGCATCATATTCAAAATATTTAAAGGTATTAATGTTTGAATATTGATATTTAAATTAAGTGCCTTCTTAAGAATGCTGAGCAGGGATGTAACCAGGAAGCTTTTAAAATGGACAAATACATCCAAATCTGAGACACACAAGAAAATTGTCCTACATGTTTTAAAACTGTCCCGCTTGAGACACTCCCACCTCGGCCAGCCTGGCAGAGGGAGTTCATAAGTTTTTTGCATGAATAACTTCTTACTACACTTAAACATTGTTCTGTTCTTACTGACATATGAAAGAGTTGATTCAGAGTACAGGCCACACCTAAAGACACTTCAAAATAAAAACCTTAGGGACTAGGAAGAAAACAATTTCTTTATACTGTACTGTGGAATAAAGCTAGTCTTGAAATTACTCTTTTCAGTGATGATAAGCTTAATTTGGCTCTTAATGCTAAACTGGTTTGCTACTCTGGTTTCTACTTAGAGAGACTGGTTTCATGCAAACATGAAATCTTTTTATCCTCCCTTAAGCAGAGGACCACGCCTGCTGTAAATAATCATTAAAAGTTTATGTGGGAAGAAACAGCAGTTTGATTTTTAGGTTTCATTCACACCAGACTGCTTTAGTTTGCGTTAATCAAACTCCAATATGTTTTTTAGAACAACCAGTTCATTTGGGGAGGTGAGAATGTGTTGATGAACTCTGAGGCAGAATAAACTGGTTAAATCTGGGCTACAACTTCACTTCACTTCTCAGCTCAGTGGAAGTGAGCTGTGATGTGGGTCAAATGTAGAAGTGAACTACAGAGCACGGCATTCTGGGTAAATACAACCAAAATGAACACATCAGTCCAGCACTAGCAGGAGAAATGACTCCTGATCTTTAACCAAAGACAAAAGAGAACTCCTCCAACCACTAAAATCTGATGCCACTCTACATTTTGTGAGGAAGTTGCGCCCAATGTCTTCTTCTGAGGTGTTCATGTGGTTTCCTTCAGTGGTTCTTGGTGAAGCGCCCCTGCAGGCGAGGGGGGAGCAGGTTGCTCAGAGCAACATGAACCACAGCAGCTGGAAATTTAACAAATGTTACAACTTTGGTCTCCGATCTAACTGAGTCTATGAAGTGTAAAGCATTAACAAAACCTCTCCTCCCTCACCACCGCCTCCTCAGCGTTAATGAAGCAAACCCTTCTGATGACCATTCAGTAATCCAGATTCTCCATCTGTCTGTCAGCATGGAGATCTGTGATCCCAGGAACAACATCACCATGTGTCCGCTGTGTGACAGTGCCTGCAGCTACTGGAAGCTGGAGACGGCGTGTGGCACAGCAAGAGCCAGCCACCTGTTTGACAATCCAGCAACAGTGTTCTTCTCCATCTTCATGGCTCTTTGGGGTAAGTTCACAGATAAATGGTGCAGACTATAACTCATCTGCATCCGCAGGCATGTTATGAAAAAAATATTTGTTTTTTCTACCATTCAAGGTAAGATTAGAGAAGACCTTTAGCTGCAACGTGAATCCTGATTAAGAGAAATTTCCTAAACAAATCCATAAGGCCAACACACAGACTGCCCTCCTCTGATGTCCTGCCAAATCTCCCAGCCATCTGTTGGCAGCAGCAGGGCTTCAGACTGCAGAACTGTTGTGTTCACATGAAGCTGGAGTCTGACAGAGTCTCAGCACTGCAGCAATCTGGAGCTGGCCTCTCGCTCCAGATTAATAATGGAGCTATATAAAAAAAAAAACCTGCGTCTGATCTTTACACTTAAACTGCAGAAAATATGCGAATAAATCAGAACAGAACTGGAGCTCCAGCTGGACATGGTGATGAACCTCAGTTTAGTTTGCTGGAAAATTGCAATTGTGAGAAATATGTGTTTTGTTTTGTTTTTTTGTTCTTCGGGTCAGACATCTGAAACATGCATATAGATTCTCAGTCCGATCGGGTGAAAATGAACTTTAACAAATGACATCTGGATGGCCCACCAGTGAGCTCTTCTTTAGTGTCAGTTCACTCACCTTGAAAATCAGCTTTAGTTGGAAGACAAAGAAAGAAAGATAAACAAGAAAGAGCTTTTGTACTTCAATTCAAGGGGGGAAATTATGGAACAAGTGAAATGAGGAGTTAAAACAAAGTCAAAATTCAATACAATTTAAAAGAAAATATAAAGAGGTCATTTTCACAAGATGTAGAAATATGTGTGAGAGTTAATTCACACATATATGTGGGTTTGAGGGTGTGGGTATGGATGTATATATTTAGACATAGGTAAACCCACATAAAATGGAAAATTAATTAACCTGTTTATTTTTGCTTTTTAATTGGGTTGATGAATGAGGGTCCATCTGAAAATATTATGTGAGTTTAAGGGCTAGGAGTTCATAAGTTTCTAACTTCTTCCTACTCGTTTCCAAGCATGTTAAGATTACTGTGGTACAAAAATATGTCTTTTGCATTGCTTGTTCTTGTGTATGATTTTATACTACAATCGTGTTCAAAATGAAGTTTCATTTAATTTCATTTACACAGTCTGTGTTTATCATGACAGTCACATGTCATTCACATGTGGTTGATATACTTGTTGGAAAAACTCCAATTTATGTTACTTATGTTCAGAATGCTGATAATGTGCTGCTGTTCAGCTGGAAAGAAGTGTGTAGTGACTAGGTTGTGTTGCTGCTCACCTCTGCAGCTGTTCTCTTCATGGAGCACTGGAAGAGGCGCCAGATGCGGCTCAACTACGTCTGGGACTTGACGGATTATGGAATGGAAGAGGAGGTGAGATTACCCGGGGAAATTGCTAACCTGTCCTACGCGATGAGGGAAATTCATACAATTGGCTGAAAACATGCACCTTTCATATGGAAAATAGAATTGAAAGATATCACTCTAAGTCTGTCAAAGAATTTTTATTCAACTAAACCAAAGATTGTCACATTTTATAGAAAAAAATGAATAAAGTTTGATATTAACTTATGAAATAATTCCATAAAAACCACTCATCAATTTTTCTGTTTGATAAATAGCTTTAATTTCATTCTCATGGTTCTTTAACCTATTAGCCTTCATTCTGATTGTGATAACAACAACTGAGACACGAACTGGCAAACTGGAAGGACATGAGACAAGAGGACAGAATGGAAATGTTTCAATATATTCATGCTTATAAGTACATGAAACATTTTTTTTTATTTTGTTCTCATAAAGTTTTAAATAAATCCTAATATTAGAATGAATGATTTGATGTCAGTAGAAACGCTAAGATGACAGAATGCCCAGCAGTAGATTTCTCTAGACATGAAGAGTCAAACTGACCCTCAACATGAAAACCTGCAGAAAACCTTCTGAAAACCTGCAAGATATTTATGTAGATTTTTTTCAAAGCAATAACAAGATATTTGAATTCTGACAGGTGAAAATATCTCTCTTCTGTAAATGTTCTGTAATGTTCTGGCTCAGATTGTGTCATCAACGCTGCATATTCTGAACTTTAGAACATCTGCAGACTCTGACTTGTGTTTCTGTGTATGTGTGCGCGTGTGTGTGTTGTGATTCACAGGAGCACTATAAGGTTTGGATCTGATTCCCTTTATTTCCTTTTAATCTGTGACTCTTTGTAAGCAGTTGCTCTGGAGCCTCACCGTCTGCCTCGGCTGGCCCCTGTTTCTAGCCCTGTGGAGTTTCAGCTGTGGCTCTTGACTTTTCCTCTGAGGCTCACGCTGCAGCTGGGCCTCTTGCTGTGATGACTCTGTGCAGACTCTTGCTCTTCTTTGTGCCTTTTTCCATCACTTTGGTTTTTAGATCAACAATTTCTTATTAGCACTCAAATGACCAGAAAGGTATCTTTAACTTCTAAGGAACCAGCTAACTGTAACGTTTTTAGGTATTTGTGTTGGATTTCTGCAGGTTATTGTAAACATCCAAAGGAAATCATGATGAGTAAAGTTCTGCTGGCTCACATAAAACCACATGTTGGATCCTAATGAGGAATTTCACAAACTTCTCCATAGTCTGGTTATTCCGCTTCCCTTTCCAGGTTTGTTGTGGGTGCCGCTAATTATGACCAAGCCCATAACATTTATTGACAACAAGGTTAATGATTTTATTTTATCAGACCAAATACCTAAAATTGAAGTTGTTACCCATGTTATGTGGTAAGAAGAATGTCCAACATCTGCTTCCACCTTTAAACAACAAAAACAAAAATTTGCAGTAATCAGAAGACCAGGCAAACATCCAACTTAAGCAGAGTTGAGTTTTACTTCCATCCTCTCGGCTGCTGGAACACAGTTATCATCCACGGACGTTGATGCTAACAGTGAAAAACACAGATCAAATCTCAGATCAATAATGCTGCATTAAAACTGCAGTGTGCAACTTTTATACATTTTGTTCCCATCAGGTAGCTGAAGCTGCAGCTTTATTGTGGATGTGCTGCTCTTCGTGCCTGATGCTGCACTGTTCTCTTTTACTAGCAAAGCCTCAAACACACATTGCTTATGATGCTCATTTCCAAAGCTCACATGCTTTTTAACATTCCTTTTTTCCAATTGACAGTCCTTCGAGGACATTTATCTTACACTTGCTCAGTAAATTTCAATCTGATTAAATGTAACAGGTTAACTGCTGTCTCTTGCAGGACCACAACAGAGCTGAGTATGAGCTGCGGGTCGCAGAAAAGATCATGAGACAAGACCAAGGAGCCCCAAAGGTAGGACTGAGGTCAGACTTTGGAGGAGTCTGATGAAGCGGATCCCCTCTGGAAAATCACTTTAGTGGTCTTTGTCCATAAGCGTACCTGATGACCAATGGGAACAACGGCAACTCCTTGAAAATAGGAAATTTAACGTACTGATATTGAATCGAGAAAATTATGGACTGTCATACAACTGCAAAGTATCTTAAGTCAGAGGCTTCTTCAAATTACCTGTAATACGGACTGCTACAGGAGATCCTTCCTTTGCATAGCCATCAGCACTGCAATCTTTTTGAAGGACCATTTATTTCCCTCTGGGATTAATAAAGTATATTTGAACTTTGACTTCATTTTTTGATTATTATATTGTTGACTTTTTGGTTCAATCAGAAAAAATCCATCTAAAGCATGAGGCCTCTTTTAGCTGCAGAAATCAATGGGAATTACCCAGTTTTCCTCATGATATATTCCTCTGATCACAATAAACAGCACAATCAAGACCAGTTAATCTCTAGCAGCTCAGACACATGTAATAATGTTTAGCAGCAGCTTATTCTTTAGCAGGCAGTGATGCAGCAAGTAAAAAGACTCATGTTAACACATGATAGGCTGAGAGCTGAGGCTGTTGGTTAGCAGCCCTTAGCTCTTTGCCAAGGTTACATCTTCCTTCCCTAAATGAACACACACAGTGGCCCCAGCACCCTGACCTCGTTCTGTGGGCTTGGATGTGACGTGATGACTCGGGGTGGTATTAGTTCCGCTCCACTGCAGCTGGAGCTCTGCTCCAGCTGCAAGTTATCAGAGCTCCTGCAGTGGAGCAGGAGCTCTGATAACTTTTATGTTGTTATCAGGCAACATAAACGCACACATTTATGTTGCCTGATGTGTGCAACCGTTGGGCCATTCTGTAAGGAGCTGCTGAGAACAGAAAACATGACAAACACACAGGTCCAACCCACAATGAAGACAGTTTATGTATTCATACTTTATGTTCTCTTGTTCATGCATGTCTGTTTGCTTTTGTGTGTTGTAGGACGAGAAAGTGAAGCTAACGTGTACAGACAGAATGCCAGCTTACCTGACCACCGTGGTCATGATGGGCTTCATGGTGAGACTCAGTCTTCCACATTCATGCACTGCTTCAAGGCAAACCAGAAAACTAATCATTCAGATGGGTTTTCAGCAAAACATGGAAGTCCTAACATTTCAGGGATATGTACACCGTTTAAATATTAAGCAGAAATGGAATAAACTGTTTCATGATTTGGCTCAACCCAATTTTAGTGTCTTCCAATGAGAACGACACATAAGTACACTCTGTGATCATTTATAGTTGAACCCACAATTATTTGCACTCCTAGAAGATTCATTTAAAAATTATTTTTATTCAACTAAGAATGTTTTCTTCTATTAGAAAATTAGAGCCATGAAAATATAAAAGTTTCTGAAGGCAGTATCTAAAAATAGTTTTGTTTTTATATAAATTTAATTTAGACAATGTTTGTTGCAAACTTTTTATGCTATTCTTATTAATCACTCTAGCATTGCAGTCAATTCACATGAATTCATTTAGTTATTCATATGAAACTCCATTCTTTAGGTGGATCAGAGCTTTGGGGTTGAACTGCATGTTCTGTTACAGCTGATCAGTGTAAAGTTGGAGATATGAAACTGCGCCTGGGGTCTGAATAGAACTCCATTAACAGAGTCTCAACCAATTAATTATTATACATGGTGTCTATGAGAGTAAAACAAGTATTGTGAATTTTTCAGAAGTCATTCAGGATTTTTTTCCATAGAACTGAAAATATTTTATATGAGTGATGCACAAAAATAACCTATGAGGTTCTATTGTGTTGTAAGGCTCAGTTTTAAGAGTCTTGCATGTTAAAATTGTATTACACTGTCAGATATCTGGTTACCCTAGATATCTGAATCTGTCATCTCCGATGTTCCTGGGTGTCATTGGTTTGTCTCCCTCCTTCTTTTCAGATTTTCGTAACCTTTGTGATCGCATTTGGGGTCATCCTGTATCGGATCAGCATCAAGACTGCGCTGCACTTAAGCAACTACCCTGCTGCACGCTCCAACATCCGAGCCACCGTGAAAACCACCGCCGCCATTATCAACCTTATTGTCATCATCATCCTGGATGAGATTTACGCTTCCATTGCCCGCTGGCTCACCACTCTGGGTGAGCAGTCTTCAGGAACCATTATGGTTTACTGGGAGCAAACTGGAAACATGACTCCATCCATTAAATATAGTATGTTATGTTTGCTCTCTATATTCTGTGTTTTGTTTTTTTTTTATTTCTGATTCTTGGACAAAATCCACAGGCCATTAGTTAAACTTTAGTGTCAGATAAGGTTTAACTAAGTTTAACTAAATATGGAAATATGTGACTTGTTCTCTGGACAGATGATCACTGCTCATTCAAAGCTTGGTCAACAAGTTGAGACATTGTCAACTTATCTGAAGTTCTGTTTGTTCTGTCTAAGAAAATCATAGTAGAATGCCAGAAATGGCATTGAATAACTTGAAAATAGAAAAACATCATTTTTTTTTTATTAAAAAAATGATATCACTGTAAAACATTCTAAATTCCAGCTGGATTTGTTGTTATCCAGTCCAATATGATCCTTTTTTCCAGAGGTTCCAAAGACAGACAAGAGTTTTGAGGAGCGCCTCATTTTCAAAACATTCATCTTGAAGTTTGTCAACGCCTTCACACCCATCGTCTACCTGGCTTTCTTCAGAGGAAGGTAAAACAGCGCCCTCTCCTGCTTCCTTGTTTTGGCTACAATCTCTACCTGGTGGTTTATTCCAACTTAAACATGCATCAACACCAGACTGGATTCCCTCTTCATCCTAAAGTGTCTGATTGATGCTTTTTTTGTCCACAGACTGGTTGGGAGACCTGGAAAGTATCTGTATGTGGTTGGCTCTTACAGGATGGAGGAGGTATTCACTTTATCCACATGGTGTGTGTGGTAATGATTATACTAAATGAAGTAACAATCAGATTTGTTCTTCATCTCCTTCCTGCTTGTTGCATGTTTTATCTCTTGAGTCTCATGAATTAGATAAAAAGTTTTATCGGTATTCAGTGAGGTGTGGAGTCGAGTCATGTGACTCATGACTGCTTGAGACTTGTGTCATAAATTTAATGACTTCAGGCTAAGCTTATTAAAATCACAAACAATTTTGAACTTAATTTATGGACAAAAAGTATTCACCCTGTTGAATTTTTAACACTTTTATTGCCTTTCTAAAAATCAGTGATGGGAAAAAAAAATTAGAAGAGTTTTTTTGACCAGAAGACAAAAAATCTTCAGTGTCAAAGTGAAAACTGATTTCTGTGGACCCCCCTGGGGGACATGGCAGTTGTTTTTTATTTTGCATTCCCTCACAATACTTTTGCCTTGTCTTGCAATAATGTACTGATCAGTTCATGCTGCATAATTGAATACTGAAAAGAAATTATGGTGTAATATAAGGTTCTGCTATAATATAAGGTTTTTGTGAGGTTTTTCCATGTATGTTAATACCTCGTTGGTGAGACCTAAGTTTTATATCTTTTTCTGTAGGATAGAAAGGCACCATAAATCTATGTGCAAAATGCAAAACCCAAACAGGTCAAACATGGACTTTCCATCTCTTTCCATCGCTTCTAAAATATAAACATAAATTTTCCATAAGAAAGTTTCTGTTCATCACCCTCTGAGTTATTTTCCAAAATTTACCGTGAGGTATCACAAAATAATTTTTTACCCCATGTTCCCTGGGGCCTCTGTAGATTTTACAAAATAGTTGATGAGAATTACAAATATGTTGCATAAAATGAGCTATAGAAGCAATAAAAGGGTAAGGAGCTTCCTGTGTTGCACTAATCAGCCACCTTGAGGAGACTGGATCACTGTTGCTTTGTTTGCTTCTCTGCCTTTGTGATTCACTGTGAGATAAAGTTTTTCTCTGCTGTGTGGATCTGACTCGTTGCTTTGCTCAGTGTGCTCATGCAGGCTGTCTCATGGAGCTGTGCATACAGCTGTGCATCACCATGCTGGGCAAGCAGCTCATCCAGAACAACCTCTTTGAGATTGGCATACCGTGAGTACACTTCTACCTGAGACACACTGAACACCAGCATAACAGCACATCCTCCCAGGTCACAGTGTGTGGGCTGAGCAAATCACAGAATACATTATGTACACCTACTCAGCTGTACTTACAGAAGTCATTTAAATATCTGCTTTTCAGACACCAGCATTCAGGATAATTCCAAAAGCAAATTCATAAAAGTAATCTGACTGACGCTAAATGAAAACTAGCCAAAAACCTGCAGAGCAAACTTAAAATCTGTTCACATTGTTTTCTCCTGGGATTTTTTTTAGATTCTTTGTTTTTTTTTATTTCACTGGGGAGCAATTAAAACAAGTTTCAAAAGCTTTTATTGGGAAGTCACTCACACATGTGCACACCATCATACATGGATGTGCAGATTGGCAGATAAGCTATTAAGTGCCTTGCCAAAGGGCAGATCAACATGTGGCAGGATGAATTAGACAATGATTTTTAAGCACATCTGCTCCTTTTTTCTGCTGAAAATGACATAACTGCACCTTTTTTCTGCTGAAAAAAGGAGCAGATGAGCTATGAAACACTCAGTTTTATAGATGAAACTGAGTGTTTCACCTATGAGTCTGAAACACTCAGTATACTGAATGTTTCAGACTCATAGCTCCCCTCCTTTAGTTAAACACTGGTTGAACGAAGTTAGTTGATAAACTTTCAATATTCAAAATTTTCAACCAACACAAATGACTAAATCTGACAGATGTACATCTGCAAACACCTGCTGTTAATATTCACATTTGACATGAGACAAAATCCGATCACATTTGATTCCAGTTTCTTTCCTCCTGTTTCCTCCATGCACCATTAGAAAGAAATCTCCTCCTCAGATTTCAATGGGATTTATTTCTTTATGGCCACCATCCTAGTCCCCAGTTTGAATCTGACATTTTTCTTTTTCTGCTTTGTGAAACGACTAATGAGATGTGGGTTTTTTAAGTAATTTAATAAACAAGATATTCATGCAGCTGGTTTTGATTGGTTTGACAAATTATGTAGTCCATAAGTCCTAATCATGAATTACATATGTAATATGTAATATTTAATATGTAATATAGGGATCACATATTAGATATGTCATGCAAAAAATTTGCTGGAACCAGTCATTATTGGGAAAAGCTCTGACCTTTTCCTTAGCTCTCACTGTGCATCCTCAGACTGTTGGCCTCGAGCCTGAGGAGAAGTGTTGAACTTCTACCATGGTTTGTTCAGGAAGCTAAAGAAACTTCTCCGGAAAAGGAAATCAGAACTGACCTCCAAACAAGAAGAGGAGCTCCACAAAACTCTGAAGCGCTATGAGAAAGATCATGTCCTGGGTCCTTTTGTTGGCATCAACCCTGAGTACATGGAGATGAGTGAGTAATATATATATATATATATATTTATACATACTGTATATATATACATATATTTACATCTTTGTTCAGATCAAAGTGTATCTAAAGACTTTTTCGTTTGCTGACTGGGTTTCATTAAATTTCTTTATTTTGACTCAGAGTCAAAGTAACTATTGATTGTAATCTAATCATCATATTGTCCAAATGCAAAATGTTCTTATTTCTTCAGAGTGAGATGTTTACCGACATTTCCTTGGTGTTTACCTCTGAGCTGGATGACTTTGCTCAAACCTTTTGGGTTTCTTTCCAGCAGGAATTTGCTGGATTCCTCCTGATGGAACTGGAGGAACTGGGTCAAGTTCGTAGACCAAATTGCTCACAAATCAGTTTGCAGCTCATCTGACAAATTTTAATGAGATTGATCAGGGCTCTATAACCACTGCAATCTATTCAGATTGTTGTTCTTTAATTCCAATGTCTATTTACAAAATCTGTTGACGTTTTTAAACCCATTCATTCCCAGACTAACTTTCTGTCTTATAGCTTGAGACTTTGTTTCAGTTTTTCCACATTGTTTTTTTCTCATCATGCCATCCATTCAGAGGTGGTCCGAGCCTGTTTGGTACCCTGGGCGCACCACCTTCCCGATGCTGTTCTGTTTTTATTCAGTATATGTAAATCAACAGTTTCAACATTAAATGTGTTGGACTAAATACTCCAGAGAATCAATATAGTTTCCACTTGGAAGTTGTTCAATGAGTCCAGAGTTACTGATCATTTGTGTTTAATATTTAAAATAAGAGAGTTTATCATAACACCTTTCAGTCAGCAGCTAGAAGGAGTCAAGTCTACAGTAAGCTGGGACATCAACATTGTTGTGAAGAAGGTTTCTGCAGGCAGATGTTTCTGCTGTGCACACACTTTCCATGATCAACATTTAGCTAAATGTTTCTGACAACCCACTGGTTCAAAACCTCGAGATCAAGACACCTTGGATCCATCTTTTTATATCAGACTCTCAGAGCTGGAGTGAGACTCAGTTATGTCATTGTTGCAATGCTTGGGCCTCTTCTTTTTTCATTGTCTCTGACAGCGCTGAAGAATCCATGCAGGAAAACTTTGCAGTATATAGGAACATAGAACATGTGATCAGATTTTCACAATAAAACCACAGCATAAATTGACTCCAGTTGCTGTTTTACACTGAAACAGCCTCACAGGCACATAATCAAGGCTTTTTCCATGTCATTGCAAGTTTTAGATGGGATATTAATATGAGATTAAAGTAGAGCTTTTTAGCTGCTTATTTTTTTATCCAGTGTTGTTCAGATTGAGCGGAATTAAGATGAAATAATCCTCCGGATGTCTGAAGTCGTAATCTTTTTGTTCATTCTAAAAATATTGTCTTTGTTTATAGATGTGAATATTCACTTTTTCTGTTTTTACAATAAACAGAATCTGTCAAACAGAACCTTTAGGTTTACTTTATCTGATGATATTTTTTCGTTTTTCCATAGCTTGCATGTTACCCAGATTGCTGCTGACAGGCCTGTGGCCCACAGTACATGTCTCTTCCATTTCCCGTCTTCAGTGTTAGAGGAATCTCTGAAAATGACATTTTGGACATTTCACCCACTATTTGTCTCCTCAGTTATCCAGTTTGGCATGGTGACGCTCTTTGTGGCCTCCTTCCCTCTGGCGCCGCTCTTTGCTCTTCTGAATAACATCATTGAAATCCGGCTGGATGCCAAGAAGTTTGTGTTGGAGCTGCGGAGGCCAATTGCAGCCAAAGCCAAGGACATTGGTATGTTTCTGAAACATCAGCTGAGTATGAGGCGGGAAATCCAATCAGTGCTAACAGGGGTTCATGTGGGATATACAGTTTGACTGTAATATTAAATAGAATCCATTAGAAACATATCTGGTACAATGTTCCCTCTAAGCTGCGCGCCTGCGCAATCGCGCACTGCTCACATATTCTCAGCGCACAAGAAAATCTATGTAGCGCATAAAATAAAGTCCAACGTAAAGTGGACATTGAGCTCAGACATCAGTTTTGACTATGGACCAATAAATTTTTTTTTTCCGTACTACTTTGCGATCGAACTCAATGAGTGACAGGAATCCAGCCAATGATACGATACGGTTCACTTTCGCTACACAGCCAATCAGCGCATGCTGATTGGCTGTGTGTACGTGGGTTACGTGCCTTGGTCATATGCGCCGTGCAGGTGAGAATAGTGCGGTAGAGTTAAGAAACGTGAAAGCCATCACCTTATCATGTCTACGTGGGACATCCACTCACCAAGCCAAAGTAAAAAAAAAAAAAGAGATGCACTTCTTCTAAGATCAAATGGAATCAAATCAAATGAAAGGAATTGTCTGCATTTGATATTGAAATGTTGAGTTCAGACTTTGGACTATGGATAAGCAGACATTTGTACACTGGCAGAGAAGTATGAGGCCATTCTCCTCCACCCACAGATTATGGAGGCCATTAACAGTCAATATGCTGAATTTAAGTACATAAGAAGCAGACTGACCATCAACCTGGGCTAAGTGTACAACCACTGGAGAAGTGAGAAGAAGTGAAACTGTAAACTGTAATTAAATATTTTACAAGAATTTATACTGCATCACAAGCTACAGAAAACATTTCATTGTGCAAAATGTGAATGTTTTAATATGAACAAACATTTATGTCTGAAAGGTGTAATGTCTCATTTCTCACCCTGGCTGAAGCAGGACTCTTACTTATAGCATGCATCTCATGAACAGCAATGTTTTCTTTTCTTTTTTTATTTTAATTGAGCAAATCACTTAAATTAAAAGCAAATGAATGAAAATTGCTGATGTAATTTGATTTTTTTAATAAGCCATGCAACTTTTTATGATCCCAGATTTATGATACTTGTGCGTGGCCACGCCATGTACACTGATGATGCTCACAGTGGTCCGCAGTGTGCCCAGGAAGCTTGTGTGTATGCCCAGACACATGAAAAATTAGAGGGAACATTGATCTGGTGTCATATGCATGTTTTTTTAAGCAAATTGGAAAGATTAAGAGAGAGTGAGCTGCCCAGGGTTAAAAAATTCTTTATAGCTTAAAAAAAAAAAAAAAAAAAAACCTAACACCAACACATCTTATGTAACTTTGATTTCGGAAGGGCAAACAATTAACTGAAATAGTCCAAATGTCCATCTAATGGATGCCATACTTTATGTTTGTGGAACATTGAGTGCAGAAAGCATTTAACTGTAAGGAAAGTAAAGGACAGTAGTTCAAGAATTAAGACAGAAATGTCCTCTGATGTCCACCAGGGAAGCTCTACTGTGTCATCTCCAAGGACAAAACATTAGATGTCTTCATATCTATAAATTTGACTGAAATATTATACACTGATTTCTATTTGAGGGAAATAAAAAAAGTTTTACTAATTTTGAATTAATTCTATGAGTAATACTAATTTTCTGAAGGGTTATTAAAATGATAAAATAGTTGAAATAGAATCCTAACATGATGAACATGATGCTTTCTAGCATCATGTTCATTCTCCACTCTGATCCAGAGAGTATGTCCACCGTCTAGTTGTGAGTTTTCTATGTGTGCTGTTAATGACGGTTCTTACTTTCTCCAGGTATCTGGTACAACCTGCTGAGGGGCCTCAGCAAGGTGGCTGTCATTGTAAATGTAAGTCTTACTTCTCTTTATCAGTGAAGTTTATGCTGCACATTGGATTTAATTAGGATAAAACTTTCCTGTGATGCTTATGATGGTTCTCTTAGAAATGAATCTTGTCATTAAACTCTTTGCTGCTCATTGAAACAGCAAAGTAGCTACAGAGTGTTTCTCTTTCCCAGGCTTTTGTCATCGCCTTCACATCTGACTTTGTCCCTCGGCTCGTCTACCAGTACACCTACAGTCCTGATGGGACTATGCATGGCTTTGTCAACCACACACTGTCATATTTCAACGTCAGTGACTTTCAGAAGGGTACAGAACCAACTATCCCTAAGTTTGATGTACAGGTCTGCAGGTAAGGTCTAGAATAATATGAGCCTTATTTTAGACAGAAGTCCAGTGTCCCACCTCTAGTTGTTTCTAAAGGAGAATCAGTGGAGGGTGTTCAGTGTTATAAGAACCTGGCTGCCAGGATTACTGGGAATAAAGGACCTGATCTAACAGAAACATTCCTTGTTCCCCTATTCTCTCAGTTTGAGGAATGAAATTCAGAACCTGTCAACAGATGGAAAGTCTTCCATTACTCAGATTATTATTCCGATAACAATTTTCTGATCATTTTTAACCAATATTTGTGCTGACCATGTTCCCTGAAGTTTTCTTTATGTTGTTGTAGAGTGATTGTTTCTGCTTTATGGTTTTCATCTTGCTGCAAGGAAAGGTTTACTGTGGTGACTGTGATGGTCCGACCAGCAAACTCAAGGACAAAGGCATAAAAAAAATAACTATTTAATTTTTCAAAGAGTTTAAAGATTTTTTTTACAACAAATTTCAAAAAGAAATATAAGAAAAATGGGCCCAAAAAATAATCAACTAAAGCATACCAACTCAAACAAAACTAACTGACTCTTCTCAATGAACACACAGGGGAATTTATATACAAAGGCTAGCCTACACACACACACACACAAGGAGGGGTGGGGGAGCAAACAAAAACAACCAATACATAAACATAAATAAATTCAAATCACAACATTTTACTTTAACACAACTATAAAACAAAACAACCTAACACCATAAATATTATAACAATAGAGTGAGAGGAAGATGTCAATAGGGCGAGAGGAGGAGTCTTCCACATCAAATTCCCTGCTTCCCGCAGCCTGATGGTTGGTTCCAATTACTGGTTTGAGACAATCAACTCCTCCCAGGGGTGGGGGAACAAACAGAAGCAACCAATAGATAAACATAAATAAATTCAAATCACAACATTTTACTTTAACACAACTATAAAACAAAACAACCTAACACCATAAATATTATAACAATAGAGTGAGAGGAAGATGTCAATAGGGCGAGAGGAGGAGTCTTCCACATCAAATTCCCTGCTTCCCGCAGCCTGATGGTTGGTTCCAATTACTGGTTTGAGACAATCAACTCCTCCCAGCCAGTCCTCCCATTCAACCAAAAACAAAATAATTAATATTCTAAATAAACCAAGCGTTTACTAAAATGTGTGCACCCAATCTAGTAAACAACTTAATACCAAAACCCACCAAAGAAAAAGTGATATAACCAATATAAATATTATCAATATAAAACATTAACTAAATACTAACACTAAAGAAAAGAACACTTAACACTGAGAAGATGGAGGAACCTCCACAGTGACAATAATGAAGAGATTCCAAAGCCTTCAAACAGAGCGTCAAGCCTTCAGTGATTTACTGTGTTTTTGCTTGTGTAGGTATAAGGATTACAGAGAGCCTCCCTGGTCCAACACACCGTATGAACTGTCCAAGGAATTCTGGGCCATTCTGGCCGTCCGCCTCGCCTTCGTTATCGTCTTCCAGGTTTGGAACACATAAATAATGCCATCAGTGCATTTGCAGCAGGCTTTCAAAAAGCCAATAACCTCACTCATGTCATTCATATTTAATGTAAGCAAATCAAACCAGTCAATCACAAGGTGTTCACAGCTTCCAAAGAACACAGAATGATTGAGTTGAATGGATTAGAAAAGCCTTCTCAGACTGCAGACTGTGGGAGTAACCAGGGCATTGCAGATTTCTTTATCTTTTAAATGAGCACAGTGGATTGACTGAACATGATGGTGCAGATTCCAGAATGAGATGCTTTTTAGAAGAAACACCTCACAGTGACTAGTAACCCAGCTAATTGATAAAAGTTTGACATTTTTATTGGTAAATTGTACTCTTTTTTTATATTTCTTAAATCTATTCTCACTATTCTTGTTGCCATGGCACCACCCTGTTTGGCTGCGGCTGCAACAGGTCCTGAAAATATTGAACTTATAAAGACATTTATAGAGACTAATAGAAACAGAAACAGAAAACCTCCAGTATAATAATGGCAGGATAAAATATGATCATCAGTGCATCTTAAATCTATGCATATCTTGCATAGTACAAACAGTACTATGCAAGATATGTGCTTTCTGTACATATCTTGCAGCCAAAGCCAAGGACATTGGTATGTTTCTGAAACATCAGCTGAGTATGAGGTGTGAAATCCAATCAGTGCTAACAGGGGTTCATGTGGGATATACAGTTTGACTGTAATATTAAATAGAATCCATTTAACTCTGGATAGCCTTGGACTGTTATGTCAGCCAGAGCCAGTGACCCACGAAGCAGTGAATGCTGCTGCACCTGGAGGAGACTCTGCAAGCGCAGAGAGGACTAGCAGTGAAGCTAAAGTGTAACCCTTGGAGAACACTACTTCCAGCTATGTTGCTCGCTAACGTTCAGTCTCTGGAGAACAAAGTAGGTTACTTAAAGCTGGATGTAACATCAAATCTGAGACATGGCTACGCTCCTTTATTTCTGATGATGTGGGGATGACAACATTCCGTTTGGTCAGTGGTAAAAGCAGATTGGGCGGTGTTTGCATCTACACTAATAACAGTCTGTCCTGGGAGGACCATCTGATTCAGCTACAGGAGGTGCACCACCACATCAGATTGGCTGGACTTCTCCAGCCAATCTGATGTGGTGCTTATTAACTCCAAGAAGTGTACTGTAATCCAGAGAGAAGTGGAGTATTTGGGTTCCACCTCATTCTGCCTCAACTTTCATCTCCACTGTAAATCCAGCCGCAAAAGGCCGCCTTGTTACAAGGCTCAAATACACTGGATAGAGCCTATACAAATATTAAAGCAGCATTCAAAGCAGTACCTTTCCCCCACCTTGGCTTATCAGACCATCTTTCTGTAATGCTAATTCCTGCATATGAGCCCCTGCTCATCAGAGGAAAACCCCTTGAGAAGCAGGTGAGAATTTGGCCTGCAGGATCCGTGTCAGCATTGCAGGACTGTTTTTAATGCACAGACGGCGACATGTTCAGGGAAGCTACAACTGCAAACAATCACACTCATGTTGAGTAGTATGGCAAATCAGTGTCTACGTACATCCTGAAGTGCATGGATGACGTCTCTGTGACAAAGATCATCACCACAAGGGCAACTCAGAAAGCCTGGATGATGAAGGAGGTGCATAAGATGCAGAAGGCACAAAATATGGAGACAGAGAGTTTCTCAGGTGAGCCAGAGCCGACCTAAACTGTGCCATCAGAGTTGCAAAATGTGCCTATGTTCAGAAAATTCAGTAATTTTCAACGAATCAGCAAACACCAAGCGTATGTAGCAACCTTTCAGGACAATCACAGACTACAAGACTGCTCCTTTGTCTTGTGACGATGGTGCAGACTTTCTGAATGCACTTTGGTCATTTTGAAGCCCTCAACTACACTGCTGTGAGAAAATCCACTCCTCAACCAGGTGAACAGATACTCAGTTTGGAGACAGCTGATGTTTTGAGGACCTTGAGAAGACTTGACATGCTTTATGCATGCAGAATCTTGATAACATACAAGGTCTGGTTCTCAAGAACTGTGCTAACCAGCTGGCTCACATCCTCACTGGCATCTCACAAAGCAGTGCTGTCATTCCATTCTGCTTCAAGATGGCCATCATCATTCCAATGCCCAAACAACCCACGATTTCATCACTGAATGACTATCACCCTGCTGCACTCACTCCCATCACAATAAAATGTTTTGATAAGCTGGTGAAGGATCACGTCATCTCAAAACTTCCCTCCTCTTTTGATCTTCTCCAGTTTGCATGTCACTCCAGCTGTTGCGCAGAGGACGCTGTTTCCACCACACGGCACCTGATCCTGAAACATCTGGAGGAGAAGAACACTCATGTGTGTGAATGCTGTATCTGGACTTCGGCTCAGCATTCAACACAATTATTCCCCAGCACCTGGTGGGAAAACTAGCTCTCCTTGGGTTCTACACATCCCTGTGCAAATGGCTACTGGATTTCCTCAGAGACAGACCCCAGCCTATGAGGGCTGGTAAAAATACAAGTCTCCCTCTACACTGGCTCCCCCTTTCTGTGTACTGATCCCACTGCTCTTCACCTTGACGACCCATTAGGAACCACATCATCAAGCATGCAGACGATACAACAGTGGTGGGTCTCATCAGGGACAACAATGAACTGACCTACAGAGAGGAGGAGACACATCTGGTGGGCAAACCATCTAATCCTGAATGTCAACAAAATGAAAGAAACTGTTGTTGATTTCAGGAAAAATAGGCCAATTCACACCCCTTCTTATCAATGATGCTGCAGTGGAGCAGGTCAGGACATACAGATCTCTGACACTTTGACCTGGTCTCTCCAAGTCTCTGGTCTGGTGAAGAAAGCTCAGTAATGTCTGGACTTTTTATGTCAGATGATGTAAAAATCCTCCTCCCATTTTCACCACAGAGGAACAATAGAGAGTGTACTTGATTGTCAGCAGCTGCATGGCTGCATGGTTTGGAGCATAAAACACCTGTGACTGGCAATATGTATAGAGAGAGGTGATGAGGACAGTGAAGAAAATCATTGACACTTGGCTTCCTTCCATACTTGACACTGCTCACTGTTGCCGCCTGTCCAGGGCTTGGCGATAAGACCACCTCTACTTTCACTATCTCTTGTTGGCTGCAAGAGAAGACGTAGGCCTTTACTGAAAGTAGAAAAACAGTTTTACACTTTGAAGTCCATCAGGGTAATGAAATCCAACAAATTAAAAAAAAGCTCAATATTTTGTCCATAAATTGGACCCAAACGGGCCTGTATGATCATAAACTACAGTTGTAAAAGAAAGAGTTCCTTGCAGGTTTTTCCACAATAACTTCTTATACATCACATTTCAGCATCTAAAGCTTTACTCGTGTAATCATGTCAAAACCAGGGTGAATAAAAATTTTTCCTCTTTAAATACTCTACAGCTCCTGAAGAATCACTAAAGGTCTCATCTTACTGTCCACAAGAAGTGGACTTTACTAAAGGCATCATAGTGACTTAGAACATATTTGCTAAAACGTTCATTTCAGAATTTTCACATTGACTTTATTTGTGCTGCATGTAGTCTGTGGCAGCTTTAATATTGGGTCTCACTAAGAAACCTGAAATATATTCAGTGATGTAAACTCTGGTGTTTGTGTTCATGCAGAACGTGGTGATGCTCATGAGCGACTTTGTGGACTGGCTCATCCCGGACATCCCCAAGGACATCAGCTTCCAGATCCACAAGGAGAAGCTTCTCATGTTGGACCATTTTATGAAAGAAGAAGGGAGAAGACGAGACAATCACAACTATGACAGATACACCAGCCCCTCGTCGGGTAATGCCAGCCCCAAACAGCCCCGTTCACGCCCCACTTTCCATGCAAGAGCTGGCTGGTAACGTTTCATCATCGGCAAGGCTTCTCCTGCATTTCCATTGATTGGAAATTTTAAAATATCCCTGATTTCATCCCGTCAGAATTCTGTCACTGGATGGTTTGCCAGAACTTTCCATCTTAGATGTTATTCATATCACACCCTCAGTCACTGACCAAGAACTCTGTAAATGGCGTCCTGTCGCCGATGCACAAATCTGCCAAACTTATTCATTAGAGAGGAAGAAGCCATTAAGGGTCACGGCGGGACCAAGGTCAGGTTTACTCTGAGGAAGCTGTGCCACCTCTGCCATGGGACCAACTCCTTTCAATCTGACAATCTGAAACTCCGTCCAAACGATTATTGTTTTTTTCCTTATCTTATTTCTGGGAATGGTATCCAGATATCCTGAGATGTATCCAACTTCTTTGTTGGACATAAGTGTACAAACACAGGGATTTATTGACCTATGTTTTAAAACATTTAGGATGTACTTGCACATGCACATTGATATCAGAATTAGAAGCTGGTATCAAATGGCTTTTGGCATCTTTTTCTTCAATAATTACTCATATGTTATAAACACTCTGTGGTGTTGGGCTTCAAGTGTAGCTGTAGATTTTATGTGCCAGGAGAAAGGGAACCATCATTATTGAGGTAGATGTGAATAGTTTTAATGCCTGATTAACTTTAGTCTGTTGAGAGCAACAAGTTTATAATAATTACTATTTTTAACATTTATCATAAGCATTTTAGCAGACAGTAAAAAGCACATGATATTCTGCTTGTTTGTGATTGTTTTACTTGAAGAACACAAAACAAATGACTTCAGGACCTTTAATGTTGCTAACTTTGGATGTAGAGTTTCAGATAGTAGAAATCATATCAGAAGTTAGTCAAGCATTTTCTCTATGAAGATTCAAAAACTTTCTAGAAAATGATAAAAGCAAAAGAAAAACAAGCTTTTCCAAATACTAAACACACTCACATGAGGCGGCTGTGTTTATGTCTAATTTCTTACCTTCAGCATTAGTAAAGATTGATTGAAAATGAAATTATGAAATAACTGTATATTGGAAAAACACTGTTAACTTTTGTTTTAGATTTAACTTTGTTACAGTGGATTTTCCATTTGCTCACCTTAAAGACTTTTGTAACATAAAGCTAAAAATAGAATCCATCTTTCAGGCTGCAGAAAAACTGGAATTTCAACTGAAAAACATCTGAGTGTTTTGAAGGTAAAAATTCTTTAATGTATCAGAAACGGTGCTAAAATTATATTTAGCTATGTGATTATATTCAATGTGTGTGTTGACTAAACCAATATTATACATAACCAAAAGGTCAATTACACCATAAAAATGTTGTGCAGCTCCAGCTCTTCTCAGCCTTCAGTCTGAACGCAAAGCGAGGATCACCAGAACTAACTCTGCCTTATAATCTACAAACTGGGATTGAAACAGTTAACTGATTAACTTATCGTCCACCCATCCAATGTGCCGCTGTATACCAGTGAAACCTGATGAAGCAGGGCTTTTTCATCATTATCTTGCCTTATATTCAGTACATAAAATAATTTTTGATTTGACTGTAGTCTGCATCCTTTTACCTGTCTTTTCTCAAAGACTGAATAGTTTTGTGTTTTTCTAATTGCTAAAGCAAAATGTGGGAGTGACTGGAAATTGCACCGAAGAGTGGAAGTGGAATAGGGTCAGTGTGTACTGTCCGACCAATCTCTAACTGAGGGATTCAAGCAGTTCTTATTTCAGCTCCTGCCTCAGACTGATGGAATGTATTTGGTTTTTTTGTTATAAAATTATGTGAAATGCATTCGAAATAGAAATGTTGTCTTTTGATTAGATTAGCATGACGTTCCACATATTAAAGGGACCAATGACATAACAAACTTTTATTCATCTCACTTGGTGTTAACACTCAAGAAGAAACCATCAGATGATCTGTTTGCTGTGTAGAAAAGCCTGGACAAGCACATCATTTTCAAACATCTTGTCAGAAGAAATGTTCCAATCTTTTTAATGAAATATTCTTCCTGTTTTTTTTCCTACATGTTTACATATTTTGAGGATGCTATACAGTAATAGTATAGAACAGGAACAGTATGTAAGAGCCTCGTTAAGCACAAGTGCTTCTGGTCAGATTCAACCTTGCCCCATGCCCTTTTCCTTGTCTCTCATTGGTTGTATTGAACAATTGTTGTAAAATGATTGTCTGTTTTAGTGTGTGCCAAAGCTCTTTTTCAACAAGGGTGAGAGTATCTGCATGTGAAACCAACAACTTTGTCTTTTATATTGTCTTTCTTGTTTGATCATATTTAGGATGTGCAAATAAACCATGGTTCCCAATGCTGAGGTTTGTGGGCTTTGTCCTGATTGTGGCTTTATTCATATGATCAACTGTATTTTCTTGGAATGAACAGAGTTAAACATTTTCATAAACAGTTTTGCCAAAAGTGGTTCACAACTATGACAGGCGAGTTGTGATAATGGCAATAAGGCCTTCTGATCTCCAAGGTTCTGAAGCTGAACACTAAGTGGTCAGAGTCCTGGGTGGATGTGGCGTCAAACTGTGGATTATCATCACTGTACCTCCGGGTTTCTGCAGAAATGCTTCAGACGTTATCATGGTCATTCAGGTGATCGGTTGTCTCTTTCAGAAGCAGATGCTGGTCCACTAATATATGTGTTGAATACCAAAAATGTTCAACACATACATGATAGTCACTTCCCCTTGGGACCAATTTCTATTCTTCTTCAGAATGTATCATAAATTAGTTTCAACTATAAAACTATCAATGTTTATGCATGTGTATTGTATTTATAAAAGTCTGTAAACTAAAAATTAAATAAATTAAATTAATTAATTAAAAAAATTAAATTTGAAATCCTTGAAAGAAAACCTGGATCTAAGATTCCCAGACAAAAACCAGGATGGTTAACAAATCATTGATTGTCAATCAGTTTATTCACTTCATTTAACAAATGTCGTCAAGTCACAAACATTATTTACTGTACACAACATGTACAGGTATGCAGTGTGTCCCCTCAACCATTAGTCAACCAAAACTCAAATCGGTTTATTTATGTGGTGTAGTTCACAGAAAGCCCCTTTCCAAGCCAACTTACAGAACAAATAACCAGCTCTATCACAAAGACTTCAGTTTAATTCTGTAGATGGTAAAAAGTTTTCTATTATCAGGGAAGCCACTGTTTAAGACAAGTATATTCAGGTATTAGATGTGACTTTGAAGGACCTACTTTATCATCTCCTTATTTCTATAAACAGAAAAATACGTTTTTCTCCTCTCTAGCAGAGGCGAAACATTGACTAAATTATTAAAAATGCCTCCAATAAAGAGTCAGGAGTTTAGCTTGGTTTGAGGTAATAGATTCTGATTTATGTTTAGAAGATTATTTTAAGGAAATTAATAAGGATTTCCTTATTAATCCTTCTCAGATGAATAAGGATCTAAGATTGCTGTGTTTATTGATGTAGAAAAGCATACAATATGTTATGGAGAGAAGGGTTAATGATTAAATTACATCAGATAGGTAGGAGGTAATATGTTTTATTGGTTATAGGATTTTTTATGAACTATTCAAGTCAAAATATGATCTCACGTTTCACAACCATGTAAAGTAGAAAATGACAATGATATTTTTAAAAAATTATCAATTAGTTTTGGAAAAACACTTTTTGATAATGATGGAGCATTATGGAAAAGGGGAAGAAATGTAGAATTTCTTATTTCTAAACTTCAGGAGGCATAGATAAAGTGGGTAAGTGGGGTTTTAAATTTTCGATTGAGAAGACAAAAGTAATGTTTTTTACAAATAAAAACATGGGGTTGATAAAAAGTTGTATTTATATGGGAAAGAGTTAGAAAGGGTTAATTGTTTTTATTTTTTGGGAGAAGTTTTTTTTCTTTTCAAAAGAAACTGACTTGGGAAAATCACATAAACATATGGAGAAAAGTAAAAAGGTTCTTAACATTATGAGTGGTTTACCTGGGTTTATGTGTCACTAATTCAGTCAAGAATCGATTGCGGAAGTGTGGTGGATGGTTCAGCGGCTAAAACTAGGTTAAAAAAAGTAGATGTTATTCAAGCTAGTGCATTGAGAATTTGTTTAGGGACAATTAAATCAACTCTAATATGTGCTTTACAAATAGAATCAAAAGAAACGCCACTATGTATCAGAAGACAACAGATCATGGTTAATTACTGGATAAATTTAAAAGGACATAATGAAGATCATCCAGTTAAGAAATATTGGAAAATTGTTGGAAAGAGGAAGGAGCAAAGTAATAGTTTTGGGTGGGTTGGGGATGCCAGAGCAAAAACACTGAATGTATAGAAGAAAGAATTTAGTCCAACAGTATTGTGGCCTTTGAGACCTACATGGACATAGAAATATATTAATATAGACAGAAGAACAGTATCAAATATTAAGGAAAGAAATCTAACAGATATTTTCCAAGAATTTTATAATCAAATGCAAAATAAATATTATGATTACTTGTAAATTTATACTGATGGTTCGAAAGACCCAAAAAATGAAGCAACCAGTATAGCAGTAGCGATTCTTGAATTAAAGATAAATATTTCAAAAAGAACATCTAACTGTCTCAGTATATATGCAGTAGAATTATGTGCTATATCATTAGCTTTAGAATGGCTGGAAGATACTAATATAAATTAAATAATAATAAATAATTATTCATCATCTGCATTGTTGAGTATTGAAAAAAAATAATCACAATATATTATATGCAGTTATGGCTGGTCATCACAGAATATGTGAACAAAATAAAAATGTAATATTATTTTGGACTCCTGGTCATGTTGGTATTTTGGGTGATGAAAGAGCAGAAAGGTTGGGTAAAGAGGCTATTAACAAATAAGATATTGATATACCAATAAAGTTATCTAAATATGGAAGCAAAAGTACAATTTGGAAAGAAGATATGGAAAATTAGGAGGGATAATGAATTAAATAGAAGCATATAAGGATACAAAATCCAGTTGGTGTAGTAAAGATCAGAGGAATAAACAGGAGGGAGGAGACGACTATAAAGAACTGGTCACAATTTTTAAATGGGGAAACATCTTACTGGTTTATGGAGTTGGTGTAATACTGTAGAAATGATGGACATGTTTTTATTAGTTGTTTGATTTTCAATGATCAATAATCAGAAGATTACTGAGTATCTTATAATGGGGGTTCCTCTCAGCTCGAAGAGGAACGCCCATCCTGACCCTGAACCAACCAGCAGGCGGAAGTGACTGGAACGAGCTGCTGGGTCAGGATCACAGGCGGCGGAGACATGAGCGCTTCAAACTTTATGTCCGTTCTGCTGGACATTTCAAATAAGCTCAAAGAGGAAAACCTAAAACAACTCAAATTTCTAGTTCGAGACGACATTGGGAAACAAAAGTTGGAAAAGATCACAACGGGACACCAACTGTTTGAGATTCTGACGGAAAGAGGCCAACTCGGACCCGACAGAGCAGACTATCTCTGCCAGCTTCTGAGGCAGGTCCAGCGAGATGATCTGTCCGAGAAGCTGAGCAACTGGCAGGTCCAGCAAGAAAGTCTCAAATACAACTTGAGCGACACCGAGAGAGGTAAAGACACTTGGAGAACTCGGTTTCACTTTCTGTCCTGGTCAGGCCAGAAAGTGTTCAGTTACTGTAACACCAGAGGGCGCTGTTCGGTAGCTGGGCTGAGAAACGACATTTATCAGAAAATGTCTTTAAGTTGAAGCAAAAAACATGAAACCTTTTTCATGTGACTGACTTTATTGTCCAGTATATGAATCATTTTACCACAAAATGACGCATCAGGAATAACATCTTGACAGTTTGTTATCTGGGGGAAAAAAATGACCAAACTGGAGCTTAAAGGAACCCTGCTGGGATTTCCTTCCTGAAGTCATGTTAACACCAAGTTAATGTTAGATTCAACCTAAGAGCCTTTATATGTGCCAGACAATAACATGTCTGTCAGTGTGTCTCAAGGCAGATCACAATACAACTATAAAATTGTGTTTTAGTCCACTGTTATGATCTAAAGAAAATTGTTCTCACAACCAGGAAAATCTGTCCAGGTTGCATGTCAGTAAGGATGTCAGTATCGGATCTGAACATGGTACCAAACAAATAAGCTCTTCAGTTTATTTGAGCTTATTAAACTCATCAAAAAAAGAGCTTATTTGTTTGATGTTGCCATCCAGGTTTAGTTAGATGGCAACAAAAACATTGGATTTAATTACAGAAAATAATCATTATAACACTAGCAAATTGATTTGATTTCCATGGGAGTAAAATGTGGAAATATAAAAGACATAAACTGGGAAGGAATTTGTAGTAACGTTACAACAAAATAAGGGAAAAAAGAATATGCAAGTGCTTCTGTCATAATGTATCTATTAAATAGTTTATGTAAAATCAACTACAGAGCTTTTATGTGTCTTCTGAATTGGTTGTTTAAAGTTCAAAAACCTACTTCTATCCATATTATAGCATTTGGAGTATACTGTAATCAATTATTAATCAAGATTAGCATCAGTATTGTTTTTTTTCCCTCAAGACAAACTAGAAATTGCCATGGAGGTGATCAGAGACAACCTGGGGAAGAACTGGCGCAAACTCGGCCGCAAACTACAACTGGGGGAGACCAAGCTGGACTCCATTGCCACACGGCATCCCACTGATCTGGAGGAGACCGCCCTGGAGCTGCTGAAGGAGTGGAAGAAGATTAGAGGACCTGAACTCCAGACAAAGGAGCTGATAGCAGCTCTGAGAGACTGTCAGCTCAATTTAACTGCTGATAAAATCCAGGATAAACTTGAGATGAAGGGATTAGCCATCTCAGATTAGAACAGCATCACCTTAGAGGCACAGAGGAAACCTGGTACTTTATGAAACAGATTATGTTTGTAGAAATGAACAAAATGATTTTTGTAAACATCTGCTTCCTAACAGTTGTCTAACATTTACTATATGCCAGTAATGCACTTCATTTACTGGAACACCAGAGGGCGCTGTAGGGTAGCTGGTTTATGTAAAAACATTATTACCGTTTATACATTAATTTCCTGATTTCCAATAAGGATAGGAAATATAAATGCAAACATTTCTATTGTTGTAATTTTTTTCAGCAACATAATTCATCAGTTTAGATTAGTTCAGAGAAATGTTCCCTTCATCAACAACAAACTGGATGTAAAGATGGATGATTTTTCTTTTCCCAATGGCCAAGAAGCATTGAAATGCTATTGTTTCAATAATTTAATAAAGATTTCAGACATATCTAACTGTTTTTTGAAGAATCCCCAGTTATCAAATGATAATCCAGTCCACCTCTTTTAGATTTTGGACTCCTGGATCCATTTTGTCAAAGATTCTTAGTCCTCCCAGAGAGGTGTTGTCTTAGCCTAAAAATTCCTGCAAAGGAGTCGCAGATTCAGACAGATTCAGTCAGCTGCCAAGAGACACCGAGAGAGGAGCTATTAAAAAAAACACAGAAAAAATGCTATTTTAATGAGGTGTTTTTAACCCTTTTTGCTAAATGTGTCATTATCTTCTCATTATGTGTTTAGTTGATACATGAGACAAAATGAAGTAAAGAAAATCTGCAGCAGTTGATAATTTACTGATCACACAGTTTAGACTGAATTTATGAAAATTGAGTCATGATGATGCAAAAACTTAAAATGAAATGAATTGCTAACCAGCATCAATATGTTTGATCCCACCTTACATTCACATCATTATTGTCATTTGTCACATTGTTCCTTTTTAGCTCCTCCTTTCCACTCTTAACATTGTGTCTTGTTAGTACCTCTCATAAGGCCTAAGACGCTCTGTGAATAGATTTTATTTTGACAAGCTGAAGTTCCTTATAAATTCTAAGAATTTTCATTTAGGGCTAAAGGTAGGAGATATTGTTAGTCTTAGGATACAAGCCCTGATAATGAAACATACACAAGATGGGAAGATGAATGGAGCCAAATAAAAGGCAATCCTGGAAATGAAATGAAGAGTCTTGATAACAGAACAGAGCTTCAAAACATAAACCTGAAGACTTTCAGCAGCTATTGTAAGAACACATGGTTTTACCAAACATCAACGCCTTCTGGCTGAATATAATACATGCCACACTTTTCAGATTACTTGAAAAAAGAAAAAAAATCAGTGCATAATTGTTTCACATTCATTTTATTACTTTATTTTATTTCTCAAAAAATCCTAATGAAATAAATTAAACTTTGTAACCTGAATGTAGCCACAGTCTGTTGGTAGTTCCAATTTCTTGCTAGTTAGAAAGCAGCTAATTATTGTTTTGGCCATGCTCTATTTGGTTTTTATTATAGTATATTATTATTGTAATTATTTCATCTCTATCAGTGAATATTTATTGTCAAATGAATTAGGTTATTAGCAGAACTCGACTGTATGCTGAGGGTTTTGTAGATATCAGGAGCATGAAAGCAGGAATGCATTAAAACATTGGTCATCAAGATCCGGAGTTTGGTTCCTCCGGCTTACTAATGCTCATTTATGTGAAGATATATGTTGCAGCCAATGTGTGTAATTTTGATCACTTCACTCTAGAAAATGTATAAAATCTCTGATTAAAAGTCCTGATTTAATGGCATTAAATTCCACACTGGGGATGTTGGCTTCTCACTAGAACTGCTGAGTGTTCAATCAAACCTTCTGCGCTAAATAGAAGCTTCATTATAATTGGATCGTGAAGAATGCTTCAACAGCTCTAATCATTTTGAATGAAACTTTATCTTTATTTCCAGTATTTTCTTTCTTCTCATTTTGCTTCACATTCACATCAGCATTTGATACTTTTGAGTTGGCAAATCCATGCCTCCTTCCTTTGCATGTTCTCAGGTCAACAGCTTTGTAGGTCACAGATGAAGTTTCTGCAAAACAAATTCACTTTAGTGATGGAGCTTTGTTGAACCAATGATAATAAACGTAGGGCAGCTGGTCTCTGACCATCAGTAACTGCTCAGTTAGATGCTAATGTTAACAGTATATGAAGAAAACAGCAACCCACAGTGGTAAAACACTTTTACCACCTCTTTGTTGTGGTTACTACTTTTCTAAGCATCAGAATGACCTTTACACAAATCGAACAGGCTACTGTTATGGTTGTTGACAGTAGATGGCAGTCGTCAGATGTGTGTAAACTATTTGTCAGGTTTGGTCAAACTATGCAAGAGATCCTCATATTTGATTATTTTTAGATCATCCGTTCTCCCCCAAAGCCTCAACAAATAAACAAAACTCTAATGTTTAGTTATCATCTGGTTTGATGTCAGTTTAAAATCCCTTAAGAACAGCTTTATAAAAGCTCTAAGCTGAGCTGAGAGCAGATAGGCTTCTTCATCTCATGTGTCAAACTGAGGAAGATCCACTTTTTTCTTCCCCTATGTTTAATCACACCACCTAGAGTACAGTGAGAATGATATAGTGGTAATAGTGTACAATTTATTACACTTACAGCATTTATAGAGTCTGTTCAGCCTGTCAATATCATTCTGGCTCATCTGTGTGGCCTTGCCAAAGGACACATTGCTGTAAGGAATGGGCTCCATGGTGGGAAGGTTGTTCTTGGAGAAGGCATACCTGAAGAGAGGCAAGTTCCACACAGACAGGTGATCACAGCCAACACTCCCACTCAACTCTTTAATGGGTAGAAATATCATTGAGGCTAAAATGCTACAGCTCAGCCATGAGTCTTCTTAGTAATGTCTAAGTCAGAGTGAGATGTCAGCCCTCCACAGACTCTTTGATTAGGCCTTGAAACAGCTGCTATTCTGGTGTATTCTAGCCTACTTTGCAGTGGAGAATTAGCTTTCTCCAATATGCATTTTCATATACTTCTAATTTATAGTAGCAGAAATTCAGTAGTGTTCTGTGTGAGCATGTGACAGAATTTCTAATGTTTTGATATTTTCTTTTATTAAAGATCCAATCAAGGACAACATCAACTTGTGACTATAAAACCTATGTTCAAAACAATGATTGCTCTGTGTCTCACATGTAACATGGTTTAACGTGCCGTTCTTGATTAAATAAATGTGAATTGGAAAAAATGACCTGCTGATTTAAAATCTACATTTAAAGAATCAAAATGGACTGGTGAAGGCAAATATTTTAAGTATATTTAATAAAAAAGCAAATTGTTTCTTTACCTCTCGTATTGCATGACAGAGTTGTAATCATAAGGAGTTCCCTGGTTCAGAGTGTTAATCTTATAGAAGTTGTACTCCATGCCTACAGACAATATAGGAGAGATGCATAGTTTTAGGTTTGACTGAAACAGGTTTCTGTGCCTCAGTGTAGAACTGGTACGGTCCAAACTACAGACTGGCTTGAAGTTCAGAGAGAAAAAAAATAGTATGAATACTGAGCATGCTGCACCTCTGCAGCATCTCAGCCACTTCTTTACATCATTCTGCTTCAAGACTTGTTCTGCTAAATGTTGCAGCACTTTGCATTCACAGCAACAGTGTCTAAGGACAGTCATTACTTTCATGTTTGCTCCATGTTTTTCTCATAAGAGTCATTAATAATGTGTAGGTTTACAAATTTAAACATTTAGATTTTATGAAAATATGCTTCTATAAACAGACTATGATTAATTGTAGCGTAATGCAAGCAAACATAATTAAAAATATAGTTAAAGAACATTAGATTGAATTGCACCCCATGTTCTAATCTGCCACCCGCTGGTTAGTTGGTGAGTCAGATTAGTTTTCTAGTTTGCCTTCATACATCCTGAAAACCTTTCCTTGGTAGAAAATCAATTTAGTTCCACTGGTTTCAATATCTCAGACTGATCAGGGGTTAGGCGCAGGCCGCTTCCAATTAGTGCACAGGGGGACAATGGAGCTAAAAAAAAACCTTTACAGAGACCTCACTCAGTCACAGTCATAATGAAGTGAAATAAAAAGATTGTTGAGCTCATCTCAACAATCTTTAAAGTATTGTCCCATCAGTGTATTTCAACCAGAGGACTACCAACTAACAACCAAGCTCTCATAAACCAGTGATGGGCAGTGGATGATGGAAGTGCGTCACCTTCAATGATGTTGTCCCAGTGCACTCTGATGTGGTTGTCCCTGTCAGAGCGAGTCTGCTCGTGGTTGAAGCCCAAGGCATGCAGCAGCTCATGCTGGACGGTGCTGTGGTACAGGCAGCCCTGGCGACTTAGAGACACCGTCTGACCTCCACCCACACGGCCCACATAGGAGTAGCAGCTGCAACCACACACTCAGCTCAGAAGTCCATTGCAACAGAAGCATCCAACATCCAACACTGCAGGAAACCTGATTTTGACTAACCAATCAGTTTTATACCAGCCCTGCAGATCCCAACCAGTAGGCTGATTAGCCAGTCTTAAGCTCATCTGAAAGTGTGGATTTTAGCTCAGCATTTAGAATTACCACTCTGAACTAGCATTCAATGAGGAAATAAACAAAAATGAGACGCACCCGTTCCTAGATTCAATGCTCAACCACTCATGGTCACCATTCTGGTAGGGCCTGAAGCGGATGCAGGAGACCATGGAAAACGACTCCAGCCCACGAACAATGATCTCTCTCTCTCTGTCAGCTGTCACCATCAGGAAACATTGAAATACCAGATCCATCAGGTACAGGTGGTTTCAGATCAGCTGTTCATCTTTGTGTTCTCAGTTCAGTGGGAAAACCAATGAGCTGCTGCTTACAGTAATGGTTAGCAATGTAGTAGGGGATGTAGACCTTCCCATCAGTGTATTTCAACCAGAGGCAACCATTGGAGGTGCAAGGGTCAGCATTTCTGTCCGCTTCAAACCGAACAGCAATGTCTCCTCCGATGAGAGCCGGTTCATCAAAGTCAGGAGCTGCCAGACACACACAGCTACAGTTACATCATTTGGTTGCATGACCAGGTATTTCCTTGGAGTGGATATTTTGTGCATCAGATAAATGTGAGCATTGCTGACTTTAGTGTTGACCTACTGCGATCTCTGTTGGCTCTCTCCAGGAGCTCACCAACAGACAGCTCCTGGGAGGTATCCACCTCCAGGCTAGCAACCTCTGTACGAAATGAAACATTTAGATAACACTCAAGAGCCTTTCAGCTTTAAAAACGAGAAAAGAGTGCTGATGATTTCTAACTTACCTTCCTGTCCTCAGTCACCACAGCACAAAAAAGGCAAAAAAGGATTGTTATACATGCATATCAGAGACGAGCTGTTGAATTAGCTTTTGTACCATCAGCTGAAAAAGTTGTGTTTTAATAATTTTATTAGCATATCTACATTCAAAATATTTTAATAAGTGTTTTATGTCTTTACTAAAATATATTTTGTTGTTTCAAAACATTAAATACCAAGAATTCCTCCTGGCATTAGGAAAATTGTCAGATAGTAACCTTTCTAATCTACTACAGAGCAACAATTTCCAGTTCTGAGCAGCTGGCGCTGCATGCCAGCACTGGCCATGATTACCTCAGCCCAGGAGGAAGACAGAAGCACCAGAACCACAAAAGACCAAGACAAAACCTGCATGGTTGCAACAGACCTGTGAGAGACAAAACATGGCCATAAAACTTGCAACTGCTGCTTCTCTGTATGCTAGCTGTCAGCGGTACACAGAGCCATGTTGCTGTTGGATTTGTGAATCTTACCCAAGAGCCAATAACTTTGTGCCAGCAAGGGAGACGTTTTATACTCACCATCCAGCCAAATGCAAATAAACATTTGAGTAAAAGTGCAAACATTGCAGCACACCTTTATCAGAGAAAGCTGAAGTTTCTGGTGTTTCTTCTGGGTTATTTGCACAGGTGTTTTCAGAAACAGGCTATCAGTGTGGAACATCTCACCCTCAACTGCTTACTGACTAATAGCTCATTTTTGCTGTCCACACAAAATCTGCATCTCCTTTTTTAAACTTCTCATCAGAAGTTACTGCAAGACAGTTGTATTTGATGGACTCTTTCATCTTTATGTTTTCTTTATTAAGTTTTTTTCTCTTTTGCTTCTGTCAGATGTAGAGATACTATGATGATACCAACTGCTGCACAGAGGACACTGTTTCCTCCATACAGTACCTGAGCCTGAAACACCTGGAGAAGAACACTCATGTCGTTGTTTGTGGATTTTTGCTCACCGTTCAGCACAATCATCCCCAGCACCTGGTGAGCAAACCAGCTCCCCTTGGGCTCTACACGCTGCTGAGAAACTGGCTGCTAGATTTCCTCACAGACAAAACCCAGTCTGTGAGGGTTGGGAAAAATACTTCAAGGTCATCTCCCTCAGCTCTGGCTCACACTGCTGTGTTGAAGAAGAAAGTGGGACACAAACTAAACCCTTGTTCACAAAGTTTTGTGTTTTTTATTTCTTTGTTTTATTTCCCTCAGAACTGGCTCAGTATATTGATCCCACTGCTCTTCATCTTGATGACCCTTTAGGAACCTCATCCTTAAGTATGCAGATGATACAACAGTGGTGCACAGCAACAAACAGAGAGGAGGAGACACATCTGGTGGGCTGGTGTGATGCAAACCATCTAATCCTGAATGTCAACAAAATAAAAATGATTTTGATTTCATGAAACAAAAGCCAAGTTACACACCCCTCTACATCAGTGTATTATTTTCCATTGACATTAAATAAATCCTTTTTGTATTAGAACAATTCTTTACTGTCATACCACTTGTGTCTACTTTCAAATGACTCATACAAGTACATACTAACAGCATATGGTTTGGTCTGGCTGTTTCACAGTGGATGGGTGGGTGAGGGTGGGTCCGTCATTCAGAGCTGTGGTGAACTGAATGTTCCAGACTGATAAGCCCAGTTTTTTTGCAGCAGAGAAACAGGTGTTTAAAATTATATATAACATAAATGTTCACAATTGATTTAACAGATATGATAATAATAAAAAAGGTCCACATTAAATGTTAATTAAAAAAAGATTTTATTTTAGAATATTTAGAAAAGGTATGCAAAAATATATAATATGCTCCATGTAATAGTAAAATCTGTGTCAGTGATTCAGTATAACAGAATGGCAGGAAAATATTTCCATTGCATTGTTGTTGGGTTTTTTTCTTTTTAAAGTGTTTTTTCTATGCAGTCAAACCATGTTTGTTTTCTTCATGCTAATGTCTTCATTTAGATTTGTAGTTTTGAAGCCGGTTGATTCATTTAGTCAAATTATGAGTTTTACACAACAATGTGACTCCAGAAAACATTGCATGCACCAGATTTCTGCAACAGACTCTTCCTCCTTTTTGTTACAACATTCAGACATTATTCCTCTGTTTCTGCTTGCTGCATTATGAGAAGCTGTTGCAGCAGACATTTTCATAACATCAGAACCTACTGCCTGTGAACTAGTTATTGGAAATGAATCACATTGCCAAACATCCAATCATTAAGTCATTTGTGCAGAGTTTGGACTTAAGTGAGATATTGTTCAGTTTGTTTCATATTACAGCTGACTGATTTGAATGGATAGTTGTATTAAATAGTTAACATAGTATGTAACTTTGTTTGATTGAGGAGGATCATACTAAACTGAATATTTATTGGACTGACTTATTGACTTGGAATAAATAAAATTATAAATGTATGTTTTTGCTTTCATTTGGATGTATTCTGAATACCAGATTATTTATCCGGGATAATACAAATGAACTTAATCAAATCTTATTCTTCACTACATACAGAGTATGCAATGTGCAATATAATGATAAAATTTCTTCCTTGGCAAAAGCGGGATGTTACAGAAAACAAAATGCTTCCCTGACCTTAGTATCCAGGCAACAGAGACGATTTGCCATTGCAGCTCTGCTAATCCACCTCTTTTGCTTTTAGAAGAAAGTCGGCAGAGAGAGGCTGGAGTCTGCGATATGATCCTTGATCATGATGGAAGAGATGGTTTGAACTTCCTCCTCTCTCTCTGGTCCTGCTTTGTATCCATGAAGTCTCGTCTTCACCTGCTCTGGGGTTTGGGGTCATAATTCATTTTTAATTGGAGCTTTTGAGATGCTAACCAGTTCCTACCAGTTGTGAAACAATACCTTGTTGCTATGGTTATGCAACAAGTATCAATAATTATATTCAGTTCGAATTATATCAGGACCTTGTTATTTGTTAATAAATATGTTAGAAGCCAAAAACAATGCAAATATTTTCTAGAAAGAAATGTTTATACATGCACTTATTGACTTTTCTGACCTGAAAAGTCAATAAGAAATTCAGGATTTGCCAAGATGTGGAAAAAGTTGTTTTAAGTATTTAGGCTGAGAGAAAACAGATTCCTGGAAACTTTCATATCAGTTCACCGTGAAGTGAGCCCAGGAATCTGTTTCAGCCAAACAACTTGGATTGGTTGAGAACTCTAGACACACATAAAGCAGACAGGCTCTAATATAAATGCACCCTGCACTAAGTGAGAATTTTGGGTTCCTAGAGATGTGTTTGACGATGGACCTTGTGTGAAGCACGTCCGCTAGAAGATCCCTCCACATTGGCCCCAAAAAAACAAGCAAAAACATAGTCTAAAGTGACAATTCCTTTTTGTTATTTGCCTCTACAATACGACAGCTACTCTCTACAATAGTTCTCAAAACTAATTTTACATGGGTTTCAATATACTTTATTTTATTGTGTGAAAGTTTTATCCTGTGGGGATAAGAGAAAATTCACAATGATTTTAAACTACAGTGACTGCAGACAAATGATTGGAGGTGGTGTAGTGCAGAGCCATTACTTTGCTGTTGCAGTATGATGTGTGGTGGGGGATGGAATGTAGGTGGCATGGCTTGGACAGGGCACTGGGCCCCGGTCCCACTGGGACACTGGGGCACTGCACTGCACTGCACCCTACGTCTCTCTCTGAAGTGTGGACTCACAACCAAAATGGTGGAACTGGTCACAGTTTAGGCATTTGTGCTAAAGTACAACTACAACAATAAAAAATCAATTTTAGATGTACTGTTCAAATGTGTTTTGTTATGACTTGTTGAATACAGAGCAAAATTTTATTTTGTATGTTCAGTAGAGAGAAAAATATGATTTCAGTGCTTTACATTTGAACATTGTTTTTTCAAATATAACACAGTTTTTCTGTGAACATTGCCAATGTTCACAGAAAAACATTGGCAAAAAATACACATTAAAATGTACTAACAAAGAATTTTGAGCTATATTATCCACAGATAATATAGGAAATAGTGCCGCTTCACTTTTGGAGTGCAAAAGTGAAGTGCACAGACTGCCATGTGGTCTCTTCCCACCCCTTTCTGTCTGCTGCAGTGAGGTGTACTTGCCTGGGTGCGGGCTCAGCAGAAGTGTGGAAGTAGGACCCAAAGGGGGCGAGGCGAAAGCTGGATTTGGAGAATTGGGACACACTTTGTACTTAAACCCTTCAACATGAATACGCATTTGAAGAACACAAGGGCAGAACGAGGATAGAAGTGCAAGTATTGGAATCGGACCTGTGGATGGGAGATTCAGGACATCTGTGCTGGGTGTTCGATGATTGTGTGCTGGGTGGTGTGACCTGTGGATCCCAGATCTGACTGGCATTTTCCAGCCCAAATTTAAAACCCACCCAACTCCAAAAGGCCAAACTTTAGTCTATTTAAGCTAAAGTTAGTAGTGCCAGGCATAGATAATCATGCATGTCCATCTATATATAAATATATCTGCTTATCGATAACCAATGATAATATCCGTGCCATTTGTTATATTCAAAACATTTCAAATCAAATCAACCAATAAAATGAGTGCAAGAAGACGACATTTTATTAAAATGCACAACTGTTGTGTTTTTCCTCCTTTCTTTTCAGTCTTTGTGCCATAAATCTTGATAAAGAAAAATATATATCTTTATCTTTATCCTTTATCCATAGATCCATAGAACCATATATCTTTCTGTGTCAGAAGATATATGGCCATGTAACTTGATAAAGATAAGCATTTTGTCAGCAAACACAAAAACAAGTTTCATCTTGTTTCTAAAACTTCAACTATAGAACCAATACATAGGTTACTGTCAAAAAAGTATTCTCTCCTTTACCGTTTTTCTTTTTCTTTTTTTGTTGATTTTTTATACAGACAAGTGATTCCTTTTTTTATCAAGCTGGCCTGCCAACTGCCTGGATTTAATAAAGTCAATTTATTGGATTGTGGGGTTTGTCTGAACTGCTAAGATAAGACATGTGAAATAAATGTATAAATAAATTAATAGATATGATAAAGTGTTGCACATATGACATGCACTGGATAGTAGCCACAGATGTACTGGTCAGTCACAGAGGGGATGTTGTCATTCATTAGCCTCATCGGTCCTTCTGACCACCACCAGCAGGCAGGTGAAGTATCTTGCCCAAGAACACAACAACAAAGGCAGACAGAGCAGGGATTGAACCAGCAACCCACCAATTGTGGGATGAACTCCTGCTACTGTCAGCATCACTGCCCATGTATCTAAAATCAATTTCATCCCCCTGCAGGAGGAAAGTCAGGAGGACACTATCATAAATGCATAAAACATTTTCTTTGAGACAATGGTTTTCTGGAGAAAAACCATTCTCCAGAAAACCATTGGAGAATGGATTTCTCCAATGGTTCTTTTTGTTGAAAGCAAAAGAACATGCTTTCAACATGTTCTTTTGTAATGTAGGTGCCAGCAATAGATCGTGCAACTGTTCCCACATTTTAAAGAAGTAATGCAATGGAAATACTAAAGAACTGTTGCAAATCTTCAACCCCATGTTTAACCAAAAAGAGGTTGAGTAAACTATATAAACTATATATTGAGTAAACTATATATATATATATATATATATATATATATATATATATATATATATATATATTAGATTGGCACGAAGCAATGAATTGCTTTATTGCATATAAAGCAATTCATTTCAATTAAATTCTGTTATTTTAAAGTTCAAATTCACAACAAATGTCTTAAAAATTTTGAAAGACAAACCTCTGGGCCAAGACATGACCAATTATATGGAATATGGAATTCACTTTGATTCTAATTTGGTTCACAGAGCTGAATGATGAAGATGAGATGGAAAAAAGGGAAACTCTGACGTTATTAAGGATAAATCTCCAATAAGCAGGACAAGCTTGAAGCCGTTGCTTCATGAATGAAAAAAAAACAGAATATTTGCATGTGAAATGGGACGAGGATGTTCGGATTCCACCTGTGAAACAATAAGCTGAGGCCAAAAGTTTGAATGGTTCAGCTAAAGTCTTTTTCCTAAAATATTAATTACTTAATAATACTAGAACTCCAATTATGTATTGTTAAATCCAACTGTCGTCAGGTTCACATCCTTCTGCAAAATTACGGTTAAATTTTCAGGAAAATTGGCTGATTGCATCAAATATTTGACTTTGCAATAATCCCAAACGCAGCACATATGTGATAACTCTCCACTGTTTTACAAAAATAAAAGACTTTATTTTAGCTCAAAAAAATGAAAGACTTTAGACTTGATGCAGCCTGGTGCCCTCAGACTGCAGACTTGACCTGGACTCCTGGACTGTCACTCAAGTCTCAGTAACAACATTTAACTCATTTCATAAAGAGTGAAAGGAAGCTAATGAGTCAGCTTGAAATAGTCAGTAAAGCAGGCAGGTAAAGTATAATAACCAACCAGTCTTGATTAGCTCACCTTTACACCTAGCTAAGTGAAGGCCTACTTATAATATTGTAAATGCTTCGCAGCATCAGGGACAACTGAGGAGTCTTCACCTAGAAGCCTCATTCAGTTTTCTTCAGAGAAAGTGTTGCTGCACCACTGAGCTCACATACTGCGGTCAAAAGTTTGTGCAGGTTTGTGCTGCACATAATTTTGTTTGTGCCATGATTTAAAAGGTACTAATAAATCTTTCCAGAGGTCAAAAACATTCGTCCTACCCCACATCCACACTCACCCAGACATTTACAAAATTAAACAAATTTAGTATCAATCAACTGTGCAGAAGCCAAATTCACTCAGGTATATTTTAGGCTTGAATATCTTCAGGAGTTTCTGTTAGCACAACTTGAACATAACCTTTTCCAACATTCCATCAGATCATTTTTGAAGTAGAATTTATTTCTAAATTAAATGAGATAAGTGATATTTTGTGCTAATATTATTCAAGTAAAAGTTTTAAAAAAGTACATTGCTGTACTATACTATTACTAAAGGTTTTTTCAAAGAGTTACTCAAGAAATGTAGATAACGTAATTACAGTTATTACCCACCACTGCAGATGACATGTGAAGGTTATGAGAAGGCAGAGTGAGAGCAAATGTATGCCTATGAAAATTACATTGAATGAAGAAAGATTTAAATAAATACCAAGTCGTAAAAAAGCAGTATCACATAAAAACTCTGGTGGAAATGTTGCTTTTGATGGCTACTCAAACTTTTTCTCAATGATGCTGTGATGAAAAAGAAACCTCACAGAACAAGATCATGAGCTCTTAGATCAAACCTGAGTACAACACTCACAATGAGGCTCTGGGATGTTTGAATGCTGAAATGGGAAAATAGGGCATTCACAATGAGGTAAAAGACAGTGGTGAGTTTTTATTTTATTTTATTTTGGAAGATGAGATACATTTATATTTAAAACTTGCCTTCATTTTCTTTGAAGAAATAATAAATACTTTTTCTGTGTTTTTATGAATGTTTTTTCAGTTCCATTTAAGGGATTTTCATTTTAAATGACTTGGCTTGTAATATCAAGAGGTCCACCCTGCCAAACAACTTGCCACTCTTTTGATCCCCTTGTCAAATTTTCTGGATCTGCCACTCATGATGTTTTCTCAATAGATTGATTGAGACCCACTATGCTTGCATTGGACAGCAGTCATGGATTGTATTTTGGAGGCTGTGTTTGGTGTTTTGAGAAGACAAGAGGAAATTTCATCAAAACTGCAAAGTGTGTCACAGTTTACTGATACCACAGAACTTGTTGAGTAATAACTGTCTTTGTTGAGCAGTTTCCCATTTTAGGATCAGAATGACCTAACCCTAACCCTAACCCATACATATAGGCTTAAGCTCCAGGTCTTTGCTTGAGTGTTGAGTGAGTTGCTGCTATCCAACAGCCATGATGCTCCTAACTGCTCTCCTCTGTGGGCTTCTGTCCACATCACAGGTCTAATTAGAGTCTAATTATTTCAAAGCTTTTCTGTAACAATTAGTTGACTCTGTTGAAAAATTGACTTCTACTGAAACCAGAAAACATTTGTGGATTATTTTGTGTTTTATTTGCACTGTCTCAGACTAATTGACTACTTTTTTGCAGCCTTTATTTGTAAAGACTAATGACAATGCTGGTAAGACTTGACTTGTATTTTAGAACATTTGTTCTGAAATATGTTTCTTAAAACATTATCTTTAATTATATTTTAATTCTTGATTAGTTTATATCTTTTGTTGTAATCAGAGCTATTCGTTCCCTTACACGAATCTGTGTTCTGTTTCACAGGCAACAATATTGAAGATGATGACTTCAGTGTCTCCACCCTGCTGGAAAAGGCTAATGCTCACCTGGGTATGCATGTCATCTAGAAGTTATGCTGTAAAAGATTTGAATATAAGCACCTCTACATAACAATACATCAAATCTGCAAGCCTTTATGTCCAATCTGATGACAGAAAGTTCACAGTGATCTTTCCTCTCCTTATATTTGACAGGGAAGAACTTGGATGACCCTCTGGTGATGTTTGGAGACATTGCCGTGCCAACGGGTCTACAGAACGCTGATCCCTGCACTGCTCGAGGCTGCCTGTGGAATAAAGCCCAGGATGGCAACGTCTACATTCCATACAGGATTTCCAACGAGTTCTGTGAGTGGTGTAGCAAGCTCGTCAAAGGTGTGGGAGTGTGAGTGAATTGGGAGTGGATTGTCGCTGTCAATGCTCAAGCAAGAGGAGGGGGAGGGTGTCAGAGATATTGACTTAGTCTATCTCTAAAAGTCTACTGAAACATTATAAAATATATTTCATGTCATGCTGTAACTCAAGAAACTCAAACATCTTAGTTCAAATGCAATAAATATGCTAAGGCCACAGAAGTGTTTATTTGATCATGTTTTATGGTGTTTTTCATAAATCATACTGTTCTATCATTCCTGCTGCTTGCTGCAACATTTTTGATTTGCTGGTTGTGACTGGTTGTTTTCTATCTAAGCGTATGCAGTGTTTGCTGGAAATATTCTAACTGGAAGAAAAAGATCTGTCTGTGATTGGCTGGTGGTTACGTTGGAAGAACAAAACAGGAAGAGCAGGAGTTTGTTAAAGTGGAGAAAGATTTATTTTACAAATATAACAGCATACAGTTTGAAACAGCACACAATCCCAACATGGTTTCATGTATCGAGTACTGTTCCTCCTGCACTATCTTTTAGGAGAGATTGTCTCGAATAACTATTTGAACAAAGTTAGAATCAACAATCCAATTTATTACAGAAAAATATCCATTACAATGTATAATAAGAACAGAGAAATAGTTTCTCTTTTCAGTGCTGGACCACAGCTGTGCATCGATAAGGTAACAAATATGGTGTGGCACCAAAACTCCTATTAGGCGTCTAAACTAAGCTCTGCCCTAAAAGGTCGTTTCCCTGTGATGTCACTTTCTGTCTTCAGCGCTTCAGAAACTGAATTCTGCTTATTTTTCTACTTGTGTAAAGTAACATGTGTATGTGAGTGTGTAGATAATAGAAAACAAGAACTTTTCTGTTACAACACATTTCAACACATTACATTAATAAAAAGCAATCCAGATTAAAGTTATAAAAACTCAGGAAAGTAAAAGCCTTAAACATTTAAACATAATCTGATAACAGTAAGTATGCTGTTTACTCTACTCAATATGAAATGTTCATGATTTTGAGACATATTAATGGAATATGGCTTCGCTCAACTTGGTATCTGCATGTCCAACAGCGAGGAGTCAGGGTCTGAGTTTTCTTTGTCTTACAGTTTTATCTAAACTGATAGCTGATTGTAGCTCAGCAGTAAATGTGTTTGCTTCACATACACAGCCCCTTTGCTTGCATACAGAGTAATGACAACAACACATGTCTTTGCACAATGTTCATTGTTACAGTTACAACAGTAATGTTTCCTGTCATATTTTTTCCAAGCTCAAAGAGAAAGAAACATCATCGTCAGAGGTCTGGAGTCATTTCATGACTCTACTTGCCTCCGCTTCAGGCCCCAGGAAAGGGAAAGAGACTTTGTGGACATTCAGTCTCGCTCTGGGTAACAACCACACAAAAACCAATGCAGTGCTCTCCTACTTCATCAGGTCAGCTGATGTAGTTATGTTGTATCAATCCAGGTGCTGGTCTTTTGTTGGCCGTCGTGGTGGCGGTCAGGTGGTGTCGCTGATGCGCAATGGGTGTGTTTTCCACCAGATCGTCCAGCATGAGCTGCTACATGCTCTGGGCTTCAACCATGAACAGACCCGCTCCGACAGGGACAGCCATGTCCGCATCCTTCTGCAGAACGTCATCCCTGGTGAGCTGCCATACACACTCCTTTATAACTGTGTTCGAATAAACATGGAATAAGAATTTTTTAACTTAACTTGTCTAAATATATCATTCAGAGGAATCATAGAGTTATGTTCCCCGCCTACAGGACAGGAGCATAACTTCAGGAAAATCGAGACCATTAACCTTGGCACTCCCTATGACTACAACTCTGTCATGCACTATGGAAGGTAACGCCTACATTCATCATCCTAACCTGAAAGGTTTTCATCTTGTCTTAGCTTGCTGGTTGGGTTCTTTGTTCAGGGAAATGACAACTTTGTCAAATCAAATATAAGATCTGAATGTCACTTTGGCCCTACAGGAACCTTTGGGGAAGTGGGATTCTTCAGGGGAGGATGTCCCTAAGCTGTTTTTTGTCAACGTATCATCATTTTTATATAATCTTCATAAATTATTTGAACATGGAACCCTCAACAACACATTGAAACTGTTGTTTCTTGGTGATCACTGACTTCATTTTCTTCAGTTTCCTCTGAATACATTTTAGAAGATAGTAGTAGTGAGTGACTTGTGTGCGTGGGACTTGCCACATCTTGGCCTGTCACTCATCTCACACTTTCTCTTAACCTGTTCAAGACTTGTGCTCCAAACATTGCCAGCAGCAGAAAGCCAGACAGTCTTAACAAAGAGCTAGAGTGAGGATAGGAATGTTTTTATGGCTGTCTTCTGAAAGATGGAAAACAATTTATCCAATATTAATTTATTTTATTAATTAATCAATTAGTTAACTAATTTTATTTATTTATTTGTTTGTGTGTTTGTTTGTTTGTCCTCCAACTGCCTGAAGAAATCTAAACCTCCTCAGTACCACACCATTCTTCACTTTAGTTTAGACCTCTAACCTTCATGCTGCACAATAGGAAGCAAGAAGTGATTCAATAAAGTGCCTGAGAAAAGAAATAAAATGTCTGGTTCTATTCTGGCAGGTTTGCCTTCTCTAAGAACAGAGAGCCAACCATTGTTCCCATCCCCAACCCAAATGTAGAGATTGGAAGAGCCACCCAGATGAGTCAGACTGACATCCTCCGGGTGAATCGCCTCTATCAGTGCAGTGAGTATATCTTCCAAACTCTTGCCTTCACCTTTCCTGGACCAAGGGCACAAAATACCAGAGGTCGTTTTTAATACCTAATGAGCCGCTCGGCCCAAATCTTACAAGTTAAAACTGTGGAGTGATCTGTTAGTGATCCTGTCATAAAGCCAGTAGGCTTTGCTATCAGCTTTTACTGATGTCTCTTTTCTTTTTCATTGCAGATTCAAAGGCTCTTAAGAATAAAAAATCTGCATCGGGATTGCAGTTCCTCTGAAAGTTCAAAGTAAGCTCAATGTCTCATTACACAACGTTACCTATAGCATTCTCAGTCACACGCAACATGATATTTTACAATAACTGCACATGAACGGTTCTAAAAATATTCTACAATATTTTACTGATGATACATGGAGGAATATCTATTACAAGTTCATGTTGCATTAACCTACATGTCTTATTTTACCCCTACAGAATCTGTAGATGATGTTAGTTGTTAGTTTCACATACCATATGATTTAAAACAGATGTGTGTGTCCTTGAACTTAGCTTTTAAAATATCCTGGTAACTTTTTTTCGTCGCATTGTTTTCTTTAACCCTACAGGACCAGTAGCAGACATACAGAGGAGGCTGCTTGCTTTTATTGGCTTCTCTGCTGACCTAATAAAAAATTAAAACGACTGAAATATCACTGCTTTTACTACAAATACCCAAGAATGGATGCTTTCCAGCTTGATGCAATGCAAATATTAATAAAACTAGCCAAAGTCAAAGACCTAACTGTCCATTGTGCTTATTTCTTTCACTCAAAATACAACATCAGATTCAGTAATGTTGTCTTCACTATGTGGCCCACAGCAACTCTGACAAACACAGGTGATCAAACACAGGAAACAGTGTCAGTGATAAGTCTCAAGGTGGAACTGATCCGAACGCTCAACTAAAATCTGTGAGAATGTCACATTTGGTACAATTAGAAGTTTAAATAATCACTATCAATAGGTTTTGATAAATTCTAGTTTTTATTTTTTATAGAACTGAAGACTCTTATGTTGAAGTTTGTGCAAACTGTCACAAAATAGGAACTATTTTCTCTCTTTTTTTTACTTGCTCCTACAGCAGACTTATATTATGCTCCAAGAAACAATGTTAAAAGCAAGAGAATGTGGTTTAGGTTGTAATTTTTGGACTAAACTAAGAAAAGAATAAAAGACTTGGTAAAGAACATGCTCTGCAGACTGAAATGGGGAAACATGACGTCTGGTCACAATGAATACAATAATATTTTAATTCGTGAGTATTATAGAAACACAGATATATGACATTGTTTGACAATCATCTATAACATTCCCAGTCATATAGAGGGGAGGGGGCAATTGGGTCACTTGTCAAAGTATGAACAAGAATTTTTTTTTTCAAATAAACATTCTTGTGAAGAAAACATGTCTAATATTAAAGTTACCAAGAAAATTAAAAAAAACATTTTCAATCATTTTTTCTTTGTAAGTGTCCTTGCAGTTCTTGTACGGGCATTTACCATCACATGGCCCATCACCATGCTTTGCCCCAGTTTATGTTCTGGGGCAAAGCAGCCACAGTGCATTATCCAGCCTCCTCCAAGCTTCACAGAAAAGGAGTGGAGTTCTTTTCTTGTTCCTACAGTAAGAAATGAACAAAGAGCAGATGTGTCAAAAAGCTTGTTTTCTCACGTCTTACAAGAAAACATTCTCACAGACGCTTTATGACATCTGTGGTAGTAACTATAAGAAACACCTCAGTTTAACATGTCCATGTAGTTCCATTATCTTCAGTCTTTTCTGAGATTTCATAATTTTTCTCCATGACTTTCATTAGTTCATTTTTAAATTATTCTGTTCAAACACATTTCAATCGCAATGTCTGATATTCATTCGCTAGTTTTCAGTATTTTTATTATTATTTCTTTTGCAGTCAGACACACACAGAGCTGCTGCAGCACACTCAGTCTGGTCATGAACAAATATGGGTTTGTTTCTGGATCACCTGAACATAAACCTGGGTACATGTGGTTCAATAAACATAGAATTTGGTAGACTCTACTAAAAATGCAGCCCATGTTAGAAAAGAAAAACACTTTCTTGCTTCAAATGTGTATGTGATTTATCAGTTTCTTTTTGTTTACCTAAGCCACCAAGTGGCCTGAGCTGGATCTGGGCTGTCAGGGACATGTATTCTGATCAAAATCAATTCTTCTTGTTGCATGTATGAACAAGCAGTCCATTGTGCTGTCTGTACCAAATGTCACCATCTTTTTATGTTGAAAATGTCAAGAAAAAATAATGTAAAACTTATCAGGCTCTAAAGTTTCTGGAAGCCACATGTCAAGTTTTCTTTGTGCTGCTTTCCTGTAAAATGATCCACTGTTACAGAGGAAGCTTATCCACATGTGACAACAGAGAAAACCGCTTCCCACATTGACATTCTCAGTTTAACTACATCTTCTGTTCAACAGAAGACATTCTCTTTCTATTTCTGTAAAGAAATTATTTAACTTAGAAAATTCATTTTTGTGATTATCAAATCTTTAAAATAGGCTCCTTAATACATTCCTGGTGCATGTTCTCTTTTATTCAGTAAGCAGAGGTACTGATGGAAGAAGTGTTGTATTCAAGTTCAGGCTCTGCTTGTGAACATCTACTGTGAAAAAGTAGTGTAGTGTGTTTCTAAAATGCATTTGTGCCAAGTGGAAATCCAATTGCATTAGAACTAAAATAACTTCTGTTGTATAAGTACACCATAAAGGCAGAGAACCTGCTAACTAAGTATGCATACTCTCAACATATTCTTTAAACATTAAATAAATGTTTTCTTTTCACAAGCAAAATGTGTCATTAAATAAGTGTTGTAAACTATTGGGAAATAATCGTTTTACAATGTTTGCTTTAGATTATTTGTTTAATTAGGGAAGTTTAGTTTTGGTTTTACAGCAAAAATACAGTGTTTGGTGAAATTATGTTTTATCCACAGAAACCTTTTGCAACCATATTTTTTATTTGTTTACTTTTTGTTGTTGTTGTGGGGAAACCCATGCATTATCTGCAAGCGGTTTCATTTCCTTTTAATGTGTGCAGGGAACCATAAAAACATAACAGAAATACGAATTGTTTTAATTTTAAACAATCATTAATTTCTATCAGAATGTGTAATCAACTATCTGAAAAAGTGTATAGGTAATATGGTTGAAGACAAATTTTACTCTGAGTGCTCTTAGTGGTCTGACTTTCTCCATCTGTTGGAATGCTATATAATGCAACAAAGTTAGCATTTCAACTTTGTTTTGTTATTCGTTATTTTATTTACTTCTACACATAATTCTGACACATGTAAAGTAATACACATCCCATTACCTTAACGATTTCTGTCTCAAAGCCCAGTGAGAAGACCTTCTCCTCCCACTGCAGGGCGTCCTGCCACTTCTAAACACTAGATGGCGGTAGCACAATTCTTCGATAAAATAATTGCTACTAGTGATCCAAAAGTAAGAAGAGAGTATCCCGTCTACTCAAAAATGGCGGATGCATGCGGACAGGTCCTGCTGGGATCAGGGCTCACCGTCCTGTCTCACCCTGTGATGTACATTAAAGTCCTCATCCAGGTAAGTGGGACATGTCCAGTTGTCGGTCCAACATGGTCTTTCAGTAGAAGCTCCACGTCAGAGCCTGGCGATCCGAAGAGCGAACCGGTTCCTCGAGCTAATAACGCAGCTAAATATGTCTTCTGCAGTTGGAAATGAGCTTCGTCGTGTAAAAGCTGATCTATGAGGATTTAATTAGAAAAAACTAAACTGTTGGTTATGCCTGAAGCTAACATGATGGAAGGTGCCAGGAGAACCTCCAGCTCTGCTCGTGTGGTGTCCGCGTGACCTTCTGTTGTCAAACTCGGTGTTCTCTGCGGAATCCCGGAGACCGTGGGTCGGGTTCGGAGTTCCTCTGCTTCGTTTTGGTTCTGAGGGAACGGAGGGACAGACAAACGATTGAACGGTCGGTAGGACCGTTTGTTTTAGAACAAATCTGCGAACACTGGAGAACTAGCTTTGACAGCTAACCTGGCCGTCGGATTGTCCTGGAGTCCCCCAGCAGGGACTTGTCTGTCAACTAACCAGAGCTGGACTCCGTGAGGAAGAACCGAACCATCCTCACAAGGTCCTAGTGTTTTTGAGGAGCGGACGTAATATTGAAGCAACACGTCAACAGGTTGAGAGTCTAAAAGGAGGAAGTGTGTACCAGCTAATCACAGTCTACTTCCTGTCCGCAGGTCGGACATGAGCCGCTGCCTCCCACTCTGGGCAGGAACCTGTTCGGCCGACAGGTCCAACAGCTTCCGGGTTTGTTTGCGTATGGTAAGCACGTCTACTCCCTTTCACCTTTATTACACTGACTCTGAAGACTTATCAGTATAATTATATAATCATGTGTCTTTGCGCTTATTACAAAGCCTGTGAGTGCTCAGGTGTTTCTCCAGGTGAATTTCTGAATATTTCTGCTCCGAATGTGAGTACAGTGACGTTCTGTCCGGAGGGTTGGATACTGTTTCCCCAGCGCCTCCTCACCGCCCAGGAGGCAAAAGACGCTTCTTAGCCTGTCTCACTTTTGATAAGCACTGCTTATCAATTTTCCTCCAAAATATCATTAATGTTACAAGGTTTAAGATGTGCATCGGGAGCAGATGTGTTCAGTTTTGTAGTACAGCTCTCACACTCTTTCATACTGGTCACCTCATGGCAAAGAACTCTGAGGATCTTAAAAGACGAATTGTTGCACTACATGAAGATGGCCAAGGCTACACGAGGGTTGCTAACACCCTGAAATTGAGCTGCAGCAGTGTCCAAGATGATCAGCGTTTTATAAGAGCAGGGTCCAGTCGGAACAAACCTTGCGTTGCTTGTCCAAAGAAGTTATACAAATGCCATGTGAAAAATTAGCACAGGAGTGCTGTCAGCATTGCTGCAGAGATTAAACAGGTGGAAGGTCCGCCTGTCAGTGGTTAGACCATACATTACATACTACATCAAATTGGTCTGGTGACTCCATGCCCAGGAGAGTTAAGGCAGTTTTAGGAAATAATGATGGCCACTCAAAATAGTGACACTTCAGGAACCTTCACCAAGGGGTGTACTCACTTTTGTTGCTGACGGTTTAGACATGAATAACTGTATATAAGAGTTATTTTCAGGGAATTGATTGATTGATGGATTGATTGATTGATTGATTGATTGATTGATTGATTGATTGATTGATTGATTGATTGATTGATTGCATTTATTGTCATTGAACAGAATTCAACAAAATTTCCATTGCAACTCCCGTGAAAAAAGTTGAATATATACAATACATAAAATAAACTGCACAAAAATAACAATATATACAACTAAAATTAACTAAAAGGTACTCCAACCACACTGAAGAAGAAGGAATGTATGTGTGCGTATATATATTATATGTCTGTATATGTGCATAAATGTGAATATGTGTATATATATATATGTATATGTGTGTGTGTATTTATGTCTGTACATACATGTATATCTCTATCAGCCATGTCACATTCACTCACCTATACAGTTCTCCCTGTGTTAAACTGGGGAACTCATCCTGATGGTTAAAATTCACCCATCAGATCCTGTCCCCCCGTGTAACAGGGGAATCAGTATCTGATGGGGGAATGTGAATCAAAATACCACCTGATCAGCTGCTGAAGCTGGTTCTGCAACGTAACAACTCCATGAGCTGGAGAGAAATTCATGACACAGTTTAGATTTGCAAACCAGCCATTTTATCTCCATTTCACAGCTATTCTCTGCTTCATGTTGCTGTATTATATAAAATTCTCAGAAATTACATTCAAGTTTTTATTCTGATAAATGAGCCTGATCAGAGATCATATTTCAATTAACAGACATATATCCATAATTACTTCCCTCAACATATTGAGTATTAGATGTGGTCCTGTTTTAAGTGCAGCAGGACTATTGCTTAATAAAATGATCAGAAATTAGATTTTCTGTTTATTAAAGTTTACATTTCATAACTTTTAAAGCTCAGTCGTGTTCATGTTTTCACATTAAGGTTTCTGCATCTTTCTGATGGGTTTTCTAATGTATGATAATGTCATTTTCTCTATGTTGCAGCTAAGCACATTATTAAGATAGATGGGAAGACTGGACTTTACAATGGACTTGGTCCCAGGCTGTGTGCCGGAGCCATCGGCACCGTTGTTCACAGCACAGTTCGGCAGGTAGGCCTGAAGACTTTAGCTGCAGTAAAACTCATCCTGGTCATCTGAACCTTAAACTACAGCCTGTCACCATAACAAATTCTGCTGATAAATTGTCTTAGAAGTTAATGCGATATAAAATATTGTTATTTTGAGAGCATTTTTAAATTCTACAATCATAAGGCCAAAATAGTGCAAGAACACATTTTCAAAGATCAATAAACTTTAAATTCAAATGAACACTTAGCACTGGAATACATGTCAGATATCCAAATTTAATAAACAAACAACTGAAAAATAAAATAATTTATAAGGTCTTTGGAAACAATAGTTTTTCAAGAAAAGGCCTCGTTGAGACCACAACACCAGACTGAAGACTTTTTTTATCCAGTTTTTGGTAGAAATTATGAAAAGAGAAACAAAATATTGTGCAAATGGAAATTATTGAGCTAATTTTATCTTATTATGCAACTACTTGATTTATTACTTATTGCGACACACCTAACAGCAATTCAGCCTTTTCTGTTACTCATCTTTTATTCCCTGCTGAAATTACTGATGCCACACTTTACTAGGTTGGAAAATGTGTAATTTTTAATCTTTAGTGGTGTTAATGACATTTCATGTTCTCCTAGATATGTCAGGAAAAGAACTCACCTCAGGTAAGACTGTCCTGCTTTCACTGACTAGCTTTAAATTAACCAAAGACTTATAAGTTGATCTGCAGTGTTGATTATTATGAAGCAGTAATAATAATATTCATTCAAGAATTTATGTTATGCCTCTGATGGTGGCAACATGTTGGAGCAGCTCTATGATCTTTGTTCTTATGTGTCTGGTTTGGATAGTTACTCTGGTTACTCATGCTGTTCAGCTGGAAGGATTTCTGTTCTGACTTCAGACCGTTATTTTGATGTGTAACCATGGCAATAAGGTATGGGTTATACAACTGGGAGTTCAAATTATACCTGAACTCTGACCCCACACCCAGAGGAAGTGAAGAGGAGGCAACTAATGCCATCATCCCGGACATATTTCTGTTTAACATCAACTCTTTCGCCTGGATATTGAGCTGTTAGCATAATATGAAGGTCATGAAACTGAGATACAGTCTTCAGTAAAAGACTTCATCAAATTTGAAGATCCTTCCAGCCCACAGCATCACCATCCACAACCACTCTTTGAAGATACTTGGATGATATGAGTTTTGACATTTTCCCTCTGGGATAAATGAGATGTCATTGAATTAATGTTGCATTCCCAGACACACCCATGCTGTGAGTAGAGGTCACAGTGGTGATAAACCTGGAAGTGAACCAGTTTCAAAGTGCTTCTAATATGCATGAATCCCAGTAGAACATGTGCTATACTTGGATGTTAGCACTTATTGATGATCATATGTCATTACGTATTCTTCCCTGCGTAATAATAATGCTTGGTGTGTTTGTGTGTGTGACATGCAGCTTCCAGGTAGCAAGCCAAAAGCAGATGAGAACTCTCTGAAAAGTGTTGTTGAAGAGGTAAGACTCAGATTGTTCTGTCCAAGTTTTTCATTATTTGAAGAACTACCTTCATTTAGTTTTAATTATAGTTCACCTCAGTTTCCCACATTGATGGTCAAAATATGAAGGAGCCACTCACTGAGAGGCAATCATCTCCATGACAACTCCTCTTGTCTCCACCTCACAACACGTCAGTTGATATGGTCAGGTTGACCGCTGACCAGCAGCAGCGATTCACTCATTTACCATCAGGCAGTTAAAGGACACCCTTCTGGCTGTCACTGTTCATTCCACTTTCCATGCTTCATTCCCTCTGGGTGGAGCTGCTGATTGTACCTGTTGGGCTTTAGTTAAGCAGTGTCACTAAAGCCAAGTTGACACTGGAGAATTTTTTTTGTCACAATTTCCCCATTCCGACAATCTTAAAACATTTGACATTCTAAGATTATGGCTTAATGTAATGGTAACCGATGATCCTGTTATGTGTGGTATATTAAGACTGATCTGGTCCAGTCTGTAGACCATCACAATCGCTTTGATCTAAAATATTCATATTCAACATGTTGGATTGTCTTGGCCTGATTATCGCAGTGTGTTTGGTTGAACCTTGCCTCTGAACATTTTGTTGACTGGGAGTTCAGACTCTACATTAGCTTCTGTAAGGTAATGCTCTAGTTTTAGATTGATTTTTTTTTTAATGTAGCAGTGTAAGCATTGCTACATTTTCAGTAGCAATGTTTACTGTAGTGAAGTTCTCCAGTTATTAGCCTTGTGTTTTTGCCCTGAATTGTCCACAGACTACCAAAGAGATGATTGCTCGATCGTGTGCCACCATCGTCACACACCCGTTTCACGGTAGGTCTCGGTTCTCTGCTGGAACCAGCTTAACGCCCATAAGAGGGAGGACTAGTCTGCATGTTGAGCTGACCTGACTGGCCGTTTCTTCCAGTGATCACTCTGAGGTGTATGGTTCAGTTCATTGGGAGAGAGACAAAATACAGGTAATGTCAGATTTTTCAGACAGAAACAGTCGTAATGAGAAGATGTTTCTCCATGATTATGTGTTCCTTCTGGTTTCAGCGGCATGCTTGACTCCATTGTTACGATCTACAGAGAAGAAGGCATTTGGGGTTTCTTTGCGTAAGTTTTACGTTGTTTGGTAAACCCTCTAATATTTGACCCCTCCTTAAGGCAGAGGTCTTTTATCTCAGTTATTTTATTTATTAAATTTTACTCATACCAAAACTAGAGTTCATTTAAAAGTGGAACGCAAACTCTTTCTGGATAGCCAGGAATGGAAGAAAAATGACCTCCTCCCAACCACACCGTCCACATGTTTTAATTTCAACAGGCAGATGTTGAATATCATAACACAATCTAGTTTTGGTTGTGAGCAATCCAAACGGTTCACAATCCAATGTTGTGAACCGTTTGGATTGAAAAAGTGATCAAAATATGAAGTTGTGGTTGTTTCAGCACAGAGTTCCACCTGATGTCGGACATTTTTATTTGCTTTACATTGAGGTTCTGTTAGAATGTACAATCAGCTTCTCATGTTATAATCACTTCATGGGAGGGTTGTCAGAATAATCAATGTTTAGATCATCTTTACTAAAACAAGATTATTCAAGATACCGATTTTTGCATCAAAACTGATATAAACTGATCATTTTTGCAGTGCTGCACTAGCATTGCTGTGGTCAATAAATAATCTGACGTGTATTTAACCTTAAACCAGGTCAGAGGTAAAACGGTAGTGACCCTCATTCCTCTTTGTGTCCTTCAAATGTGCGTTCATGTTGAAGGTTTGGAGGTCGTAGTGTATCCCACACCCTTATCCCCCCGCCCTTATGGACCCATTTCCATAAGGGCGGAAATGGGTCCCATTTCCGCCCTTATGCTAAGTCCACATCATGGACTTCAGCGAAGTGTACTACCCACAATTCATTGCTGCATGTGATGTTTTGAGTTAAGAGGTGGACTTATGGAAATGTTTTGTAATTTTTTTGCAGGCTTTATAGAAAATTCTAATTGCATGACAAGGCACACATTAGTAATAAAAAAGTTTGATATAATAAACTGAGCAAAAAAAAAGAAGAAATAAAAAATGTAAGTAAGACATTAACATTGGTAGAAAGATTGGGCTTTTGTGATGTTGCAATGTTTAAGCACTCTCTTAAATAAAATTATTTCACTTTAGAAATAGAGGTGATTTTTAAAAAGCAGTATTTGTGAATAAAAAATTAACCAGATAATTTAACTCTTAATTTATCTTAATTAATTTAATATAATAATTTAACTCTTAATCCCTGGCCAGAAAACCACATTTTATTACATTAAAACTTAAAGATGGAATAGATTTTATGTACAATATCCACTTCTGAAAATCTTTTTAAAAACAATAATGAAGTTCCAATTAAAAAAAGGTGTATTGTCTCAAAATCTCAGTCACAAAACACACAGGAATTGATAGTAATTTTGAATTTCTTTTGCAGAAAGTCATTATAGAAAAAACTTTATACATAATTAGGAAATTAACATACTTTTTGTTTGTGAGAGTGGAATAGAAAGGCTTTTGGTTCTTATTTTCTTCATAGATATCATGATTTTTAAGTGTTTTCTTCTCAAAGCAGAAGAAAACACAGTTCCAGATGAATTTCTTGTAACATTTTTGGTCTATAAAGTCACAACATTCATAGTTTATTTTACTTTGTCCTTAACTTGATATTTATTGTTAATGTTGCCGGGAGTCAAACCCATGACGGCCACATTGAGGACTAAGGCCTCCATATGTGGGTGGTACTAACCCCCTATGCCACCACAGCACGCCCAGTTCAACTTTATACCAAACTAACTTTACCTGCATAAAAGACGCTTTTATGAGTAAAAAAAATCATGTTTCTAATTAATCAAATGGCAGACTTTTAAATTAAATATTAGTACATTTTAATGTGTATTTTTGCCATGTTGGAAATATGGCAAAGTTCACAGAGCAAGCAGTTTATTGCATAAAAAAATTGAATAAAATCAGTTTTCTAAAGTAAAGTATTGAAATAATTTTGGTTTCACTCTACTGAACACGTGTGATTATATAGAATTTTCCGTATTCAACAAGTCATAACAAAATACATAGCTCCAACAATGACTTAGAAAATCAGAAATACCTTACTGTACATTTAAAATAATTAGTTCTTTTGTAGTTGTACTTTTCAGTAGCATAAATGCCAAGCAGCATTTTGGATGTTGAAGTCATGACACAGGTGTACTGTCCCAGTTCTCACATTATTGCACACTTGTAAACTCGAACCGTCATATGCACTTCGACTGGGTCCACACTTCACAGAGGGTAATAATTCAGTAAGATGTGCACTGAGCATTGGGACCTGATTAGTGCTGTTTTTTTCCTATATACAACATTCTGTAGCGGAGGTTGTAGAATCCGTCAGTAAACTTGCTTAGCTCTTTCGAAAAATAAAAGCTCAAACCTAATCTCCAGTCAGTTTTATAGTATCCACTTTCTGTCTGTTTCACCTGATTAAAGTGGACCGAACCAGTACTTCAGTGGACCGTTACAGAACTAACTCAGCTCATAAGTATACAGAGCAAGTTTGATGAGTGTTTACATTGAAGAGCTCAATTTATTCAATTTGTTAATATGTTACAGTATAAATATAATGTCAGTTTGAATGTACATTGATGTGTCCTTAGTGGTCTGGTCCCTCGCTTGCTGGCTGACGTCTTGTCCTTATGGATCTGCAACCTCTTGGCTCATGTCATCAACACTTACGCCATCGATGACTCGGTAGGCTGCTCTGCATCACAACAGCACATTATCTACACTGTGTTTACTACTATGGGAGAGGTCAAGGCCACCAAGGGGCCTGATTACAAGCTAGTGATCCTACTCACAAATACACAAATATTTCATTATAAGAACCTTCAACTTCAACTTTCAGCAAGTGGTCAAAGCTATTTTTCTGGCTCTCTTTCTAGAAAAAGCTTAGATATTAGTTAAATTGAGGTCTGTTCCAATAAGCAATAAATAAATTGTATGATAAATTTAAACAATCTCAATAAATTCCATTTGCATAATTTCTTTTTGTTTCTACCAAAAACTGGATGGCTAAAATCTACAATTTTGTTTAGAGACTTTACAACTCATTTAATTTAGTTCATTTATTTTGGATATTTTAGAATGCCTTCCAGTTCCTGTGTTAAAATGTTTCTCTGAGAATGTTTTCTTATTATGGCCATTATATTACTTAAAAATGATCTCAAAACAATATTGTCATTTATTGCAATAACATCTGGGACAATTTATCATCCAGCAAAGTGTATCATTACAGGCCTACTTAAAGTCAGTGTAACTGAAATGTTCTCCTTTAGTGCTGCACATTAAACAAATTTGATATTCCTATGTTTATTCCAGACAGATAAAAACCGTGTCATCACTTCCTGTCAACGTGTTCCTCATCCTAGATAATAATTTCTACTGTCAGGCTAGAGGTCTGGTAGAACATGAAGGCAGACTGCAGCTCTGTTTAGTTTGAACAGAGCTGTAGTTCTACAGGCATGTCTCTCTATAATCCAAACATCTGAGCTCTAATCTTAGATTTGGAGAGCTTCATAAAACCTGCTTCAGGTTTTAGTAGCTAGCTGGTCACTTGACGCTCTGAACAGACATGAGCAAGAAAACAGCTTGTTGATGCATGTACAGTGGAGCGCAGCGTTGCACTGAGAGCAGCCGTGACGGTTCCACATGGAGCTGCCATGGCTGCTACCAGCTGAGGTGGTTCTTCATCACCCAGTTGTTCTGTTTTACAGATGAGTCACACAGGAGAGATCAGGAACTGCTCCCAGGCGGTGACCGGGGTGAGTGTAACGCACATTGCAGAACATGCCTGCAGAATATGCAGAGTAATATGAGTGTGTGTTCTTCTGCCTTCTAGTTCTTCGCCAGTATGCTCACCTACCCCTTTGTTCTGGTGTCCCACCTGATGGCCGTCAATAACTGCGGGTAAGTTGGCAACATGGCTGCCAAAATATCTCTGATCAGATGAGATGAGCTGATGTGTTCTCCTGTCAGGCTGGCTGGAGGCATGCCACCTTATGCGTCTGTATACCCCACCTGGGTGGACTGCTGGAAGCACCTGAACAGGGAGGTAAGGGCAGTAACACAACATGCAGCAGCAGCTGGGGGCCCCTTGTGTCACAGAGGATGCCTCATTCACAACAACTTTTGAAACGTGCAGCTCACAAAAAATTTATATATATAAAATTGTCTGCACCGATTCCGATTTACATGAAAAAAAGCACAGCTGCAGGCGCTGCATGGACTGCACTGTTTCTCATTCAAACACATATGTAAAATAGTATAAATACCCAGAATGTTCCCACCACATCCAAATAACCATGGCAAGCCATGATCAGCTGTTCTATGCAGCCATCTGTAGGCCTGATGCAACAAGAAGTAAAAAATGAATCGCATGATAAATTAGAGCTCAATCATTTTCATTTGCAACTACCAAGAACTGGATGACAAATTCTCCAGTTCGGTGTTTTAGTCTTAATTAGCCTTTTTTTTTAAAAGGACAGTTACAGAAACTTCATAATTAATTTTATTTGTTGATTCTGTTTTGTTCATTTTTTTGCTATATTTAAAATGTCTTCCAGCTCCAGTGTTAAATGTGTTTTTGCTTTATTATGTCATTACCATTATATTAATTGGAAATAGTCTCAAATTGACAATATTATCATTTATCACCATCACTTCTGGTATAATTTATTGTCCAGCAAAATTTGCTAGCCATTGTTAAAACATTTGTAATCCAAATTCAGCTGGACAGAAAGCTTTCCTCCTGTTTGGTTCTGACCCGATGAGCAGAATCATCTCTCTGCTCTCTCTTTCAGGGGAATCTAGGCAGAGGCAACAGCCTGTTTTTCCGGAAATTTCCCACTGGAAAGAAGTACCTTGCTGATGAGAAGAGATTTTTTTGAAAACCCTGTTTCACATAGTTGTAATAATACAAACTGTAAAAATAAAAAACATTGTCTAATCAGGACGCCCAACTGTTGGCACTTAATCTTGCTTTGTATGCACTGGTTTACTGTGGGTCTTTGCTTTACCTGCCTCCCACCATCTGAAGTAATGTCATTTATTTTGACCAATCTTTATTGAAGTGATGTTTCTAAAGGCTGATTTTGGACAGATGGAGAGGACAGCTTAACTCTGTAGTCAGGTGCTTGTATAAATTTCTTCTGATTGACCCAAATAAAACCCTTTTTTGACTTCAGCTGTTCTGTACAGTAAATAATTACATGTTAGCTAATGAGTGTCTCTGAACACAGCAGACTCCAAATGTTCCAGACAAAAACATTCCTGTCCTCAATAAACCTGGGACATTATTATTAGTGGGAGCACACCTTTAAAGCTACAGTAAATGACTTGAATAAAAAATGTTTGCTTGTTGAAAACTGTCACCATGTCATGACCATTTGGTATGAGACAGACCTCTTGCCTGAGCTAAGAAATGCACCGTTTCCATGCCGTCCTGACCAAAAACAACCTATCAGCCAGGAGGAGTGTCTTAATGCTGTCAGTCAATTGCAGATACTTACTGCTATATGTGCCAACAAATCTGCCATTGTCTGTGGCCATGGTATCTAGCCTGAGCCTTCATGGGAGGCAGGGAGCAAGGGTTTGAGGGTAGAGGAGGCGAAGGAGGGATGAGCCCTGTACATGCTGGCTCTGATTGCTAAATATCAGTAGGAAAAGGCAGCGGAACTTGATAGTTTTTGCCACAGATTGTTTTATGCCATACTGTCACAGCAAAGTGGGCAGTTTAAGTAAATAACATTTTTATAAGAGTAACATACTGCAGATTTAAAATGTAGCTACTCCTGTGTGAAGCTTAACCTCACCCCATGAAAATGTTGAAAAATTCTAGCAAAGTGGGCAGAGTGAGGAGACACTGAAAGGCCTGCTGAGGGTCAGGGCTGCAGTCTCAAGAGAAGCACTGTTGAACGTTTTTGCTATATTTAGTGACTTTCCAGGCATTTTTAGCAACTTTTTTTGGGGAAAAAAAAAAAAACTTGTAAAATCTGTAAATTCTTTTTTCTGTTTAGAGATTTGAAGTGTGTATGAAATATTTACACACACTTTATACACATAAAAAGATTGAGCATTCACCACCTCAGCAGGCGGTGAATGCTGAAGTGAGTTCCTCCTTGTTCCTGACCTGCAGTAATCAAGACTAGAGGACAGCCATTACACTCTGTGTCCACTCCGCAAATAAATCATATTTTTAAAGTCGAGTAATGACATGAGCAATGCTCGCCATGGCAACACTAACTCCTGACTAAGGTTGCTCAAGACTTTGGAGAAGCTGCCTAAATCTAACTGGTGACAAACAGTTTTACTGTTGGTTTGTGCAGTAAAACTTTGTGTCACTATCATTTTAAAGACATTTATAAAAACGTTTCCAGAGATCATCATCAATATCTTCAAAGCAAAAGCAGCACAAACAGAAATGTTTGTGCTGCACAAACAGAAATGTTTGTGCTGCACAAACAGAAATGTTTGTGCTGCACAAACAGAAATGTTTGTGCTGCACAAACAGAAATGTTTGTGCTGCACAAACAGAAATGTTTGTGCTGCACAAACAGAAATGTTTGTGCTGCACAAACAGAAATGTTTGTGCTGCACAAACAGAAATGTTTGTGCTGCACAAACAGAAATGTTTGTGTGCACAAACAGAAATGTTTGTGCTGCACAAACAAATGTTTGTGCTGCACAAACAGAAATTTTTGTGCTGCACAAACAGAAATTTTTGTGCTGCACAAACAGAAATTTTTGTGCTGCACAAACAGAAATTTTTGTGCTGCACAAACAGAAATTTTTGTGCTGCTTGCGGTTGGTTACAGTGTGACCACATTGGACACAGGTGTAGCACCCTCTGGTGTGCTCCCAAAGGACACGTCTGTGGCTGAGACAAAAGGACAAACAGTTAAAGGTGACCTATAATTCTTCCTTGAACAGATTAGGATAAAGCTATATGCTATAAGACATGTTCATTACAGTTTGTGTACAAAACCATTCTCAGATAATGAGATTTCAATCTGCTCGGTTTTGCCTATTTTGAACTTTCAGAAACGGAGCTGAGTTGTTTGACACCAAATTCGTTTGATTTTGTAAATATGAGTGGGGAGTGGTTGACCTCTTGAAACAATAGCAGCCCAAATGAATGTTTTACTGCACATACCATCACATGTGTATCATAATATTTGACACCAATTTTGTTCAGTTGGGGTAATATGGAGGTGAGACGCTGGTGGACGTTTTGACATTTCAGCTTCCATTAATATTTTCTAAGGCGCTTGAGTGACATGAAGCCATGCCATTTAAAACAAATAGAATTGAACTGCTCAGACACCGATCAACTGAAGGGAATTTTTAGACAAAATAATGTGGAGTTAAATAAATTCAACTAGAGAAAATTTGTCCTCCAGATGCAAACCAGGAGGAAACTGTGAAGCTGTGTTCTGACCACAGTGCTCATAATTTAAGTGGATTCATTTAATTTCATTTATAAGTTGATGGAACCAGTCAGTTTATTTTGTCACTGAGAAGAAAAACATATTCACCTACTTCATGTGATGGGATCTGCATTCACAGTTCAGCTGCTTGAATATTAACTAAACTGCATAGAAATTGTGACTAAATAGCCTATGTCAACATCAATTAGAATTTGACAAAACAGAATACAATGGATTCTTTTTTTGACTCTAGCACCACCTCTAGTACAGAGCATCATGAGCATCTAAGTTGTCAAAAACAGTCACTAACTGAAGCTGGAGTTCTACTGTTCACAGCATTGAGCTGTTCACAAGGATCCATCTAGAATCTTTGAGTATTACACATATATCAGATATTAATATCAGATCAGTGCATCTCTAGGTTAGAAGCTCAGGTTTTAAGCTTTTCAGGTGCTAAAAAGCTCCTGATTATTGTAAAAAATAAATAAACTTGTTTTTACACATACAAGGTAAACAAAAAAAATAAATCCCTCAAGCTGAACTGCATCCAGATGTGCCAACATGCGGATCTGTATAGTTAAAGCAACATACTGGGAGCATTAGCAGTGCACACCAGAACGTATTGCCATGGTTCACACACAACAATGTTGACTATGACTTGGAGAAAAAAAGTGACAAAGAATAAACATGGAACAGATTTGAAATAAACATGTAACAGATTTGAGACTTCAAATCAGATTTGAAGTCTCAGATTTGAAGCCTGAGACTTCAACATCTGTCTCAGGCAGATGTTAAAGGATGTTAAACCTTCCTTTCACCAGATGATGTACTGCCAAAAGTAGAAGTTAGGAGCCATGTTATTTATTACCAGGAGAATAATGATCACGATATGTTGTTTCATTATGTATTAGTCAATTACTAACATCAAATTTAAACCAGATATGGACAATATTAATTTTTGGAGTTCAGTTCCATTTAGTCAATATGCACTGACTGATGTCAGTGTAGCCATGTGAACGGTGATCCAGCAGATGTTTAGCTTTTTGTCTGGATTAACCCTGCCTCTAATCCAGGCTCGAGAATTTCATCAGCTGTAGAATTGATGAAAACCTTGAGCTAAGACTTGGGGACAGAACTTCCTGCTTCTTCTCCAGACTTGTTGCCATGGTGCTGACTGTTGATATGTTGAGTCATTTCCTTGCGGTTGGTTACAGTGTGACCACATTGGACACAGGTGTAGCGCCCTCTGGTGTGCTCCCAAAGGACACGTCTGTGGCTCGACACAGCTGAGACAAAAGGACAAACAGTTAAAGGTGACCTATAATTCTTCCTTGAACAGATTAGGATAAAGCTATATGCTATAAGACATGTTCATTACAGTTTGTGTACAAAACCATTCTCAGATAATAAGATTTCAATCTGCTCGGTTTTGCCTATTTTGAACTTTCAGAATGAGCCGTTTTACTGATCTGACACTCGCATTCAAATTAGCTGCTGCTGGCCACGCCCCCTACACCTTCACACTCACACTTCATACATATAAAAATAGATTGCCGAGCCTCCTGCACTACCATCAAGCACACAGCAGTGGTTTCTGGATGGTGCATCATGTTTTACCTTTATCTTTGATGTAACAAATGGTGAGACAGAACCTTCCTTCAGTCCTGCTTTACTGACTGTCGGCAGTTAGTTTTCAAAAAAGTAGCTTGTGAAGTGATTTGTGCAAACTACAGTTTTCTTTGGCAATGTGGCTGGAACTCTGTCAACAGACCCACAAATGGATGGGAAAATTCACTTTTTCCATCTCCTCTTTAAGGCATTCTCTCTTTCAGAACAACAGAAATCAAATCAAGAGAATAAAAGTTTTTGCGAAACAGAGAAGATTATTTTCACTCTTGCCATTTGCATCAACTTTTCCTAATCAGATACTTCAAAATGTTGATATAAATACAGTTTAAAAATAAAATGAAGCCATGTAGATCTACTCATGATTGGGAGAACACTTTCACTGCTGTCAACAACAAAACATCTCTTTTCCAGCAGCCACTGTACACCAGTAAAACCAGCTGAGTCAACTTGCTTGTCTTCCAATAATAAAGTAAGCAAGGTTCCATTTGGGTCGCTGAGGGCCTGTGCTCAGCTGGGGTTGCCAGGTAACAGGGCAGCAACTTCATAATTGGGATGATTTTGAAACCACTTGTTTTCCAGCCCCAAGAAAACATTAACTTACACCCACAACACGGTTGGGTGTTTTTTGCGCTTGGACTGTTTCCAGACAGTACAGATACAGACTGAGACACAGAAACATACAGAAGGAGAATTTTGTTCCTTTTAAGGCCCTAATTATTCACACTCATGGGAGAAGTAGAAAAAAGTTATTTTCATTCAACCAAGAAGTTTGTAGCTGATAAGAGGCATGTCTGAAAATTCAATAATGTGAGGGGAACAGTAATTATTCAAAGAATTTTTTTACATTAGTAATTTTTTTTAATGGATATTAAAGGTGATTTATTCAGTTTTTAAAAAAATCATTCTTGGCATTGCTGCCATCACACCTTGTTCCAATAGCTGAGAAAATTTGTGCCAGTTTCTGGTGTTTAGATAAATGATGTTTGGAGGTGAGTTTGGAGGTGAGTTTGGAGCACCCCTGGGCCGCCACTCCAATGCTCAGCTCTATGGCTTAGTGAGACCAAAACATTCAGATTACTTCCAGTCAAAAGAAACCTGCTGGTCTCATTAATCTGCCAGGATGTGAATAATATTGGAGTTAACAGTTGGACATATGACTGGAGAACCACCAGCACTAATCTAAGACGGAAAATGGAGAGAAAATAATTTTAGACACTCAAAACAGAAAATGTGTTGTGAGTACAGTAGCTTTGTGCTCATTACCATGGAGACAGGCTCACCTTGATTCTTCCTCCAGACAGCGGTGGAGGCAGGGTAAGTAGGTGATCCTGGAGCAGCCAGGTCTGCAGCCGCTTTGGGAGCTATGGGCCTGAAGTTGGCGGCCAGCTTAGTGGCTGCGTCCCTGAGAGGGCTCTGTGGGGGGGCTTCAACAAGTTGAGGAGTGGGGACTTCCTGGAGAGTCAACATGGGGGGCCCAAGTGCAGGAGGGTCAGCAGAGTCTGGCACAGGGACAGCAGAGAGGACTGATGTGGTCTGGATGGGAGCCTGTTGTGGAGACACCGATTCCAGCTGTGGGGGGGCCAGCTCAGAGGTCCTTGGGGCCGGGTTGGAGGCAGCCACAGCAGCAAGCAGGGGGACCGCCGGCTCCACAGGCTTTGGCTTGGCTCTGGGTACCTTGGAGCAGGTGTGCAGGTGGGCTAGGAGGCCCCGGTAGGAGCGCAGCTTGGTGCGGCAGCTCTCACATCTTTACACACAGAAAACACTGTTATTTCCAACACATGCACACGCACACACATCAGCTGTTAGACTCAGCTCACTGGAAGTAGATGTTAGGCTTGTAGTGATGCCTGGTGTGTTCCATCAGTTTCTGCATACTGGGGAAGGAGGCACTACAGCCGCTGGTGGAGCACAGCAGCTTCTTACCTGGAGGGAGGAAACAGCCTTCAACCACTCAGAGAACACTTCCTGGTTCAACTCAGAACCACAGGAGAGATGTTCAGCAAAACGTCTGAGCAAGTAGACACCCTCTTTTGAGTTTGCCTCTACTGCCCCAGACTTTGCACATAATACCAATAATTATACATTAGACTAATGGAGGGTGAGTGTCTTCAAGAGAATTACTCCACTTTGTGCAAAAGAAAAAAATAATTAGTAGTTACTCAAGAGTTACTCAGACTAGGAGAAGCGAGACATGGTGAGCAGAAAAGCTGGTGCTAAGCTAACCTCAAATCGAGCTAGTTTGGGTGACCAATGGTCTTCTAATTCCTCTGGTAAGAGGATAAATTCCCCTGTTACGCCAACCAAATAATCAACTCCACCTATTAAGATGAAAACCACCCAGGACAAGTCAAATGAGACCCTGATTGAAGCAGTTGAGTAACTGTTCGTAAGAATTGGCTATTTTGGGGAGCAGTTGACAAAGCCCTCCACAATGGTAGCTGGCATTGCTAAGCTGGTGGAAAACGATACAGCTAATATCACAAACTGCAAAGCTACTACAAGAGAAAAATAATACCTCAACTTACCAAAAAAATAAAGATCAACAAGTCTTATGAATATCTTTAAGATGGTAGAGGACCTGAAACTCATGGAAAACCTCTAGCACTATGCTTTTAAATATTGAATGAACACAATTTTTTTTATTTGTTCTTCCTTCATCTTTCACTCATTTCATTTTCTCTTTATTTAAACTTACAATTTTATTGTTTAACAACAAATTAAGTTGTTGGGGAAAAAAAGAAGAAACTGAGGTAGTCAGACTGTGGGCTCACCAGGCAGGGACTGAGCCGGGCTCTCGTGGTCCATGATGTGACTCTCCAGAGCACTCTGCTCCTTGTAAACACGCTTACAGCCGTGAATCGGACACGGAAGTCTTCTGGTTCCCAACGCTGTCAAATAGATTGCAAACAGACAGTGAGGTGAGCTGACTGTTTGACACAGTTCAACACAATACAGTCAGAAAATAAGTATCTGAACAGCCACTTCCACAGATGAGAGGTTTGATTTTCACCTCAACAATGAAGAGACAAGATCTACAAAAAAATTAATAAAAAAATCAGGATGGGATTTTTAAATAATTAGCATTTTATTGCAAGAAATTATGTATTTACTACATTAGAAAAATGGGCCTTAGTATTTGATCCAGAACCATTTGTTTCCAGGTCAGAGGTCAGTCGTCACTTGTGGTTCTGGTCCTCTCATCCATATTGATCTTCAGGTTGCTCAGGTTCCCTCCAAATGTTCTGTTTCTGAACAGATGACCCGCCAGCCTCTCCTCACTACATTGCAGCCATCCTGCCTGCTATACAGACAGTCAGCCCCAAAGCATGATGCTTCCACTGCCGTGCTTCACAGTTGGGATGCTTCTTCCTCCTCCAAACACAGTGAGTGGATTTCATTCCAGAAAGTTCTCCAGATGGTCATCTTAATTCAGACGGGGCTGAACACGAGCTGGGGACCTTTAATACACTGTAGGATTTTAACCCATGATGGAGTAGTGCGTTATGGTTATCATAGTAACAAGTGTCTTTTCTACAGGCAACGAGTTCAAACAGGTTTAACTGATACAGGTAATGTATCTGTTACCTGTATCAGTTAAACCTGAGACAGAACTCCTGCTGGTTGTTTGATGATCAAATACTTATTATTATGTAAAAAATGTTATCTAAAAATCATACAATGCGTATTTTAGATACCGTCTCTTACAGTTGAGATGAAACCGATTAAAAGTTGCACCGAAGAGGGGAAACTTGATGAATCTTCGGTGTATCAACTATTTATTTCCCCACGTTTCTGTGGTAGTTAGTTAGCTGAGTTGCTAACGACTGAAGGGCAAAAAAGTTCAGGCCGAAGGCAGCAAAGCCAAAAGAGTAAAACCGTCTGGAGTAAAGTGAAAAAACAAACCTTCGTTCTTCGAGGACTGCATCACAGTTTCACCTGAAGACATCATTTCAGAGACAACAAAACAGGTTGGGAGGAAAACGACGATGCGGTGAAAGTCAGAAGAAGATCACGGATCTGGATAAACTCCGAGTTTTCAGTCCCAGAACAGAAAATATTAAGTTCTATAAACCCTGTGTTTATAAAATGGTTAAACAGCTTCTTCTGCTGCTTCTTTCGGTCTTTCTTTTTTTATTGTTAGCGGCGGTTGGCAAAAGAACATTTAGTACCGTTACCGCCACCTGCTGTTATGGAGTTGTAGTTCATAAGGATTTAATTCATACTATATTATCAGTGGCGCCCAAAGTGGGTCCTGGAGGGCCGCCCGGCATCTTGCATGTTTCAGTTCTTTCTAATGATGGCACATTAGAAAACACTGACATGCTGAGGAGGTTGATACGACAGCAAGAGAACTAAAACATGCATGATGCCAGGCTGCCCTCCAGGACTGACGCTGAGCACCACTGATCTATATGCATGTACTTAAAAATATACATAAGTATATATTTAAGTATATAAATATCTGGGAAGATACTTACATACTTATATTTATATATATAAGTATCTGATGGATGGATCTATCCGTCCGTCCATCTGTCCGTTTTTATCTTTGTATATCTACATACGTATGTAGAAATATATCTTTCGATACATTGATATGATATTATCATTTTGCCCCTTTACATGGATATGCAGTATCACCTGGGGGTCCTGGTTTCCCATCTGATCCCAAACCTTTCATTAATATATCTAATATCTTTTCTTGAACCCCAAGAACTTTTCGGCTCCTCTTAATATTGTTTTAATCTTTTCTGTTTAGTGCTTAGTTTGATATGTGCAGTTAATCACATATGCTATAAATGATATTTTTTTTCCCACAAACATGGTGAGCTGCTTCTTCCTGCTGTTTTTCTGCAGTGGGAAAACAACAACTTGGTTTACCACCACCTACAGCTGGACTACACTGTCATAAAAGTGCATTAAATCTAAATTACAAAAATTTTGTGTGCTAATAATTTTATTCTCTTAAATGATTTATGACTAAATCAACGAATGCTAGTTTTGTCTGGTTTCTGTTTAGGTTTTGAATTCATTGTTTAATTTTTTTTCCTCAAACTTCTATCAGTCTAATTGTTCTGTATTGTATCTTTACGAATGTGCGAGTTTTTCTCTAAAAACTCGCACATTCTCTGTTTAGCTCAGTGTCTACATCCCACATGTGAAATGATATCTTTCTCAATGCCTGTTTCAATGGATAATTTATTTCTGTTTTCCCAAATGTAAGAATTATCACACATTTGTCAGTTAAATTCCCTTAAATTGAGCTTTGTATTTCTACCTCTGAACAACGGATCAGTTGTTTATTCCACACCTGTTTTCTTTGAGCCTCCCATCATTTACATAGGTAAGACTTTTATTGTCAATTAATCTATCGCTGTTCTATTCTGATTCCTAAAATGAGTTGTGTGTATTAAAATTACACACCAAAATATTTTCCTATTAAGTTTGTGAAGAAGTTTTATTCGTATTAAATGATGTTCCTTTAAAAATGTTAAAGGAACATGTACTCCATGTCTGTGACTTTTAGAGCTGACTCAGGGCTGATTGTCTAATTCAACCCCAACAGCAACAATTAACAACTTGGAACATCTAGTTTCTCACTTTTAACAGAAAACATAGTTTATTTGACTTTTATAATAATTCCTATGGAACATAACTTCAACTGGTTTTCTCATGTCCCAGTATAAGTGAACTTGAAGAGGGATTTTCTTCTTGAACAATCGGAAGAACTTCCCATCAACCAACAAGAAACTCTAACCTCAGAGAAGGTTAGACTCATTAACAGAGTCTCAGTCTGGGTCTAAATAAATCAAGAGACAACATTCTCTTGATTTAATTAGACCCAGAACCTTGTCCTCTTGTTTAGAGGATAAGGCTCTGTTGACCATGTTGCTCCACTGACTCTTTATATTTCCATTCTAAATGGAAAAACACAAGCAGCAAGTTGTCACATTTGAAACAGAGGATAGAAAGCTTGTAGTTCTTAAAGCAGAGCACAAGTCAATTAAAGCAAATATTCAGGAGTCAAGTCAATGGTTTCTGATGCTACAAGCTGAGCATCTTCACTCACTTTAAGCAGAAATCTATTTTCTTTTTGTGCATAGAATTCGGTAAATAAAGACTGAAATTCAATTGACTGAATTTGACTACAGCAGCTCTATTGAAGAACAAGACATAAGGAAAAATGCTTCTCCTGGTTTATTTCAGCATTATCAAAAGTTTGTTTAATCAGTGTACAAAACCATTATTAGAAAATACTCTTACATACATATGCTGAGACATATTTAAAATTGTTTTCTGGTAATGAAGAGAAATGTATCTGTGTAGATTATGATGTAAGAAATTGTTCACAAATTTCATTTTTTATGAAGGACTAAACTGTAAAATGGGTTAAAGTGAGCTTTGCTCTGTGCAAAGTACAATACCAGTACAAAAATATATATTATTGTTAAAAACTGATCCCTTTATGTGAAACAGAAACATTTTTATTTGCATTAATCATGTAGTTAGACTGAAAACTCCTGAGCTATATAGGTGCATTTTAATTCCACTATCAACAATAAAATATATGCTGCAGAAGAATGATCAAGTATGTACATCATACAATCCCTCAAATGAATGGTGTATGTCTCTGAAAGAAAAGCTAAGGTTCCCAGAGAAAATCATAACATTTTTCTTAATTTGCTGTTAAAAGAATTCTTTTCTTTCAGGTTATGATTTAACAAAACAAACTGAAGCAGTAAATGTGCAAAGAGTGGTACTGTGTTGTTTATAAGAAGCTGCATGGGATGCTCTATCTGTTAAAAGTGAGATACATTTGCCCACTGTAAGAGGTTGTAACTTCCTCCAACCTGACCTATGCTAGTTTACCAAACTGTTAGTAAAATACTAACACATCCAGCAAAAAACATTTTTAACTTGTTTTTTTCATAAGGGCTTACTTATTTCATATCTAAGTAGACTAAATGAGTTTATCCTAATGTTAAAAGACTGTCAGCCAATATTTGACAGCAAAATATACAGGTCAAACTCAGTTCCATAGAAAGACCAGAGTTTTATGCCCCCAAACCAACATAACCCTTTTTAAATTATTTGGGTGCGTTTGGGTTTACATCCTTTGACCAGAGAATAACTGTCCAATCAGTGAATTCCTAGTTGATTGGCTGTTGCTTATTTACCAGCTCATCCTCTTCTTTGTGATTTTCAATTTCCTGACCTCTCTGAGGACGCAGTCAGCCCTCTGGAGCTTCTCCAGCGCTTTAGTAAGCAGATCCTCCGGCATTACCGCAGCGTAACTTCTCTCCTGAGCCTGACTGAGGAGCTCACTCGTATTTTTCATCTCCAGAGCCACTTCGGTCTCAAGCTTTGTTACAGAATTTTGAAAGAGTGATATACTCCCTTCATTTTCAGCTTTGCAGGTGGTTTTCAGCTGACCGGAGCCCAGGGAGTCAGACAGTAGGTCTCCGATTGATGCAGACCTGGCCTTGATTGACGATTTGAAAGGTTTCTGGAAAGGCTCTGAGCGCCGACAGGGAGTGACATCTGGTTTAACCTGAAGACTGGCTGATGGCCTTAAGTTAACAGAGATTTTCCTTTCATCTTCAGTGCCATCCCACACATCCAGGCCAGCATGGCTTCCATGGAGAGCAGCTGTGGAAGCTGCCAGTGTGTCTTCACTCACAGAGCCTTCACTCTCATCGTCAGAGTGCTGACCACTGTCTACAGATTTCTCCTCGGCTTTCTTTTTCTTCTCTCCTGGCAGGTGGAGAAGCGGACTCAGGTTGAGCGTCTCAGTGAGTGGGTCATCTGTGCAGACAACTACTGAGGGGACGCTCTGCAGTGAAGCCTCCTCTCCTTTCAGAGAATGTGCTGACGTATCAGAAGCAGTGGAGTGTGATCCCTTAGGTTGAGTAACTGTTGACAGGTCTTCTGGCAGAACTTTGGGTTTGTTAGAGGTCATTTTTGGTTCACCATTTTGGACAGTTTCCTCAGACTGGTCTACCTCATCATTGATCATTGCTGTTTCGTCCTCACTTTGTTCAGTAGCTATATCTCGTGACTGTTGGTTGAGCTCCACAACCATTTGTGAAGGCTTCTTGTCTTTGGACGGAGGTGTTGGGGGGTGGTGGTTCGGTGAGGTTGGTAACACTTCTCCAGGGTTGCTCAATGACCCACCGGAGCTGGGCTTATTGGGAGGTGTTGGTGGTGGGTTTGTGCTTTTCTTATCATTAGTATTTTCATCTTGTAAAATCACCTCCCCAGAGGTAACACTGGGTTTAGATTCTTTTGATGGAAGCATTGGTGGTTTCACAACCTTGAAAAACATGAAATCAGTTTTATAGACCATTAGATTCATGCAAATTTACTTTGAGACAATTGTATGTAATTGTATTGTATGGCATAGATATATAGTATTTCTACATGGAAAAGATGAACAAACCTTTTCTTCTTCATCTTGTTTATTAGGCTCATTCTCAGGTACAGCACTGGATTTAGCCTCCTTGGTGGGAGGCATGGGAGGTTTGATGGCTTTCTTCTCCTCGTTTGTCCTTAACACTGATTGTTTCCCTGCAACAGCTGTTTCAGGACTTTCAGTACTGTTTGTTTTAGCAGTATTTGTCCCATTAGGCATCACAGCATCCTCAAGATTAAGATCCAAACGCAGGACACCATCAGAGGACACCTCTGCCACCTAGAGCAAAACACAATACAAGTTTTCCAGATTCTGAACTATGTGCTATAAATATTTATAGAAGATAGCAAAGAGTGAAATATCAAGAGGAATTATCACATTAACCGGCAAATGAGTGCCTCAATAGTTTCAGGAGCAGAAATGTGTTTTTTTCATGGATTTAGTATCCAATCACAAATAATATATGTTTCTTTTTTGTGAATAAAAACATATAATGAGCTGCACAGTGGCGCAGTTAGTACCACTGTTGCCTTACAGCAAGAAGGTCCTGGGTTCAATTCCTGGCCTATGATCTTTCTGCATAGTTTGTATGTTCTCTCTGTCCATGCATGGGTTCTCTCCATGTACTCTGGTTTCCTCCCACAGTCCAAAACCATGACTGTATAAATTCTCTCTAGGTGTGAATGTGGGCATGCATGGTTGTTTGTCCTGTCTGTCTCTGTGTTGCCCTGCGATGGACGTTCTACAGATGGAAACGAGTAATAAAATACTCGTTTCCATCTGTATACCAGCTGTTAAAGTAATTTACAATAAAGTGTACGTTTCTATTATTAGTCTTTAAAAATCAGAAGCGTTTTGTACTGTAGCTTGGCATTTTGAAACGACAAAAAAAAAAAAAAAACCTGCTGGATATTTTTTTTTGCTTTTTTTACACAGAAAAAGATACTTTTCAAGCGGTAAAACAAGCTTATATTGTGGGTTTGCAACAGTTAAATAATTCTTAAGTACAAATGGAGAAAGAATTGCATAGCTGATCTAGGTGGGTCATCTGTGCATACAACTACTGAGGGGACACTCTGCAGTGAAGCCTCCTCTCCTTTCAGAGAATGTGCTGACGTATCAGAAGCACATTCTGATACGTCAGAATATGTTTCTGACGTATCAGAAGCACATTCTGATACGTCAGAACATGCTTCTGACGTATCAGAAGCACATTCTGAACTGAATTACACAGAGAACAAACAAGACTGATAAAAAAATATATATATATATTTTAATCCCTTTTCATGAAGGTTGAGAAGTTCATCTCCTGTTGAGATGAACTTCTCAACAGGAGCTGATCCTTTTTGGTACGGTGCACTTTGTTTCATGACTTTGCACAATTTCACATATGTACATGAAATAGTAAGTCCATTCATAGTCCATTCTAGTGTTTTCTAGAATCTCTTATGATTCTAGAAAACACTGGAGAACAAGAATTTTATTTGCACTTTGATAAAAGAGGCAATCTTTACAGTGCGAGTCCAAGATTCATACCTCTTTCATGTGGATCCTGGTTGGTGGGCGCCGGTTGCGGTTTCCCTGAGGTCTTGTTCGGGTAATATGCTCTAAATTACTGCTTTCATCAACTTTCACCTATAATAAACATGCCAAATTCAAAATTTTTGAGGACAAATAGAAAGTAAATAAAAAGGTATGTGAATAAGAGCAACAGAGAAGTGAAATCCACCAAGATTCATGGTGGATGAGTTTAACCAGCAGGGGTCAACAAATCGGAAGAAGAACGGGTAGATAGGGTGGAGTGGATGGAAACACAGATTTGTGACAGAACAACTTGTGCAAGAACATTTTACTAAAACCCTAAAACAACTAATAAAAAAGTAATAACAATGTTAGCTTTTCTTCAGTAGTAGTAATGCTATATTATTTGATCAGTAATTTTAACATCTTCCTTTTTCCTTTATCATATCAACAACAATACAAGTACCGAAGAACCATATTGAACTATTCTTCTATTTCTCTTTTTTCTTTTCTCTATCATTGTTGTACACCCATTTCCAACACTTGTATTTGTTATATATCACAAAAAAAAAAACATTTTACTACATAGGTATGGTTAAGAGAGTGTGTCCTTTCTGTTTCTAATCAACAGAAAGAAGGTAGAAGTGCTTTAACAAAATGAACAGCATTAGAAATGATGTGAGAGACAGCTCAGTTGGAGCAGCTTGAGGGCCAAGTTAGAGATGACTGGGCAACAGATGAAGAAGTGTTTATGGAGTAGCTGAGAAGGATAAGATCCATCAGCTGCAACAGTGGAGAATATTGAGGATACGAGGAGATAGGGACAGATTGTTAGGAGCCGAAGCTAAAAGATAAAAATGGAGGTAAATAAGCATCTCTCACAAGATATTTCTGTTTACCTCATCAAAGACTTTGTTTTTAGCTCTGTTGATGCAATCACTGAGGGCTTTGATCCAGGCCTCCTTCTCCTCCACAGTCTGAGTCTGGAACTTCACATCATGGATCTGCCAGTGGCATAAAGCAGGCACCTCTTTACATTTAATTCCAAAGCTATTCCACTGTTTCTTAGAAGGGGAATTGAAACTGCACAGTCGCATGGTGTAAAGAACACACTGCTGCAGCTGGGACACTTGCAGGAGGATTTCTCCTGCCACCATTCAGCCCCACAGCACAGAAGGGTTACCCTGGAGAAAGGTACAGGCAGCCAAGTAGCTCTTCACATCCTGATCATTTAGATGAAACAACAGCATTCACTCACTTTCAGTATTCTAGCAAATAATACTACTAGCTGCATTAAGTTAGTATTTTCCATTTTTGAATCTTCGTCTGCCAACGAAACAGTCATTAGAAACTACATTCTGGGATTATTAATTTGTGGAAGATACATCCACAACAACTGTTTTTTATTGATCAAAAGCTAATTCAGGTTGACACAATTTACATTTAGTTGAGGCAACAGACAATATGGAGCTGCCCATTGGTTCAGACTTGCAGCAACACACACTCTGATTGTGTCAATCAGGTATTTGGCTAAGTTTGGATTGTTGGGTCTAGCTATGGGATGAAACACGGAGTGAATTACACAGAGAACAAACAAGACTGATAAAAAAAACCAAAAAAACTCTGGATCCCAGATTGGTCCCTTTTCATGAAGGAGGAATCACATGAATGATGATGTCATATGTGATGTCTTTCATTTTGCCTGCAGCTGGGCAAAATGTGGGAGGACACACCCACAGTATCTTTATCTTGCTGGGTATAAACACTGCATTTTCAAAGAAAAAACACAGGCTGTTTAAAACCAGATGAATATTGGCAAAAAATATTCTCTGAGAAAAGACAGGCTGTCGCTAATCCCAAAAGACTTTTCCTTCCACTGCCTGAAGAAAACACCATGTGAAGAGTTCATGAGAAGCTACTGATCTCAATGTGCTTCGGTAAGAGGTTGTGTCTGGGCAGAGGACATTAGTTTAGAATAAAATGGGTTATTATTTCATTGTGTTTTGCTATGTTTTGCTATGTGTTGATGTTGAAGCTGTATCTCTAGGTGTAGTATAGGCTGCCGGTGTTTCTAGCTTTAGCTCAGCAATTGGCTTGACAACAGATAAATCAGAGATGAAAGATTGTTCCATTTTATCTGTGCTTTCCCTTCCTGTCTTCCCAACCTGCATAATGAATATTAAATAAATCAATTCAATATTGATTTGTTCCCAAACGTCTTTAAACTTTTCCGGGTCAGTGAGGAGGCGAATACTCTCCAAACCATATTTAGTGTAACATTCAATAAAAAAAAAGGACAATATGACAACAAGGATGAACAATGGTTATTATAAAGACAAAAAGAAATGTATTCATTAATTAAAAAATGAAACATTCATATTTTTCTAAGTTTATTTTGCCTATATCCAGTGGAGTAAAAATGAAATTTGGGGAATTTTCAAAATAATATAGTTAAATAAGTTTTAAATAAAGCGACACAGAGTTGATGTTGATTAGATGAGAATAAATGTATTTTCTTTAAAGACTAAACTCTAACTTGGGGAAAAAGAACTGAGAATTGACTCAGACTTAGAAGAAATGACTTGTCATATTGTATAGCCAGTGATAGCTGAACATTTGAATACGTTGAATGATTTAAATGTTAAATAATTTATTGTAACACTTTATATCTTTGATATACTGAAATAAAATGCTGAACGATGTATAATTTACTAACTGTTGCAGGTATTACAATTGTCACATCCATTTGAAGTCTCAATACATCATTGTTGTTTCTGTCTGATAGTTGACTGTTAGTTTTCTAACAGTCAACTATCAGCTGACTGATGATGCTTCACCATTCATCAGATACACTAAATACCATGAACCAATACAGATTGTCATCAACTATTGGTGAAGAGACCTTCACTGCAATAAGCAACACTGAAGCAGCTGCAGGAATATGACAACAATTCCACATGTTTTTAATATATTTGGACGAAGGACTAATTGCTAGATCGAATCAGTTTCTGAAAAACTAAATATAGAGCCACCTCCAAGATCTCCTCACCTAAGTTTTTGGAGCAGAATTCAAACTGCATGCTTTCAATATGCCACACCCAGTGAAAATGGCCTACAAAACACGTTACACACTGCAAGAACTTATTACCATGGTAACTGGTGCTCTGAATAAATAAATGAACTGGTCTTTCTTCCATTGAACATCCTGTTAAAGCGTGTCTTAGCTCACCTTATTTCCAGACTTTGGAGACCGTATCAGAACCAGTCTGTGCTTCTTCTTGAAGGGACTCTTCAATTCATGGCATGTTTCATAGTTTTCCATGTCCAGCCGCTCAAGGCAGTTCTGCAGATCCTGGAACACAAAGTAAAGTTCAGTATGGACCAATCTGGAGCAGGGTCACCCAAAGCATAATGACATCTTTGGAGTCATGTGACAACACTGAAGCAGGCCACTGCTGTATTGTACCTCATTTTCATACACCACCACCTCCGACTTCTCCACATGGAGGTAGCGGTCTTTGTAGCTCGTCAGCAGGCGGCCATGGGCCTTTTTCACCCAGCCAGCCTTACTCAAGAACTTTGGCTTATTTTGCTGAGCAGTGTTCTCCTTTGTACCCTGCAATGATACAGAGGAAGGAAGTCACACATACACATTAGATGACTAGCAGAGCGCAAATGCAGCTAAACATAGAGACAGAACACACTCTATTCCTGTTGTGTGACTAAAGAGCTGAATAATTCACAATTAAATCATCCTATTACAACTACACTTTTTTTTGCTCCAGGTTTCAAACATGAACCTATTGGATTTCCTAAACCCAACTTGGAGGATCTGCATGTTGGAAAATGGAAACTATTATTTAAAAACATTGTTGTTACACCGGCAACATTGAGTTACAGTTAAATTCAGATCAATGCCAAAACATGTATTGGCAAAACAAAGCTGGACTCAAGGACAGCACAGAGGCCCTCATCCTCGCTGCCCAGGAACAGGCCCTTAACACCAGAGCAATAGAGGCCCAGATCTACCATACCAGACAAGACCCAAGGTGTAGGTTGTACAAGGAGGCCCCTGAGACAGTCCAGCACATCACAGCAGGGAGCAAGATACTGGCAGGGAAAGCGTACATGGAGCGACATAACCAAGTGGCAGGCATAGTGTACAGAAACATCTGTGCAGAATATGGACTGGAAACCCCGAGATCAAAGTGGGAAACACCCCCAAAGGTGGTGGAGAACGCCAGAGCTAAGATCCTGTGGGACTTCCAGATCCAGACAGACAGAATGGTAATGGGGAACCAACCAGACATTGTCGTAGTGGAAACAACAGAGGAAAGCCGTTGTGGTAGATGTAGCAATACCAAGTGATTGCAACATCAGGAAAAAGGAGCACGAGAAACTGGAGAAATACCAGGGCCTCAGGGAAGAACTGGAGAGGGCCTGGAAGGTGAAGACCACAGTGGTGCCTGTGGTCATCGGGGCCCTTGGGGCAGTAACCCCCAAACTGGAGCAGTGGCTACAACAGATCCCAGGAACAACATCAGACATCTCAGTCCAGAAATGTGCAGTCCTTGGCACAGCCAAGATACTGCGCAGAACCCTCAAGCTCCCAGGCCTCTGGTAGAGAGAATATTCTGGATGACAAGTTAGAGAAGTACAGATCAGCACAATCTAATGGTTGCATTCCAACCTGGTAAATAACAGGAGTAATGAGTGGACAAACTGAACACAGCTACAGTTGTGTTAGTGCTTGATGTGGTCCAATGTCTGGACCTCTATTAGCCTTGTATCTTCATCTATGTTTACTAAGCAATGCTATTATAAGTACTTGTGAGCAGCAAATATCTGTTAGTAACTATGCAACGTTGTGGTTTAGCCACATGCTGACAAACCTTATCAGGAACTTAAATGTAATGTCTCCTGTACATCACTCTCCAAGTCTTCAGGGCAAATGAGCAATGGTGTGTAGATTATAAATTACAGTGAGTTATTAGATGGGCTTGAAAATTTGAAAAGTTCTGGGAACCAGATTTAAACAGTTTAGGTTTCACCCTGATCCTGGGACTTTCATGCTGAAGCATAAAGCAGAAATAGAATCTTTGCTTCTCCTTTAGGAACTTCCACAGGATATATATCTTTTGGCATTAGGTGGGAGGTCATCTTACAATTTTCCACTTTTTCTTTAGTGTGAGTGTTCCTCAGCGTGGTGAATAGCGGTGCAGCCACTGCAAAGAGGGACACCGAGGGGGAAGGAGAGGCATCCCAAAGCTAGAGCTGGAGGATCCAGAAGACCCTCCGGTCAGTAAGAAAGGACACTGCATGAGTCCTGGACATGCTGACCATGCATCCTACTAAGTCAACATAGCGGACACAGTGGTGCAGAACAGCAACCATCATTCAAACTCTGGCTGATTACCAAAACTCTTTAGAGTGATATCACACATCACATTTCTGGTCAGACACAGGAAGTCCACTCTGCGCTCTAGCATTAACCAACCTCTAGATATACAGGCAGCCACATATGTTTTTCTGTCTTGTCTGTGGTGTTGTGGTGAACACTAAAATGAGCGCAGAAGCAGTTGTGCAATGAAACAGTGAAGCAAATCTTACTGGTGTAACCCTTTCTAAAGGAGGAGCAAGCAGAAAGCAGGGTTCAGCAGCAGACATGTGTTTCTAATGAAGGTTTAGGCCAGCGAACATCTGGAGCCCATTGATCCTCCTGCTGACCTGACCAGCTCACTGCAGCAGACTCCTCTCCAGAATGGCTTGAAGTGTTGAGAAGCCTCACCAATAATGCTGGCAAAATGTTAATAACATCATGTGGAACACAAGCTGCTCATCATCCAGGAGTTTTGACAATTCCTCCCAGACAAAAGCTACAGATGCAGTAAAAACTGAAAATAAATAACGTCAACAATGCGTTTTAAATTTATGGGAATCTAGGTTACATCAAGATCCAGATTTTACAACAATCTACTATTTTTGACACACTAAAAACATGGCAAAATGATATGTAGCTAATGTCTAATAACCAGAAATAGAGTGCCTTTCCATTCATATTTTTCTATAAACTAACCCTACACTTAGAAATGTGTTGTTTTTCAACCCATTTTCTGTTATCTTCAAGTTCACACATCTGGTGTTGTCCTGTTTTAACAAGTGGACACAAAATGTCTTAAACCATTGACTTATCACTTTTTGGATGTCTGTTTGTAGATGATGATCTGCAGAATAATACAAAGCTGGTGGATGTATTACACTTGCCATTGGGTGTCCATCATGACATAGAGTGTCATGAAGGAACTGAGGGAGGGTACCACCTGGACCACCCTATTACAGGCCAACATATAAATAAATGGTGCTGGCAACCCTGCTGGCAAACACCTGGCAAAAATCTGACCAAATAACCCAAAATGACAGTCATAGAACCCATGCATGAACAGAAAAAACATGCAAACCCTGAGGCAGTCAGGCAGGATTTTAACACTAGACCTACAGAATATGTTACAACACTGACAACTGTTCCAGTGATTGCATTTTTAAATAGAAAATTTAAGTGGAAAGACGCTTAACTTAATCTTTTATATTGACTTCCTGTTTCGTAAGTTCAACTTTCAGATCAACTTTCTGCTTTGTGTCAGTAGCCAAAAGTTCTGCAATAAATACCAAACAATCTAGAGAGATACAACATGGCTCCGAGTCAGAAAAAAGACACTGAGGTCACCAGAAATGATGCTTGACTCACACACAATATAAAGAAATAAAACGCATCATCAAAAATTTCCCTTTCATTGGCAATGGTGTGTATGCGTGTGTGTGTGTGTGTGTGTGCAGGTGTGGGTGTGTGTGCCTTGGCCTCTTCCTGACCAGTAAAATTTTGTTACATGGTTAAATATTCAAAGCAAAAACACTAACCTCATCATGGGGTTGGTGTTGTGGTTTGTCACAGATCAACTAGTCCGGAAGGAAATCTATTTTTGGAACAGTGCAACATCGGTGAAGAACATTTACGAAGCACAACAGTACACTGTGGGCTTTGATCCTGACTAAGATGTGAAGTGAATGTAATGATGGGATGACTGAGACTGGATGATGGCCTGGTTGTGTTGGTGACAGATAGAGACGCTTTCAGCCAGCTGAAAGGAACCAGCACTGTCTGAATGACAAACAGCAGCATGTCCTGTCTGCAGAGTTGCAAATTAACTAGTTACATTTTCTCAGTTACATTTATGTGAGTAAGTTTTTTGGGGAAAAAATTACTTTTAGGAATATTTTTACTATGCTGTACTTATCACTTCTTCTTAAGTGAAATTATTATGAAGTATCACTACATTTACTTGAGTAAAATTATCCAACTGTGAGTAATTTCACTGAATGACAAACAAGCTTGTTCTAACCAAAGATTCACCTGACACAGATACACACCTGCAGGTTTTGTTATTTTTTTTTTTAAAGAAGTAGAACCAGAAAAATATTTCTTGTGCCTATTTTGTTATTTTGTAATTATGTTATTTATATTAATTATTTGTATTTCTGTCCTTAAAATACCAAAAATTCCCACATACTTTTTCTGTATTTTTAAACATTAAATAACTGATGTGTTGATCTTTTACTCAGTACTTGAGTTGACTATTTGCCAAATACTTTTTTTTAACTCTTACATCTGTAATTAAGTAAAAATATGCTGAAGTAGTGCTACTCTTACTTGCGTATAAACTTTGGGTCCTCTACTTTCCTGTGCCAGTCAGAGTAAGTCTGACAAGGTCAGTAACTTTTTAACCATATTTAGCTGTTTTTCTGATGCCATTTTGAAGGTACATGTAAGCACCAGGCGGTGGGAGGAAGCATGCACAGCTGAGTCTTAGTGAGCACATCAGATCTTCTGCAACGCATCCAAGGTGGTTTTGCGGTGCTGAGGAGGTGTGGGAGGGTTGTTGGAGTGACTGTCAAACGACCTTGAGGTTATCAATGCAGGAACCCAGCAAAGCAACAACAAGCTCACAGAAACCCTTCACTGAGCATCTTTTCAGACCCAAACTTCATGACAGACTAACAGGAAAGAGAACAGAGGTGTCAAAGGTCAGCACAATGCTGGACATAAAATCCAGTGGATGACATCATAACCACTGGCTTCATTTACTGGAGCAGAAAGAAAACCACAAGAAACCCAATCATGTTCCAAAACATTGTGTTAATAATCTCTGAGGTTCTTCAAAGACGGAAGGTTCTGGGTTCGGTTCTGTTCTCACAGCTATGGGTTTTCAGCTGACTGCACTGAAAAAACACAAAAACACAACAAATACTTTTGGTCTAGTCCCTGGTGCAAATATTATAGTGCACCTGAAAAATTAACTTACCAGTAACTTTTCAGCAAAAAAAGAAGAATCTGTTGGCAGAGTCCACATTTTCACTTAAAACATTTTCCCATGTTATAACTGTAATAATCTGCCAGTGGCACTGGAACATTTTTTTAAATACATTGTTAGCTTAAAACAACAAGAGTAGTTGTTTTAAATCAAGATGATAGTTAACAATCATTAGTTGGTTTTAGTTGTTAAGTTATCAATATGCAATAATCACAAAATAAACATTGAGTCTAAAAACCTAATACTGTAATGAACTTGATTTGATCTGTTGAATATTTATAGATACGTAAATATTCGACAGATGTTCGACAGATTGAAAGCAGCATGTTGGTTTCACCAATGCTCCATAAACACATCTAAGAAACACTTCTTAAAAGATCTTGTGTCTGATTATTCTACAGCAATCCAAAACATATTCCTTTTAGTAGTTTGTATTTTCTAACAAATCTTTACCAGGAGATTTGCATTTCCAGCATTTGAGATGCTGATCACTGTTCAGAAATTATCAAGGGACATTTGTATCACTAATTAACTGGTGTATTCATACTTTAGTGTTTAACTCTCCATCAACTAAACATTACAGGAACTAAAGCTTTCCTTGCCTGCACCATTCAACCCAGGACTAGAATCAGAAACTGACACAGATCTTTCATGTTGCTCATCCTCTTGTTTTTCCTGGAAACTGGAAGCAGTCTCAGTCAGACCACTTGCACACACACTTCCATTGTGTGGTAGAGGCTGATCCCAAGAGAGGGTTAATTGTCTTCTAGCCAACACATAGAGTGGCAGTCTGTTGGCTCTTTTCTAACAAGTGAGGCAGACACGTCATGCCATGCACTGCAGGTCAGCGCGCTGCAGACGAGACAAAGAGCAGCCTGGAAGGGTCGCATCGCGTTTGGTGGGAAAAGATAAAGCAGAGTTGGGGGAAAGGGAACCGCAACAGTGATTCAGAAAGAACTTGCCACATTCCAAAGATCAATTAAGTGTTATGGAGACATGTTGAATACTCCAACATTCAAACCATAACAGTCTCAAAGTGAGAAGCCAATATATTAATAAATGTATGAGAACTTCTGGGTGAATCACACTTCCAAATCAATGTTCCTCTTCTTCAGAACCAACAAACCTCCGTCACTAGTTCCTTTTCACACAGTTTCAATTCAGGCTCATTGTGAGTCATCAAATGTCAATTCAAGTGAAAGTTTGGACTTTGGATGGCTATTTTCATTTTTATTTTTATTCATTCTGTTTGGAATGTGTTGCTGTGTTTTAGATTATGATCCAGCTGTCAACCCAGTTTGGGCCGAGTTTCACCTGTTAGTCTGTTTCTGCATAAACAGGCCCAGGTCATCAGCCCTTTTTAAATTTTTTTAGTTTTTTGTCGTTTTGAATCCACAAAATACTTTTTAACTTTTCCCCGTCTCTATGCAGCTTCCCTTAATTTTGTCAGTCCGAGCCTAGAGTTGCTCAACTTAGCATTGGATATCATGCAGATGGGACTCTGACTCCCATCCCGTTCCGTGATACATGTGAATCCATGTTGTACATATTCGTCTGACGACTTTCTTTTTTTACTCGACATGTTTAGAATGGATTAAAATATTGAGAAAGAAACCACACGAAATACAACTACGACAGCCATAGACTACGCACACTAAATTCCCGCAGCACTGATAGGCCAAGTAATGTCACTTGATCCTCTGCAGCAAGTGATGGACAAGCAGGGCACGTCATCACAACTTTACTCTAGTGTCTTCACCTCCGCGGCAGAGGCTCCGCCAAGCCCCTGAGATCGACTCATCGATCCCCTGGGGTTCGATCAAACCCAGGGTAAGAACCACTGCCTTAAACTGAAAGCAAAACCTCGGGTTAATAATAGATGAATAGCTTTGTTTTCATCTTAATTACAAGTATTTTGAAACACCTGGCCTTATTTAAAATTTCACCCCAATTAAAAGTAAAGGCTATTTATGAATTGTTCTCCATAGGCTGCAAAACAATCATTCTGAGGACCATAAATGGCCCCTGAGCCACAGTTTGGAAACACCTGCTCTAAATCGAACATCTCCTTTTATAGAGGTGTTTATGCCTGCTACTGATCACTTGATCAGTTCATCAGAACAAAATGCTGGTGTCACATTAGGGTGGGGCTCGTTTTTCCCAGTTTTCTTCCTGATATTTTCATTTCTGTCAAATGGCTTTTAAGCTACCAGATAAAATGTTTCTGATAGTTGCTGAATAAGAACTGTGCCTGGGTTTGAATGTGGAGCTCCATGCTGTTGCAGTTGGTTTCTGCCTGTACTTTTCATCTCAGGGTGTGGTTCTGCACATGAAAGTGGATGAAAGCAGCCCCCTGCATACGCTAAAAGAAACTGGTACGTCTCTGCATTACTTCCCGTTTTTAATAAGTTGCTTCCTCAAAATGTCAGGTTGCTGTGTGGCCTGTATCTCATCAGTTTCTATTCAAATCCAGAAGTTCTCTGCGCTTCTGCAGACATCGTCTAAAAACACATGAAATCTCGGTTTGGTTGTTTGTTAGTGAAACACGGAGCTTTATTTAAAAACTTGTCCAAGTCTTCCGGATGTATGTGTTGATCATCACGGTCTCTGATGAAGGGTAATCGAGGAAGTATTTGGCACCGGCTTTACCCCAGTTTCCCCATCTTGTGCAGGAACAGAACTTCCCTAAGTTCACCTGATGAAATGAATCGTTGGGCTTTGAAAATGCCAACTCTACCGGAGTTTAACTCAAGCCGAAAGTGCCCGCAGTCCTCTGAGTTTAAAAGATTCTACTTTGTGATCCAGGTGTTCAGTTTTTTCCATTCTCACACGGCGACAGTAAAAATGCTCGTTTTCTGAACGGACATTCCTGCTGCCTGTCTGGACGTTTACCAGCGAACTGATGCAACAGGTTGACAGGTGGGCAGCTCCCTGTGTGGCACAAGCTCAGTGGGTTTAAATAAAGGAAACATCCCGGAAACAGCCCGGGATACATGGTTCCGATTACAATTCACTTCTCTGGGCCCCAACTTTACAGCTTTAAGTTGGTCGCGCCCTGACGTGTGCGTGTGTATGTGTGTGTTTCACTTTTGAGCTTTCTATCATCCCAACACGAATTCTTTCAAATCTCTCCGAAGTGCGTCAAAGTCTCAGTCCGGACGATTACACGCAAAAGCAGCGAGAACACGACACGGCAGAGGAGGTGAGTACTCACATCTTCCATGATAAAGCAGCGGGTCCGTTATGTGGCTGCAGACTTGCCCAAAATCACACGACGTCTTTCTCAGTGTCCTGCTCAGAAACGCTGTGAAACGGCTGCCTGCTGGTGAGCAGCTGACACATTTCCAGCAATAGTCATAAATGCTGAAAAGAGGGAACTGTGCAGTCTGTGACACCAATGGTCGCTTCGTTTTCCTCTTTTGCCTCGGAGAAAAAGTTTCAAGAAAGAAGTTTGGTTTCCGGTTCAGGTCCCTTTTTTACGCTCGTGAATCTGAGGAGGGGCAACATGGCCAGCAGCCTGTATCTGGTTGCCAGGGCAGCGGGCCCCATCGCAGCTCGTCGTTTTCTTTCTCATCGAAATGAACGACGGCTTGACTTTCTGATATCAGCCATAACAACAGCAACAAACTTCTGGAAAACACTCTTCTCAAAGACAGCCAACTGGAAGGGAGCATTCGAGCTAAAAGTTTGATTTACTTATAGAAATTCGTATTTCAATATTATCTATGACATCTGTAAGATAATATAGAAGATAATAATATAAGATGAGATGCTATTACCTCTGGTTTAATTACCTTCCTGGCCTTGACATAAAAATTGATAGATACTTAACCAATCAGTTATTCTGTTTAAAAACATGCAGCTTTTACATGTTCTGGTGAGGTCCTTTCACAATGGAACAAAATGCAGATTAGAAAAATAAAGCTTGAAAGCAACAAAGTAAAGTTAGCTAAAATGATTTGATTACTTCATGGACTGCATAGATTACTAGTAATGAAAAAATGTTTTTTGCGTCTTCCGATCTCTTGGTTAACAAGCATCCAATTTATTTTTATAACTCCAGGGACAAATATGAACAAATCCAGGTGCATTTAAAAGGTTATGGTTTGTCTTATCATATCTGTTTTCAGCCCCCAAAATTGGTGAAAGTGAGTAATATACTAAAACGTATGTGTGATGAGTAGAATAACCATTTACCTGGAATTAATTTTTCAATTAGTCCTTTTTTCAAAGGGAAATAGGCAGGATGCAGAGAAGGTCTGGGGTCAGTCCATCACAATGAAAACCTTGAACACACCCTCGGAAATTCTGTGAACTGCAAATATAACTTAACACCATAGCAACCTCTTCCTCGCATTTATTGGAAGGATGGTCCTCCACAAAATCAGCTTTATATATCACTGATCCCAGACTAACCTCCTAATTCAAACCTTCTTATCACTATAAGAAGGTTTGAATGAGTTTGTCACATTTTTGTTATTACAACATTTCATCACAAGAAAGTATAATAGCTCTATTGCTTTCTGCCTTCACATCTTCAAATTAAGGTGCAGCAGGATTAAGGAGAGGGGGTAACAGATTTTGACCATGTAAGTCATGCAACACTGTGTGACATAATGTTGGATTGTTTTGACATTATGTGCTAATATTAAAATGGAAAATTATTAACTGTTTGAATGAATATAGCACTTCTGGCTCATACTGCTCACCTGGAGGCACATTCATCCAGTTGAAATCACAAACAAGCACACATACACTAATCAATATAAAACTGGGGGCTAAGCTTCAAATTCAAGCCCTCTGCATTTGGTTTGAAAGACAACTACTCTTCACACTGAAATGCAATGGCTCCTATAACATTTTTCATTATTTATTATGAACATTTATTTTTGGAAAATGTTTGCATGCATCATAACACCTATAATCTTATTCACAGTTGTGGTAAACCTTCAACTGGTGAACTTGATTTCATAACCTTCAAGAAAAGAAAGTTATGATCTTCATAATAAGATCAAATGTTTAGGACAGACAAATGTCTGGATGTGCAGCAACTTTTGTTAGTTGATCAGAAACAAAACTGAAGTTATTGTGTTTGGACCTAAAGAGGAACGATGTATAATTAATGCATTCAGTGAATGTTCCTTAACAATCTGATTAAATTATTAATCAAGTGTCAAAATCTACTCTACAATGTCTGTGACTCATCCTGGAAAAAAAAACAACACTCTTTCCCCTATCCCAAGTTAGAAAATAGTAAAATTCTAAATGTCTCGTATTTGTACAGCACTTTATAAATTCCAAAGGAATTCAACCACAGCTGCCTGTTGAAGCAATGCTGCTCTTACTTGAGAACAGTTTTTGATAATTCTCCCAGCTTTGTTCTAAACTGAGTAAAACTTAATTCTCTTTATTACTGCAAATCTTTCAAATTTTTTTGTTTGTTTTTTTGTGATGTTCACAACTTTAATAAGCTTCTTTCTATATTAATATTTAGGATGTAGCAAACAGGCACAGTGATGGGGAGACAGGGATTCTGTACTGTAAACATACTGATAGGGTTTCAGGTCGTCTGTTTGAATTTGCTAGCAGGGAGGAAGTTTGTTTAGGCTGAGATTCAATTTAGCTATTTGTACCATTTCAAATGTATTTGTAATATGTTTTTGCAAATATGTATGCTTCTGCAAACAGATGCATTTTATTGGGATAACGATGGTGATAGCGGGAGAAATTTTCCCTGTGACTGGCGGGTTGCCAGTTCAACACCCCCTTCTGTCGTTGTGTCCTTGGGGAAGACAATTCAATTGCCTGCTGCTGGTGGTCAGAGGGCCTGGTGGCAATGCTGAATGGCAACCTCGCTTCTGTCACATTTTCCCCCAAAAAAGTAAAAAATAAAACAAGTAAAAATAAATATAAGCCATGTAGGAAGTTACTCAAGTAAGAGGTTAATGAAAAATGTATTTGGTAAAAAAAAAAAACTACTTAGTTACTGAGCAACTGATCATTAAAATGATGCAATCAGACAGACTAAATTATAATATAATAGCAACGGGTCTCATTTGAACATAAGTTGCAGGTGTGTATATGTCTGGTGCATTTTTGCCTGAAACATGTTTGGTTTTCACTCTGTGAAGTTATTCCAGAAATTTTACTTAAGCAACAGTAGCAACTCTTCATAATAATATTACTCAAGTAAAAGCAAAAAAAAAAAAAAAAAAAAAAAAAACATGATGCAGAAAACCTAAACCAAAAAGGGTTTTTTCCCCCAAAATGTTGCTCAAGTGTGTTACTATCCTGTACTTCAGAGATAATCTAATCAGTCATGGATGGACAAATGAACAAAAGCACCTGAGACAAATTTTTACTTATAACCACTTTATTAATCACACTGAGTACCTCCAATATAGCAGCACAGAAACACTCTAAAGGCTTGGAAATGCATATTTAAATGTAATAAAGTTTCTGAAAAGGCTCTTCACAGTCACTGGAATTGTATTACAAGTCATAATCAAATGTTCTGGACTGAATTTGTTTGTTTGTGAGTCAATGTTGAAATAACAGACAAAGCAATTCCCCGTTGGATGCAAGGCTGTTTCATGTAGCATAGGTGTGATGTAAGGATAATGGGTTCAGTTAGATTATGGCTACCACCATAGAATATACAATTCTCCATATTTCAGGCGTTTAGTAAACAAAGAGAAGCCCTGATTCAATTAGACACCCCAATTTACTTTGCATGGATTGACTTTGTAATTTAACAACAAAAAAAAACTTATGGCTAATTTTGTTAAATTATATTTAGCACTTAAAAGACATCACTAAAACTGGTGAGCAGTCTTTTATTTCCTTTAATGAATACTTTGATATTAAATCAATATATTAAATCAGTACGTCCCCAACTTTTGTAAGAGACATTTTTACCACACAATATTACATTTGCCCATTCTGTATTGCTACATTTAGAGTCCGGCGTCACCGAGGACAGCTAACCGGGGTCCTTTGGTTCTGCAACGTCAGAGATAAACATAACCAGCAGCAGCCACTAATGTCAAAGGAAACTGGTTACCAGTAAACACTAAAACAACTCAATTCATAAAACCGGACAGTAATGAGAAGTAAACAAATCTAAAAAAACACACATCGAATGTAGAGCTTTAAAATATGGCTATTTATGAAGCTGCTGTGGGCGACAGAGCATGTGAACGTTGATCATGTCGGACGCAGCTATTGAGGAAGTTTCAGTTTTATCGTCCATTTACTGCAGAGACGGAGAGTTCCGAATTGTCCAACAGTCTGGTACGTCGGTTGTTCTTGCTTTGTAAGTACGGCAGGCTGTTTGAACAAAAAAATGGTTTTGTTTGATTATCCCTGATTACATTCCAGATACAATCAATGTATTTTGACTACACAAAACTACATTGTGACTACTTGGAACATAAATTTAAGATATCTGCATTTATACTCTGAGTAGTAAGAATAATAACTCAAAATATCTTCCAGTCCAAAATTTCTTTCAAAATATCTCAGTTACTTCACAGGATCTGACGGGACACGTGTCCATAATTACAATTTTAGACATCTGGAACGTAATTATGACTAGTTAAATGTACAATTTTAGATATCAGAATTAAGAATTCTGTATAAACACCTTTGTGCTGCCACTGAGCTGCCCAAACAGTTACCTGCAGAATTTTATGTTTTCTGCGCAAAAATGTATGCAAGATGTAACAATAATACTGTGATAGAAAACCAAACCACCCACATCCAGTTACCTCCTATGGGTTACTACCGTTCCAACATTATGTTCTTTTGAAAATATGAAAATATCAACAATAATTATATTCCATGATACCTATGACTCCTTAACTTTAGATAATTATCTGACTCAAAAGATTGCATATACTAATAGTACTCTCCCATATATACATTTATTATAATCTAAAAGTATCTGCTGTTCCCGTTTGTGTACAATAATTGCAATAAATTGTTGCATGTTAATTTTTGAGCTTTTTTCAATTGTTTTTCTTTTCATTTTCTCTCCACAGACGTTATATTGAAAAAACCAAGGCTGATGTTCTGTGTATTTTTTGTGTTGTATTTGTAGTTTCCTCTTTTACACTGATGAAAAGAGGTTTATAAACTCAATGGATTTTAAAAACCCATTGAGTTTATAAACCTCTTTTCAAAAAAATTGATTCCAAGTGTGACAACTTGTCTTTTTGTAGCACAAGATGGGCTGATGGTCCAGCTCAACTGCACTGGTGGGAGAGGCAGGAAGCTGAATGTGAGCGCAGTGTTCCATCTAGACCCCAGCTACCCTTCCTGTCCTCCTCATATTTCCATCTCCACCACCGACTTGTCGAAGATTCAGTGTCACACTATCAGGCAGAAGCTGATGACTCGAGCTGCAAAACTTCCCCCAGAACCAATGCTGCTCCAGCTGGTGGAATACTTGCAGGTAAAGGCTCATGAAAATAAATAATCCCTGAATGTTTTTAGCAATAGTGTCCAGATGTATTGTGGTCACAGCAGGAATGTGTGGAACAGACAGAGGACCAGACAGGAGAACAGGCTGGGACGGGAGAAGAAAAAGACAACCAGCAGGAGTGGACAGCGGTTCTGCTGCTTGATCACATCAGATCTCGAAACCGATATATCGGACTCCTGGAGCGCTGGAGCAAGCAGCTGCAGCTCAGCTGTAGACTTTTACTAGGACACAATCCATTGATTATTCTGTTGGGGGAAAGACCCAAAATCAAGGTACATGTGTTTTTTTTCCTGAATCAACTTTAAATGTAGACTGACTCCATACCATATTATATTATTTTTTCAACAAATTAAAGATAAACTGAGAAACAGTGGGAGAAAATGAAACTTATGCTTTAAGTGTTTGAATGAATTCTAGATCATTTGAGAAGCCAGGTGCTGATATCAGCATTTTGAAGTGTGAGATCTTTTCTGAAAGAGCCTAAGTGTTGGAAGGCTGCAGACCATGTAGTTGTGTGAGTAATAAGGACTGCATTTTCTAACACCTCTTGTTAGAAAATATAGTGACGCTATTTCCAAACAATTAAAATTTGTAATTGTACAGTAAGATCAATGGTTTACAACCAGAAAGATCTCTATGTCAACACAATATTTGAAGAAGATCATCCTCATGTGACCTGTCAAGGAAGGCAGTGAAGGGCTGAACTACAGAATCTGAGAACTGAAAGTTTTTAATATATTAAATGATCTTAAAAACTGATTTGCAGATGTGGCAGAAAAATTATTTCTTTTTTACTTGTCTAAATGTGACATCTTTTCCCCCATGTCAATATCCACTCTGTAAAAACTTTTCTTCAGGAGTTTTGTCACCGTTTAAAGACTGTTAAAGTAGATGTGGACTCTTCAGGGAAGAAATGCAAAGAGAGGATGATGAAGGTTCTTGCTGAGACCCCATATTCTTCCCTCTGTCAACATAGGTATGCATCATAAACCTGCAACAGAGAAATTCAGACATTTTGGGACTCTGCGTTGGATATCTCAGTAGTATTTACACTTTTCTCATGGCCTTTCTTTCTCTCAGTCTGCAGGGATTTGTAGTGAAGGACTACAAGTCATTATCAGAGGTGACTGCTGTCTTTGAGGAGCTGAACCTGGCTGAGCTTTACCAACAGATGCTGCCTACATTAAGCGGCTAGGAGAAGAACTGTCCTTAGGTCTATTTATATTGGATTCATAGAACTACATCTAATATTAGTTTTTTATTTGAGCTATTCATTTTGTATCAATAAGTATTGCTTTAAACTTCTGTTCTACCTTTGTCCTGCTAATGTAGTCTCTGTTACATTCAAAGACATTATCATTAAACAGGAATTAGAACAGCCCTGCTCTTCAAACCCCTATCATTTTGAATGTGTCCTGTCTCATACTGAAGAAGTCAGAATTGTTTTCTGAGGGTTATTGAGAGGCCCAATAGATTTACCTTCACAAGTGGAGTTTTATATAACTATAAAAAAGTACATTAGAAATAGCTTTGAACTAATTTCAAATGCAATTAACATGAAAAAAAGAACTGATCCTTGGTGGGTTACAAGTCTAGGTTTGGTGATTGCCAAGAAAATAGTACTTATCTGACTGCATTGTGTAAAGATTAGTGGAGGGAGGATTATGGTGTGGGGTTGGTATTCATTAGCTTGGCTTGGCCCCTTAGTTCCAGTGAAAGAAACTGAATGCTTCAGCATACCAAGATATTTTGAAAAATTCCATGCTCCCAACTTTGTTGGAACAGTTTGGAGCTGGCCCTTCCTCTTCCAACACGACAATGCACCACAGCACAAAGCAAGGGATGAACAAACACCTTTGTTTATCCCAAAGGTGTTCTATTGAATTACAGTGGAGACTGAGAGCCAGGCCTTCTCGTCCAACATCAGTATGTGACCTCACAAATGCACATCTGGAAGAATAGTCAAAAATCCCATTAGACTCCTAAACCTTATTCACAGCCTTCCCAGAAGAGTTGAAGCTGTTATAGCTGGAAAGGGTGGACCCACATCATATTGAACCATATGGATTAGGAATGGGATGCCACGTAAGCTCATATATAGTGTATCTGCCTCATATGTATTATACTTTAAGGTAGCCATATTACTAAGATCTAGTGTGAGAACTGCTGTTACATGGTGCATGGTGGCTGCTGGTGAACCATGTGCACTGTGTGAAAAGGCTATACTCCTGAACTCAGCTGTATGTCTCTATCCTATTTCATATGAACTTTTGGTTCAAGTAAGACCAGTAGTGCCAAAAAATCTTTTTAAAAAGAGTTCTGTCATATTTCATATATTGCTTTTGTCTTATTTTGCTTGAATTGTTTTCTTTTCCTTTTATGTCTTTTTTTTTTTTTTTTCAAACTTTCTTGTTAAAGCTGTTTTTACGTTGATGCACTGCTGGTGAAAATCTAATTCCCCAGTTGAAACTTCCTTAGGGATTAATTGAGTTCTATCTAATCAAATCTAATTTAATCTAATCTAATCTAATCTAATCTAATCTAATCTAAATTGTTCCACCCAAGAATGATAGGGGAAGTTGAGCCAGTGGTGCAGTCATTTTATGTGTCTGGTGTTATTGCAATTTGTCAGCAGTAGAGGGAGTAGTAATACTATTTGTCACTGTCTTCAAATTCATCTAATCGTGGTTCAGTTGTCTGAAGGGGAAACAGAAAACAGTTTTTGATTAAGGTGAATTCACCTGTATTGTCATGTGCAAGATCAATTTGACCTTATATATTATTTCATCTGACTGGAGTTGAAGAGAAGTGAGTGGAAAACCACAGAAGTGCAGCAGAGGTGCAGAAAAACTCTTAAGAAAGGTAACAGGCCTCTAAGTGGATGCAGCAAAATATGCCAAAATAGCCCATATGTTTGCCACTATAAGTCCTACTGCGACATCTGAACTGCCTGGAACTTAACCCACTCAAGACTGGGGAGATAATAGAATAATTCTGGAGAACACCCCTGAGGATAGTGAGGAATGGTCCTTTACCACCCTCAACAATACTGTGAGGAATCTTTATGGGTCCTTAGAATCTGCCACAGGAGCTGCTGCTCATCTTCTGCACAGCCAGGGCTGAGGTGCTCTCCACCCAGGACTTGTTTAGGTCAAGGGTCAGGAAATGTGCAGCTATTACCTTTGCAGACCCCACATATCTTGGATTCTATAACATCTGCCAGGCAGAACAGACCCAACTAAGCAGGCAGGACAGTATTAACAACAAGAAAAACTCCTAGTTTAATCTGCCAGTGGAATTTTGAAATGAATAACTGTACTGCTGGTCTTTTTCTTGGGACTGTGTGTTAATGTAAGAAAGAAATAAAAACTTATGCCATTATTGGGAAAGACCAGTAAATAAAATGAACATTTTAAACACTGAAATGTTCATTTTGAACTGCTGACAAGTAGCTGTTGAAAATGTTCAACAGACACTTTTCTATCCATAAAACTAAGAGTTTTTATGGATAGAAAAGAAGTAACGCATCCAACAAAAAATATTTTCACATTTCATCCTGTGCTTAGTAAGTTTATTTCTGCAATATGTAAAAAGCTTTTCCACGGCACAGTTTCTACAAGTGACTAAAGAGGTTTCTTTTAATCCAGATACAAATGCAGCTCTGAGGAGGAAGTGAGTGCTCCACCTTTAGAGATCATGTTGCTTCTCTGTTGAATAATGTTGCCTACATACAGCAAACCAGAGGGACTGAAATAATACATGATGCTGTCTCTGAGTGGTACTAGATTTCTGCCACTTGTCAGAACGGGGGGTTTTTTTTGTTCTAAAGTGATAAAGAACAGCTTTGCTGTTATACTAATGTACAGTAAATGTGCCAGGTAGGTTGAATTGTTGAGTTATGCAAGGCTTTCAGCTCTCTATAATGGTACAATACTCAGGAATGTTGTGTAACAGATTTGTCCTCCCCCCCCCCCCTTTCAATGTGGACCCATATACTTTCACTGTCACTGGTCCATTTGCATCCATGCACTTTAACCTTCCCTTGCAGTATTGCAGTGATTAATTCACCTCTTCAGTAAAGAGAGGTAGTGAGAGTTTCTGTCTCTTTTTTTTTCAGACTTTTTGATTATATTAAGTGTGCCATTTTTCAGCAGTTCAAATTTGAAACTGGGAATTCTGTTTTAGCCTTTGCTTGTTTTTGGCCTAATAAAAAGAATCCAACCCTTACCCAATGAAGGTTCTAGTTCTGGAAAATAAAATCAACAACAAAGTCATGTCTTGTTGCTGCTTAAGTTAGCTGTGTGTGAACAATAAGATGATTTCACATCTGCCTTACCTGGACTGCTGTTGAAACTCAGAAGGTGTCAGTCAAATTGAACATTTCAACCTCATCTTGTTCCTGTCAGTCAGACTATATGGAAAGCTGTAAAAATGTCCTGAATGCCCTGTTACCTGGTTTATAATTTAATCTTCAATTATAGAAACAGAAAATATATTTTTGATTTTTTTAAGGGTAAAAAAAATATTCTACGAACAACAGTGCAAATTTCAAAGCGATGTTAAAAATCAAAGCTTTGGGGCCCTGAATGGTGTAACAGCAGGGCGGTTTCCGTTCATCCTGAACAGAAACAGTTGTGTTTCTTCCCTTTCTCTCTGCTTGTTTTTTCATTGATGTCAATAATAATCCCTAATGACACAAATAATTCTGTTTATCATTATTGTTATAATGTGTTGATTTCAAATAGACAGGAAAATGTATTTGTTTACCAGCATTTTGTTAGTACAATATCTAGATGCTTCTAGATATTGTACTAACAAACATGGACATGGACACTGAAATGTTTCTTTTCACCTTAAGTTCTATTGAAACTTTAAGGGCAATTTTTCATGAAATAGCCAAATTAAATGTGACTTGATTTGCTGACTGGCTGTTATTTGGTGTCCTAAGGCATCATGCTACTGCTTTTTTAGTTTAGACCCATTAAACAGATGACCAAATGATTGTGAAAAAGTTGAACAGAAACAGAAGTGATATGAATCTATTATAAGGCTCCCAGAGGAACACTTTTAATTTTGTCAAACAGTTTGTTTTAAATGTGTGTGCCTGTCAGCACATGGACAGTGGTGTGTATTTGATTTTAGGATCTTATGAATAAAAGAATAAACTGAGTCCTCCAAACATATGGCTCTTTATTTAACTGCAAACAAATATTATGACAATAAACCAAAAGAAATATCTATTAACAATGAACAGTTTTTGCACTCTCATTTTTTAAACAAATTAATGTAAAGAAAAGAATGGTTTCTCAATCTAACCTGTTGAATTTCAATACAAAATACAAACATTTGTGATAAAGAGCAAAACTGCTGAACTACCAGAACAATACACGTTCTTGTTTTTTATTCCAAAAGGAACAGTCATGAAATGTTCCTATTTAATACAGTAAATGTTTAACTTCCTTGAGAGAGTTTACTCTGTTCACAAAATATCCAGTTCTGTTATTTATAGTGTAAGTGGAGTCAATAATGACTGCTATTTTCCTTGTACTTATTATCAGTGTTTGACTCATTCACAGTACATGCTTCCAGGCTCCAGACCAGCGCCTGGCTGTGGTTTTACGCTCTGTCAGTTTCCTCTGAAACACAAACAATATGACAGCAACAGCTCTGCTAACAACAGCCCCAAGATCACATTTCTTTACAAGGAAGCCACAGAAACTGAGAAAGTCTTTCAGTCTTCGGCCACTTTTTGTAGTTTTTTTTCTCAATTTCATTGTTCCACAGTCACTTTACCACTGTTAATCATAAAGTAAATAAACTTTTGCATTTCATCAGGCCCTTTGTGCTCAGGGGTGACCCTGCTGAGCTCCTTTAACACTGCATATCCCTCAGAAAACAGAAATGGGATGTTGCACACATATAGGAAGGGAGGAAAATCTTTGGTCAATATTGGCAGCATAAAACACAGAACAACTGGAAAGATCAATCATAGAATAGTAAATATGGTCACACTCTAAACACTAACACTTAAATAATGCTGCTTACTGAAGTATTTTTCTGATAAATTAAGTGCCATATGTAGGATCTGTCTGATGACAGTATTCAATAAATCCATAATATTCAGCTTCCTGATTCCGTCATCACAGGGAGAACAAAAGGGAAAATGTTTCTGTGGTCTGAACTGGAAATCAGGGTTAAAGAAAACAGAACGATATCAGTTCCACTTTACAACAGGACGACTTACATTAATGTAGACGATTTTTTGCACACACACTGATTGTACTTTAATGAGTAAACACTGACAGGAATGTCGTTTCATTTTACACAACACATGAATTTCTAACTGTATATTCTTTTTGCTTGATTTCACTTTTTTTTGCCAAACATACAGTATTTTGGTGGATTGTGTTCATATTTAAAAAGTGCTAATTAGTAAGTCTTCTCTCTGCCCCACCCCCCATCACCTGCTTGCTGCCATTTGAACCCAGATCTTTATTCGTGTTTGGCGGTGGCCCCTGAGGTAACACAAAGGTTCTTGTGCAGGTTTGGGTTCTGACTATGTCTGTTTCTACTCCGTACAGAGGAGAAGGATGTGTCACATCCTGGGACCTTACACTTGTGAAGAAGTCGCAGATGGACCGTCTTGTAATGAGCCCGGAATGTTCCTTTGTTGCTGTACACCTTTTGGCAGACGTGGCATGTGATGGGAGACCCCGCCCCTTGATGTCTGTTTTGCCCACTCCTGCTACAGCCTGTGTTTCTGTGTCTCCCCGCTGCCCCCTCTTCATCGTCTGACCTCCTCACACCCAGCCCATCACAGCTCTCATCGCTGTCCTCTATGGGGAGGACCTCCTCATCCTCTTCTCCTTCCTCTTCATCACTCTGAGCTTCATCTGAGTCCCAGGAAGACTGAGCGCTGCCACTGCCACAAGGTAGGACTGAGGTCGAGGTGCTCAGGTCAAGGATCGTCCCATCATTCCCATTTCCACTTCCATCTGCTTCTCCTAATCCCTCCAACTCTTGCAGGGGGGAAGTCTCAGCACTGCTAAGTGCAGCAGGTGCCTTGCTCATAGGAAACACTAGTCCCATGCGGTTGTGTCCTCGGAAGATGACTGAGGTCTGACATGTTGGGTCTCTGTGTAGCGCGTCTTTGTCCTGCTGGTTTTGTTCAGCCTCCAGGCCTTCAGAGTCTCTGTCTTTGTAATATGATGAGGAGTAGGAGGACGCGGCTGTGCTGAGGGAGTCTTTGGTCAGCAGCTTATGATGTAGGTTTAGATTTGCACTGTGTCTGGAGAAGAAGAAATAAATGTCATTATGGTGTTTCTGTATTGGCTGGAGAATATTTTCTTATTAAACCATGTGCAGATGAAATAGAACTGCAGTTTACTTCTTTTCACTGCCTATCTGTAGTGCTGGGTAAGAGGCAGGATACACCCTGGTCACATCACAATTTATAGATGGAGATTGATAACTGTTTCACATGTTACACTTATGTTATATAAGTATAACATAAGTGTATACTTATATACACTCATGTTAATAAGTATACATCAGATGAATTGACCATCAGATGAAAAAAACAATTCAATATATCTAATCTCAATATGGCATAATGTTTTTCTTTTATTTGCACATATATAGTCAAATTCAGTATTTTAGAATATGTATTCTAAAGGCACAATGGTGTAGTTGGTAGCACTGCTGCCTTACAGGAAGAAGGTCCTGGGTTTAATTCCCAGCCTGGGGTCTTTCTGCATGGACTTTGCATGTTCTCCTTGTGCATGGTGGCTTCTCTCTGGCTTCCTCCCACAGTGCAAAACATGACTGTCATATTAACAGATCTACCTAAATTCTCGTTAGATGTGCGTGCATGCATGATTGTTTGTCCTGTCTGTCTCTGTGGTGCCCTGCGATGAAAGGGTGATCTGTCCAGGGTGACTCTGCCTCTCACCCTTTGACCTCAGGAGATAGGCACCAGCATCCCAGGCAACCCCCCTGGGGATAATCATGTAATATAATGGTTGGTTGATTGGTTGATTGGATGGATGCATCCATCAATGGATGGATGGATGGATGGATGGATGGATGGATGGATGGATGGATGGATGGATGGATGGATGGATGGATGGATGGATGGATGAATGGATGGATGGATGGATGGATGGATGGATGGATGGATGGATGGATGGATGGATGGATGGATGGATGGATGGATGGATGGATGGATGGATGGATGTGTTTTAATGCGGCCTATCTGTCAGATTACACATACCTTTTAAAATAACAACCTTTAAGCACATATTAAACACACTTTTTCTTAAGCCCACATAAGTTTAAAAAAAGTTTTTCATTGGTCTGACGTATTACCCTAATATTAATGTAGTGTTTTACAAGGCTAAAAGCAGAAAATACATATATGAAAAATTAATATTTATTATTTTTTAATGTTCATTTGATGAATTGAGTGACTGAAATAAATGAACTTTTCGGTGATTTTCTGGTTTACTGACTGGGTCTGCAGACCTGGGGTTCAGGTCAGGACCTCCAAGTACATCCAGTCATGTGCATGGCAATATTTTCAGAGTGTACAGTTTTCTTAGGCCCCTTCAGATTGCACTTTCAATCCACAATCAACTCATTCTTTAAGGCTGGTGAGCAGTTTGGTCTTTTGTTAGAAGGCTAAGAAAAACATAAAGCTACTTCACCTGTCTCGGCTTCTTCGGGACGGGAAAGCAGCATTGCAGCCATCCACTGTGCACATGTGCATCTCCTTCAAGTGGATGTTTTGGTAGTGGATCTTGACACTGTATGGGTTTTTAAAGGTCTTACTGCAGATCTCACAGTGGTGTGGAAGGTTAGCATCAGGTTCAAGGTGAGACAGCCCTGAGATCCCATAATCTTCTTCACATCTATCAAGCCCTTCCTTTTCATCCAACAGGAGACCACCCCCATTGGTCAACCTGTGCCCAGATTCATCCCATTTATGCTGTGGGATCTTGTCAACTTCAAGCAATGAATCTGAATGTTCAATGTCAGTTCTATCTTCAGTGCAAGTGGATTGCTTACCAGCTGAGATTTTGTAGCTAGCATTGGGACTCTTTTTCAATGAGGATGGTGAAACAGTGATGACCCGTGTTTCTTTTTGTTCTGGTCTGTCATATTCATCATTCCTTTCAATTGAGTTTCCAGCAAAGGTTTGGTCTATCAGATGCTTGCTACCATCCCTTTCCTTTTCTTTATCCATGTAATCTTGTCTTGCCTCTTCAGATTTTTCATTGCACACATGCACTCCTTCATGGTTACCCTCAAAGTCATCCTTTTCCCTACATTGCAGAGGAACCTCCTCCTCCGATAGGCTTCCCTTATCCATCTCCTCATCCTGCTCTATTACCTCCTTCTCTATTTTTATTGGCATACTTGACTTCCGTGATTTTTTCTTTGGTATAGGATCTGTCATACAAGGTTCTGGTGTTATGATGGGTTTGACAGTTACAGAAGATGATAAAATTGGAAGAGAAGGTAGTGTCCCTGGGGTGTTAGCAAGTTCTGCTGGGGTTACCAGGCTTCGGTAGAAAGGCAAGACTGGCTGTACTGTTTTTAAGTTAGGGAAGAGGATGCCAGTTTGGCCCATGCTGGAGAAAGAATTACTATGGAGCTTAGGAGCAGTGTCCACATGGCTCACCATGAAGCTGGGAGCAGACTTATGGCTTTCTGAGGAAGAGATGGAAATGTTGCTATATTCAGCTCTCTTTTCTCCTTGTGAACTTTCATCAGCAGACAAGCTTCCTCGTAAATCTTTGTCTCTGTTGTTCCGGTTCATGGGCATGTGTAGCCGGGGGTTTGGGTTAGCGCTGTGCCGATTGCGACTACGCAGCGAGCTGAAGACCATGTTGCAGCCCTCAATGGTACACTTGTGTTTAATCTTCAGATGAACTGCATTATAATGAATTTTCAGTGTGCCTTTGTCATAAAATGTTTTCTCACAAGCGTTGCAAAACACACGGCCTTTTTTCAGAGAGCCTGCAGTCCCCGATGCCCCTCCAGTGCCGCTTCCACTCCTGTCCAGAGAGCGCAGCTTCCCCTCAGGAGACATCTGAGGAACATCAGAGGTCATAGACGGTGTGCATGGGGTTGATGAGCCATCTGAGTAGTTGTCACTGGTGGAGAAGTCTTCTGCTTCAATCTTTGCTGTTGTGGAGGGTGTGTCCATTGTTCTTTCACCGGTTCGGTCCAAATCAGAAGCATATGAGATGGAGCTTGAACCTAGCAGGCTGCTCTCTGAAGGATGAGGGAGATGGAGGGGGTTGTCCCTGCCAATATTGTCTCTCACTTCATCTTTACTCTGAAGCTGCTGCTCATCTGAAGCACCACATGGATGCTGCTGGTGCTGTTGATGCTGCTGGTGCTGCTGGTGCTGATGTTGCATTGACCCTGGTGGTGAACCTAAGAATGGTGCAGGCACAGAGCCTAACAGCTGGAATGGAAGCATGAAGGCCATGCTATTGATGAAGTTCTCAAAGTGGTGCATGCTGTTGCCACTAATCTTTTCAACCTTAGTTGCGGAGAGACTGGCAGTAGAGCGAGGAGTGTTCCGCTCAATGAAGGTGCGGATGTCTGAGTTTGTGCGTGTGCTGGGAACCAACACCGCCTGCCCCTCCTTGTCCTGTAAAGACATAAGCTCCACTATAGACTTGGTTTCACCAAAACGCAGAAACTGCTGCAGAGTAGCAATCTCCTCCTCAAAGGTCATGATGGCCCACCGGTCCAACACTTTACCAGCAACATCCTGCAGGCAGAGCAGAAAAACGAGGGAAATGTGTGAGGATGTTATCATGACATAGATAGAATGAGAAAAATAAAAGGGGAGAAAGCAATTTCATCAGCAGCATTAAAGCTGTATGTTGAGTTGCTCATACATATTCACAGAGCAGCTTGTATGACACATCCTATAAAACAGATTGGCAGCAAGGCTGAAGGAAGGAATCAGAACAAGTGTGTATAGAAGTGAGCGGTGAAGAACCCTGAGTACAGCCTACTTCAGGTCCGTTGTCTTCATTTAGTTCTCCACTTTTACCATGAAAAACTAAAAGTGTGCATCTCATGTCTCACACACACATTCTACTGCATAAAGTGTCAGACACAGTCTCAGTGATCTAGCAGGTCCGGCCAGCATTAATCACATGTGACTCTGAGAGGCTTTGAAAGTGAAGAGAAGCTTCCTGCCGTAACCAGGATTAATATTTTATCACACAGCATTCGTTGGGTGTCTGTCGAGGATTCGGACTCTACATTTGCTATTAAATAAGCGAACATAAATGAAATGCAGCCCGGCTTGAATTCTTGATGATGCACAAATTGAAGTGAGATCTTGTGCTGTCACAGAGCCTGCAGGCTGGCTCTAGGCCGGCTTGGCAACAGCTTCACTTAAATTCTGTAGCAAAAGACATAATATTTACAAATCTATCAACTTAGTATGGAGACTTGTCTGAAGTGGGGGTAGCATAGCAATAAACAAGCAGTGGCATATTTCAGGGGTCGAGTGGCTACATTTCATCTCCAAAGGCTTTCCACCTCCCCCACGGTACACCCCCATTTATCAGGAAGATTTCAGTCTTATCTGCTGCCTGACCTAACGCTATTCATTGATGCTTCTCAGGGGTCAGACAAACCATATTGTCTATCAGTCCATCTGGAAATTATTTGTACTTTGAGCAGAAAATGTGTTTTCTTAATTTCTTCCTCATTAAATTCTCTAGACTGCATGAACTGCATGACTGTTGTTGTTTTTCCTAGGCAAACTAAAACTCTGCTCCACCAGACTACCCCAAAGAAGGAATAAAGCAAACAATAAAGAAAAGATGATTTGTGATGTTTTTGTTCAAAATGTTACAATATGCTCTAATAGTGATAATTTAGCCATTTAAGAAGTTTTTAGCTTTGTAAGGAGACCTGCAGACTAGCTTTTGGAAATGTGGATGACACAATACACAAGTCAAAATTCTTGTGTGAAATTTTTTTTATCATTATTAATTTTTTTTTTATTGGAGCTGAAATGATTCTCAGTTAATTTAGAAATTGATCAAAAGTTAACTGGAGCATAAAGACTCAACGAGAATGAGAATATATATATATATATATATATATATATATATATATATATATATATATATATATATTTAATGCTGCTGATGAAATATATATATATATATATATATATATATATATATATATATATATATATATATATATATATATATATATATATATATATTTTATTTTTTAATTCTGTTTAAAAAAATTTCCTACAATCCAAAATGATATTGACCAAGTCAGTCATACACTGTAATTACATTATGCAGGAAGGTTTGAACTTTTCATGTTGATGTCAGAAGGATTTTAACACATGCATCTTTTGCAAAATATGATCAAATCTTGACTAAAAGAACGCTGTCGTTTTGTTTTAAGCTATAAAAATATTTATCTTATCATTTAGCAAAATAAATGAAATGTTTCTTTATTTGCGCCTTAATAGAATAGAAGATACTTTATTGATCCCCAAGGGGAAATTACATATTAGTTGACAATGTCAGGTTTATAAAAATATAAATATACCTAAGAGTGATGTAAGTAATTTAATAAATAAATAACAAGCATACACATTTAAAAATTTGATTAATCATCAAAATAATCAATCACTAAAATCATTGGTGCAGCCCTAGAGGTTATATTATTATATATCTTTAGAATCATAACATACATAAACCCAAACACATGACTTATGATTTCCTAGCTGTACCATCCATCCATTTTCTGAGCACCCTTCTCCCTAACGGGGTCGGGAGGTGCTGGTGCCTATCTCCAGCTGCGTTCCGGGCAAGAGGCGGGGTACACTCTGGACAGGTCGCCAGTCTGTTGACCTTGGTTGTGCCAAGGTCACAAAAACACATTGTTCTGTTCTCAAGTTAAATGTAGTAAATTGTACATGAAAACCAGCTAAAGACAGGATTTTTAACAGAAACAAATAACAGCAAGTCGATCCAGCTAATCAGAGTAAACCTCTGCCGGAACATAAAATCTGTCTGTCTGCAATAATCCATTCATATATTCCCAGTGGTGTTATTTTGACAGATTTTTTTGTCTTAGATGAAAAAGAGCCTCTCAGCTCCACACAGCCGTCCCGGTCTGCAGACACTCCAGAGACAACCTGAGGCCTCGGCCAGCTCTCGAGCTGCTCCCCTCCTTTCTGGTTGCTAACCTGAATACAGCTAACACCTCCAGGACTGCAAAATTTTAACAACACAAATCTGTTTCTGGGTAAACAATCCTGAGAATGGAATGCAATAATTATCCAGCATGAACTCATATTCCACTGATAGCATTTAGATAGAGAGAGAACAGGCTGCTCTCTTCACCAGCAGCCTGTTCTGCTACGGACATCAAAAGATTTCAAATAAAAAAACAAAATGCGCTCCATCAAATACACAGAGTTAAATTACAGTTATAATTATATTACAGTTAGTAGCCAGTTATTTAAGAACTAGGAAAGTTTGATGAATTGATTTTTCAGGGAAAACTCAGGGCCACTTGTGAGTTACACACCTTCCCACTTATGTGTTCAGTGCAGTCATTTAGCCAGTTTTAACAATTTCAAATTATTTTAATGGAAAGGGAACCAAAAGTAATCCACACCAAAAATTCATGTGAAAAAGTGATTTTTCACATGAACAGTCATGAACAGTCGCAGGAAAAATCCATCAGGCCTCATTAAAACTGAAACATTATTGGACAGACAGACTGGATGAATCAAGTTCCAGATTCCATGAACAGGTTGTCTCACCTGGAGCACGTATCCCCTGATGTAGTCCTGAAGTGTCCAGTCCAATGCGTTGAGGATCTGGATGACCTCCTCCTGTTTGAGGACAGAGAAAAGGCGGTCCAGGAGGATTTTGAGCCGGATCGGGATGGCTTGGGTGCCGTACAGCATCAAGCTGCAGATATCAAACACTACGTTGGAATGCACGATCTCCACCTGGCTACTCTGGAACATATGGTGGACCTTCAGCTTGCTCAAGGCTGGAAAAAATGGACCAGATTTTATTAGATTAGACTGGATGAAATGGTTCTGCAATAAATACTGTCATCAAATGAAAGTGAAGAGAGACAGAGAGTACATTTTAAGTCTGGAGGTTGGAAATAAGTTCATACTAAAACCAAAACTGTCGATGCAAAAATAAATTAACTGAATTAAAGGAAGAGACTAAAGGTACACATTAAATTTCTACTTTTTCACTGAATAACTAAGGATGTTTTTTGCATAATTTCCAATATCCAGTGAAAGACAAACATTGCTAACATGACAACGTTAGAGAAATGATAATACAGTTTGTTAACATGAAAAACTGCATGTATGAACACTACAGTTTTTAAATTTAGACATTTGCATCACTATACAAATCAGCGAAGCTCCAACATCCTCTACAGTCTACTGTGTGAATCAAGACAGATAAATGATCTCAACTAAGGGGCCGGCCCATTACGACCCATGGGCTGCTCGGGGAAACTGGAATTGATTTTCCTTTTCTTTTAGTAATGATTTTTGGGGGATTATATTGACAAAAACACACAATTTCATTATAAGATTGTGATTTTTATTTTTTTTTACAATAATATATATTTGATAATGTTTGTTGACATCATTCTTTATGTGGAAAAGTAGCAAAAAGAAAATAGAAATTGCTCTGGATGAAGCAAAGTGTAGCACAAAGGCTGGTTTTCACCAGGTTGCTGTCTTTATAGTGATGAGTGAATGGATCTCCCTACAAGAAAGGCCTTAATTTTCTGACAATAACAACCACTTCTACACAGACCTTATTTAATTGTATACAAAATGAAAGAATTTTATACTAGCGTGAAAAACAAGTTGTTTTTTTTGTTTGTTTGTTTATTGTCGATTTGAATGGCAGATTAGGATTAATCCTGCTTTTCAGTCCTTTTGACTTTATATGATTCTGAACAGCACCAAGCAAGTTCAGAAAAAGAAGACAAGGAATGACATGGAACTTAGACTGATGGTCATTTTATTTATTTATATTTTTATGCACTAAATCAAACTATAACTTACCCCTCATATCAAACCATTCTGACTGATTCCATCATCACATCCTGTTTATGTCAGTCCAGAAATACTACAGAAAACCATCTGACATTTAGGTTGACTGAAAGCTGATACTTTGATGCTCTCATCAGGACAAAATATCTTAGTAGAAAAATAATTCTTTCATGTCCATCGTTTTTGTCTGTACACTGCTCTGCTCACTGTACATACTAAACAACACATCTCATCCATTCTCATCAACAAGCCCGATACATTTTTACTTTTTTCATAATCTTTTTATATTCAGGCTGTTTGAACCTTAACCTTATTAATTTCATAATGCTTTATGATTGGTGACTTTTTAAAAGTACAGCAACATTCATATGGCTCTACATTGCATCTAATGAGATTACTTCACATATAATATTAGCATACTAGAACTTTGGGTTGACACATATTGCAAGTAAAAACCCACAAATACTTCTAACTGCCAAACATGAAGCCCAAAAATGATCACTGCTGATGTAGTGGAAACTGTAGTTGAACAGTCAAAACAATGAAGGATAGTTTATAAGAATAATGCATTAACAGAAACAAACCCACCAACTTTAACTGTCACTTTTGTTTACTTTCCAATTCTTGCTCAGAGTCACTGACTAAATTACCTGCAGTTCTACAACAGCATTATATTAAATGTTAAATTGTGTTCTCAGAGTTTCTCCTATCATTCATGTTGGGTTTATGGTGAATGTTTCTACCTGCTGATGTGTTAAGTAAGTCATTCAAGCTGATGGCACTTTAAAAAAAAGAATAGATCTGAAAACAAAACCAGACTCTATAAATTAGAAGTGTATTGAATGTGTTCTGGTGAGAGTACTTGCTCCAGCTCTTACCATGTGCTACCCAGCCATGTTTGCAGTTTTCACACTGCCTCCTCTTCAGCTTCCCAGGCTTGAAGCTGTCACAGTTACAGTTTACCAAGGTGCAGCAGATCGCCTGTATATTATAACAAGGACAACAACTTAAAAAGGGTGATACACAAAATCAGTACGTTTTTGTCTATGTCTAAAAACTTAATTATTGCTTTTTTGTTGGCATTTTTATTTATTTAAAATGAATCCAGAAGGCACACAAATAAATGTGGAAGAAAAAAACATGACAGCAGTCCTTTCCTGCTTTTCCTATGGAATGTGTTTGTATGCGTGTGTAATAGTTGCAGTTTTCTCTCTGCAAAGTGATATGTAAGTGACTAACAGAAGAACATGAATGCTTCAGGTGATTTGGTTTCTGGTTGTGGGTCGCTCATTTCTTAGTTTTCTGAGAACAGAAGAAGACTCGTTTCAGGATCACTGCAGGACCTGCCGTCTCCGCAGCAACAAGCAGACGCCAGACCCCTAGACACGCAAACATACATGCAGAGCATTCTGACTTTCAACCTTTCTGCCAACCTGTATAATGGTTAACACTGAAATTTCAGAAAGTCATATCAGAAAAGCTACTTAGACAGAACTGAAACAAACAGAAATAAAAGTGATGCCAATGCATAACAACAATGAGGTCATTGTGTAGCTGGACCAAAATTAAATTCTAATAAAATAATAATAATAAAAATAAAACATGTTTAATTTTTGAGTTGAAAAATATTCCAGACCAGGAACAGAGATAGCATCATCATACTTGTGATCAAAGCTACTTGTCTTGGTTCATGCTAGAAACCTTGGGATGGCTATACTCCAGCACCTCTCTCCCTCTGCATCTATAATAGATGATCAGTTGAGTTTTCGTATACATGAGCAGAATGCTTAGCTCCTTGCTGGATCTCTCTTGCCAGGCAGAGAAGGAATAAAGTGTGGGTGATGGGTTGTAAGCCGCCCCCTCCTCATTTAGTCAGTCACTTGGTTGTGTGATTGAAGCCGGGCCGGTCTTTGTAATCTGGAAGCACATGATTTCACCTTGCACCAACCTCTCATCATTAGTGTGAATAAAACTGACCAAGGATGAAGTTGGTGGCAGCTGCCTGGCCTTGATACACCACCAGTAACCTTCGGTCGTCAGATGTCCGCTGGCGTTGCTTTTTTCACCATCACTTTTTGCGTCGGGCCTGAAAAGCCGAGGTTCCTCAGCTCAACTGCTGAGGTGTAAAAACACCTTTTCTCATCTCACAGAGTCTTAATCCCATCATTACAGAGCGGCCAGACCTAACACAGCCCAATTAGACTAATCCTGTCCCTCTGTGGCTGCACACACACCCTGCTGCTGCTCCCCCCAATGTACATCTCAATCAGGTGCTCTGCACTCCCACACACACATACACACACATAAATTATAATTCAGTGTGCTTGCAGTTGTTTTGTCTTAATTAGTGATTCATTTCATGAGTTCCTGAGAGGAAGACAAAGAAGGAGAAAGAGAAGATGAAGACAGGGATGATGTATGGCAGCCAGTGCCCTGCCCCGTCTCCTTCTTTTTGCCATTGTCACAACAAAGCAGTAGCTGTTCGTACGCATCAATGAAGCCAACGACAAGAAGACTAATTGCACAAAATGATGCAGGTCCTTCAGCACTCAAAGCCATAGCTAACATGGTGCAGTGTTCTTTACATCACTGATGTTCATCAGAACCCCCCACCCCCTCTCTCCGCCCCTGCACTCCCATTCACCTTGATCACTTTAAACATGTCTGATTAACAGTACCACCAATCACTGACATGTCTACAGGTTGTTTAACAAATGACAATCAGTGATGGCAGTAAATCTGTGATGAATGAGAAAAAAAAACGCAACAATGCAGAACTAGAATGGTTGGGCAAAGTATCACTGTTAGGCACAAGCAGTGTTGATAATTTCTAGTCCATGCAATATCCTAGTGTGTACCACTTATTTGTGACTAAAATATGCGTGTGCGCGTGGGTCTGAGACTGAAATCCTGCTTAAGACGTGGAGAAATAAAATGCCATTTGTCAGTACCTGTTCTGTGTTTCATGCTCTGTGGAGTCCTGGCCTTGACCTTAATAAATGTCTTTGTCTCCATAATTTTTTTATGTGTAATAAGTTACGTATTGGCCAATTTTATTCCAAAGGATTAGAATTATCTTTTTATCTAAGTTGAAAAAGTTTCCAGAATTTTTCTGCCTCTATGCTGCTAATCTTAAAGTTTTTGGTGGTTGTGTCTTTGTCGCAGGCAAAAGCTTCCTTTCTGAGAGACTGCACACAGGTCATAATGTGTAGGACGGATGGATAGCCGGAGAACATGGTAGATTAAAAACTAGTGTCGAAGGTGGAAAAGGCAGAGATGGCATAAAAAGTCTCGGTGTATTCATGGCCCACCCAGAGCAAAGCGTGGTAAACAGAGAGCGCTGGTGATCGGACAGGAACTTGTTGGCCTAATGTGGTGGAAAGCTAATCAATTAACAGCAGCTTCACACCTTTGTCTCTGTGGGGAAACAGAGGTGATGAGGCCAAAGAAAAAATGATCCCAGAGTAACTGGCAGTTCAGAGGAACAGTAATACTGACACAACCACACACATTTACTGCCAATCTATTGGCAATTAAACATGCAACAGAAACATTTTATTACATTTTAAAAATGGGTTTTGATAGTTTTGCACAGCTGAACATTCTGGTATAAAACATGGAACTTAATAGAAAGTTCTAGATATTTTTACATATTTCTACCATACATACACGGCAATCCGACAAATGATAAAACCAAACTGTTTTGAGTGATGATATAAAATGTTCATTTCTGAACCATCTTGAGGCTGTTATGTGTCAGAAAGCTCATCCTATTAAAAATGTTGTGTCAAATATCAATTATATATTTAAATTTAAATAACAATCTGTTTAAATTTTTACATTTTATCCAGACTTAAAATGTCACTTAAATCACATTCAAGTAATCATATTATGACATTGTGGAGAAAATGTCTATTTTTCTGCATAAAAATAATTTTATGATTTAAAAAAAAGAAATAATACTTTCAGAAACATTATTACCATCCTTTAAATGAGAAGTAGAACTTGCCGCCAGAAATTTACTGTACTGAAATGTAAAGTGCAGCTGAAGTCAAGTGGTATTTCGTTCTACTTTTGTCACAGATGGGTCGCCGTAACAAAAACCCTGTGCTTTACTGTAACCGTTTTAATTTATATACATAAAAAGCCATTCAGCCTGTCTGTCTCTGACCTGCATAACAACTACATAAAAACTGAGGAGAAAAAAAAGCTATGATGGTAGTCAAAAAGATAAAAAAGAAAAACAAAGAGAAGAAGACAAAACCAGTGAAAGCATGGGCAGCAGCAAGTAGTGACAGGCTGCATTCATGCCTGTTAAGAGTCCATACAGCCTAAAGACAGCGTGAAAAACTCATTATTTCAAACTCATCCTGCAGTCAATCACAAGCCGACACGCACAAATCAATCTCTACATAATCCACAACAAAACAGATAAAACACAGCACAGGTTTACCTGAAGATCCATGAGAAAAACGCTGGCCTCTGCACAGAAACAAGTTTGAAGGAGACAAAAATGTGAGCGCAAGGATGGAAGAAGCCAGCCAAAGTTTGGATGGCTCTCTGGTTTTGGTTGCTTGCCGTTAGGAACACGGAGGGAGTGTTTGGCTCAGAGAAAGTAAATGAGGGGAACATGTTAGTACACTGACTCTGATAGAGTTTGGCTTCCAGCTATGCTCTGATTAATATCAGATCTCCCCCTCTCTGCGCCTGCCTCTTGACAATTTTGTCACATCTGGCTGACAAATCCTTACAAGCCTTTTGGTGGCAGCGTAGAGCATATGCAACGAATGGACACACACCCACACACGCACACACACAGTGTGGAGCTTAGTGTGTGGGTTTTGGGGGTGTTACAAAGTTAGTCTGGGGCCAGCAGGGGCAGATCACAGCTCCAGGAGACGCTCAAGGGGGTAAAAGGCTGGAGCAAACATGCTCCCAGCCCCCCAACAACCCCTCTCAGACGAAACATCACAAAGCTAATGTAGCTGATGAAGTTCACACTGACGTCGGCCACTTCGCTCATCCAACACCAAAAGAACCTACATAGAAGAAGCAAACCAAGGATCATCTCCATCTGAATGAACAAGGGGCGCACGTTTGAGTCCTTCTCTAGTTATCTCTCTTTTATGGCTTGTGTGTGTGTGTCTGTGTTTGTATGTGTGAATACAGTGGAAGAGAAGACTTTAATTAAAAATAGTTCATAAAAGCTGGAAAGAGTGAGATCACAGCAGGAATAAAAGATAGGAGGCAGCTGTAGCAACATTTCACACACATATAACGACTGTGTGAACTGGAGCAAAATTAAACTTTCACTCATCAAAGTGGAAAAGCCAGCCTTGTGACCAGAATGCATTTTGTTTTTCTTGTGTTTTTATGATTTTGGAGGTCAAAGGGATATCACAGAAATTCTGTAAAATTATAAGTATTTCTGAAAATAATGTGAAGAAAAAATATCATATCTTCATGGCATTTCTAAACAAAATGTTTTAATAATGAACCATATCTAGAATTTGAATTATAATATTTTAAATTTGTAAGTGAAGAATGAAATGTGTTTCAGAAGAAGAAGAAATATTTTATTTCCAGTAATAATTTCAACCTTTTCTTCAAAATTCTTTGATCTGCTGTGCACTAATCTGACAGCAAACATACCGTACATGCACATAAGCAGTGACTCACTACAACGCAGATAACTCAGAGATTTTTTAATTATGTCAACATTCAAACATTTTAAACACATTAAAAAACCGGCTGCGCTCAGAGGCCAGAAGGCAACAGGAGGTCAAGTGGCTCTGCTTCCCCAACTGCAGGCCGACTGAGAGACGATCTGGAGGATAACGACCAGACACAGGTAACAAGTCTGTGTGTTGCACTCCTCTAGCTTACAAAAAAAGATTCCTATCAGCAGTAAGTCTGTAAACACTGACCTGAACTGGTGCTGACCATAGAACATTGCCATACTAAAGAAATACATAACTACAAAATCATGTATTACACATTTAGTGAATGAATGAATGGAAAATACAGAGCAGAGAGAGTAGATTACATTTAGTCAGAGACAAAAAAAGAACATTATTATCCTGCTTCTTTCTGTCACCTTTGGTTATTTAACAGTTTTTTCAACAAAATGTTGACGATCTGAACCCAATTTACACATATATTCTCAACTTATATATATATATATATATATTTGTCTCTTTTTGGTATCTAAAATTTTACAAGAGTAAGAATATCTAACAAAGAAAGAATTGAACATTTTTAAAGACTTTAAAAATAAAGTCCTAAAAGTGAGCTGCATCAATCAGATACTTCTTTCGTTTTATTCTTTTCTAGTTAGAGAAATTATCATTTTAAGGAAGCATTTGCTGTTTGATAAGTTGGCATAAGAACAAGTTTTTAATAAATAATGTTCTTTGTAAAGAACCAAAACTGAGTTCCAACACTGATGTCAAAATAATGTGCAGTAGTACACCTCCCCAGGATCGCTGACAGATATAAAATCCTCTGTTACAAAATGTCCAGATTTCTCCTGAAACCTGTCCAGACCACACCATTCCAGTTTTAAACTCAAGCAAATCCTGATCATGTGTGCAGGCATATTGAGAAGTGCCAGAACTGACAGAAAGTAGAAATGAAAAGCAGTTTGTCTCTTACCTCGGCCATTGTCATTTAATGGGATGTTTCCAAGGATACGGAGGAGTTTGCCATTCTCTGAGAGTTCCACAAAACAACTGCCTCCAACTCTCCTGTCCGCACAAGTACAAAAGCAAAAGAGCTATCACTTCCAGCAGCGTCTCCTTCAGCAACAGACACACACGCTTCCTTCTTCTCTCATAAGAACATACACACCCTCATGCACACACTCATACACACACTCATGCACAGCTACATGCGCTTGCCCAAAAGGAAAAAAAAGTCACTATGCTTTATTCTGGAAGCACAGATGCACATGTGCCTTCTCTGCGTTTCGCCCCTAATGTTGCAGTGGACTCCCACTAAACTACTCGAGATGTTTAGTGTGTGCATGCGCGTGTGCGGCGTGTGAGTGTGTGTGTGTGTTGAAACTGGGCACAGGGGATTGGAATGAGATCCTCCCACTCAGCATTCTCACCTCAGGAGCTGCCTGCTCCCTCCCTAGCTTACACAGAATACACACACAACTGTACACGCACAGAGGTGTGTGTCCTTTCACGCGCACAGACTTAGACATGGTTACCCCCTCCGAGTCACAGGGCAGTCCCCTCACAGCTGGCTGGAAGAGGGCATGACACTCATCTTTCACAGAGATTTGATCAAAAGGAATCACAAAGGCTAGAGGCTCTCCTAATGCAGCCAGGGGAGACCCCTCCCTACCACCCTCTCCCTTGCCTCCTCTCTCTGAGTAATGCCCTAAATCAACGGTGCCCCTCTCGATGCACACAGCCCAGTGTGTGTGCCTGCGTTCACCTTAACACAGCCCTGTGAAGAGCCTCTGTAACAAGTTATGCCTTGTGCTGTCAGGAATGTGTAGGTGTCTGTGTTGAGCATTTTTAAGCAAGAGGGAGACTTCACACATTACACACACTCCATCTCTTATCTTTAAGAGATGGAGCAGCCCACTCTGCTTTTAGAGCCGAGAAAATGATGTCATATATTGTCATGTATAACCAAAAGATGTTAACAACTGTTAGTGAATTTAAAAAAAAGTTTAACAATAAAAACCAACAGACAAAAAAAACAACTGATAAAAAATCTTAATACATCTCTCATATTAAAAAAAAAAAAAAACTACAGTATCCATGGCAACAATTAGATTTTCTGTTTGGTGGGCTGTAGTGAATGATTGTGGAACATGTTACAGAACACATTCATAAATGGTAACATTCCATATGCATGTTTATGTCACTTAAACCAAACTGTAAAAATAGTATAATTATCTGAATTAATATATAATTCAAAACTAAATAATTAGTTCTCCTCAAATAAAAAAGTGAGCAATTAAAGGTGGAAAGTGACTGTGGGTCTGGATGAGATCCTGGATGAGGTTGTGGAGAGGAGGATGGATCTTAGTTCGCCTGAGCAGCAGAAAGTATTTTTGGACATGAACATGTTGAGTGAAACTTTGAACCGAATCAAACTATTTCTATATTCCATACCAAAATGAGTGCAGCTCATCCTGATACCAATAAACAGCAGTCTGTTTGGGGTGAATGACAAAGATATATTGCACTTCTAGTGTAAACATTGGGACAGGAGGTGTGGTGTACTCCTTTATGTTATTTATTCAGGATCTTTTTGCTATCTCCTCTAATCTTCTGCAGACCGATGGGCCTTGTGGAGGCCAGAGCCTGGTCCTAATGCAGTCGACCCTTTGACAAATTTCAGTTTTAGCACACAGTTTAAGAGTATAACTTTAATGATTTAACAATATAAACTGCAGAGTTCATGGTCAGCCATAAGCACTAAAGGATTAAGATGGTTTCTTTTTGGCTCACTTTTGTTCTCACTGAATGCTCTACAGTGACCGGCACAGGAAACTGCACCTTAATGCAGACGTGTAGTCAAATGACCTCAAACAAAATCAGGATTTAATTGAACAGGAACACCAAACCACACTAACCAATGTTTTATCAGAAAGAACATTTGGAGAGTCGGTTTCTGCTTCCTGAACCAGAACTGATTTCGCCAGAAATTATCTTGAATATTCAATGTTCTTCTTCCTCTAAACTCTGAAGTATGACTAAAGTGAGATTACTATGTTATTAGTCTGATTCTTTATTCCTTAATAGCAAGGACATAGTCTTACTTTCTTATTTAAGGAAGGAGTAAAATAAGCTTCCTGAAAAGATCAACATTAAAGATAATGAGTTCATCTCCTGTAACGTCCTCCCTTCTTATTGATGGGTTTCCAGGCCAGTTTTCTCATCCTTTCTGCCTGTTTTCCCCTGAGCAGCAGAGGGAAAGCTCAGATGATTTCAACCATTAGAGGCAACTGCTAATCCACAAATTACGTAGCAAGTTTGGACAAGTATGTCTGAAGTACTCTACCTGTGAAGGCAAAAAAGAAGGGAGTGGGGGCTGGGGACGCCACCATAGCGGAAAATCTTAAAACATTTTTTTTTTAGAAAAAATTATTTCAATTGACTTTTTCTCATTTAGAATAAACACACCCTATATTTGCTTTGAAAAGTTTCTTTCTTTGCCAACTGGGGGAGGTTTAGTGCCTTGCTCAGAGGTAAATAAATCAGCTGAAATGCTGTGAGGTAGAAAAGAGACTTACTAACCCACTTTCTCCACCCACCTTCTTCCTCAGAGCAAAACTCTCCAATCAGAAAGCTGTTTTTTCCCACCTCAAGGGTAGATACACGCCCTGAATTCACATTCAAAAATTTGCCAAGTATCCTTGCTGCCAGATAAAAATGCAGCTAATGGCCCTTAAAGTCTGACATTAAAACTACATTACTTTCCACAGGACATCAAAGCCGTTCTTATTTGTGAAAAGCCCTAAATGTTATGAGGTTACATATGAGGATAAGAGATATCCCGTCAAGGCGTGTATCTTAAGTTTGGAAAGCCCTTCACTCCCTGCGGTTGTTCATGCAAGCGGATCTACTTACTGGCCTTGTATTTATTCCATACCTAGGGGATGCATACCAAACACAGCCCCAGACCTGGCCTGGATTAGGTCTGTGCAGCTTGTCAGATTGCTGCTCTCTGGGAGGGAGTACCACAGACGTATTTGTGCCTTGGGGGCTCAGGGTGAAAGCTACAACTAAAACCACAGCAAATCAACTCCATGTGCAGCAGAACAGGTCACACTGCCTACTTACATATCTATCATTAGCCTTCCTGAAGGGCACAGGAGAAGTGGACGGAGTACTTGTAGAGATGAACAGAAATACACACACACACCTTCACACTTTGTTTTGGGGATGAAGCCAATTCAGATCTTCACTAGGTTAGGCTACCTGACCTGTATTTTACAGATCTGTCATAACTGTATGGTATTTTATTTGACTAGTTTACCTTCAAAATGCTAAATCAACCATTGAAAAGGCAGAATTAAACTGCACGTCTTGGAATTTTCCTGTTTCCAGAGATATAGAGAAACGGAGGGAATGTTTGTAAAATACATTGTAGTTTACAAATGATGATGTGCATTTAATAAAATTTTATTTAACAAATTAAATGCAAAAAAAAAAAAGGATATTTGTATGTAAAATATTAAGAGAAAAAAACTTACAAGGTAAGTGTCTAATTCTGGGGTTATTATTTATGTTGTGTGTATTATTTAGTTATTTGAATGTTTTCATCACAACTCTAAAATGTCATAAAATTGAAACGTAAACCAGCTTTTGCTCTGGCAAAAAATTATGGAGAGAAATTTTGATATAGTTTTATTTTATTTTCTTAGTTCAAATCTTAATGAACATAACAACCATTAGAACATGCACTTATAATGGCTTTATTATAAGCAATACATAGGTTGGATAAAGGAATTAATCATAATCCTCAATAACACGCATGACAATATTATATATATATATATATATATATATATATATATATATATATGTATATATATATATATATATATATATATAATTTTAAAAAATTTGTCTAAAAAAAAATTCCCTTCTCACCCACCGCGGGTGGTTCTTATCCTCTGAGCTCGGGTCCTCTACCAGAGGCCTGGGAGCTTGAGGGTCCTGCAGTATCTTGGCTGTGCCAAGGACTGCACATTTCTGGACTGAGATGTCTGATGTTGTTCCTGGGATCTGTTGTAGCCACTGCTCCAGTTTGGGGGTTACTGCCCCGAGGGCCCCGATGACCACAGGCACCACTGTGGTCTTCACCTTCCAGGCCCTCTCCAGTTCCTCCCTGAGGCCCTGGTATTTCTCTAGTTTCTCGTGCTCCTTTTTCCTGATGTTGCAATCACTTGGTATTGCTACATCTACCACAGCGGCTTTCCTCTGATGTTTATCCACTACGACAATGTCTGGTTGGTTCGCCATTACCATTTTGTCTGTCTGGATCTGGAAGTCCCACAGGATCTTAGCTCTGGCATTCTCCACCACCTTTGGGGGTGTTTCCCACTTTGATCTCGGGGTTTCCAGTCCATATTCTGCACAGATGTTTCTGTACACTATGCCTGCCACTTGGTTATGTCGCTCCATGTACGCTTTCCCTGCCAGTATCTTGCACCCTGCTGTTATGTGCTGGACTGTCTCAGGGGCCTCCTTGCACAACCTACACCTTGGGTCTTGTCTGGTGTGGTAGATCTGGGTCTCTATTGCTCTGGTGTTTAGGGCCTGTTCCTGGGCGGCCAGGATGAGGGCCTCTGTGCTGTCCTTGAATCCAGCTTTTTCCAGCCATTGGTAGGATTTACTGATATCAGCCACTTGGGTTATTTGCTGGTGGTACATCCCATGTAGGGGCTTGTCCTCCCATGATGGTATCTATACATATATATATATATATATATATATATATATATATATATATATATATATATATATATATATACATATATATATATATATATATATATATATATATATATATATATATATAATATATATATGGCTGACTGGATAGCTCAGGCTGACTGGATAGCTCAATACATAAGGCATCAGTATATCACCCGAGAGGGCAGGGTTCGAATCCAGTCTGGGTCCTTAGGCAAGACCCTTCAAGCTACTGCCTACCTCATACCATGAGAGATACTAAGTTGCATAACATGCCGGCTCAGACGTCGCCCGGCCAAACAAGGTCTGCGTCAGGTGTTGGGGAACCAGAGCACCTTGATGACAAATGGGCTACTGGAACAAGACGGAAATGGGCGAGAGATGAAAATGTGGATCTGTTGGAATGCTACTACTCAAGTAACCCTAGTGAGAGAGGTTACATGCAAAGACTGGGGAAGGAATGGTTACTTCGACATCCCCAGTCAACACTAAGCGCTAAACAACTAGTAGCTCAGTGTTCCAACATCCGCAAACGGCAACTGCTATCACAACTTGAGATTGACGAGATACAACACAAATGCTACGGCAAAAGGGAGGAACCCGGATGTCAGGACTGTGGGTCAGGACTACAAGTCCCCACCCAGTGAGGGGATACACGGCCCCAGTGAGCGAAACAGAGCTGAACGAGACAGCTGCTGACCCGAATGACAACCAGGCCGCGGCGGCCAATTACAGCAATTACGGCTGAGTGAAGTACCATCTGAAAGTCTCATTGAGAATGTGAATGCAGCATTGAGAACGATCCCTACCAACACCATAACAGAAACCAATGAGCTGATCTACAACTCAGCATCAGTGATCCTTGAGATACTTGGCTATAAGAGCAACCATGAGACCCAATACCCACCATGGAAAAGACGGTTAGAGGCTAAAATCAAGGTAACAAGGAGGGAAGTGAGCCAACTGTCAGAGCTCCACAAGGGTGCAATGAAAAGACCAGTACCCAGAAAGTACAGCCAGATGCCCATACCTGAAGCACTCAAGACTGCCAAACAGAGGCTCCAAGCCTTGGCCAGCCGCCTAAAGAGATACACAAGGGAGAATGATTCCAGAAGGATTAACCGGCTCTTCTCCACTCAACCAGCTAAGGTGTACTCTCAATGGCAGGGTAACAATAACAACAGAGCAGACCCACCAAGGCTGGAGACGGAACAATACTGGAAAGGCATATGGGAAAGGGAGGCGTCCCACAACAGCAATGCACAGTGGCTGATCTCTCTACGAGAGGACCACAGCAACCTCCCTGAGCAAGCCCCGGTAACCATCACTGTGACAGATGTCCAAGAAAGAGTCTCAGGTATGAAAAACTGGACAGCACCAGGGCCTGACATGATCCATGCCTACTGGCTAAAGAAACTCACTGCTCTCCATGAGCGAATGGCAGCCCAAATGAACCAGCTGCTACAAAGTGGGACTCACCCTGAATGGTTAACTGAAGGGCGGACAATCCTAATCCAGAAGGATCCATCAAAGGGTCCAGTCCCACCCAACTACCGACCAATAACCTGCCTCTCCACAACCTGGAAGCTCATGTCAGGCATCATAGCGGCCAAGATAAGCAAACACATGGATAAACACATGAGCACGGCACAGAAGGGTATCGGTGTAAATAGCAGAGGAGCCAAACAACTCCTCGTAGACCGCACAGTTGCCCGAGACTGCAAAACCCGACACACCAACCTGTGCATGGCTTGGATTGATTACAAGAAAGCCTTTGACTCAATGCCGCATACTTGGATCATTGAATGCTTAGAGATGTATAACATCAACAGGACTCTGAGAGCCTTCATTGCAAACTCGATGAGGCTGTGGAAAACCACCCTTGAAGCCAACTGCAAACCACTTGCACAAGTGTCCATCAAATGTGGCATATACCAAGGAGATGCTCTGTCCCCGCTACTGTTCTGCATAGGCCTGAACCCCCTCAGCCAAGTTATCAACAAGACTGGCTACGGATACAGACTCAAAAATGGGGCCAATATCAGTCACCTACTCTACATGGATGACATCAAGCTGTACGCCAAGTGTGAGCGAGACATCGACTCACTGATCCACACCACCAGGATCTACAGCACTGACATTGGGATGTCATTCGGACTAGAGAAATGTGGTCGGCTGGTCACAAAGAGGGGAAGGTCATCCACACAGAAGGGGTCTCACTCCCAGAAGGAACAATAGCAGACATAGAGGACAGTTACAAGTACCTAGGTATACCACAAGCAAATGGCAACCTCGATGAGGTCACAAGGAAAGGAGCCACAGCTAAATACCTCCAACGAATAAGGCAAGTCCTGAGAAGCCAGCTCAATGGCAAGAACAAAATCCGTGCGATAAACAGCTATGCCTTGCCAGTAATCAGATACCCTGCTGGAATAATTAGCTGGCCAAAGGAGGAGATAAAAGCCACAGATATTAAGACCAGAAAGCTACTAACAATGCATGGAGGGTTCCATCCCAAATCCAGCACCCTGAGACTGTACACGAGCCGCAAGGAAGGCAGAGGACTAGTGAGTGTGAGAACCACTGTCCAGGACGAAACAACTAAGATCCATAAATACATCAGGGACAAAGCCTCAACAGACAATGTGCTCAGTGAATGTCTCAGACAACAGGGAACGGAGGTTGAGGTGCCAGAGATACCATCATGGGAGGACAAGCCCCTACATGGGATGTACCACCAGCAAATAACCCAAGTGGCTGATATCAGTAAATCCTACCAATGGCTGGAAAAAGCTGGACTCAAGGACAGCACAGAGGCCCTCATCCTGGCAGCCCAGGAACAGGCCCTAAACACCAGAGCAATAGAGGCCCAGATCTACCACACCAGACAAGACCCAAGGTGTGGGTTGTGCAAGGAGGCCCCTGAGACAGTCCAGCACATCACAGCAGGGTGCAAGATACTGGCAGGGAAAGCGTACATGGAGCGACATAACCAAGTGGCAGGCATAGTGTACAGAAACATCTGTGCAGAATATGGACTGGAAACCCCAAGATCAAAGTGGGAAACACCCCCAAAGGTGGTAGAGAACACCAGAGCTAAGATCCTGTGGGACTTCCAGATCCAGACAGACAAAATGGTAATGGCGAACCAACCAGACATTGTCGTAGTGGATAAACATCAGAGGAAAGCCGTTGTGGTAGATGTAGCAATACCAAGTGATTGCAACATCAGGAAAAAGGAGCACGAGAAACTAGAGAAATACCAGGGCCTCAGGGAGGAACTGGAGAGGGCCTGGAAGGTGAAGACCACAGTGGTGCCTGTGGTCATCGGGGCCCTCGGGGCAGTAACCCCCAAACTGGAGCAGTGGCTACAACAGATCCCAGGAACAACATCAGACATCTCAGTCCAAAATGTGCAGTCCTTGGCACAGCCAAGATACTGCGCAGAACCCTCAAGCTCCCAGGCCTCTGGTAGAGGACCCGAGCTCAGAGGATAAGAACCACCCGCGGTGGGTGAGAAGGGAATTTTATATATATATATATATATATATATATATATATATATATATATATATATATATATATATATATATATATGAAAGATGGATACCTTTTGCAGTAAATACATTTTCTTCATTGCAAATACGGTTTCTTCATCATTTTCTTCTCAGGAAGGACTTGTGTTTGACTACCAAACACAAGTAGAAAATCAGTCATAACTGAGGATATAAAACGTAGTTGAAGCTGAACTCATCTTACGACAGTAAGATGAGTTCAGATGAGTTCAGGCATTGTCTTTAAGCTTTCCAAACTTAAAGACAATGCCTCCTTTAACTCTTGTCTAAACCAGTGGTTCCCAGACATGGTACTCAAGTATCTCCACTCTGCATGTTTTAGATGTTACTCTGTTCCAGAGCACCTGATTCAAACATTTGCATGATGTCCCCTGCAGCCTCCAAATGATGCAGAAGTCTATCAGTCACCCAATCATTTAAGGTTTGTGTAGACACCTAAAACATGCAGTGCAGGATTGAGGACCATGTTTGGGAATCACTGATCTAAATGCTGCTCATTATTGATTTACATCACTACTCTATCTCTCTTACATATGAAATGGTAGAAGACAGATCATTGGCTGTAAGAGTACAAGAGAAGCAGCTCAGTCTGCCTCCTCTTTTTTCGCCCAATCCCTCACTTAAATTTACACTGGCCCTCATGGTCCAAACACCAGAACCTTTCCCAGTGAGATTTTACTCACAGTTTCCTCTTTTTGATCCGTGATGCAATGTTCTTTATGGTTTACCAATCTTACTGCACACAAATAGACTGTCTGGTGAACATGTCAATATTGAGTGAAAATATGCAGGGAAATATTGGAATCTAGTGCTTTAACATATGGACACGAATACCATTTGCACAAAGCTGTTTTCTCCACATATACTGAAGAAAGATGATGTGCTTTGAAACAAAAGTTGAATTCAGATTTCTTTTTGAAGGCCTGTCAAGAAACAGCACCTCCTGGAGACACAATTTAGATGTTTTTCATCATCCAAATTAGGATGGTTAAGATTAGTCAAATTTGCAGTTTGACCCACATGCAGAAAACCACAACTACTGGGAGAGAGAGAAGTTAGTGTGGTGCCAAGAATAGTGATGAACATGTTTGAAGAAAATACATGATGCTGACTCACTGACTCAATGAGTGGAAGCACCAGTAGAACTGGAGGTAAGGTGTAGTCAGTGTTCCTAGAATAAATTGGGCCAAAAGGTTGGAATGCTGGCATTAAGCTCATGAGAGTATGAAGAGAAGGTTTCCTCACTATCTAAATGATGACTTTGGAAACCAGGTCAGAAATGCAGCAGGTCTGAAAAGATGTAGAAGATAGGGAACATGAAACTTCAAAAAATCGATCTAACATTAGGCCTGATCAGTCTCAAAATGGCCAGGTAAGATTGCTTAGAGAGCATGGCGATGATGAAGCAAGTTGATTTGGTCAGAGAACCTTCGGACATGGCCTGAAGGGGACAAAAAACTCACAATTTTTTTTTCCGTCAGGAGCAGAGCCAGGAGGAAATGTGCTAGAATACAAATGTTGGACGTAAACTTTGGTTGACTGGTTGTGCATGGAAGCTGTTTGTGTTGTTTAGGTGTTAGAGTGCCTTTTCTCACCTTAACTGATGTTAAACGGAGGGAAAAGAGTCATTGATGATTACCGTACTTCACCATTCTCTGCAAACTATATTTACCAGGCACAGGCCAACACAGCAAATGGCTTGAAATTCCCCTGGCATTCCATGCAGGTTTCAGTGCAGACCCTTTCCCTCTGCTCCTATGAATCAGCGCAGACGTTGTACACCAAGAAGCAACCATTAGGTTTTAACCTCATGAAAAATGTTGGGAACATTTTTAGATAGCCAGAACATAATGAGACTTATCTATTCGATTTTGTAAGCAATATGTGATGTATAATATGCAGATGTGTTTTTGTAAGACGGTAACAGAAAACCTTGTAACAAGAAAAAGTGAGTCCACTTCCACCAGGCAGCGTGAGGGGAGGTCAGAGGTGTGATGTGAGTGGGTGGTGCAGTGCTTTCATACAGATTGGTTTTCAACAAATCCCAGCACTAGTGAAAGCAGTGCTAGCCTCTAAGTGCACTTCACATGTTAGCAGATCATACGATGCTCACACTTCATCATAGTAAGTTCTTTGCTTTTGAGATACTGAGATAAAATTAACAGTGTATACATTAAGAAAACACAAATGGTTCTAAAAGCAGCTGAACCAAGCTCTGAAAACTCATAGTAAATAAAATTTTGCTGCCAAATGATATGATCAACATATAACAGCATTGCACCCAGTACAGCTGGAATAATTTAATGAAAAACTGAACAGGAAATAAGGGAGAGGTTTGAGTTTCGGGCCATGCCTTCTGCTTTTGAGGAGGCTTAAGATGCTGTTACGACTGGTATGTAATTATGCAAATATGAGTGTGCAGGTGCCCATCTCCGATTGGTTCCAGGAAGACAACGAAGACGTCCTATTGGTGGTCTCCCGAAGATGACGGACATAAAGGCTGAAGGCGGCACTTCCTGGCATTCATCCTCAGCTCATCTCGACTGGCCGCACTCTCTGTTTGTTTGTTTGTAAAAATTATGTGAAGTGCTGGAGTTTATAGAGGTGAGCTGCCGTTTATGTTTCATTAGTTTTCTCCTGTTTTCTTAGTTAGGGAGGTAAGTTTTTTTTTTTGGTTTCTTTATTTTCATTTAGGTAAGTTAGTTAACATTTAGATAGTTCCTTTTGTTTGTTGTTTTCGGCATTAGCTCACTCTGAAGACATATGCTCCTCTGGCTGTAACATTTCAGTCTACAAAAAAAATACATCTTTTTACAATAAATGACATTATAAAATGTCATTTAGGTTGGTGTAGACACCTAAAACATGCAGTGCAGGATTGAGGACCATGTTTGGGAATCACTGATCTAAATGCTGCTCATTATTGATTTACATCACTACTCTATCTCTCTTACATATGAAATGATAGAAGACAGATCATTGGCTGTAAGAGTACAAGAGAAGCAGCTCAGTCTGCCTCCTCTTGTGTTGACCGCTCAAGATCTGAAGAGGATGGATCACAAAAAAAAAAAAATAGATAACAAAAAAAAAAAAATCATAGCTTGGTAATACTTAAAATAAAAAAATAAAATAAAAAAATTAGATCACTAGTAATAAATTAGCACACTTCTTAAGCCCTTAGTTAAAGCAGTGTTAGAACCCAGAGAACAGATGTTTGAGGTAAACTTGGGTTGTAAAAGCTGAACCTGATTTACCACTCTGCATCAGAAAACAATCTGGTGTTTTTACTGCTCTTAAGGCTCCACTCGTCAGGAATTTTTAAATACAGATTTGATATACTTTCTTTAAACGTTTTAAAGCATTTAAGACACATTCAGTATTCACATTTGGACTTCCAGTTGATCAGATGAGCTTGAGGGCCAAATCTTGGTAATTCAGTCATATGTTTAAAAAGTTTGTGTGTAACCACATGTGAAAACTGAACAATTAACAAAGCTATTGTCAAATATAAACCCTGATATATTATAAAGCTTCTTTGGAATCAGTTTGTGATAGAATATTGTCATATCCACTGATTCAGTGACAATTGAACTCTGGTTTAGTCCTGTCTCCACTGCCCTCACAGAGGTCTTGTGGAGTACAACGGGCAATCCTGAAGACCTTTTTGAATCTGCAGTAGCATAAGCTACCATCTGCTACTGGACTCACTGCAGGTGGTGGGCAGACAGACTATGGCCAAAATAACATCACTCCTTTGCAATGTCTCCCGCCCCATGCATGAAGCTGTTGCTCAAGAGGAGAGCTTCTTCAGGGACAGACTGCTGAATCCTAGGTCCACAAATCAGCATCACTGCAAATCCTTCCTCCAATGAGTAAATTTGCATCAGTGGCCTGGGCCTGGTCAATGCTGGTGTTGATCATAAGAGCAGATGGCACAAAATTACAGCCTCACTTCTGTCAGCCTGCCCCAGAGCCACTGTAGCTGCAATCCAGTAGCCTGCCACCATCAGTACATGAATGTGCCAGTTGAAATTTCAATTGGGGAAACAAAGGGATTATAAATAAAATGTATTATTATTATTATTATTATTATTATTATTATTATTATTATTATTATTATTATTATTATTATTATTATTATTATTATTCACTCCTTGTGAATGTTTCAACTCTTAGTGAGCAGCCGGCTCCTGTCATTTCCTTCAAAGAACCAGCTCTGAGAACCGTACTTCAGTATAACGGAGGAACAAGACAGAGACAGAGTCAGAAAGTAAGTGAGAAAGCAAGCGAGAGAGAGAGAACCATCTCCCAACTTTCTCTCCCTTTGACTGCTCAGCTCTCACGCTTTCATTGGCTCTACTGAGTGGAGTCAGCTCTCCTCATGGCAGAACTTTGTTTTGATTAGCATGGCAGCCTTGTGGCCAATCACGTGTGAGGATCTGGTATCATACCTTTATGTGAAAACAGAGAGGGGGACAGACAGCAGTCAGGTGAGTCCATCCAATAGTGCCTGTACACCCTGTACATACGTAGTAATTTCACCAGGTTGGCCGAATTGCGGGAAGGTTAAGTATTTAAATATAGTCAAAACTCTGCCAAAGAGAACAGAAATCAAGCAAGCATTGTTGCTTCACCTTCTGCTCCTCTTGAAGTATCAGATACGCCACCTGAACCTGGGAATCTCCATCCTTCACCTCCTATGGATCACACGGGTAGGCTTTGCATTTGTGTCTTTATTATTTGGTACAATTTGTAAATAAAAAATAATAATAATAATAAATAAATAAATAAAAGCAGATTCAATACTATGCTTTAGTGGGCCATATGTATTATACACACGCAGCCTTTATTTGTGTCATTAAAACTTGTGCGGGTTTTGTGTGACACACACGTTGCATGTTGGAGATGTGATTGCGCTCCTGTATTAGTTGCAGTGATAATTTTGAGCGTATCCTCCAATAAAATCCTGCAGGCGACCCTGAGGACATTTCTTCAGTAAACAGACAGTAGTGAGGAGTAGAGTGTGTCACAAACCCCCCCAAAATTTTAACTAATGCCTGTAAACAAAACATTATCTGACTGAAATATATTATAAGAAACTGTTATGTGTCTGGTTGCAGTGTCTTGCTGGCTCACTGAAAAGAGCCAAAATTCCAATCACTATAATAAGTTCATATTTCAACCATATAATTTTAAGTGCTATAAACTACATATTCTACCTAGCTATAGTAGTCATCAAGTGTGCATTGATAAAGAGCTGCTAAAGCACTGACCATTATGGAAAATGGATTTGTTGAAAACGGTCGGCTCCTGGAAGAAAAACTATTCAAGTTAAGAAACAAGATAAGTTAATTGACAAATGAAACTGATGCTGAAATTGTGCAATTATGTTCCTAAAGAATATGTTTGGAATATAGATGCTATAAAGGTGGAATAAAAAAAGCTAGGACACTGTTTACATGGTGTGAACTTTATCCAACCTGAAGCATTTCTTACACCTCTCCCCAATGTCTAACAATCAGAGTTTCTATTAGCACTAATAATGAATTTTATTCTCATAATGCTAGGTAATAATACAGAATGCTAACCTGAAACCTATCTTACACTCACATAAGCACAAAAACAACATTTGTCTTGAACCGGGGCTCAAAATAAATGGTTCGTCTGTTAATAGCACTTCTGATCCAAAATGTCATATGAGCTAAATGCTCCACTGCCACCTCTCATGCTTTTGTACCCTGTTCTCACCCATCAGGGCCTTGCCGCCTGTAGCGACAAAGCGCTTGTCTAATAAGTAAAGCTACCCCCCTTCCTCGCATACTTTATCCATCCACTTCTCCATCCTCTCCCAGGAGTCTAGTATTGATCAGCCATGTTCACATTAGAGGGAGGGGAGATGCTTTTATGATAATCTACCCACCCTACCAGCCACTCATAATGGCTGCATTAGACGCTTAGCCCATACACACCCGACACCTGGCCAGCTCTCTCTTCAGTCCTACTTTTTGCATTACAACACTGTTTAATGGGCTTTTTAAGGGGGAAGGGCCAGTGGGGAGGGTTCCAAGAGTTTCCAGTAGACGAGGATCCAGCAAGGAGCCACAGTGGAGGTCTAGTACGATAGTGATAGATGGCACTATGTTCAAGTGGAGGGTGGAGGAAGCTGGAAGTGGGGGGCCATTATCTGTTACTGTATGCCCACTATGTCTAGCCAGGACACTCAGCTGGATGTCTGATTGCTAAAACACTGGGAAGTGGAGCTTAGCACGAATGTGTTCTTACCAGACCAAGATGAGGAGTCAATAGCTTTCTCTGCTATTAGAATTCAGTCAAAACAGTGGAGATTTCTTCTAGCAAATAAATGAGTTCAGGGTGATTTTGAAGGTTTATGTATTTTGCAAGCAGGGTATTTTGACCGAAAAGTGAAAAACCTAAACACTACAATAGGAAATGCTCCATCCCTTTTTACTAAACACAAGAGGGAGAAGCAAGTCTCACCAAAAAGAAGGGGGTGAAAAAGAGACAAAAAGCCACCTGGATACTATCAGTCTCACCGAAGGTAAACATCTTCGACATTCCTCTTGGAACGCTGAACTACAAGGGTCAAAGGTTGCAATGACAAACGAGTGACCCAGAGGTCCAGAGAGGCCAAGAGAAAGCCTCTGGAACCTCTCAGCAGGGCAGAGACAAATTCTCCAGTGCAGGAACGATGAATAAAAAGATAACAGACTACAAGCTCTTGCAGCAGATTTTCAAGATGGAACCTGTGTGTAAGAGACCAGACTCAAACAAGGCCAAAAGGCGTTCAAAAATTAGAAAAAAAAATGGAATTTGATAATGACAAAATGAGTTAGAACATCAACTGCCAATCAAAAATAAATGACAAATAAAAGATTTGGGGAAAATGAGGTCAACTGAACAGTATCTGAAAGTAAACTGACCTGCAAACAAAGAATTAAAGGCTGCTTAAATAGGGAAATCTAAATAAAGATTTAGATTAAGAAAAAGAAACAACACTAAAACTATGTGGAATCATCCACCACACTGCTGTGTATTGTGGTAGTGTTGTATTAACACTATCATAGTGACTGAAAGGATCTAAAGATGGACTACCATGATGGCAGCTTAAAATGGATGTAGACTTACAATTTAACTGGTTAACAGCAGACATCACTCAGTAGTTCTAAAAGAAATAGCACGTGATGCAATATTTATCAATCCCCTTTAGTCCTATGTGGGTCTTTAAGTATCATTATTACCAATAGTAACACATCTTGAGTGGTGGTAGTCTGCTGGCTGTTTGTGGCGACATGGCACATGTTTACAACACAGTAGAAACTGATTGCATCAGCAGAGGTTTTAGTAATCTTTCACTAAATTTCAACAGTAATAATCAGACATTATGTTCTCACAAATTCAGCACTTGAGCTGCAGTAAAAGATTTAAATCCTGCTTGAAACTGGAGGATTTCAAGATTGAAATCCTGCAGTTTGTTCTCCTGACAATTTGTTTTAGATTCTTGATGGGAACTTGTTCTGGTGGTATTTCAATTCAGGACCTTAGTGATAAACTTAATGTTTGTGCACAGAATAAGAAAAGATAAGACTTGGTATTTCTAATTTTTGGTTTTCACTTGATTTTGAACCCTCCAATGCTGCAGGTCTGGTGGAGGGTGGGATTCTGCCAACAGGTTCATAAAGATGCCTGTGCTGCTGTGACACATTATGGTATCCCTTGGGCTTTTGGGCTCCACAAGAACTTAAAGCAGAGGTAGGAAGCACAGAAAGACAGCAGAGTCTGAGAGGAAGATAAGAAAAGTGGGTCTGTGCGTGTCTTCACAGTGTTTAGTTTTGATTAGTTATAGCAGCATCTCTGTGGTGGCTGTGCATCCATGTGCCACTCAGGGCATAGTGGTGTGTTCCTTTTGCTATCCTCATGACCTCGGACCTAAACACACCAATTAACCACAGCTAGACTTTCCACTTTTCTTGAAACTTTGCTCCAGACAAACTGTGTCTGAACCTCCTGGCTATGTTCATCTTTGATCTGCTGCTTTTCACTCTGATCTACGAGATCCACCAAATAATTTTAGCTGTGAGAAACAAAATAAATAAATCTACATGTTAAAAAAATTCAGTATCTTTGAATAAAACATACACAAATGTATAGCCTCTCATGATATGACATTGGTGCCTGCAGTATGTTAACTCACAGGCTCAGTTGGTCCAATCGGTTCCCCGGGAAATTAGTGATGTGAAGTTCAGTTCTTTTCAGAGAGCAGGTTCTTTTTGCTCCCAAATGGCACTTAATTTATTATTGACTATAGCCTCATACTTTATCTAAACTTGGTAAATGTGAATGGTTTCTATGTTGATTAATCCTTTTTGGATTCAGTGTTTTTCATAAGGACTTTTCTTGCCTAATTTTACATATTTCTTCTGTTACTAGAGCAGGCAGACCTTATCCTTCATCCTTTTTTCACGTAATGACATGATCTGAACTGCACATGTGACTGGAAACAAAGCAACCTAAGCTACTAATAACAAAACACATTCTGCAGTGAGCAGAGCGGAGCCACTGAGAGTCAGCGCTCAGTGGCTGTTGGCATGCAGCATCAATTTAAAGAGTTTAGATGTAGCATAAAGCTACAACTCTAAATGAGATAAAATACATTTTCCTCAATATGTGACATATTTTTTATCCATCCACCTCTTGCTAAACTTTGCGTGTAGAAACACAGTCAGGTACAGACTACAGACTCACCATGGTGCCTGTGTTGTGACATGAATGTGTTGAGGCTGTCTGGATTTGTTGCAGCGCTGAGGACCAGAAGTGCCTGAAGACCCTGGAGCATGCGATGGCAGCCTTTGTCAGGAAACAATTAGACAACAAGCCATTCATCTTGGGTCAGGGACTGATATCCAGGTTATTTTAAGCGCTGAAAATAAGGAAGGTTGTTGTTATGTGCTGGTTTTTAGTTGTTTAAACTAAGCTCCTTTATATTTCAAATTATAATTAAAGAAACTCAAGGATCTTGGGAAGAAAAAGAAATCCCTCAATATCACAGGAAAAGAGAAACATGTTCATAAAAAAACTACTTTTAAAGTAAAACGTCAAAGCATCATGTTTTGAAAGTGTTCCTATGAGAAGACAATGTCATTTATGTCAATTTAATGCAATTACTTTGTTGTGTTTATCAAGTTAGAAAAGAGCTTTCTAATGATTTTTAACTTGAAATTATGCTCCTTTGAAGACATAGAAAGGAATAAAGACCCAACAACTTTGTCTTAGAACTGACATATTCAAGTGTTAATTTGCTAGACTATCTCAATGCTGCCTCACATGTATTACACCTTGTATGTTGTCCTTGAACAGATCACTTAGGGGAGGCATCAGTCCATCAAAACCTCCAGACTTCAAAATCAAGAAATATGAACACAGCCCACATAATGTGTACGTGTTATAGAATTTAACGCGTACATGAACTATTTTATTGTGCATGCATTGTGCCTGTATACCATGCATACACAATGAAATTTGTACATGAAATTTTTCATTGTGTATGCATTGTACATGTTTGATTAACCTGAGCTTGTTCGTTTTAAAAGATAACGCATTTGACAGTGTCTTTTGGGAATTATACTTTTTATTCACTGTATTATTTCAAATAAATCTTGGCTCCAGCATTAGTGAGGCAGTATGAAATTAATACCGCAAGGTAGCGAACTGGATTGTGAAAGCTGTTTTACAAGTCTCAACTGATCAATGCTTAGATGGCTTAGAACATCTTCTCTTAGGCTATCATTTCAACACAGCAAGGCGTTGCCTCATTAGGAAGGCTGGCGTTGCAGAACAGAAGACCTCAGAGTTCTCAAAAAGCAAGACAGATTTCAGGGAGGGCTTGCAGGACCCATCACAGCCAGTTTTTGACTTTGTTTACCTTACTAAAAGCAAGGGTAAATATGTTCCAGAGCCTCCAAGCTTGAAAGAGAAGAGACAATGGTGATCCCAGGAGTGCATAATAAATTGGTCACTCTTTTGTTATACTCACACTGTCTTGTGGAGCCCAGAAGCTGGGAAGCTGTGAGGCATTTATTCTAGATCTAAGAACAAGCATCCAAGCATCGGAATCTGACATACACATGTAGCAAATGAAAGAGGAACATGTCAGACTTCATCTGTTTTCTAAATTCTTGTCCTTCATAAAGAAACCAATTATGGCTTCAGCTATGAATTTATAAAAGCAGCACAGAACAACACATTTTTAGTTTTAGGTGTCTTACTCTGCTTTAGAATCTACTGAAATGTGACACAATAGCAATCTCTTTAGAACAGACAAGGTGTGAATGATGTGGTCAGAGTGCACAACAAAGAAATGAGAGGTAGAGAAATGCTTCATGTGTGTTACTCCCTCCGCTAAGAAATATTTACTCTGGATCTTCATTCACGTAGAAATTCAACTCTGGGTTCTAAAAGTCATAACAACTGTAACACTTCTCACCAGTTGTTTCCTAGGACCACATTTATGTAAAACAAAAATCTGTACCCACATATGTATGATGTCTGCATGACTCGTTGAGGTGGGGATGACAAGTCCACTGGGATGGCCATTATTAATCAGAGCAAGATGTTTATTTTTTTTTATCTCACTAATGATCCTGACAGACCTGTTTTACATGAACCCTGGCATGCTTTTCAGCAACATACATCTGTTTGTGTCATGATCAATCCCGTCATTCTCCTCGTGCCCTTTTTCACAGCTGGGCCTCTGCAGCAGTCATTCAGATAGACGGACATAATTAGTAATTCTTTTCTGAGGTTCAAAAGTCAAAGCTGTTTCATTTTCATCCTCTCACATGTCAGATATAAGTCATGTTTTTATCTAAATGTATTTAGTTTCAGAATCAAAGGAACTTCAATAAGTACAAAACAATATGAGATCTTAACACTGTTCCCTGAATGTGTGTGCTTAAATTACTTTAAAATTCCTCTAACTGGAAGCGATGTCAGTGTCGTAGCTTAGCAGCATATAGTCAACTGGTTGAAGTAAAGCTTGGCTTTAAAGAAAAGAGAAATTACAAAGTTAGGAAAGTGTAGAGAGTATTCAAATGACAAATATAGATACACATATGTAAATATTTCTATGTGTATTCATAAAATGCTATCAGAAATTGCTTTGGGGTTGTTTCACATTACACTGAGATGGGCAGAGAAGAAAAATAGAAACAAAGAAAGGGAGAGATGGGGAAGAAGTTTAATAAGAAAGGTGATAACAATGGAGGAGAGCAGGGTGAAAAAAGAGATCCCATATCTAACAATAACAACATCACATTAGTCTGTATTCACAAAACCAACAGAAGTAATCATTAAATGTCCAGATTGATGGTTTGTTGTGATTATTTTGCAAGACAATCATCTGATATAGCACATATATTGCAGTGCCTAAAATCATCAACATGTAATTCTTTGTATTTTGAGCCTATTATCTATTTATAGATCACTATAGTAAGCCATAAACAGGTTACCCTCACATGTCAGCTCGCTTAGGATCACCAGACATCCTCCCCATTTTAAACTACCTATTCCCAGAAATATTCATGAATGAGACATAAATGTTGTGTGCAGACTGTTATTATGGTAACTCAGGGTAGAAAGTGCAAAAGTGAGCTTGTTGTGCTCAACAGGAGTTGTAATGGTAGCAGCTCACATTACAGACAGTAGAAGAGTAGAACATGCTGGTATTAAAAATGAAACAACAAGCAAGAACAAAAGAGCAGAGCGCCAGCTACTGGCCGCCGAAAGGAAACCGTATTTGTGATAAGGTATGTGCCAATCGATTTATTTTTCATGGACTGATCTTTGTTAATAAAATCTTGATTTTACTTGGTTTCTACCTATGAAGCAGGCAAACAGAGCTCAATGTGAGTTTTGGCATATACAGATTCCTCAGAAAAATATGAAGGAGTCAAAGACAGAGAAACTGAATGAAGAAATACAATGACTGAACATGAAGAGAGAGGTTTGTTCTGTTCCATCAGCTTATAGCTCCAAATAAAAATAGTTGTCTTTGTTAAAAATAACATTTTTGGCATTCTATCTCCTGAGGAAACTTGTCAATTAATTTAATAATCTTTGGTGATCCCAGTGCCTCGTCTGGAAAGAATTCATTCATTCATCCATCCATCCATCCATTTTTTGTACACCCTCCTATCTGGTGTACCTGCTGCTGACTCTCTCCAGGGAACGTTTTGAGGGAGAGGCAGGGTACAGTATGTTAATTAATAAATTTTAAATTGTGTTGAACATCCTAATGCTTTTGGAGGGAATTTCTCTGTTTTGAATAGTGAAGGACAGAAGGAAGAAGAGATGGGGGAAATCAAAAGACTGTCAGAGGAGTTGTGAGGATGAAATCAGAATGATGGAAAGAAGAATGAAGCAAGTAGAAAAATAGCAAAAATAGCTAAATAATGTTCAAAAGAAAACTGCAAAAATGTACCACATTTTTTCTTCTTTCGGAGTGGCCATATCCTCAGTTATAGATGTTATAGATGGTTTGAGTTCAGTAGCCTGATGGCCTGGGGACAGAAGCTCTTCATGGTCTCTCTACTGATCCTGGGGTTCACTTCACTTCCCAACTTTGGCAGCCTTATGGATGACAATATAAAATAAATTGAAGAGCAAAATTTAAAAATAGGTATATAGGCATTTTGCCAAAATGTACTTATATACACTTTTTCTTACATTTTAAATCTGGCGACCTGTCCAGGGTGACCCCGCCTCTTGACCGGAACGCAGCTGGAGAGGCACCAACAACTCCTGACCCCATTTGGGACAACAAATAATGGATGGATGGATAAATCTTTCACTTTACTGTTCATAACCTGCTCTCCTCATATTCTATCCAGATCTCCTTGACAACCAGGACAGATCACTACGGCTGATTTTTCTTCAGACAGAGGAAGTCTTGTAGAACCATAAATGAGCTGAGTCTATAAAATGGTAAGGGCAAACCAACCAGACATTGTTGTCTGGTTGGTTCGCCATTACCATTTTGTCTGTCTGGATCTGGAAGTCCCACAGGATCTTAGCTCTGGCGTTCTCCACCACCTTTGGGGGTGTTTCCCACTTTGATCTCGGGGTTTCCAGTCCATATTCTGCACAGATGTTTCTGTACACTATGCCTGCCACTTGGTTATGTCGTTCCATGTACGTTTTCCCTGCCAGTATCTTGCACTCTGCTGTGATGTGCTGGACTGTCTCAGGGGCCTCCTTGCATAACCTACACCTTGGGTCTTGTCTGGTGTGGTAGATCTGGGCCTCTATTGCTCTTGTGTTTAGGGCCTGTTCCTGGGCAGCCAGGATGAGGGCCTCTGTGCTGTCCTTGAGTCCAGCTTTTTTCCAGCCATTGGTAGGATTTACTGATATCAGCCACTTCGGTTATTTGCTGGTGGTACATCCCATGTAGGGGCTTGTCCTCCCATGATGGTATCTCTGGCACCTCGACCTCCGTTCCCTGTTGTCTGAGACATTCACTGAGCACATTGTCAGTTGAGGCTTTGTCCCTGATGTATTTATGGATCTTAGTTGTTTCGTCCTGGACAGTGGTTCTCACACTCACTAGTCCTTTGCCTCCTTCCTTGCGGCTCGTGTACAGTCTCAGGGTGCTGGATTTTGGATGGAACCCTCCATGCATGGTTAGTAGCTTTCTAGTATTAATATCTGTGGCTTTTATCTCCTCCTTTGGCCAGCTAATTATTCCAGCAGGGTATCTGATTACTGGCAAGGCATAACTGTTTATCACACAGATTTTGTTCTTGCCATTGAGCTGGCTTCTCAGGACTTGCCTTATTGGTTGGAGGTATTTAGCTGTGGCTCCCTTCCTTGTGACCTCATCGAGGTTGCCATTTGCTTGTGGTATACCTAGGTACTTGTAACTGTCCTCTATGTCTGCTATTGTTCCTTGTGGGAGTGAGACTTCTTCTGTGCGGATCACCTTCCCCCTCTTTGTGATCAGCCGACCACACTTCTCTAGTCCGAATGACATCCCAATGTCAGTGCTGTAGATCCTGGTGGTGTGGATCAGTGAGTCGATGTCTCGCTCACTCTTGGCATACAGCTTGATGTCATCCATGTAGAGAAGGTGACTGATGTTAGCCCCATATTTGAGTCGGTATCCGTAGCCAGTCTTGTTGATAATTTGGCTGAGGGGGTTCAGCCCTATGCAGAACAGTAGTGGGGACAAAGCATCTCCTTGGTATATGTCACATTTGATGGACACTTGTGCAAGTGGTTTGCAGTTGGCTTCAAGGGTGGTTTTCCACAGCCTCATCGAGTTTGCAATGAAGGCTCTCAGAGTCCTTTTGATGTCATACATCTCTAAGCATTCAATGATCCAAGTATGCAGCATTGAGTCATAGGCTTTCTTGTAATCAATCCAAGCCATGCACAGGTTGGTGTGTCGGGTTTTGCAGTCTCGGGCAACTGTGTGGTCCATGAGGAGTTGGTGTTTGGCTCCTCTGGTATTTACACCGATACCCTTTTGTGCCGTGCTCATGTGTTTATCCATGTGTTTGCTTATCTTGGCCACTAAGATGCCTGACATGAGCTTCCAGGTTGTGGAGAGGCAGGTTATTGGTCGGTAGTTGGGTGGGACTGGACCCTTTGTTGGATCCTTCAGGATTAGTATTGTCTGCCCTTCAGTTAACCATTCAGGGTGAGTCCCACTTTGTAGCAGCTGGTTAATTTGGGCTGACAGTCACTCATGGAGGGCAGTGAGTTTCTTTAGCCAGTAGGCATGGATCATGTCAGGCCCTGGTGCTGTCCAGTTTTTCATACCTGAGACTCTTTCTTGAACATCTGTCACAGTGGTGGTTACTGGGGCTTGCTCAGGGAGGTTGCTATGGTCCTCTGGTAGAGAGATGAACCACTGTGCATTGCTGTTGTGGGACGCCTCTCTTTCCCATATGCCTTTCCGGTATTGTTCCGTCTCCAGCCTTGGTGGGTCTGCTCTGTTGTTATTACCTGCCATTGGTAAAACGTACAATATATATATATATATATATATATATATATATATATATATATATATATATATATATATATATATATATATATATATATATATATATATATCAAAGTACAGTTACCTGGTGACATTCTAGGAAATAGAATGAAAGTGTAATAATGGGCAGCGGGAGCCTCCTGGGGTGTGTTGGTTTCCTTCTACTGGGTGACTTCATTTCGCTAGGATACAAATAAATCTTGTGACATTGCAGAATCACAGCATAATCAAAGCTGAAATAATACTGATGATGTGTGAGATTTTTTTTGGTAGTGATGTGTTTTTGGCCGGGCAGTGAATATTCCCTGTCTGTGGCATTCTTTTCTGTGTACTACTTTAGAGATTAGTGTTGTCTTTTTAACTGTTTAACTCTTTTCAGGTTTTACAAAGCCTTGTCCCCTGGACCGAGGAGGTGGGGTACACAGCAGGAGTAAGAGATTTGCTCAGGGCAAAGAAGGAGGAGAAAGAGGTGGTGACTGTAGTGGGGGTGGTGAAATTGGAAAAGCATGTGGAGAAAGATGTGACTGTGGGAAGTATCCAGATATTTCCAGATGCCCATGCACAGTGGGTCTGAGGGCCACAGCAGAGCCACCCTCCCATGGGACGTGACTCACCTGGAAGGAGGGCCAAGCACTGCCAGATGTGGAGGAAGCCGTCTGGGTCCCTCACACTAAGCCTGTCTAACACTGTCCTGATTGTGCTTCAGCATATGCTTCCAGTCAAGGGTGAAAAATGCAGGCACCAGCACATGCCAGAAGTCTTTCAAGCATAGCCTAGCAGTCAGCCTGCAGCCGCGCACCACCCTGATCTACACACACGCATGCACATGCACATACACACACAAGCCCCCACACAAGGATATATGAACCTGATTCACATGCACACACACGCACACACACACACCCCACACACACACACACACGGGGCAGAGTTCCTCCCAGCCATCCAGTCAGTGTAGTGCAGACATGTCACCACACAGCAAGTCAAGGCTGGTTAAGCTGTGAAGCAGCTAAGAGGGACCCAGTCCAGACACCCAACCCTGGGGATAGCAACGCATAACACACCCATCCAGACACACATATTGCCCACCTCACCTACTAAAAATGGAAACTAAACATAGAAAGATGAAAAAGAGGAAGAAAATAAAATGATAGTCTCACAGGATTCAGAGGTTGAAGTGTCAAGTACGATCTGAGCAAACACAGAAAACACTAAATTAGTTGCCTGAGTCCGAAAACTCAGGCAAAAAATGAACTTTGCTTCAATTGATTGAATTATGGCACTATGAGTTTTATACAACTAACTTTCACAAGAACACAATACTTCATAAGTGTACCTTCATAAGAAAAACAAGGATTCCAGCAAGCATGATTCAGCATTTCAAATAAACCAGGAAGCAACATGTTCAGAGAAAAATCATCCAGCTCCATTATATCCAGGAGCTTTCAACCCCTGAAAAGATTTATCTGATTTAGTAGCGATGAAGAGTCCCCACTGCCATGTTTGTAACTGTGTGTACACCTTGGAGGTTCCTCTGAGAGTGTAGAGACTTGCAGCTGGTGAGCAAACATCTCTTTCATACTGAAGAATCCCATCCAAATCCCCCCACCTGCAGCTACACACAAGCACGCACACATACACACAGATGGCTACCTGCAGCCTGTAAAAGTCCAAGAGCCCTGTGTAGGAATGTGCACGTTGCACAATGACCTCATTGTGCCATGATATGGCTTGTCTGAGCTTCACTCTGTGGCAAAGTCACACCTGTTCCACCTATGCCAAAGGGCTGACAAAGCCAAAGATACATCAATCAGCATTCAGAGCACACAAAAATGAATAGCGCAGAATGAGAGACGCGTGCATATACATGCAAAGACCCACTTACACTCAATGTGTCCCTGTTTCTGTCTACAGCAGAGTGGCTCTTAGACTATTGGTATCTAAATAAGCTGGAACATAATGTTGTTTCACAGGTTTTGAACACAATTATAAACACCACACATCAAGGGAAACAGACCATTTCCCCCCAATAAAAACTGTTTTGCCAACATACAGTATGAAATTCTATCTTTTAATTTTAATATATACAATATACAGTATGTTAAGCACTGGGACAATATTTATATTCATAAATAGTTTGGAATAAGAACAAGAAGATTTCAGAGAAATTTAAATAAAATGCACTATGACCATTACAGGTAAATATTGGTTTTGGTGCATTGCCCATGGCTTATTTACTGACAAGTATGGTTTATTAAACTTGTACATTATTCAACCTTACCATATTTCCTTCCTTATAAGTACATAAGGTTAAAACCACTGTTGGTCTGGATTGATTATAAGAATCGGTCTTACCTGCAATCTGCCCAATGCCTCAACTCTCATCAGTCCCACTGGTCCTTGTTTTTCTCCCATTTCAATCTCTCCATTTCATACCATCCAGTATCTAAGAATCTCAAACTTGATGTCCTTTCCAGACTGTATTCAATTGATGACTATTAAAAGATCCCAGTTCCCATCAACCACCCAGCTGCACAGTTGTGTCCATTACATGGGAGACTGAAGAAGTCGTCAACCCGCCCCTACAAACAGAACCTGATCCTGGGACCTGTTCATCCAACAGAACTTACATCCCCACCTCAGCCAGAGCCCGTCTTAATCACTGGTTTCAGTCAGCGAAATTTTCAGCACATCCAGGAATAAACCATACCACTGTACTTATTAACCATCATTTCTGGTGACCAACCATTCACAGAGACATCAGAAAATATGTCCTCACCTGTCCCATCTGTGCCCACAATAAATTATCACATCAACCTCCAGCTACTTTCCATTCTCAAACACCGTAAAAGAATCCAGGGAGCTGCTGATGCAATGCATGGTGGACTTGCTGAATGATCCGATGCACTGTAAAGTTTCTTCTGCCTGGGTATAAGAAGAGCCTGCCGCTAGTCTTCTGATGCCTGAGTATTTGCCTTCAATTTTATTTCAAGCCATTTGCATTTCTGTTCTCTGAAACTCTCTGACCCCTTTTGGTGAACATATAATTAATTGTTGTGATTTCCCTTAAAGGTGTTTTTTCCTTGGCTTCCTGGATTTAGTTCCGTGTGTCACTCTGGCATCTTCTCATGCTCTCAAGACCTTCAATAAAGTGTCTTTGCTCAAGTTCCATGACTGGCATCCTTTCATTCCTCCTGCTTCACATTAGCTCAACAAGAACCTGTCCACCCTTCATCTATTACATCTTCAAGATCACTCCAAGAACTATCAGCTCTTGGCTTCAGCATTTCCCCACACAAAAATCCAAGCCCTACTCCCACTCAACTCCCCTGGGTGGACCCTTTTCATCATCAGTAAGAACTACATTCATAATCTCATCCTCCAAACCTGCTGAAGTTACTCACCGCCTCTTTGTTTCTGGTTTCCTATCTGTTCCAGTTCTGAGAACCTTGGACAATGACGTAAAATTTATTGTCCTTTATAATAAAATAAACTTTATTCACTTTTTCCAACTGGCTCCTGAGAGATTTCTGAATGTGGGCACAATGCATTCCCAAAACATAACAGAAAGCTGAGTGGCTCTAGAGACTGACACATAATCCATGATAACTCCAGCTGCTTTACTCAAGTTGTACATTAGAAAAGCAGAAGCAAAGAGGAAAAAAAATGATATTCTTTCATTATCTAAAGGTTATTCTCAGTGGCAGATAAACCACATGAACATGGGCCCACCCAGAGCCAAGACTAAACACTTCTGGAGAAGCATATAGGAAAGGAAGAATCAAATAAGTCCAACAGGGCAATGGCTAGGGGACTGAAAGGTTGACCACAGTGACTTCCAAATACCAAAACTCATAGTGACAGAAATCTTTGAAGTACAAGAGGTTAAACTGCACCTGGTCCTGATATAATCCACTGCTACCGGCTAAAGAGCATGTCCACTCTCCATAAATGTCTAACAGTACAGATGAACTAGCTGATCACCAGTGATGCTCATCCAGGATGGGTGACCAAACATCAGTATATCTTGATCAAACCTACTTTGTTAGGTTCACATGTTAAGTTCTAAATATAACGAATATTCTTTGGAATTTACTTCAGCCTACAAATTATCAGGTGCTGACTATTGAATATAAAATTGTGATGAATAGAGTAGAAAATGTTCTTCTAAAGATCTACACTGCATTGGTCTTACACTTGCCCAGATATTCACTACTTCATTTTTTCTGTTGCTAAGACATGTCACAGTCATTTTCTGGAGCCACCACAAAGTCATTAAGACAGTTCCGGGGTGTTATATGATCCAGTAGTTCATTGGTCTGGCAGGTCTCTAGTGCCGGAAGAGCATTTCCAGTAAGCTTCATATACTCTTGTGATAAAGCCAAAGTGATATTTCAGTTGGAAATGACCGCTGCTTGTCACATTATCACAACCACTTTAGGAAGAATCAATCAATATCCATTTTGTGAAGCTCCATCAGGGAAAGCTGGTGATGCTGATGCTGCTTCAGATCATTAAACAATGAAATGGGGGGAAAAAAACTCTTCAATTTGATTCATTTTGTGTGAATACTGAATTCAATACATTTTAAAGGTTAACTTTTCTTAATGCTAACTATTTCAGAGAACTAATTATATACTATTTATAGCTGACTTTAAATAGCTTTCCCATCATGTCAGTTGGCTTAAACTCTTGTTTTAATAAAAATAGTGAAATAATAATAATATATTTTTGGAGAGATTGAGAGACAGACAGACAGACAGACAGATTTGTGAAATCCCAAAGAAAAATGTGTTTTGTTAATCTATGGTCTAGTACATTAATAAACCTATTTCACAATCTGACCAAATCTACAATATATCTAACTTTACCCATATCTCCATATAATGCCATTTTAGGAGTATTTCTATGCGCACCTAAAAAGTAACGCATGACTCCATGTATATATAGATAGATATATCTATATATACACATCTATAAATGTATATATAGATACATTTATTTTTCAAATGCAGCATCTTTTGTATTGTGACCCATTTTTCAGATTATTCTAAAAAGCCTTTTGTGTGTCCAGACACACAAGGCCTCAGCTTAGGTGTGTTATTGAGACATGAAGATGTAAGCTGTTTTCAGACACTACAGTAATGCATCAGTTTGAAATTCTGTTTTCAATACATGAACCAAAAAAGTTAGAATGTTCTTTGATGTCAAACCTCAAAGCTTAAGATAATTTTCTGTCCAACTAGATCAATTTCCACTTGCATGATAAAAAACTAATCTAATGACTTTTTTAAAAAAGGCATTTGTAAAAAAGGGAAGAAAACTTAGGCAAGGAGAGTTTTTATGTGGCCCATAATTGAGAATGAGTGTCCTCCATTTTTTTAGCCTCCTTTCTGAATTTGTCTACTTTTTTGAGAAAGTTCATTTTGAAAATTTGTTTGAGTTTGTTGACAGGAAGACATGATTTTCAAAGAGACCTTAGTCATGTCAGATTAGACACATTTTTCACAAATACATGTGGAAGATTCATAATTTTGTACTGTAGGTGTTGGGAGATGGCAAGGTCAAATATAAGCAATGGATGAAACAATCCTGTCAGATGTGACTGCTGTTTACCAATTGCACATTCATACCATTGTTCTGCCTAGCAGGGTCAAATCTCTTCTTCTTTTTTCCAAGCAGAAAAACCCACATACATCCTGTTACTAAAAAATCTAAATCAGATTTAAACCTGAAGAAACTGGTGAGAGATTGTATGCAATTGTGAGGGCAAAAAAACAACAATCTATTCACAAAGACACATGTGCACAGACTGATGGAAACAATGCAGGCAACTACAAGGCCATACATGCAGGGAAGGTCAACCAAGAATTTCAAAGTTGAAAAGTTGACTGAAAATCCTAAGAGCAGAAACTAATAAAAAATACCAGACAGAAAATCTGAAATCTTAACATAGGTCTAATAAAAGGTCACATACAGTTTTAGTAAAAGTAACACGACTATCTGAACTTTTTTATTTTAATTGATAAGTATGCTACAGACATATTCATATCATTAGAAAGTACACTTAGTCATTTATACTAGTTTAGTTTTTAGCTTTTCGATTTAACCTATGTCTTAGGCTGATCAAATGTTACTGCAGAAGTAGAAAGAGAAGTAAAAAAAAAAAAAGTAGTTGTGTTTGGTGACTAGTTGGAGTGTGACTCATCAGTCTGTTTAGGGTAAACCATAAGGCAAGAATCAGTCACTCCACATTGCCAATATCTCTGTGACGAGATACTGACTTTTGTTTCTTGTCTGTCTGACCAACAACATTACCACTACACACACACACACGCACACGCGCACACACACACACACGCACGCACGCACGCACGCACACACACACACACACACGCGCACACACACACACACACGCACGCGCACCGCACACACACACACACACGCACGCACGCACACACACACACACACACACACACACACACACACGCGCGCACACACACACACACACACACACACACATCATGATCTGGAACTGGATTTTCTTCATCCCATCCTCCTTTGCTGTTTTCCCTTGTGTGCCATCTCCGCACATCATCAATACCCCTCGACCCCCGTATGCCCCTGTAACATACCCTACGCATATACATGCACACACACACGCAAACCGCCCCTTAACCCCAACAGCACCAGTCTGGAACCCCTCACTTCAAAAGCCTGCTAGCTTAACATGTCATTGATTACAGCTGAAGGACTCTACTGCTAGAGGTATAACAGTGGGGGCGGTGAGTGGTTGTGTGGTGGGGGTGAAGCTTCACCACCTCTATCTATCACAACCAGTATCTGTTATTTCATGACAGAGACTATCATGAAATAAAAAAATATATTTTCACACAACCACACATGCACATGCACACAAACATACAGAAATACAAACTGGCAAACAGAAATGTGGCAGGATACCCAAAGCTTCTGTGTCCTTTCAATCAGAACATATTTGAGGGCACTATTGGAAAAGTCCAGGAGCTGCAGTCTGTCCTACATTGTAATAAAACTTTTGATTGCTTTTTTTTTTCATACCTCTGTCTATCCAATGACAAGTATTAAAAAGCATCAGATTAGTTGAAAAGAATCTAACTCTTGAAAACCTAAACAGCTTAAATGGTAGAAACCTCCTCCTGCATCATGCTCATCTGAAGAGATGCTGCTTCTTCTGGTAGTGATAGTAATAACTGCTCATGGCTGCTGCCCCACAGACAATCTGGGAGCTAGCAATTGATTGGCTCTGTGTATTTCAGTGATGGCAAAATTTCCTACCTGTTTACCTCTTGAAGTAGCCAAGGGTAGAACTCAGCCTCAACCAGTCAAGAATGCATATATTTTGACTGTAGCTGCCTTCTCATCCAGGAAGCTGGAGTATACATTCTTAGCTTTTTTCCGGTGAAATTATTGTGCAAATGACACTGTGTTTTGCAGAAAGAACCACACACCAAATATTGGAAAAAAATTGCTTCTATGCAGAAAAAGACTTGGTATTGGTCAACTACAAGGCTATAGGTGGTTACATCTTTATGGCATTGAAAGATTTTGTTGTTTCTCAGGATGCATCAATGATGGTCATCAACCTTTGATGACCATCATCAATGATCTAGATCAGTGTTTCCCAACCCTGGAGCACAATGCGCACTGTCTTACATGTTTTAGAGATTTCCCTGCTTTAATGTCCCTGATTCAACTGACTGCAGTTCAACAAACGCCTGTTAATCAGTCATCAATTGAAATCAGCTGGACTGAAGCAAGGAAATAATAAGTGTCATGACACTGACTCTGGAAATATGGAGTGGAGCTCTGGCATCATCAGCACAATAGCAGAGGGCCAAACACACTGTGGATTAAATATATTTATGATCAACTAAAGCTTGATGGCATTGCAGTTAATAGTTGTATTGACTGATGTATTCATCACATAATGTGGATGAAAATGTATTTGCAGGTACCCAAGAGTAATGGTGGACTACTTCATAGATGCAGTGACACGCTGGAGGCTGTCCACAGCAAGTGCAAGCCAACAAAGGATCAGGAAATGTACATGTCAGAGAAATGCAACTGTTTCTGTGGAGGAATCATCAGGATCATTATGCCTGATAAAGAAGCTTCATTTAGGGATGCAGCATGGCCAATTAATGGATAGAGTCATTGGGGGTCAGTGGGGATTCTTGCTTAACAAGGATGTTTTTCAAACCCTCAGAAAGGGAAAAGACAGGCTACTTCTTAGATAAAAACCTGGTGCAGTTTTCTCTTGTCCAAGTATAACAGCAATAAATAACATGGATGGTTATTTACAGTTCACTGTTTACATCATTTTCCACAGGTGTATGTAATCCAATATTAATTTCCAGTTGCACTGTCTTCAAACATTTTGTTGATGTTAAAGTAAGAAGTATGACATGAGATAAAAAACATAAGACTGGCTTTTTCATGTAGAGTTTAACAAAATACATGATCATTTTTATTGTTTGTAGTGACCCTGTTGACAGCAATGACTTTAATGTAATATTTATTTCCATGAAGGATGAATTGGATGAGGTTGTGTGATGCTCAAAGGGCTTAAATACTGGCTAATCAGATCAGACTGGCACAGTTGAGATGGGAGAAGGCAGAAGGGAAACATCTACTCACAAATTTAACAAAAAGTAACTAAGACGGACACAGTTAGTTTAAGAGTTAAGTTAAATGACTAATACATATAAGGTTAATAAGATCAGAAAATAAGAAAAGGCAAATAACTTATGGAAGAATTAGAATAAAAGACTCTACCGTCTTTCCCCTCATATGGAGCTACACATAAAACATAAAACACCAAGTATGACCAAGACCTGCCTACAGACCTGCCCTGAATCCACACTCATCATGTGACAGCTACAGCTGTTTGTGAGGACTGATTAAACTGTTTGTGAGTTTTGTACTCTACTTAAGGATAGAAAAGCTCCATTGGCTGTAGATGCAGCAGGAGAACTATATAACTATTACAGCACAGGACCCTTGAAAATTTTTAAAGTGCTGTAACATTACACGCACACTTTTTTTTTTACCAGCATTTCTTTAGCTTAATGACTGTGTTTAAATGAATTACACATAGTCCTTCTTATGAATATGAAAAGCTACATGTGCTTAATAAATGCACGGAATTGTGAGAATAACAGTTTATCTAAAAGTGAAAGCATTCTGACTTTAACTCCTGACAGCATAGTGTCCACTCAGCTGTTGCTCTCTAGAATGGAGCTGAACTCACTGTGGAAGTCAGAGCATCCCACATGAATGTCCAACCAAAACTCTTCAGAAACTAGTCTGAGCTGTAAACACAACCTTAATAAAACCACATTAGAAGAAATTAGAGATAGTGCAGAAACTCAAAAAGTTCATTTAATGAGTCCTTCAGTGACAGATGAGTGCTGCAGCTGATCCTTTCAGCCAGCAGCTGTAAGACTTTCCCAACAAATTCAATAAGTTTGTATATCTCTTCTATCATTTGTAAATTAGTGCAGTTTTTTTATTGTTTTTATTCACATGTCCATGGACATCTTGTAATTTTATTCTTCTGCAAATAAGCTTTTTCAGTTGCACATTACTTTTAATCTGTGTGTGAGATTTTTTAATAATTGCATTGTGTAAGTTTTTCTTATATCATCAATTTGTCCTTACTGTACAATATCTTATTCTCCTTTTTACATTTTTATACAATGTAAATATGTATGCATTTTTACTTTACTCCTGCATGCATATTTAATATGCCCACTGATGGAACGCCTGAATCTGTGGGACAGTCATTATAAGACATTTCTGTTCTATTCTAAACAGAAATCTTTTGAGCTTTATTAGTGTTCATAGCTGGGAATTTTTGTTCTGTGTGTGACAAAGGTGCCAAATTCTGTCGTGCACATGGACGCAAAAGTTACAAATGGCTGTACAAAAAGAGAGTTTATCTAACAAATTGACTGAATAAAAATACAGAAATGAAAATCTGGAGTATAGACATTTTTTAAAATAAATGTCTTTGTGAGTCTGTTGCTGTATTATGAAACAGAATTTAATTTAAGATTTTTGTATGATTTGTCCAAGTTAAATTAAAAAGTGACCTATTATTGTTACAGGTTAATCTTTAAAACTACAGAAAAGTAATTGTTGGGAATATATGCAAATATGAAAATGTGAACAGGAAAAGTTTTAGTATCTAATACTTGTTATGGTAGTATTTACCAATGTTTTAATTTAATCAAAATGTTTATGTGATTGCTCTATTAATCAGAATAATCAATAGATTACTTGATTGTTAAAATAATTGTTTACAGCAGCCCTAATCTGAACAAATGTGAATGACCTGATTGAGACATAAAAAAAATGTCATTAACCACCAAAATGATGTCAATAGCTTTTTGATCTGAGAGGGAGGGAATCTATCCTGTCAGTGCTAATGACTGGTGGGATCATCTGGCAGATGATGTCACAGCTGGTGGAGACGTCCCAGGCGTATTTTTTTCTGATCAGAGTTTGGTACACAGATAATCCATGAGGCAGAAGGGTGCAATCCACGAGGCCAGAGCATGGTTAGCCAACAGACAAGGATCAGAATCCCATAAGCAGATGTCTGAATAATCCATAAAGGAGTAGTCAAAAGTCATCAGATCCAAAGTCCAAAACCAGTAAGCAAAGCTAAGGGTGACATTAAAAGAGGAGAAACAAGGTGAAGAAATTTGTGAAGCAAAACTAAAATTGAAAATGAAGGTCAGGAACAGACATGGAATGAAAGTTGGACATATGCTGACACAACTTTAGATAAACTGGAGGATCTGGTGAGAGGCTTGAATGAGTCTGGCAGGAACAGGTGGGCTGCAAATGTTGCATTGCTTAGTAAGTTTAGGTGAATGACAAGAACAGGAAAGCAGAAGCAGAATGAAAAGAACATTTTCAGAATATCTCCATTTATCTATTTTAACACACATACATAGTCTGATTACATGTGAGACAATTACAACATTTTCACAGAGCTATCTTCAGTCTCACATTAAGCTATCAAACTTGAGCTTATTAAGAAGTCTTCCCAAATGCTAGTTAAAACAGTCTACAACTTTATTTATATGCCATGTCTTCACAGAAATATCCATCTATTTTCTTAGACCCTTGTGTCTAGTGGGTCGGGAGGGGCTAGTGCCTATCTCCAGCTAAAGTTTCGGGCAAGAGGCAGGGTACACCTGCACAGGTCATCAGTCTGTTTATCTCTGTCGGAGGAAGCCGGAGTACCCAGAGAGAACCCACACATGCACAGGGAGAACATGCAAACTCCATGTAGAAAGACCTCGGGCTGGGAATTGAACCCAGGACCTTCTTGCTGCAAGTCAATAGTGCTACCAACTGCACCACTGTGCAGCCCTCACAGAAATATTACTTACTTAAATTATTGTTTTTCATTCTACTTGGATTTGTGTTTTGAATTCACAAGTTTAGAAAATGTTGCTAATTAAATATACATTGAAAAGTCTGAGGTAAACATTTCTGTGTATTTAATTCAAAACATGCTTTAGAATGTTCACATTGTGTATTGGCTGGGTAGTTTTCATTATCTCAGTATATGAGATGAGGGAACGAGATAAACGTTTGATGTGCTCAGTGAAGCAACCTTTCTGCACTGAATGCTTCTAAAGCACATTCACTCTATGAACAAATGAATGAATGAATTCTACATGAGCAGTAGGGTCAGTGCTGGCATTAATGAACAACAAAATCAGTGACTCCAGCAGCAGACTTTTAATAATGTGCAACACATGAGTGTGTGGGTGTTGTTCTCATTTTTATTTAAAATATCTTTTCTGTTCAATTAGAATTCAAAGATCTTTTAATATTAAGAATTATTAAGATTAATATGAAGTAAGAGTGTAACATAGAAAACAAACGGAGACACTGATGAATAGGTTCTGAATTTAGAAACTGTTTGGATTCTAAAGCATACAGGCCGTAAACCATCCCAAAAACATATGAGAAAGTTTTCATAATTTTTAATTTGTCACAAATAAAAGTAACAAATTAAAAATCATCGCGTCCATAAGCTGTGTTTTTGAATGACAAGTATCGAGCATAAGAAATTTACTGATCCAAAAAGTGTGAGGAGACTAGAGAGGAAACAGGAAGTGAAGGTTGGCTCAATGACTTGGGATGAGGGGGAATGTGACAAAGTTTGTAAAAAGACAAAACTGTGTTGTTAAAATTTTAAAGTTGTCATGTTTACTCTATGTTGTTGTTTTGAACTAATGCGGTAATTTCAAGGTGGAATTTGAGGTACAGCTTGTTTTACTGTGAGTTTGGTTTGCATGTGCACCACACATAAAACCTAAAATTCAGAATTCAGTGTTTCAAAGAAAGTAAAAGTTGTTAAGTTTAATAATGTAATTTCATGGTGTCACACCCTGATCAGCTAATTCATGAAGAACACCTGCAAACATTTCCTGAGCCTTTGAATGATCTCAGTCTAGATCAGTAGGATCAAATCTGGAGAAGTCTGCTGACTGGACAGATGTCCAGAAGACACTCTGAGTGACAGACAGTGCAAAATCACAAAAATTTGATGCTTGACATGTTTCACTTTACATGTGTAATGAATCTATATAAAAATGAGTTTCACTTTATAAGAAAAAAAACCTTTTCATAATCTTTTTATTAAACTGTTAAATGTTTATATGTGTCTGTATCTGCTTATTGTCAAATATTTTTGAGGCGCGAATGGAATCCAATAAGTCATTCTATTTCTTCAGATTAGCTGCCACCACCCATGCTGCTATGAAAATGTTTTCTAAATGACTGAAATGATCAGAAGGCGACATAATATTATATAATAATTAAGAGCAATTGTGGAAAATTTCAGCTGTGGGATACAGGGGAGAAGCAAATAAGAATTTTATTTTTGTTTTTAATTTGTTTTTTATTATTTCTTTTAACCTAAGCACAAGGTGATGTTTATGGTAAACAAATATTGGCTTCAGTCTCTGGCTTCTTTTTACAAAAAAACAAAAGAATCTGCGGCATCATAGTTTGAATTCACTGTTTTTGTTGCTTTTTGCCAAGCAACATCAGCAGAGTCCCTGATCAGCAGTGTGGAGGTAAACATACCCATGGATGGGCCATGTCCCTGGGCTAAGCCATGAGAGATGCTCTTCTCTCCCTTTAGTCAAAGTGCTTCAGGTCAGTGAAACCAGAGAGGAGAGGGAGAGTTAAGCTGACCAGACCCTTAACAACTTTAGTCTCTGATTACATAGCTTTTCTCTCCTGAGTGTACACTTCTCCACTCTGGCATACTGATTAGGCTGATTCAGGCTTCTATGATCACTGCAGCTTGTAGTCCTGACTTGAGCCTTGCCTCCCCCCACTAGTTCTATACTCCATCTCCCAGTCCATTCCTACAGAACCTTGGGTTATCGTCAGAAGTCTATTGCCCCGGCGAAGTCTCAGAAGATATCAGTAAGGCTGGAATGGTGAGAAGGCCTGGGTTGAAGGAGGCCTTGGAGAGAGGAGAGGTGTTCTAGCCCTGCAGAAATTCCCCTCTTGGCTTTTTTAGGGGGAGGGGAGCAGAAGAAAAATCAATAGGCAAGAACCAAGAGGCCTGTGATGGCATGGATAATCATATTTCTGCATTAATGTTTTAGATGCTGGGAGAACTCATCTGTTCAGCTACTCCTTGATGCAGAGCTGCACAATAAGCAGCTAACATTTACAAAGGATGCAGCTATATGTTGCAGGCTCACAAACATTAAGCACAAAAGAGCATATATTAAGAGCATCCACACACCTTACATATGTTGCATAATGTAAGAAGTTAAAAACTAAACATACAAAAGGCACAAGTTCAAAATACTACAAAGTATAATGTAATCTATTCATAATTTATGGATAGGTCTGTGACAATTACTTTGGCAAAAATATTAAAAGAACTTTAACGGAAATTGGGCTGAAACAAATTCAAGTTGGCACTTTATGCCACAGCTTCTATGTTGCTTTTCTATGACATTATCACACATAAATCAGGCTCTGGCAGATTGGGACCTCAATCATAGGGTCACCACTACCTCCCCTCCTCAAAATACAAAATCTGATGCATCACAAATACACATGCAGACACACAAAACAATTACTCCTTTAATACACCACACTGGTGAAAACTAAGTAATCCAATGATGTAAAAACATTGATTAGCTGCACTCATACACTATCTCTGCTCTCTATGGCATTCTCAAAAGCCGTAATACCTGAGGACAAGCGTCTCCTCAACAGAGACTTTAACTTTACAGTATATGATATGCACCTTTTATAAAACATGAAGATGGAACACATATACAAGCAAGGATGAAATTGTAATGTTTGATCAGTACCCGTTCAAAATAGGGGTAAGTTAAAATATTTTTCTTACTACAAATTTACATCGTTAAAAAAAATCCAAGGAAGGGAATATAAGTTATTAAGAAAACAAACCTTAGCATAATAGCATAATTTCAGAATCATTTAAATCTCCAAAAAATAATATTATATTTTGTTAGACAGCTGCTACAAATAGGCAGCGGAAAATGACAGAGTGACTTGCCAAGATAATAAGACAGTTAGCGAGTAAAACAAAGCTATGGTGCTCCAAAAACTCCGGAGCACATTTCAAAGAATCCTCATTTTGGATGAACTGAGTGGATAGATGAAGCTATGAGGGCTGCCTTCTCACCTAAACACTTTTTGTGACAAATTAATAGTGTAGTCACCTCCATTTAACTTGTTTTTGCTGAATGTCTGGTCTGATTTGATATGTTTCTTTGTTTGACTCCCCGTGCTGGTCGGGAGCTCTTCCGTTTTAGGGAGCGAGTTTGCTGTTGTTTTTGCAACATTTCTCCCTCTTGCTCCTTTTTTGTGTTTGTGGGATTTTATTTGTGTTTTCAACATTTGGGATTGCAGCATTTTGTTTCCATTTGTTTATTGTGTTAGGTGTATGATGCAAACTCCAAAACACACTGTTTGCATCTTGTATTACTGTTTGTTGCATGTTTACAACTGTCTGCCACTGTACACTTCCTATCTAAAACTCACATTTGGCAAATCCCTTTGAAATGTCATGTTTCTCATGTATAAAAAAAATATCAGTTTTATTTGGGCAAAACTGACAAAGAATCTCCATGAACTGGAAACTTATACTTTGGTACCTATGTGGCACTTTGCCATTTCCAAACAATCACTTTGTGGGCTATTTATATTATTTTATTTATTAGAATAGTTGAATCTTTTATGGAGTGAGATGGGATCAGCTGGTAAGGGCCAGTGAAAAGGGCAGTACTAGATGAGTGGTGGGTGAGGGGGGGGTCAGCAGTTCTGTGCATGTGCTTGGTGTCATCTGACTTTCTGGCTGGTTTGCTGATCTCCTCTGATTTACAGTATATGACATGCACCTTGAAGCCCTCCCCTAACAGAGGCAACATCAATTACCCCAACTCCCCCCATCTTTGCTGACACATAGCCAACACTGTAAAAAAAGTCTGTAAAATCAACAGTAAAAATCTGTGAAATCATGACAGAAAAATTTTGTAAAGAAAAACACAATAATATTTTGTTCATTTACCAGTATGATATTGTATAATGTAGAACCGAAAATTATTGTACATTTTAAAATAGAAAATTGTAAATAATATTGTATTTAGTTGTAGAAAATACACATTTTTTATTGTTAATGAAAAAAGTTGTATCCTTCACAACATTCTTACATTTCAGCAGTGTAAAACTAACATTTACATTCTGTGATGATTAAATCCAAATGAATTGGAAGCTAGCTTAGCTTTTTTTTGCTAGGGAGAAGTAAGTTTGGGCTTCCTTGTTTAAGCTGTTGCCCCTGTGACCCAACTCCAGATGGACAATAAATTAAATGAATAAATTAATAGATTTGGAAATTAATGTGGAATTAAGTAATTATGATTCCACATTATTTACTTCCAATTTTGTTCACTATTTATCTATTCACTTGTGTTTTCCCACTTCTTTAGATTGTCATTTCCTCTTTAATTCATTTACTTATTATTTGTCAATTTTGATTGGATAATTTCTTCATATTTCACGACTAACGTGGAGGAAACACCTGAATCAAAAAAGAATTCATGTACTTGCTTATTGGTACATGTATTTTATTTTTATTTATTATTTTTGCTAACACTGGATTTTTACCTTCACCGTTGCCATTATAAGCTCAAAGTTCGGCTACTGCAAGAAAGACAGAGATCACCGCTTTGTGCTCAAGTTCCGGTCTGTTCTGCTCTCTAATTGGTTCGCTTACCTGCTCTCTAATTGGTTCGCTTACCTGGCGCCTGAAAGCTGTTTTGAAAAAGTTCGTCCAACGGTTCTCATCTCAGAAGAAGCTGAATTGTGCTCAAACCTTGACAAAGAAAAGAACGCTGTTTGGACCTCGTCAGCTTTCAGCAAATGTAAGTTAAGCTTTATTTTCTTCTAACGTAAAAGCCACGGTAATTTGTGTTTTTTTTTTGTTGTTGTTGTTTTTTAGGCGTCATATTGCTTCTTGGAACAATATGCAGTAGAATAATTTTTTGCTACACCTGCAACATGTGTAACTTGTTAGATAGGTTGAAATTGTTTAAACATGATTACATGTACGTTTTGCTGTAAAACACTAGAATCATTGAGGGGCTATGTGTTGCATTGCAGAGTGCACAGAAACGAGCCCAGTTGTGTATTCAAATGCCTCGGCACAGAATGTTTGTTTTGCAGCGTTTAAAACTCATTTTTACCGAGTTCACAATGTGGCTTCACAACCCAAATCAGATAAAGCCATTGTTGCTAAATTGAAATGCACCATTTCATTGTGTGGGCACCAAAGCCAAACTGTGAAAGAATTCGTTGCTCATTTGAAGGCATATAATGGAGGGGCGGCCTGTAGCATGTCCAGTAAAAGCCTGCAAAAAAGTTTTCAGCGTCAAATCATCATTCACAGCTCATATGTCCCGTAAACATAGATATTTTTGTGGATGACATTGATGTTTTGTACAAGGAAACTACAAATAAGATCGTTAGTCTATCAGAAAACGATGGGCCTTCTGAGAGCTTTAATGATGCTCTGACTAATGAAAGTCACGAATTATCTCCAAATTTCAACAAGGATTATCTCAGAAACTTGGGTCTTTTCTACCTGAAACTTCAAGGACAGCTGCTTCTTCCAGCTTCCACGATACAGAACATCGTTGAAGAGATGCAAAATGTGCATGAGCTGGGAATGGATTACACTTTAACTAAACTAAAGTCGCTTTTAAAAGATGACATGTGTCTTGTAGATGATGCTGTTGCTAAAATCTGTGATTGTGTAAGAGATTCTGATTTATTTTCTGTTTGTCATCATGGGCCACTGAGAACAACATATTCAAGAACTCAGACTTTCAAAACATGTTCAAATACACAGAACCAAAGCAAATATCTTTAGGAAGTGATGAAAACATGACCCAGAGATTTTCTTACTACATACCCATTAAACAGACACTAAGTGCACTTTTAGAATCAGACTTATGGAAGAATTCAGTGTTGGAACAGTCCAATGACTCACACCCGGATGTTTTCTGTGACATAAGTGATGGCCAAAACTTCAAGTGCAACCAGTTCTTCATTGAAAATCCTGGGTGCCTGAAGCTTATTCTCTACCAAGATGCCTTTGAAATTGTTAACCCCCTTGGTTCAGCAAAGAAGAAACACAAAGTTGTCGCTATTTATCTATCTGTGGCTAACTTACCTGTTCATGTGCGGTCAAGCACTGATCACATGTCTCTAGTTTCATTGTGTTTCGAGAACGATTTAAAACAGTTTGGAACTGCAAAGGTTTGCTCTGAACTTCTCATGGATTTGAGAGATTTAGAGGAACATGGCATTATTGCAGGTGAAGAAACAGTCAAAGGAGCACTGTTCTGTATTGCTGGTGACAATTTAGGATCACACAGCATTGGTGGGTTTACTGAAAACTTTAGTACTTCTCAGTACTTTTGTAGGTACTGTGAAGTCACAAGAAAAGACTTTCTTAATGATCCAAATGCTTGTGGTCCACAGCGAACCCCTGCAGCTTACAATTTGGCAGTGCATCATCGAGAGATTGGAAGCATTCAAGACAACAAAGGTGTCAAGGTAAACTCTGACTTCAACTCACTAAAGTCTTTTCATGTTTGCCAACCTGGTCTTCCACCTTGCTTAGGCCATGACTTATTTGAGGGTGTCGTATCCTATGATCTTGCACTGTACTTGAAATATTTCGTTAAAACAAGGAAATGGTTTACATATTCCCAGTTCAACCGTAGAATCAAGCAATTCAAGTACAAAGGATCAGATGCTCTCACAAAGCCGTGCCCTGTCAACTCTGAGGCAATCAGGCTTTCAGGTCAAGCTGTTCAAAACTGGAACTTGCTGAGATTGTTGCCAGTGATTATTGGTGACAAGATACAAAATCCACAAGATAATGTTTGGCAGACAACGCTCCAGCTCAAAGACATTGTGGATTTGATTTGTGCACAACAAATTTCTTTGCCACAGGTTGCCTTTCTTGAAATAATAATCCAAGAATATTTGGAATCAAGAAAATCTTTATTTCCTGAAACTTCACTTAAACCAAAACATCATTTTTGCGGCACTATCCAGCCCTAATTTTGAAATTTGGACCTTTGATTAGGTTGTGGACAATGCGTTTTGAGAGTAAACATGTCTACTTTAAAAGATGTGCAAGGCATTTGAAAAATTTTAAAAACATATGCTTGACACTATCAGAAAGACACCAGATGTTTCAGGCTTACATCTCAGCTGGCCCTAGATGCAATCAGCTGCTGCTGGTCAAGGACAGTTGTGTTTTTTACTCAAGCCTCTACAGTGATGAAATAAAACACGCAGTAAAAGACCTGGGATTTTCTGAAAAAGACACAAGTATTTCCACAGAGATACAATATAAGGGAACAGTTTATAAAAGGGGCATTTCTTGGTTTCAAAGAATGATGAGTATATGGAGTTTGGAGAGCTGGTTTTAATTCTGATTCAAAATGAAACTGATGTGTATTGTGTTATGGATGTACAAACAGCTGTCTATCATCCTGATTACCATCTGTATTCAGTGACAAAACAGACTTCAAGCATTTTGTGTATTAACATAAATGACTTGGTTGACTTTTACCCTTTGACCTGTTATCAGGTAAATGGACAACAAGTTGTTCCTCTGAAACACAGTGTGTTTTCAAAATAAAATGTCTTCATATACCATCATGGAAAGTCCACTTAAAACAGATATGTTGATGTGAACAAAAATAATTAAGAAAAAACAGGGAAAGAAGTTTGACTAAAAATTTAAGGATGTACATGAATAAAAAGTGTGAATCAGGCACAACATTTTGTTTGACACTAAGTATGAGTCTCTTTAATTTGTACATAGTTGAATACATGTTATATTATGGTGATCTTGTTTTTTTACCATTATTTTGTCTGATTTTATTCCAGAAATGGCTGAGCAAACATTTTTACGCAGTGCTATCAATGAAGTGTTGCCCGAACTTGCAGAGGCTTCAAAAGACATTCTCGAGGAGACTTTACAGTCAATTGGAGTAGAAACGTATGATGACTTCCAGTTCATTGTTGAGAAGGACTTGCTGTCAGCATTAAGACCAATTCAAGCCAGAAAGGCACTTGCTGCTTGGAAATTAAGATGTAAGTACAATTCTAGAAAAGCAAAAGTCAACCATTAAACACCGATATTCTTATTCAGTTTTGATAACTTATTGGTTGTTTGTGTTTTTGAAGGCCGGACCCCTGAAACCAGCAGGTCCTCAAGTAATGCATCACCAGATACTCCTCCATCACAGCAGTCTTTGTCCCGCTAAGTGTGTCATCAAACTCCTCCAGCAGCAACCAGACATCTGCAGCAGACTGGATGGACACCTTTGAGATACCATGGGAAAAGTTCTCAGAAGAACTGATGCAGGCATTAGAGAGAGGTAAACGCCCAAGTCCAAAAATGAGGAAGGAGATGGTCAGGATTGTGGTGTCTGAAATGATGCGAAAAAGTTCTTACTTGGGTAAAAGGAGTTCTACAGAGGTTGCAAAGAAGATGGTGGCAAAATATCCAAAATCTCTACAAGACGTTATCGATGGAGATGTCATTGGCCCTGGCTATCATTCACTCGTCAAACAACTTCAATATCGAATTGACAATGCGAAGCGATCTACAATGCCTAAAATAAGAAAGCGAAAGCACTGCTCTGAAAACTCTGACACAGATGAAATTCCTCAGGAACAGAGAGCTGCAATTCAGGACACCTATGGGTGTATAAACTGGAATGTAAAATTCCTTCCTCTTGGAGAACTGCTGAAAGTCAGCAACAGAAGAAGGACAAGCTCAAGATGATGTCTCTGCAGAAGGAGCCAATCCTGAGGAGATGAAAGAATTACTGAGGACAACTTTCTACTCACAGCGCAAAGATATTAACCAGGGGAAAAGTATTCAAGATGTCTTGGAAGCCTGGCCTGTTTTATTTCATGACATTGGGATGGCTGTACACTACAAGGAACTTACTGGACTTGGATTGAAGGAAACCTTCATGAGGAACATTGATATGAAGGGAAAAAGACTGCTGAACTACATGAACACTGTTTGTGTGAACAAAAACAAAAGGTTTTTCCAGGCTCAGACAAAGTTGAAGATGTTAAGGGGAGAACTGGACGGTTACTCTGAAGATGTTAAGAGATGATGCTCCTACTTCTCTGCTACTTCAATGAAAATGAAGAAGCAATGTTCTTCTGTGTGGAGGACACATGCCTGGCTGAAGAAGTACAGATGGAGAACGTCTCCTTGACTCCCACTATCATTGTGTGTGGTGAGTTCATTTTTGTTTTTCCAGTTTCTTTGACCTGTTTTCTTTTTTGTTGTCTTGTCCCCTTTCTTTGCGCTTTTGTCCATCTGGCATTTTGTTTAATATTGTTTTGTTTTTTTCCAATTATTTTCTTATGCTTTTACTATACTAATATTTTTTTTTTTGTACTTTTTACTTAATTTGTTATTTTTCATATGAATGTCATTGTTTTGTTGTATCAGGAGTCTAAATTTATTTGTTCTTTCTCCTTAGGTCAATCCTGCTTCCATGCTAAACGATTCATGCTGAGTGTGGATCAACAGATTGGAAACAACAACATCTCCTGTTTTATTTCTGCCCTCTGCATGATGTTTGGGAGCTATTATTGTTTTAACATACATTATCCATCGGGGCTGGCGTCTACACTGGAGTTTCTGCAGAGGTATGAGCTTTTGTTTTTGTTTTTTTTTTTAAATTGTAGGGAGTTAAATTTGACTTTTGACAACTTTTATGTCTTGAATAAAATGTTTGATTGTGAAGCACATTTTGATGTAGTTTTCTGTTTGTCCTCTTTATCGTAAGGTGTTTCTTCTCAATCAACCCAGACAAGGGCAGTAAGGTGGAAGAAACCCGTAAACCCAGACTGCGTGTGAACCCCCGTGTACTCACCTTGATCCAGGAACTTTCAGATCATGAGTGGCGTGATGTTTGAGAAAGGACTAAAGTCAGTGAGTTCTCAAGGCGGTGTTTAATCTTAACAGAGCTGAATAGATTTCTAAATGTATGTTGCATCTCACACCGTGCCTTCTGAAGTTAAAAAAGTTGAAAAGACATATTTATATTTGTTCAGTGGCTGAATTTTGCACCATGTCAGAAAGCACAAATGAGAATTTCATTGTAAATATGTTTTCAATTAAAATGTTTGTTTCTAAAAAAATTTTAGAATTATCATTATTGATATAGTTTATATTGGGCTTCCTTGTGTTTTAAATTTCCATTTAACTGGTAAATGTTTGTTGAAATTTGATTATTCATAGATATTTGGAAATAGAATTGCTTCTAAAAAAGAAAAAAATTTGAAGCAAACAAACATTATTATTAAAATGTATACTGGAAATAGAAATTTATTGTATGTTATAATCTTCAAGCCCCTCTCCAAAAAAAGGGTGTGAAAGTTGGCTCTCATACTGTTTCTGATAAGTTAAAAAGGTTGAAGAAATTTATATGTATTCAGCAGGTGCATTTGTTTCATGTGCTTCATGATGTTCAGAAAAGACAAATGAGAACTTCATTAAAAATAAATATTTCAAAGGCATGTAAGTGTATGTTTATTTTTTTAAGATTATCATAGATACAATTTATACTGGGCTTCCTTGTGTTTTAAATTTTCATTTAAGTGGGAAATGTTGGTTGAAATTTGATGCTTATAAATATTTAAAAATAGAATTATTACAAAAAAATTAAAGCAAATTTCAGTTTTTCAGAAAGTATTAATAAAATGTTTTAAATTGACATTTTTACAGTTATAATCTGTTATTCAAAGGTAATTTATCAGTAGGACTAAATGAACTTTTTTTGTACAACAAACAAAAAATGGGTAAATCTTACTGGAAAAAAAGTGTAAAATAACAGCATTATAATGATAATTCATCAGAAAAAGTTGGTTAAAATTACTTGATAAAACTGTCTTATTACCAAAATAAACCTTTTCAAATCACAGTTCAAATTTGTATAAAACTATGGGAAAATCTGTTTATTTCACAATTTAACACTGTTGTAATTACTGTTTGGTCTGTAAAACAGTTTACATGTTCACTGTGTTTTCTACAAAATTATTCTGGCAACCACAGCTGCCAGATTTTTTCTGTAAAAACAACAGAATTTTTTTTACAGTGAAGGCCTTTAGCATGTAGGTAAAAAAAATGGATAAGCTCCTCTCTCTGCCCTCTTTCACTCAGGTGGAATGAGTGGATTGAAGAATAGGCCTACTGGAAGTGAAACAGAAGACTATTGGAATAAAGAAACATTTTCCTGCCTTCCAAAGCTTAATTGGTACTTCACATCTTGTTACCGACAACAGGACCATCTGATGCTGTGTTAGGGAATGCATTCCTGCGCTTGGCCAGGAATGCATTCACATTAAGCATTGGCACATTAAGCTTAATGTGCCAATGCTTAATGCAAATCATAAAATCTTACCAAGCATTTTTTGTCTCATTTCTAGTGCAACTGTCCTGGTATGATAGGATAAAACAATGTTAATTGAAAAGTAACTGTTCTGTGCGAAATAGGAGATTGCTTTAAGTCGATAATTCCTTAATATTGATTAAAAAATATTTGTTCTACTGGTAGATTATTTTACCTTGCACAGCTTAAGGACTTTATATACTGTATAGTGGGTAAGTAAGCAAGACATGAGAAATGTTTCCCCTATGAAGTGTTTATGTTAAGGTTTCCTAAGACCACCCAGCAAGGAGACTACAAAGTATAAAACATTGGTATTTCATACAGCTTTTGATCAAACTATCTGAGTAATGACCTTTTTGAAACATTTTTTCTTTTATGGATTTAATATCTGTATTTCAACACCAATTTCTTTTTTGTATTGCTCTTATGCTTCTGCTTTATTGTTTTGTTCTGTCTTGCTTTTGGTTCCAGTAAAGGTGGAATATATATATATATATATATATATATATATATATATATATATATATATATATATATATATATATATGTTTTGCTCTTAGTTGTTGCAAAAACACAAGCTGCACAGCCTCTACTGTTGAAGCTCATAGCACATTTTGGTTCTGACCCAAACGTGCCAGAAATGACAGGCTCAGGAAGGGGGAAACTTCCTCTGAGATTTAAGAAGAGCACAGGGGTTCTGTGGAGGTTTCACTCTGGCAGGAATTGCACGTGAGTTCTGTTAAGATGGACTGTTCAACACTTGTCTCTCTTAGTGTACATGAACATTTGTTGTTGGAGGAAAGACTCAAGGGAAACACACGAGAAACTTATTCAGGGGTGTCAGGAAATGTACCATTATAAAACCTTTTATTAAAGGAATCAAATCCCAAAATGCTGCTTTCTGGGATTTTTTCACAACTATTTATGTACTGAAGTGTCTCTCCACATTAGTTTGAATTCAAAGATGAGATGTAGATTAGATAACCAATGATGCATGACTTTCCAACCTCAAATATCAATAAATGCAAACCTGACACTGTCATGTAAAAAGCAGCTTAATGACATTGGACAGATTGCCTGGTTACTCACCTGTGTCTGTAAAGTTAGTCAAATATAAATCTACCACCTGTAGCCATCTGGGTCAATATGTAACCCCAGTGAGGCATGCTGTGACAAAATCTACAAACATATGTAAAGGTTACAGAGGTAGAACACTAACACTGATGAATGTTTTTCCAGCTTTATAATGCCAGTGTAACCACTACTTAACTGAAAGAGCAGTGAGCTCAGTAATAATCTTACTTGTACTCTAGGATCACACAGGAGAATGACAAGCAAACATGTTTTAACCATGCCAATTACCAACCAATAAATGGAAAAGTTATGTGTTTGTCCTTTCTTATAACAATAAAATTAATGTTCAAAATCAGTGGCTTTCTAACCTTTTACCTAAAAACAAATTTATTTTTATTTTTTTAAAGAAAACTGCATATTCCAGTTAGTCATTCAGTACAACAGTCAGCTCAGTTAATGTGCACATAATTTGTCAGTTTTGAAAACATTCATGAATGAACAGTTTGTGGGATGAAATAATTTAAGAATTCAATTTGGAAAAAATTTTGCAGTGCTGTTTTTCAGAAATGGAGTGGAAAGCGTTGAGCTGCAATAAATTTTATTGTGATTAGAAGAGCTCCATTTTACTGATTCCTTCTGCCAGAGAAGATCCAAGGCTGGTTTCTCCAGTCACTGGATAGAAACACAGCTGTGAAGCCAACAGAGGAGAGATAAGCTGATAAGAACATGAGCTGGAGGAAAGAGGAGACGGAGGAGAACAACATAAAGGTGGTGCTTGCCTGATGTAGTAACAGTTGCTAATGGCTCTGGCCACGTTCATGTTGCAATATCATACAGTGATGAGGGAGAGGGGCTAGTTGGAGATTTATTTGAAGAAAATTGTGTTCGGAGGGGCACCTGTAGGTGGTACCCTAACAGAATGACCCCTGACCTCTCTCACTGCCGGAGCTGCTTGGAGTCTCCCAAACATGAGCTTAACCAGTGTCTGTCAGGGCCCTCAGCAGTGTCAGATAGCTTAGGGCTTTTTCAGATGTATTTTTAAAAAGGGGAAAATCAATACGTAAGGCTGGAGAGAGGCAGATGCAGAAACATGAGCTGGTGATATTTACTTTGCTGTTCGGCATAACATATTCAGAGAACATGTTAAAAAAATGCTTCAAAAATATGTTTGGATGCAAGACATAAATAAGTCAATAACTGCACCTTAAGTCACCTTTTCAGCAACAATAAGGGATTCACTAATTTTTTAAACTATTGAAACCCATACTTGGAACTCTGCATGTTTTAATCTCCGAAACATTTTTTAACTTTTCCCAACAGAATGCTTTCTGGAATGTATGGATCCAGTCTGTAACTGAATAAAATCTACATGTATAAAATCTACATGTATTAGCTGAGGCTGTATTTATGCTGACTTTTTTTATGATCAACCAGTCATATGAAATGATTGGTCAATCGGAGACTAGCTGCTGATTCTGTAATTCCTTGCTTAACAAGTAAAATATATTTGCGGTCTAAGATGCACCAAGAATCAGTTCTTCATTTTTCCCTTCCATTTTTAATATGACTGTATTGTTGTTCATTTTATTTGATTTTCTGCCTGTTTTAAGTTATCAGTAGTGCATTGCATGTCTGAGTCTTGTTCTGGTCCTCTCAGCTGAGGGAGTGTGGGGAAATTTTACTGCCATAAGTCAAGAGCACACATTTTCAATCCAAAACCAAGGTTTTATGTCTCTTGTTTTCAGTATTGTTAACACATATCCTTACAAATTCGGTCTGAAAGCAGGACTTTATGTCTTTGTTTTCAAAACTAGTAATGCTTGTACTAAAAACTTCTGCTCTCTTTCAAATATTCTCTGTGCTTTCTCAAAACTTTCTCCTCGCACTCAAAACTTCTGTCTGCTCAGACTAAATCTTTGCTCTACGGAGCCCCGGAAGGGACATGGAGAATTTGTGTGTGTGTGTGTGTGTGTGTTACCTCGCAAAACATTTGCATTCCCTCGCAATACTTTTGCGTTCTCTTGCAATAGGTTTTGTGTTCCTTCGCAGTAATGTACTAACCGCCACTGATTTTCTGCCATAATACAAGGTTTGTCAAGTTTTTCCATGTATCTAAATATCTCGTTTGTGAGATATCTGAAGTTGTATATGCTTTTCTGTATGATAGAAATGCACCACAAGCCTATGTGCAAAATGCAAAAACAAAACATGAAAATTCTGACTCAGCCTTGGACAAGTTAAAATTTAAAGTAGTAAGGGTTGCCCTGGAAGCTGGTGAGATTCCATCGATAGCATTACTCAGCTTTACAAATGTGTGAATTATTTACAGTGTGGACATAGAGGCCAGGAGGAATGGTATCAAGGACCACTACAAAATCCTCAGCAGTTACCAAAAATTATAAAATGATACCTATTATTCACTGTAACTGAACAGCGATCCTTGATTATTAAACAGCTACCCCACATGAATTGTATTTTTTCAGGAGTCAATGTAGAGTGATTTATTATTGTATAGAATATCCTTATTATGCAAGATTATATATTTGTAAGGACAATAGTTGTGCTTAATAAGCAAAGTAGCAAACACTGTTTGTGGAATGTTTGGCTGGGACTTTTTTCAGGATTAAATTTAGGAGTGTCGGAAGGTCCAGTAAATTTTGCCCCCATATGATCTGGGTGAATGATAATAGACCTTTAAATATAATGGATTTTGTGCTTCCAAAGAATGTTGAATAATACCTGGTCAATACTTGTTGTAAAAGTATTGTTGCCTACATATAAAGGAGAGGCCAAATGAACCAAACGACAGAGGCCTTCTGCCTCACAGTGCTTCCCAGGGCCGACCCAAGGCATAAAAGACATTGATAAGTAACCAAAAAGTTACTTCCTTAGCAATTATAGTAAACCAAAAGTGTAATTGTAACATACTGTAATCACACTACTAATATATAAAATATGTAATGCCAATATACTTAAAATATATTCTAAATATATTTTAAATGTGATTCGATCACAAGAATAGTACACTCACAATATACTAATCGAGCATGTTTATATTACATAAAAAGCAATATATTTAAAGTATACTAAGTATAACTTTAGTTGTTCCAAGAAAGTATGTGAAAGTACACAAGGTAGTTGAAATTGTGTTTACTACAATTTAACTTCAATTAAAATACACTAAGCACAAAATTAGTTGTTCCAAAATAACAGACTTCAAGTACACTAATCCTGAGTAAAGCTGAAGTATACTCACTATCAGTTTGATTTTAAGTATCAAGAATGCTACAATTTGACATATGTAATATATGAATTTTTCAGCAGGGTAGGAAGATATCAAATATTGCATATGGCGAAGGTATGCACCTAACCGTCAGTAACCATAGAAACTGGCCACTCCGTAATGTAGGCCAGCATGTATGGAAAAACTGTGTTGGGTCTCTGTTTAAGGCTGCTCTAGTGTAAGGGGAAACAGTGTTTATGACGTCAGTTATTTGATCAACACATCAGGAGGATGGAAGTATGGGTCGGTTTCTAAGCTAGCTATTTCCAATAAGATGTTTTGAGTGTGAGGATAAATGAACAAAATGACAGAGGCCTGTTGTGTGAGAGAACTCAGTGAATATTTGAAAGAGCACAAGCTTTGAGTACAGAAATTCAGACTGAAAATGTAAGCACAAGTATTAAAAGTTTTGAAAATAAAAGGCATGAAATCCTTCTTTCTTTATTTATGGCAGAAAAAGCCCTCCATACATCCTGAACCCTCTTCAGGAGTTGTCTTCCTGCTGAAAGGACGCAGATCCTCTCTGCTGTCCCCTGCTGTTAACTCAGGAGATGAATTGCTGCAAAAGTCCTTTTTATTGCATTTTGATGACTTCTTTGGAAAACTGATTGATATTATTGACATTTATTTTTAAGAAAGTATTCAGTTTGACTTGCCTTTTAGTCTTTGTGTGGAACTTGAGCCTGAAGTAAGTGACTCAGACCTACAGACATATTTGAAATGACTTGTTGGGATTTTGTGACTGCATAAATAAAAGATAATCAAGTAACCTTAGTTGAGTATATTAGCAAATAAAAGGATAAGTTTGTAGTTGATTTAAATTTATGTGCAATAACATACAGTCTTCTCAATGTTACATGACTGCAATTGAATTAAATTAAATTAAAATAATGATAAATTTTGCTCTCCATCTCTGAAGATTATTTTGCGATTGGCCTGGAATCAGACTTGTTTATCTGTGGTTTTCCTATCCTGCCTGTAGGATTGAATTCTGGCCAGAGACAAAGCAGATAATTTGATTCACATTGTGTGTCTGTGGGGGTGTGGGGAACAAACCCCACCTCGCCCCAGGATGGTCCACAGCAGCCGGTGTGACAGTGATGTTGTTGTGACCCTGCCTCTCAGGGGTCACAACGAGGAATTACAGAGTTGGCTGTCAAGCTGAGACCAATACTCTTCCCAGAGGTAAGCTACCTTCAGAGCTGCTGAAACCACCAAGCAAACCAACACACTAAGTCTTTTTTCTTTTCTTTTCCTGTTTAGCAAAGCACTCACTGCATAGTTCTGCTGCCATTGGGTTTACAGAGCTGTTGTTGTCCTCCAGGGCTAAAAGAAAGGAGAACAAAATACAGACTACAAAAGAGCTTTGCCAGTGAGCAAGAATGCCAGATGCTGTAGGCCAATGGTTGCTTATACAGCATTACAAAGCTTATAAATAATAAATATACAAATTTTCATTTCACTTGTGGTGGATGCTCTTACTACCACATAGTGTTACTATGTTATCTCGTAATTTACATTATTATTAGTTTCAGATTACATCATCCATAAAAAAATGTTCACCATGTTCAAAAACACCTTGAATTCCAAGGAGTTTCCCATCCAAGAAGTGGCGAGGCCTGGCTCAGCTTAGCTTCTATGATTGGTCAAGAATAGATTTAACTGGAGGAATTTTTCTGCCATAATTCAATGGCAGAAAAATTCACCCTTACAAGTATTACAAGTATTAAAAGTTTTTAATACTTTTAAAAACTTTTAAAAGTTTTTAAACTTTTGAAATTAAATAATTTTACATTTTCAGACATAAAAATCAGACATAAAATCCTGCTTTCAGTCTGAAAATGCATGTTCTTGAATTATGGCAGAAAAATCTCCCCATAGTTTGACTCTTCCTACACCAACCGTAAGGGACCAGACATAACCAAGGACAAAAAGTCTACAAAGATTTTTTTTTTTTAAAAGTCAATTTAATAACACCAACAAAATTTTAACAAAGCATCAAACTTCACTGCAAAATAAGTCAATTGATAAATAACCACTAAAGCAAAACTAACATTAATTTAACAATTAAGTGAAAAGTTAAAGCGACAAAATTAAATAACTAAGGTCAAATTTGTTAACAAAGGTGGAACATATCATTTTGTCTTTTGGAAAAAATATAATGTTCCAAGCTTACTCCTCCAGCTTCTGTGTTTGCAGAACCTCAAAACAAAAATGTTAAGTCGAAGTAAACTATTCAGACAAATATTAATAAAGGGTGCAGCCATTAGAAAATATATGTCTAAATAAAATAACTTTGAGTCCAACTTTGAAAAGCTGGACTCAAACTGTTCACTCGTCCTCACTTTAATCCCGTTGGGTCTAAAAGAGATTTTTTGTCAAAAGCCTGTCTTCTGTCCCAGAGACAGAAGACGGGAGTGGAGCACAGGAACTCAGAGTGGCTGAACTGTGTCTCTTCAACCTGTCTTGTTCCACCATCACCCATCCGCATGGTTTTGTTGTCAGGTCAGGACCTCTATGTTAAATGACTCCTTACCTCTCGAGATCTAGACTTCATATTCAACTGTTTGTTCTCCTCATTATTTCTCTCATGTTGGCTCTGGAATTTCATACATGATTGGACTTCTCTCAGGTAAAGCTTTGGAGTTGGTCGAGGCTTGCTTTCAGGCCTCTGCCCGTTACAATTTTGATTGTTCCTTTGAAGATTTTATTAAACAAGCTTTCAGTCAAAAATGAGATCACAGGTATCTCCAGAAATTTCTGAATATTAAAACAAGGTCAAAGATTAGTTGCTGACTTTGGAATTGATTTTAGAATCAAAGCAGGGATTCTACCAAACTTAAAATGCATTTTATGCTTTAAGCAGCCCTTTAAAAGATAAATTGGTTACAGTAGATGAATCCAAGACTCAACAAAATTATTCACACAACCATTTATCTTGGTAGCGATTCAGAATGCTACCATTTTCTCCAAACTGAAACTCCTCAACACTTACACCTCGTCTGTGTCCGCTAACGGGGACAGATGGAAAATGATCTTTAAGATTCCCGTTGGCCATTTTAAATACATAGTCATACATTTTGATCTCTGTGACACTTCAGCAGTCTTCCAAGCCCTCGTCAATGATGTTCTTTGTTTTGTTTTTTTTTGTTTTTTTTTAGCATATTCATGTTCGCATACCTCAGTGACATCCTCATCTATTTCAAATCCATATCTGATCACGGCCGTCAGGTTCTGCAACATCTTCTTGAGTATTATCTGCACATCAAAGCAGAAAAATTTTACATCCACAAATTATCCATTACCTTTTGGGCTACATCCTTGAGGGCAGACAGGTTCGTGCAGCTCCTGAAGAAGTGAAGGCTATGCTCTATTGGTCCATTCCTCAGACTCTCAAACAGCTTAAACAATTTCTAGGATTTTTCATTTCTACTATTGCTTTATCTATAATTACAGACAAACCACATCTCCTTTTACTGCCCTCACCTCTGCTAAATCTCTTTTCTCCTGTACCCCTGAAACCAACTATGAACCAGTCCTCTCAGTCACTCATCTTCATTCAGCCTGATCCCAACAAATAACTTATTGTTGAGGTTGATGCTTCTGAGAAGGACCCAAACCAAAGACTCCACTCACTTCCCCTTGCAGACCCGTCATTATCGGTCATAATGTAGATCTACATTCATAATGATATTCAACTTTTGTACTCAAGTTATTCATCATCTTCCAACTCTGTTTCCAGTGTTCTCATTGGGTCCTGCCTCCAGAACCCTGGACAAAGATTATTCATCGTTGTTCAATAAACTTCATAAATTTTTCCAGAACACTCCCGAGAGTGTTCTGTATGTGGGCCAAAAGTTTACCCAAAACCATGACAGCGGGCAGTTGCAATGTTGTGATCTCAACTCACAAATCCTCACAATTGCAAACTTTGCTCAGATTTGCAGTTTAGCCCCCTTCTAATTTAACTTTCTGTTTTATGGAGTATCTTAAAAGCTGAACCTGCAAGACAAAAGCATGTGTGATGTTAACAGATGCTTTTTTCTTTTGCAAAAACTATTGTGAAAATGTCTGTGTTCATGTTAACTTGAATGACCAACGTGATATTTTTTTGTTCTTATTGAACATTATTGGATTTATACTGAAGATGTTATTTTAAGAAGTCACTGTTATTTGCACTTTAAATATGTACTGTTAAAACTTTTTTGGGAAGGTTATGTGCAGCAATTTTTATTTTTTGTACAATAAAAAATATATATATATATATATATATATATATATATATATATATATATATATATATATATATATATATATATTTTTTTTTTTTTTTTTTTTTTTTTTTTTTTTTTTCCCATTCTGCAAAATTAGTACTTTTTTAAATCACCAAAAAGCATTGAAATGACCTAGACGGACAGATAGAGGGTTTAAATAAGTATTCAGGTCATAGATAACTAATGTTTACTGGGTTTCTTTGTTGTTGTTTTTTTTACCAGAGGCCAATTAGTGCCACCTAGAATGTGTCACTCACAAAGATAATTTTGTCCAAAAAACATCCAGCTTAAACTACTATTGGATATGTGACCAGCCATATCTTATGTGACCACATAAGATATGTGAGCTTATGAAGAACATGTCTCATGTCCAGTTTCCTCTATCAGGTCTATCATTACGTGCTGACACCAAAGCACCACTTCAAAGAGGCATGCTTTGATGCTAACCATCAATATGCATTTTATCCTGGAATGCCTTCTTCCCAGCAATCCTTCCACTAAGTCTATGTTCTGCAATAATTGGCTTCAAAGCTAATAAGTAGAAATTATTTGCTATGGCACTGGTGGTAAAAATTCAAAACTTTACATTGAAAGTGTTCATGAGTTCACAGGCATTGGATCAGTAGATCTTATTTTCTACAAGTGCTTTCCAGTTTGTTCTTGTGCAAATAGGTTATCAGCATAAACCTGCTTACATTAATCCAAATGCAGGGCTTGAGGGGCTTATAAAATGCATTATTAGAAGAGCAGCAACAATATTTTATGCCTCACAGGGCATTCTGCCCTGAACATATGAAACTAGTAAGTATGTTAGTTAATTTGTGAAGCTCTTTGCATTTGCAACCTAAGTTGAGATTGGGCTAAAGCTGCCAGGGCCATTTCACTGTGGTGCCTGGCTGAATTCCCCCTTCGGAAAATACATGTTTTACTCTGTGAGCCAGATCAAAGCAAAGACGCTTGGATCAAAGGCCGGCATCACGCTGCTTTGGTCACATCTGTGTTGTTTACACGAATGCTAAAGGCACTTATATCAAATATTACAAACTTTGAAAGATATACGTTTGAATTAAAGTATTTTGATGTCACTTTTGAAGTACATCAGTGCATTTGGGGATAATTTTGAAAATCTCCCCATAATTTCACAACAATTTTGCAAGCTTTAAACAAGATGAGGACATTTCTGTTGCAGAGTATACATCAGTTTGCATCTCTGCTCCCTTTTAAAATTCTGCCACAAGTTTAGTATCAACAGTAAACCCTATAGGCACGTCTCTCAATAGTGAGCCAGGCTTTTGGTGTTCATGCAACAGACTCAACTTTCCAGGATCAAATACAGCTGTTTTCTAACTCTGTGAAAAATAATGAACCAGGAAGAGCAAACACTGACACATTTTATTCTATTGTTGTTAATCTGTCAAAATCTGGTGTCTCTTTGGAAAAAGATGAGACAATATGGGGGGTGAAAGGCGATCAGAGGGTGGGGTGTAAGGGTAAGGAAGTGAAGATGAGAATAAGGGTATTTCAATGACCAGTGAGCAGGCCTGCTGTTGAGCTGGGGCCTAAACAACCCACCACCACTCCTACTGGTGGGGGATGGGAACAGGGGCTAACTGGATAAAAGACAACACCTTGTAGAGGAGAAGACCATCTCTGACAGACTACCAGAATCCAAATACGGTTTACCTTTACAACTGTATCCGACCTCTCCCACTGTCTGTCATTGTTGTTCAACTCTTCCTCCATCTTGTATAGCAAAACTCTCACCCCAAATCATTCTGTCTTTCCAAACCTCCATATCTTTCTTACTGCCATCAGCAGACCCCCAACAGATTGCAGATTATGTGGTCCCACTGGCTTCATCAGGTCGTGATCTACAGCTTTCACTGCAGCAGTTCGCAGGAGGGGTTTGAATCGGCCGGTATGAGAATCAGTCCCTCCAAAACCAAGGCCGTAGTCGTGAGCCGTAAAAGGCTAGAATGCCTTCTTCTGGCCAGAGAAGATGTCCTACCAGAGGTGGAGTAGCTTGAATGTATCTGCATCTGCAGTGAAACGGGCTCTGAACCGGTCTGTCATGGTGAAGAGAGAGCCGAGTCTGTAACATAACCACTATGTTTGTTTTTCTCAGTGACTATATTAAATGTTAAAAATTCCAAGCTGTCTAGTGGAACAGTTGGGGAGTTCATTATTAAAAGAAAAAATGTCGAAGTTCCACTGTTAAAAAAACTGATGTTGGGTAAATCATGTTTTGGGGCCAGGTGTGTGGGAATTAGTGATAAAAAGGGGGCGTGTGCGCCGGAAGACGCGGCGCAATCAGTAAGAAAGACGCTCATGTGTCGATCTGTGCAGCGGGAGTTCTGGCCTTATTGTCTGTTTAAACCAAAGAAAAGTAACGAAAAAGATAAAACATCGATTAAGGTTCGTCCCAGCGCCGCAGATCGTGTCCGAAAGCCTGGACCGGAGTTTGCACCTCGGAAACGCCGCCCTGTGCAGAAGGAGACGCCAGTGCATGGAGGAAGCCACCGGGGGTGAAAAGGGACGCTCCCGGTGAGATCTGGACTTTATTATCTTTTGGGGGGGGTTGGGTGGTACCACTCTTCTTTTTTTTTCTCATCTTTTTTGGGGTTTTTCTCGTTTTGGATTTTTTCTTTCGGGATTGAAGACGGGGATTAATACGGAGCGACGCTTCCAGGACGATGTTTGATTTGGAGTTTATGGGACTCTTTTATGGACAAAAAATGTAAAAAAGGAACAGGACTATTGGGACTTTCTATTTTTTTTTAAGTGTGGTTGATGAATCAGCCCGAACAAGGCGAATCAGCCCCTTCATTATTTTGGTGGGTTTTGGAGTAATGACGTAGGTTTATTAACTATTCAAATTTCGGGTTTCTGAATAAATTATTTTTTGGTAAAAACCTAATAATTTTGTATTGAGTGGTTGAACATTTGTTGTATTTCAAATTAACCCTGTAACACTTATACCCTATTTACCTGGAACAAGAGCCCCCTTGTGTGTTTTTTTGTGAGTTCCACTTTAATCAAGCTGAATATTCCAAGTCAAAAACCAAAACTCTTGATTTACCTGTCGATCTACATTCCTACCCTCATCTATGTTCATGAGCTTTGGGTCGTGACAGAAATACGAGGTCAGTGACACCCTATCAGACGCTTGTCTGGGCTCTCCCTTAGCAATAGGGTGGAAAGCTTGGCCGTCTGAGAGGTTCTCAGAGTAGAACTGCTGCTCCTTCATGTTGAGAGGAGCCAGTTGAGGTGGATCAGGTAACTAGTTTGGATGCCTCCTGGATGAGGAAAACCCAGGACATATTGGAGGGACTGTTTCTTGGCTAGCCAGATGTCCCTCTCCCACAGGCACCTCAGGAGAGGGACATCTAGGCCTCCTTACTCAGGCTCCCACCACGCGACCCGACTCCGGATAAGCGATGGATGGATGGATGGTTGGATGGATGGATGGATGGATGGATGGATGGATGGATGGATGGATGGATGGATGGATGGATGGATGGATGGATGGATGGATGGATGGATGGATGGATGGATGGATGGATGGATGGATGGATGGATGGATGGATGGATGGATGGATGGATGGATGGATGGATGGATGGATGGATGGATGGATGGTTGGTTGGTTGGTTGGTTGGTTGGTTGGTTGGTTGGTTGGTTGGTTGGTTGGTTGGTTGGTTGGTTGGTTGGTTGGTTGGTTGGTTGGTTGGTTGGTTGGTTGGTTGGTATTATATCAAAAGCCTTAGATTTCATCATTATTATATTCTGGTTAAATTTGGTGCCCTGGATGTTTCCAGTTTTTTAAGTTAGAACTTTTTCAAATGGATTTTTAAAACTGACGAACTAATTCCTGAATGGGCTGCACAGTGGCGCAGTGGGTAGCGCTGTTGCCTTGCAGCAAGAAGGTCCTGGGTTCTATTCCCGGCCCGGGGTCTTTCTGCACGGAGTTTGCATGTACGTGGGTTCTCTCCGGCTTCCTCCCACAGTCCAAAAACATGACTGTCAGGTTAATTGGCCTTCCCAAATTTTCCTTAGGTGTGAGTGTGTGGGTGTGGTTGTTTGTCCTGTTTGTCTCTCTGTGTTGCCCCTCAACAGACTGGCGACCTGTCCAGGGTGTACCCCGCCTCTCGCCCGGAGCGCAGCTGGAGATAGGCACCAGCACCTCCTGACCCCGTTAGGGAGAAGGATGCTCAGAAAAAATGGATAGATGGATAGTTCCTGAATCAGTCACGTGGCATGACCCATGCAAGGCTTCAAAAGTCACAACCTGCTCCATCAACACAAGACTCAATATGTGCTTCATAAAAATCCTCCTGGATTACTCATGTTTCGAAGCCTCGGCACAGAAGATGCATCACTGTCTCAGTATTTACCTGCATGCTCACTGTCCAACCGCCTGCCTCTGTGTGGCCAATTCCTCAATTACCACCCCATTTTATGATCAGCGCTGGTCTCGCCTGATTAAACAATCAAACCAATCTTTCAGCAGAACCCAATGTCTTCCCTCTCAGCAAAAATTAAGACTGATCATCCAAAAGTACATCCAAGTTAAACTTACCGGTGAACTTCCAATATCTAACCCTGTTTTCCTTCTAGAATCTATCAATCCATTCAATGTCTCCTGAATTGCACATTTAATCCCTTTGCACATATTGTAAATAAACTTACTTGCTTTCTGTGGTCTTTGTAAGATTATACATCTGTAAGATTATGTATGACTTTAGTGAATTATTCACATATCTTGAGTTCCAGCAACAGTGAGTTATTTCTGGAAGGGAGAGAAGAGGATTAATGACACTCAGCTGGCACTTAATGCTAAGGATGATGATTTAGTAACCCAGGTAAGACGATCCACTAATTTCCCTCATGAAGATAAGTTTCATGGGTCAGAGAACACAACGGTTGCAAAGAAGCTTTATTACCACATCCATGTTGTGTGCTTTAATTGTACCCTGACAGATTTGGGAAGGAAAAAAGACAAACCTTCTAACTGCAGAGAAACACTATAAAAGCCACACAGATGTTATATCATAATCATTCAGCCACTGAATCACAGATACATCGTGGGTTTCTCAGCTCAGTTCAGCAAACAGGTCAGTGCTTCAAGGTTGTAGCTGGCTGACTGACAGTTTGTTCTCACAGGGCTGAGTGGCCTGAGCATTTCATGTGTAAAGCAGCACTGGCCTGGATGGTTTCAGATGTCATAAGGAGTAGCTGGCAGGAGGAGAGCAGCAACAGCAGATGCAGATCAGCACACTCAGGGCCTGAAGCAAACCCTTCGAAGCAAATGCCTGCTCAAGCAACCGGAAGAGGTGACAAAACACATCAGGTAGCTCTGCCTTTCCGCATCATTCTCACCCATTCTTGTCACATATGTTTGAGACTTTCACATCAGACAGAAATGGCCGCTGAAAGTGACAAGCTCTGAGGCCAGACAAAAGCAGAAAAGACATTTAACTGGTCCTTTAACTGGTTCCCCAGATGTCCACTAATATCTTCAAATGAGACAAAAGTGAGACATAAATATTTATACCAAAATAGGTTCCTATGTCCTCAGAGATTATTAATACAGTTAAGTTTTCAGGGTTCAAAGAGCAAATGTCAAAACAAGACTAAGTCTGATCATGTTATTTAATTCTTATTTACAATAAAGTAAAGAGTTAAGGTAAAGTCAGTGCTAAAAATAAGAGCCAAATAAACAAAAAACATAATTCCAGCAGACAATTATTCAATTTTAACAAAACTGAATATTTATACAGTTGTGCCCACTTTTTTACAAGGATGGATCAGGAAAAGGTCCTTCTATGGTTATTACAACTTAATTCCTCAATTCCAGTGAAGTTGGGACATTGAATAAAACAAATAAAAAACAGAATAGGATTTTTTTTCAACCTATAATCAATTAAAGTCAATACAAGACAAGATTTTATATTAAAACAGATAAATTTCATGGTAGTTTTGCAAATATTCACTTACCATATTTTCTGGACTATAGAGTTCACCTCGCAATAAGACACACCTTCGACATTTTTTTTAAAAATTGGAAATGTACATATGTAAGCAGCACCATATGTAAGCACTATGAGCTGAGCTGCTGATATCTCCACCTGCTCTCAGTTATTAAATCTGCTAGATTTATTACGGATGCAGCTCTCTGTCTTCAACACCAAACCATGGATTCGTCCACACCAAGCTTATGTGCAACGGCTCTATTTCCCTCCTGTCCTACCAGATCAATAGCCCTCAACTTAGAAGCTGCATCATATGAACTTCTTTGTGTTGTTCCATGATGAAGGGGTACGAGTTTGAAAACATTTCTCTGTTGTGCCTGCTGCTAACATGTGCTTGTAATGAAAATATGCACTTTCTTCTTTGATTTCCATTTTTGACTTCCAAAGACTCTCTTCCTGCAAAAGAGCCCTGTGGCGGTGGAAGAAAAATCCACAGAAAAGCCCACTGGGCTATAAACTGCATGGTTCAAAGCGTAGGAAAAAAGTAGCAGCTCATATTCTGAAAAATACGGTATTGTTGCCCCACACTGCAAATGGATCAACTCACCCACCTGACATGCACCTGTGCAAACATGCAAATAAAGATATGTCTCCACAACTGCAGTATCCACCCAGGAGAGAACCACCACCAAGCCCAGCTTCTTCATCACCACCCAACAAACCCAAAGTCCAGCAACTCACTTCTGAAAAGGGATGGAAATCCTCCACAACACATGCTGCAACCTCCATGACCTCCATTACAGAGCATGCCTCTGTAATGGCAGCAATTCCTGCCCACCTGTCCACATCCCAGGGGTCTCAGGCATAAAGTGTGCGTAAGCACAAAAAATGTGCTGCACCATATTTTACGCACAAGTCGCCATGAATAAAAAATAACTTTGCGTCAAAGTTTGCGTAAATAAATGCACACTTTTTCGCTGGAGTGAAAATGTGCGGCAACCACGCAAACGTTTTTTGTGGACAATCACAGAACAAACTACAAAGCGTCAAAACACCTAAATACACTAAAATCTGATGACATTCAATGTTATGTAGACCAAGAAGTCACAAACCAAATGTTTTTTTGTGATTTTAATATTTTGTTTAAATGTAAACGACTAAACTGGGCCACATTTTTCCTCAGACCTAATACACACACAAAATATTTTTTTGTGTGCCAAGTTTTATTGTAAAAACTGCACACTCTTTTATGCATAAGGCCCCAGATACCTCCAGATGAGTCGTCCAACCACCACCAAGCGAAGAACAACCCACCAGCTGACTCAACACACGCTGAACTCTGCTGCCCCAGATTGCGCAGAGCCAAAGAAAAAAGCAGCATGCCAGAGAGGCATTCCCACAGATCATTAGAAGGTTTAAACCTCTAAGTATTGTAGCACAACAAACTGACTAGGTCTTACAGTGGGTCCCCAACAAACCAGAAATAGCCTTACAGCCTTACAAAATTTAAATGTGATTCATTGCTTTCAGTTCAGTGTCCATATTCCTTAAAAAAGAAAAAAAGTCAATTTGCACACCTTTCAAATTGCCAGGTATGCAATTTGAAAGATATAAATCATGTGCTTCAAAATAGAAGTAGTTTTGCCAGTTGAAAGCAGGACAGATAGTTGGGAATTGAAATCATTTTTCATTTCCACGTTTAACAAATGCATCAGCTGGACCACATGGTCCTCATACCAACTCTTCTTGGACCAATCACCTGAGAACTTGGAAGAATAGTCTATCCTGCATTGCCCCTGGCAATAGTCCTATTTGCTGAAAATAGTTGTCCAATTGTCACAAAATGGCTTAAAAACCCTACAGAATGAACCTCACTAATAAATAATGTGATCTAAAGTAGATAAATAAATAAAACATAAAACTTATTGCTGTCTTCAGCAGTATTGTGATCAGTTGACTGATGCTGTTTGAGACTTTGCAGATGACAATACACAAGACAAAACTTTACTGGAAGGGTAGTTGTTTTTTTCTTCCAATGAAATAACAGAATACAGCAACATAAAACTTAAAAACAATACAAATTCAAACAAAATGTAGTACAATATGTAGAACAAAGTGACCCGTGTGTAAAATTTGCTTAGCAATTTACAAAGGATTTAACTAAAAATATAATAATTTAAATGGCTAAGGACAGTTTTGCCATTTGTTTTTGCATTTTAATGGCATGGAGGTGAGAGGAGGGGGTTTGGTGGTGCATTGGAACAGGGAAGGGAGATGGCAGGGCAGGATGGAAGACCCAGTCCAGTCATCAGTCCTTGAGGGTTCTTGAAATTTCATATAATCTACAATGACACAGTTGTTCCTGCAATCACTTACAATACAATAAAAAATTAAATGCTTGTATGGATTATTCTTCTTTATACACAAAGAGATGTTATGTGTAATGTTTAGGAATATTAAAGCATAATTTATATTTCAGGAGTTTGACACCTTGACACTTTGGCACTTCTGTTTTGAATTTCAACATGCGGTTTGACGTGTTTGTATTAATAACAGTGTGATCTCAGAGGGCCATGGCCTCAGGCTACTTGAACAAGACTACCAAAAAAAGGGTTTCAAAAGGAATTGTAGAGTAGCCTGGGGACTTGTCAAAATCAGCTCTGATACTGTTGCCCTGAAAAAAATCCATTACCCACACACCCACATGTGGGGGGATGGTAGTGAGCAGGACTGTGAATGAAGCTGATGTCTGGGAGCTTTTTTTCAATGTTCAGTGCTAATATTCAGATTCTTTCTGCATCATGATTATGCCTAATCTCCTGAACTTTATTTTATTTTTTTTTACACTACAATGTTTGTTCACCCCAGCAGTGGCATTTTCTGATATGAACCCCTCCCCAACCCCTGCAGTGCCTCCCCTGGTTTTCAAATACCCACCCCCTCCACTCCTAGAACCGGAGGATCTTCATGTCAATAGTGCCTGATGCAAACCCCCACCCCGGTCAACAACTTTGTGGATGGGGGGGACATGCCACGCCAGAAGGGCTGTTCGCCCAGGGCACCAGACAGACTAGGACTACCTCTGCACTCCAGCGCTCCCAGGATTGTCTTGACTACATAGATTTACAAAATGTAAATCTCTGTTACAGACTGTAAACATAAAAGGTTGTTTCTTTTAGGGTTAGGGGTTAGGGTTAGTTCTTAAAACTACATTTTTATCTTTTCTCTACAAGTCCTGTCAGAGTTGGCATGTAATGTTTATCCATAAAAACTAATAAACCCCATCAGCTACTCAAGATATCACCAAGTTTTGACAGAGCAGACTCAGTGTTTTTGCTTTATTTGCTTTATTGAAAACACATCTCCCCATTTTACCCTTTTATAATTTTCTGTGTGAAGAAAAAATTGCATACCTGGTAGAGCGTAGTTCACAAGAGGGTTTGTTAACCTACCAAGCATGGTATAAAAGATATGACTATTCTTCATGTCAGGACTCAGGGTTTTTGGGTTTGGTTTTGCTTTTAATCATGTTTCAGTTCACGTTAGGTTAACCCTTCATGCTTATTTCAGTTTTATTATTTTGACGTCAATTATCTTGGTTCTTGCTTTTCTTCTTTCAGTTCCCTGGTAGTGTTTTTCGTTATGAATAGAATAGAATAGAATAGAATAGAATATACTTCATTGATCCCAAGGAGAAGTTGCTTATTTGTTGACAAGCTGCTCCATCTGAGGTAATAAATATCAATAACACAAATGTAAACGTATGAGACAAAGTTTATAAAATATCTATACCTAAGAGTGATGAGAGTTCAAAATTACTAAATATAAATAAATAAATAACATGCACATGCAAATGCAGTAATCAATAAATAATCTATAAGTGAGTATTTCTATGAATCTCTATTTCTTACTTATTTCATCACCATCGGTTCAGTTATTCTTATATGTCTGAGTTTATGTAAACCTTCCTTCAGTGGTCCTGGTTAGGTTATTTCTTTAGTCCTTTTAGTTGTTCCTCATTTCAGTTCTATTGTAGTTTGTCTAGTTTTCTCATCTAGGTACTATAGTTTTGTTATATCTGCATCCATGCCCATCTTCCTTTAGTAATTCTTGTTAACAACAACTGAGGTGCCAGAAAGGTGGTTTGCCAAGGTCACAAAACAGTCTAGGACCACCTCTGATTACAAACGCATTCCATTGTGGCTCATTCAGATTCTTGTGTTTTTTGACTCTTACAAAATTATTACTCTTGATCAAACAAAAAATAACCACCCAATAGTTGTTTTTTGTTGGAATCATCTAACCAAACACTATGAGTAAATAATAGAAACTGGCCTTAGTTTCATTCCCAGGATAAATATGACTAGAAACATAGTTTATGTGAAATACCCTGCAGTACTATGATCCATTCTGTTGTCAAAAAATGGTGTAAAAAGATCAGATGATCAGCACTTGCATAGTGTTGCTGCATTGACATTGATATTGCAGATAAATCAAATACACATTCACAACACAATACCTGCTTGTAACTAGGTTTGATACGTTTTATTTTTGTTTATCAGGAGCATTTTGGATGTGCTGCAGCCACACTATTTATTTTACAGAGTGGTAAATTAGCACATCACCTAGGTCCATTGGCTTCCTGGAGCTCAGAGAATAGACTTTAAACTACTGTTGTCAGTTCAGAAATCACTGAAAATGTGTATTGTAACTTTTTATTACTTTGTTGAAATGTCCTGTACAAATAAACTTAGTGTTGATTATAGTGCCTTCAGGTTATTTTCTTATGCTAGGTCTAGTTTTTTATGCTCCTTTGTTCCCCTTTTTATTTACTGTATTTATATCTGCTGCTCTCATTTTCCCTGCTCAGCTCCTCTGTCAGGAGTTTTACTTTCCCTGATCCCACTCAGCTGGATCCAGAATGACCCGGGATCGAGCTGAGCGAGATCCAGAATGGATCAGCCTCAGTCTATTAGCTTTCTGGTTTTCATGATTCATCATCTTATCAAAAAATGTGGCACTGTTTAAACTGTAGTGTTTGTCTAATTTTTGGTTCTGTTCCTGACAGAAAAAAAAAATATTTTCTGGCACTTGGTTTCTCACCTGGAGCATGTCAGAACAGCCAATGAACCTCCTGCAGTGAAACTAACTAAATGTGTTTGCTTAAGGAGAAGTTGCATAGCTTGCCTGCAGGTGTACATGTACAGTTGACTAGAAGTGGAGGCAGGTTTCCAGCGTCTCCACAGAACTGTAAAAGATTAGAAGAGGAGCTACTTCCACCTGTTCTTCACTCCTTCTTTCTGCCTCTTGTTTTGTTTTTTTTTTTGTTGTGTTTTTTTTTTTTTTTTTGTTTTTTCAATAAATATACTTTGAGCCAGGCCATAACAAAATCCTAAATAGCTGTTATAGAATGGAATTTCTCTCTCTGCTTCTGCATTTTTCTTTTTTTTTTGTAGACCATTGTCATTGTGTATGATTGTGAGGTCCTTTGAATATGCCCTATAAACACACATCCTTGCACGAAACCAATATTGTCAAAGATTATTTGCCCAATTTCCCATTGTGCAATTAGTTTGAACCCACAACATTTTTAACTAGCAACACTGTTTTCATCATTGTCAGTTTGATTTTCTTAGGAGTGCTGCATCAAAATCTATTTTTTTGTTTTTTTTTTCTTTTTTACATTTTACATGATACAATAAATGGCTTAGCTGTGTAGATGTAGCGTACATCTATTTACAGAGCTTGAAAACCTCCTCAGTGAGTCACAGAGCTAGCTAATAATTCCCAGCTATATGATGTGCAGAAAAACATGTTAAAATGTATATTTTAATAAAACACAACACAGCTCCTAACAGAGCCATGTTTTCCTCATCACTCCTCACCCTCTTGAACTGCCATATTGGCCATCTGCTTGATGCATGGAAGAGAGATTGTAGACTTACAATCAGTATTGAAGTTTTGTATTGCAAGAACATAGATTGGTTTAATTGACAGAATCCTCCAGTCCAACTCACCAGAGTAGAGATAATTCCCCTGTCCACATCAATGCAGAGTCTCTGCTGGGTGCAGTGAAAGGAGCTCTGGACCTGCTGTCTGCTGGCAGGATCTGCCAAAATCAATTAAACAAGCTTTGATAAATACTCACCTTACACTTGTGAACTATGTCAAAAAAACTGAACAACAATTGTTGAGACAAATGTGAGATTATTGCCTAGCTGTACTTCCATTTGCTGTCCAAAGATGAGCAAAGTTGGCTTTAAGTAATACCAAAGTCTTTGGTTGTGATTCTGTTGAAGTTGATTGTTTATTAGCCTGTTACAGGGATGAATCTTTAGCTCTATAACCACAAAGCTGCATTCCCTAATCAGCTGGATGTTCTGTTGGCTTGTGCTGTCACAAAGTTGCCTAACGTATGAATATGCACGATAACTCCAAAATGCGCAAAAAAATGTAAAAGATACAGATGTATCAGTGCCACCAGAAAACATACCATCAAATTTGAAGTTTGGAAAAAGACACTACTAAACTTCTTGTTTTCCAATGAGAAAAGAGTTAAAATTACTGAAGGCTTTCTCGTTTAAATTGCCTCTCATTGAAATAGTTGCTTGATAAAAATGCTTTTATCTTGTCCGCGTGGAGGCTTCTTCTTCCCTTTCTCGACTTCAAGCCCAGGTCAAAATCTTTTGCATAGAGCCCCGAACCATGTGTTGTATGATTGGTCAAAGTTTTGGGGACGTGTTTTTTGTGGAAATGCACTTTAACAACAATGTTGTTATTTCATTTTTTTAAAAAACAGATGGTGGAAGTGAACTTTCCACAATCCGCTTTTTGAATCTGCATGTGACATGAATATATTTAAGGAACTATGAGGAATTGTGTGCATTTACATGATTCTTCACAATATACGTACAAAGATTGTCAAATAGTTAAAAACCCCTGAATGGAAACTGCAAAGTCATTGTCTACGAGAAGGTTGATTGCAGAAAGTTGTGGCTTTTTCTCTGTGACTGTATTGACATGTAACATGGGGTTTACTGAGAAGTGAGAGAGGTGTCCCCAGGTGATCTGCCTGTGTGCAAATACAAACATCCTGCAACCACGTGACCACCTGTTCGGCTTCAGGTGAAGTATGGGAGAACCTTATGTCTACACAGATTTGTGCTGGCCTCCAGCTCCATTGTCCTCCTGCTTTTGTTGTGCAAACACACAAAAGTGAGTTTATTTTATTTTATTTTATTTTATTCAAACTACTAGCTCAAATTCATGGCAGTTAAAATGTATGTGTGACATGAAAACCTTGGAAAGATCTGTCATAACTGAAGACAGACTTATTTTATTGTTGTTGCACAAAGACACAACAGAAATTGGCAACGAAATGTTGTTGCTTGGCCACCAGAGCACCCAGAAAAATTACAATTGTGCCTATAAATACATATACAAGTAATATTGTTAAATGTTTTTATACCTTAGCATTTTCATACAGTCTTAGTGGGAGGAGTATTGGTGATGAGCAATTTGATGGCAAATGGGAGGTAACTATTTCTGAGTCTGGCTGTTCTACAGCAGATGTGCAGAATCTTCTGCCAGCTGACCAGACCATGGAAAGGATGCGTGGAGTCAGAGAGGATCTGGTTTGCTCTGGCTATGAAACATCTGGTCTAATGTGCTGGATGGAGAGGAGTGGAGTCCCAATGATGCTCTCTGCTTTCTTCACCACTCTTTCCAGAGACTTCCAGCAGCTCCCAGACCAGATGGAGAGCAGACTCTCAATGGCTAGAAGGTGAAGAGGACGACAGGAGGGAGGGAAGCCTTTCTCTAAACGAAGTATCCCAGTACACTGCAAATATGAAAGGCACAAATTCAAAACATATATGGAGACAAAAGTTTTATTTACAAAGACTGGAGTGAAAATAGAAGAAAAGTCATTTGATTAAATTTAATAGAGTGAAAACTCTATGAAATTTGCTTTATTATTTTCTAAATTCCATTTATTTTTAACAAATTCCAGTTTTTCTTAATTCCATTTTCTCCATCTTAATCTAAAACGTTTGTAATGGTGTACATGAAAATTTTTTAAATCAGTTTCTAGACCAAATAAATAACATTTACTTACTGTTTGTCTTTTTCACAAATAAAATACGACTGAATGTTGGTTTTACAAGGTGTTAAAATCTGAATTCTACCAATTTGTATTATTCAAATCTTTTTATTTGTTTTAAACATGTAAGGACAACAATGAAACAGACAAAAGCAAAATGACAACAGTTGCTGACATCATACATTGAGTAAGAGGGGAGGGCTATATACTCTGGTGAAGGAATGGCTGCCAGGTAATATTGTACTGTTGAACGGAGTCATTGACTGTAAGTTTCAGATGTTCAAAGCTTCAGATGAAACATGACATCTTCTACCCACTGCTTACGAGACAGAGGACCAGGTCTCTTCCAGTTGAATAAAATTAAGCGTTTTGCAAATAGTGTGGGCATCTGCATTGTTATTGGTGTAGCCGGAGGGACAACCACAAATAAAGCAGTTAGAGAACTTCAACCAATATTCCTCTTACATATGGAATTGTAATTGTCCTAAAGATTGACTCCCAAAAGAAGTGAAGCCTGGGGCAAAACCAAAACATATGACTGAGATCAGCAGGGCTGTCCCCACACCCAATGCAAGGTGAATACATCAGGATACATTCTTTCTAGTTTATTAGGGGACGAGTACAATCTGTGCAGAACCTGAAACTGCAGCAGGCTATGTCTAATGCAAATTGAAGAGGAGCAGATTCTTGAGATTGCAGGATGTCAGGCAGTATCAGTAAATAGTTCCCCTAACTCTTCGTCCCATGATTCTTTCACAGATTACTAAGTGATGGGAATGCAGCATTCAGAATTTTGCCATATATAGCTGATATCAACCCCTTATCAGTCAGATTCATATCTGAAGATTTATCAATCCATGTTATTCGAGGCAGGAGAAATTAGCTTTCACATAACTACACACGATTGATCTTTCCAAATTCTCCTTGGGTGTGAGTGTGTGTGTGTGCATGGTTGTTTGTCCTGTTTGTCTCTTTGTGTTGCCCTGCAACAGACTGGCAACCTGTCCAGGGTGTACCCCGCCTCTCGCCCGGAATGCAGCTGGAGATAGGCACCAGCACCTCCCGACCCCGTTAGGGAGAAGGCTGTCCAGAAAATGGATGGATGGATGGATGGATGGATGGATGGATGGATGGATGGATGGATGGATGGATGGATGGATGGATGGATGGATGGATGGATGGATGGATGGATGGATGGATGGATGGATGGATGGATGGATGGATGGATGGATGGATGGATGGATGGATGGATGGATGGATGGATGGATGGATGGATGGATGGATGGATGGATAACTACACACTTGGAGATCCCTGAAAAAGTCAGTCTGAGGGACGATAAAACATATGAATCTTCTGCCAGGTGCAGAAGATTCATATGTTTCTTGGCTGTTCAAAAGAAATAAATTGGCCTCTTTCAAAAAGGTTCGATATGAAAGTTAGGCTGCTCTCGTGGCACTTCAGGAAGGATTCATCTATCAAAAATGGGGTGAACTGAACTTTGCATGACACAGGAGATGCAGTTAGTGCATTTCAGTATTGAAAATGAGTCCTAAATTAGGACCATATCTTTAAAGAGCCTCCATCAATTGGATTGTTTGTCCAATGACATTTACTCAATGCTACATATTAATGAGCTAAGCAAAACTGAGTTGCTAGTATATTGTTCCAGGTGGACACAAACTGGAGATTCAGTATGTGACTGATCCGTAAGTCTACAAAAACGTATGGATATTGGTTGCCCAGTCATAGTAAAGGAAATTGGATAGGGATAGTTCACCCTCCTCTTTCTGTCTCTCTAATAATCCTTTCTAATCCTCTTGATGATTTTATTCCAGATGGTTAAACATATGTTTAATTTTTGAAGAACTTCTTAGGAATAAAAGCTAGTATGGTTTGAAACAGACGGATATTTCCCCGGCTTTTGCCCCTCTTTAATTTCCATGATCCAGCCCTCACACCCAGCTCTGAGCAGGGTAAGTTATTTCTTCATTCCAGACAAGTCACTCCATTTTCCAACTCAGACGTGTGACTCTCAAGTTTGTCCAGTCTTTTATTGCGTTTATCAGTGTCATTATGCAGCTCCGCTTGGATTTCTATAGCTTCTACAGCTTTTCATCCATTTTCTTCAATTATTGAAGAAAATGGATGAATGATTGACTGTAATTCCTCCATAATGGCATTCTGGTTGCCCGCTGCAGTCTTCATTGTTGTGTTTGAGCAAGCTGGGTTAGCTAAACTGGCTTCTGCTTCAGAGGAACTTGTGTCCTGTCCCAACTTGTTGGCATGAGATTTTTCAGGCATACCTAAAAAGTCAGATTTTTTTAGGTATGCCTCTTGTTTGTTGCCTAATATGTACACAACAGCCTGTGTGGGGCTCTATTGTGTAATTTTATAAGTACCATAAATGTAATGGTTCAGGTGTGGAGCTCACAAACCCGCGTCCTCACATGGCGCTGCCTCAACAGAAAGTCACCCACCAAATTTTTAAAGACCTCAAACATTATATACAAAACTTAGAATCTTGTTTTTAACAAAAGAGAAAAACTATCTATTTTAAAAATGCTTTAGAGTTTAACTGAACAAAATATTTATATAAAAAAACGTTTTAAAAGTAATTGTACACACAGAACCTCTGATAATTTTTACTTCACGTCAATAGACAGACATCTCTAGTGACGTGATGACCATCAGTGTTTTGAATGTTTAGCTTCCATGTTTCTGCAACTGCAGCCAACTGCAGTGTTGCTTGCATTGCTTCACCAAGAATGCAGCAATGCGAGCGCATTGCTTTCTGAAGACACATCTGATTCAGAACTCAGAGTAATAAGCAACTGCAACTCTCCCTTCTACTTACTTCCTTAAATTTTCAAGGGTTAGTAAACCTGACTGAAGTTAGGTAGCGTCTTTTGTGCCTCAAATCCGTTCACCTCCAATTAACAGGGTACTGACCAAAAGTACAGCAAAATTTATTACAATTTCATAAAACTTTTGACTCAGAGCTTTGCTAAACTTCTAGTTATTTATTTTTGCCTTGGCTGACTGGTTTACTCAGTGTGTGTGGACAGTAGATGCAGAGCCAACCTCCACTAAATATCATGTACAGGAGCTGCAGCATTCAAATACTGCCTTCTGTATCGCTAACATCAGCTAGATCCATGATTCTGTAACTGTATTCTGTTTGTAACAGAATAAAAATGTGATTTTCAACATGCTAAATATTACATGTTGTCTTTTGCTTTTGATGCAAATTGTGATGTATATCACAATATATTCGAGACAATGAAAGTAATCAGGATTGTTGAATTCTTGAAGGTGTGTTAATTAATAAATGACAGTTTTAGACATTTTCAAGGATTGAACTTTTGAAGAATATTTGTTTCTGTGTTTGCTGCATGGCAAAGTTCTTTGTGTCTCCCGGATCTTAACTCTGGGTTTCTGTGAAGCTGCATCTTCCAATGGATGTGCTATCCTCTCTGATGTTTAAGATTGTTTTTCTTTTTTATTGACTACTGTATAGGAATAGGTGTAAGTGCTTTGGTAGAACTTGTTTTCACCCTGATTTCAGCACTCTCCCATGGCCTCTTCTCCGTTCACAGTGCCAAGAAAAAAAACATGCCATTGTGAACATTGACCCCATCCTGATCCACATCCACTCTCCATCAGGAAGGCAAACACATGCCTTTACAATTAACTCCTGTACTGCCATCAATTTATCCCACAGAGAAGAAAAGACAGAGTCACCCAGGATCAAGCAAGGAAGAAAAAGAAAAACATAAGTATAAAAAGGTTTTCTTGAGAATAGGAATGAAAAACATGTTTTTCAGTCCCTTTAAAGTAACTGTCACTGGAGTGACAAGGAGACACTATTGAGAGGCTTCGTTTATTCAGCCAGTTTGTCTGAACTATTCAAGAGACAATTACAGGGAGTCATGAAGGTTATGTTTATCCTGAAACCAGGCCTGTGAGTAGCTCTCTTAAAAGCACTGGAAAAAGATGCAGTTACATTTCTGATGGTGGGTTTTAGAATTGATCCGTGTTTAAAGCAGCAGCTGCTGGTCAGCATGAAGCTACGGCAGTATGACCCACTGTCTGTTCATATTACACTCAAGAAGCTCTATGAGGCAAACATAACACATTGAGTTTTGCTGAAAGTAAGGCATCATCCAAAAACATCCTTCCTGTCCATCATAGAATACTTCTCATCTTACAATGAGAACTATTGTAAGATGTTCTGCCAAGACCTGTAAATATGCGACTTAATTTCTCACAATTCCACATTGTACTCCATCTATCCATCAATCCGTTGTCTTCTGCTTATCCGTGGTCAGGTTGCAGAGGTATCAGCCTGAGTACGGGAGCCCAGACTTCCCTCTTCTCAGCCGCTTCTTCCAGGTTCTCCAGGGGAATTGAAAGGGGGCCTCCTCTGGGTCTCCTCCTAATTATAACTATTTCAGTCCTGTCTAAAACTGCCACTGTCACGTTTACAAATTGAAAACTGTAGCAGGTTCTGTAATGTTAAATGTCATCATTGGATAACATTCTTTGAGTGACGATACTGAAGTGGGAGCTCAGGAGTTGTTTAGCATAGCATTGGAACAATTTATATACATGACGAACCAGAAGATCATCACATCCAACATCAAAATATCCTTTCTGTTTAAAATAAAAAGCTGTGTGTGCACTAATTCTTTTAATAGAAAACCTACCTTTATGAAATATCCTTAATCAGCATATCATTTGTATACAGGGTAGCACATTCTGTTGCATCAAATAAAGTTAATCCACCTTTAGAAAATAAAGCAGTAGCATTTGTTGATGTACTCAATATTTTTCATCAGAATATACTACCTTTATAAAATACCGAGGTAGCACATATTGATGCACTAAACATTCTCAGCTGCTCCTTACCCTGTCTGAGGTGAGCAGCCATGAATGAAATGAAGACACTTCTGAAACCAAAGAATAGAATTTCCTTGAGTTCAGATAGCAGTTTACTATCAAGCAGTTAGTTTTATTACAAATCACTGGACTGAAACACATTCAACCTCATCTTAATGTAACCTTTTTAATTATAATGGCTTATCATCAGCTCTGCGTTGTGTGAATACAAGACCAGGAGACAGGATGAGACAAAATGTGGTTTATCTCTATGAAACAGAATATAAAATAATCAGGGACCAGGTTCATCACCGGCAGTACAGCACCTCGCGCCCATCTCTCATGAACTGGTCAACGGCCGTATTTTATACATTAACATTAGACAGAATTACAAGGAAATAAAACAATAAATTAATGAAACAATATGTACCTGTATGAAACAGAATATAAAATAATCAGGGACCAGGTTCATCACAGGCAATACAGCACCTTACGAGAAATAGTATTTTATGTTAGCAACAAACTAACAGAACATTTTACAGGACCATTACAATGTTCTCAGTGAACCTACCTCGCGCCCATCTCTCATGAACTGGCAACAAGATATCTATGTTCACTAACGTTGCCAACCACCAGGAGGGGGTGGTTGGCAACCCATTACACCTGAACCCAAACTTGGAAGTACTGACAAGTGGAATTCTATACAACATTAACTATGTTACATTAACTCGGTCATAGTTTACCTGGAAAACACCAACAACAAACAACATTCACTCCAAACATGAGTGGAAAATATGCATTGTACTTATTTCACTTAAACAACCTTAAACACCCTTCTTAACTGTGTGGGACAAATTATATCTGTCTCATAGCAAGTCCTCTCAATGTGAAAATGAAATAGAATAACATTTATTTCGTAAAGAATCCTTTCAGGGTCTTTGGTAGAAAAAAAAATTTACAAAAATAAAAGAAGCTGGCCAGCAAAGAAAAAGCAGTTGATATAGAGCTCTATATCTGAGTGTCTGATAGGTGAAAGAGGTTCTGACTGGGATGGCGACCCAGAATGAAGATGGCAGCCAGCGCCACACACACAGGAACTTAGCAGCTTCTCTCTTCCTCCAGGCGCACGAACACCGTCCCAATGTTCCTCTCACCAATATCGGCCAGAACAACACACCAGCAAGAAAACATCATATATCAGGTATAAAGAAGCCAGACGACATGCAGGAGCTGGGCAGAGACGAGCAGCAGCTCTGAAACTCCAAACCCCGGGAATCCCCATAGCAACTGCGGTGGGAATGCTGCCATAAAATAATGTCATACTTTGCTCTTAAAGTAACACTACCCATGAAATAAAAGCAATACAGAAAAGCAAATAAAATAAACAAATACAGCTGGGTTACACATCCACTGCAAACAGAAGGTTTGGACCAGGGGTCACCAACACGTTGCCCGCGGGCACCCGGTCGCCCGAAGGGACCTTGTCAGTCACATGCGGAGCTACTTCTAAAAAAAGCCATGATCATCAGGGAGCACTACCAAAAAATTATTTAATTAAATGTTTTTACATTGAAGTAATAACGTTTGTTTATATTTAGAGTTCAAAAGAAGGAAATGATCAAAACGTTTAAAATAAACTGCTTTACGTATAAAACTCTTTCCTGCTGTTAAAGTTCGGAACTACGCGCAGGCGCCTGCAGCTGTACTCTGCGTACCTTGACATTTTCCTTTAAGTAAAGAAAGAAAAAAATAACTTCTGGAGTTTTTATTATTTAACTCTATTTACTATTAACAAAATTGTGAAGAAAAAAAATTGATATTTTGTGCTAAAACATCATATATGTCGCGCACATCTGTCTGAGTCTCTGAGGATGCGCACCCAAAGCCCAAATCTTTTTGTTAAATTTACTTTTGGTTATTTGGCAGCTTGGTGCTTTTTCTGTAAAGCAAAAATGAATGAACCTATAGTTCTAAGAGCGGTCGTTTGGATCCAGGCGGAGCTTTTTACCGTGTTCGGTTCCGGCGGGTCGTCGGTTTATGAGCTTTGATGTTTCTCGAACTAAAGAGCTATTTAATCTAGCCAAAGTAGAGTAAAAATAAAGCAAACAGCTTCACCTTCTCGTTCTCTGGAAGTCTGACACCACCTGAACCTGGGAATCAACACCTAAACCTGGGATTCAACACCTGAACCTGGGATTCGACACCTAAACCTGGGAATCAACACCTGAACCTGGGATTCAACACCTAAACCTGGGAATCAACACCTGAACCTGGGAATCAACACCTGAACCTGGGAATCAACACCTGAACCTGGGATTCAACACCTAAACCTGGGAATCAACACCTGAACCTGGGATTCAACACCTATACCTGGGAATCAACACCTATACCTGGGAATCAACACCTGAACCTGGGATTCAACACCTGAACCTGGGAATCAACACCTGAACCTGGGAATCAACACCTGAACCTGGGATTCAACACCTAAACCTGGGAATCAACACCTGAACCTGGGAATCAACACCTGAACCTGGGAATCAACACCTGAACCTGTGATTCAACACCTAAACCTGGGAATCAACACCTGAACCTGGGAATCAACACCTGAACCTGGGATTCAACACCTGAACCTGGGAATCAACACCTGAACCTGGGAATCAACACCTGAACCTGGGAATCAACACCTGAAACTGGGATTCAACACCTAAACCTGGGATTCAACACCTGAACCTGGGAATCAACACCTGAACCTGGGATTTAACACCTGAACCTGGGAATCAACACCTGAACCTGGGATTCAACACCTGAACCTGGGATTCAACACCTGAACCTGGGATTCAACACCTGAACCTGGGAATCAACACCTGAACCTGGGATTCAACACCTGAACCTGGGAATCAACACCTGAACCTGGGATTCAACACCTGAACCTGGGAATCAACACCTGAACCTGGGAATCAACACCTGAACCTGGGAATCAACACCTGAACCTGGGATTCAACACCTGAACCTGGGAATCAACACCTGAACCTGGGAATCAACACCTGAACCTGGGAATCAACACCTGAACCTGGGATCAACACCTGAACCTGGGATTCAACACCTGAACCTGGGAATCAACACCTGAACCTGGGAATCAACACCTGAACCTGGGAATTCAACACCTGAACCTGGGATCAACACCTGAACCTGGGATTCAACACCTGAACCTGGGAATCAACACCTGAACCTGGGAATCAACACCTGAACCTGGGATTCAACACCTGAACCTGGGAATCAACACCTGAACCTGGGAATCAACACCTGAACCTGGGAATCAACACCTGAACCTGGGAATCAACACCTGAACCTGGGATTCAACACCTGAACCTGGGAATCAACACCTGAACCTGGGATTCAACACCTAAACCTGGGATTCAACACCTGAACCTGGGAATCAACACCTGAACCTGGGATTTAACACCTGAACCTGGGAATCAACACCTGAACCTGGGATTCAACACCTGAACCTGGGAATCAACACCTGAACCTGGGATTCAACACCTAAACCTGGGATTCAACACCTGAACCTGGGAATCAACACCTGAACCTGGGAATCAACACCTGAACCTGGGATTCAACACCTGAACCTGGGATTCAACACCTGAACCTGGGATTCAACACCTGAACCTGGGAATCAACACCTGAACCTGGGATTCAACACCTGAACCTGGGAATCAACACCTGAACCTGGGATTCAACACCTGAACCTGGGAATCAACACCTGAACCTGGGAATCAACACCTGAACCTGGGAATCAACACCTGAACCTGGGATTCAACACCTGAACCTGGGAATCAACACCTGAACCTGGGATTCAACACCTAAACCTGGGATTCAACACCTGAACCTGGGAATCAACACCTGAACCTGGGATTTAACACCTGAACCTGGGAATCAACACCTGAACCTGGGATTCAACACCTGAACCTGGGATTCAACACCTGAACCTGGGATTCAACACCTGAACCTGGGAATCAACACCTGAACCTGGGATTCAACACCTGAACCTGGGAATCAACACCTGAACCTGGGATTCAACACCTGAACCTGGGAATCAACACCTGAACCTGGGAATCAACACCTGAACCTGGGATTCAACACCTGAACTGGGAATCAACACCTGAACCTGGGAATCAACACCTGAACCTGGGAATCAACACCTGAACCTGGGAATCAACACCTGAACCTGGGATTCAACACCTGAACCTGGGAATCAACACCTGAACCTGGGATTCAACACCTGAACCTGGGAATCAACACCTGAACCTGGGATTTAACACCTGAACCTGGGAATCAACACCTGAACCTGGGATTCAACACCTGAACCTGGGAATCAACACCTGAACCTGGGATTCAACACCTAAACCTGGGATTCAACACCTGAACCTGGGAATCAACACCTGAACCTGGGAATCAACACCTGAACCTGGGATTCAACACCTGAACCTGGGATTCAACACCTGAACCTGGGAATCAACACCTGAACCTGGGATTCAACACCTGAACCTGGGAATCAACACCTGAACCTGGGATTCAACAACTAAACCTGGGAATCAACACCTGAACCTGGGAATCAACACCTGAACCTGGGATTCAACACCTGAACCTGGGAATCAACACCTGAACCTGGGAATCAACACCTGAACCTGGTAATCAACATCAACCACATAAAGAGGCTTTGCTTCCATGTCTTTATTATTTAGCATCGTCTGAAAAAAAAGTCTGCTGCTCTTGTGATTTTAGGTTTGTGCTGATTTTTGCGCATTGGAGAGGTGCTTGTGCTCTTGCAGGTCAGGTGCAGTGACCTTTATTTTTTCGACATCTGCTGGGGTCAGCCAGCGGGTGACCCGTCAGCTGTTCGGTTCGCGAAACTACGAAAAAAGCTGATAAACTGGCGACCCGCCACTGTCAGAAGCTCAGGCTGATCTTAGAACAACAGGAGGTTCAATTATATTTATATTTATCTCAAAGAAATAAATAGAAAACCATAGACAATCTTTTTAAGAACATTATCATTAAATGAAATGCATTTTAGACTAATTGCAAACTTATACAAAAATGATGTGAATGAATTAGAATTTTACATCACACCAATGAAAAAACAATTTTTAAAAATAGAAATGTGGACTTAATGAAGAGCATGTTCAATATTTAATTGAAGGTTATTATTTTCAAAAGGTACTTTCAGTCTAACAAATGGGCCTCATCTGAATACATATTTTAATTTACTGAATATTACTTAATATTAAAATTCTGTATTTAATTTACTTCACATACATATTTTGCCTAATAATTCTGCAGAATTTACTTTACCCTTCAACAACAACAACTTACAAATCAAATCAGTCAGTGGGGGAAAAAGACAAACATTGTACAGAAAGATGACTGATCTCTGCATGTTTACCTATCAGCTGTTTGGGTTTTTCTCTAGCAGTTAAAATTAATTCTGTTTCAGAACAGAAAGTAAAAAGTTGTTTAAAAATTGTTATTGTTATGTTTGATTTCACTATCAGATTTATTCAATTTTTTATTCAATTCCACACTTGAATTTTAATTAATTAAATTACAACTTTTGAAATATATAAAAAATAATAGTGTTTTTATTACATACTTCCAATTTTGAAATCATCACTTTTAACAGGTATTTAACAAATGTCACTGTTAACTTTAGGAAAATCATACACATAATCATGTATTTTTACATAGAAAATAAATGTTCCAATTAGAAAAACAAAACAAAAAATCTGAAAGTGTGGAGCTGTTAGGACAGGGAAGAAGGGAACAGTAGAATAAGGGAGAAGTTTGATGAAAATGTATTATTCTTGTATAAGTTATAGAACGCTGTGGGTGGGGTGCTTTGCAGTCCTGCACCCAGGCAAGGTGAGTAGCAGGCCTAATGAAACGCCTGTGAGACTCAGCAGAGAGAGTCTCAGCAGAAACTACCTGTTCAGTTTGTGATCTGTGAACTGAACAGGACAGAAAAGACAATGGTAATGTAATAACCTAAAGCAAAAGCCAAATACTAATATAAAAGTTTAAAATTACAAACCGTAAGAAGAAAGAGCCCTGGTCGTCACTGTTCAACACATTAGGTCATTATTTCCTTATGATATGCTGTTGTTCACAACTTGTCTTGTTTAAATGGCAATTACCATCCATCCATCCATCATTTTCATACACTTATCCCTAGGGATAGCTGATTCCTATCTCCAGTGGTCAAATTGCAATTTCCTTTTGGAATAATCACCACAGTAAAAAAATTATATTTCATTTGCTATTAACTAAAATTTGCTGTAATGTAAAAGTTCAAACAGGTGCTGGCACTTCTGCAACACATGTAAACAGACCTTCTTTGAAACACATGTAAGCTGTGTGGCCTCAAACAAGTATTCAATTTCTCCAATGTTATAAATAATAAAATACGCTGCTGAGGCTGTTGCTAACCTTGGTGCCCTGAAGAACTTTACTGGATATGGTAATTATACTTGTCATGCCTAAGTCCTTAACGTCTTGTATTCAATGTCAGGGTTTCATCCTTCACTCTCAAATCCCATGGCTGTGGTTGACAATTCAAAAACTGAAGTAGGACGACTCCAGTTTTTGTCCTTGTCAATCACAAGGAGTCTGACTTTTCCTGCAGGCCACAGTCAAGACTGCAGGGAACGATTGTCAGGTGGCATTACTGTCCCACTACAGCAACTAAAAGCTAGCTTTTTTAAATTACAAAAAAAAAAAATATATATATATATATATATATATATATATATATATATATATATATATATATATATATATATATATATATATATATATTGATGCATTATTCAGCAAAGAGATCAGGCCCAATTTTTTAGAAGGATTCTTAAACGGACGGCTGCTGAGAGATTCCCAGGTGACACCAAGAGGACCATGAGGAAGTGTGACGGAGCTTCTTTATCTTTTTTTTTTTTTACACAAACACACACCACAAACCCCATCACTGTCTCTCTCTGTGTGTTAATTTCTGCCTTTTTTTTTCTCTGTATTTCTTATTCTCTCCACAACCCTTGAGAACCTTCCTTATCCCCCCACACATCCTAGTGTGTGGATGGAGGGTGTTTTGAGTACTTTAGGTGGGTTTAGGTTTTGTCATGCAGTAACTAAGAATTTTTTTGCCTTGGTATTATTAAATATTCCAAAGTGTTTTGTAAAAGAAATCTAAATGAAGACCTGTGGTGAGGAAAATATTTATTTCTGATGAGAAATTGGAGCAGTGCACACTTTTGCATTTTAAATGTTGCATTTACATAAAAACATTCCCTCTTGAACAAAGCCAGATAGAAACATTTGTGGCTGCAGTGTCATCATTAGATGAAGAATAAAATGCTGATTCACTTTCTCAAGGCCTTTCAACGCCAGATATTTGTAGGTATTAGTCAGATAAATAGCTGACTCATTAAAGAAAATTTAACATTTTGATTATGAAAATTTAATCTTGCTTCTCAAATTTCACAGAAAAGTTATAGCTTGCTTATATTATATTAAATATTTTATAAATGTAATCTATACAATATTAAATTAGTATTAAAACAAACTCTCTGTTTTCCCATCTAGTGATTTAGTGATTTATTTTCACTAAATGAAATAAATCCACACATACATATTAAAGCAGAAAGAAAACCATTAATGAAGCTAAATCAGTAAATTTGCATGATGTATATTTATATTTATATGTAACATTCCTTAATATAGCCAGGTTCTGCTAATACTGAAGTTTTTATTTTTGATGACATATTTATTCTGGTGCAAAATGTTTTAATGCACATCCATGTCTCTGTCATATGTAAAGTTTTACTTGACAAAATTTTGACTTGTTTCTGCTAAATTAATAATATTTTTTGTTTATGTCAGTGACAGTGTAACCTGGAGCTCAAAGTAAAGACCATGGCCAATAAAAAGCATTACGACATCCTCAAAGAGCTACCAGAGCATTCTGCAGTGCTAAATAGCATAATGCCCTTGACCACAGCTGTGAATGTATTCAGCTGCTACATCAGGTGTCTAGTAGTGGTTCTACTTATCAGTCATAGCATTCATTTCAGAATCCCATACAGATGTCTTTTAGAATGTGAGCGATGAAATGCAGATTTAACATTAAAGTCTCAGGACTTCTGTGAACATGTGACCTCTTTGTCCCACATTACTGTCCACACTTACAACCCACTGCAACCATGCCAGTGTACAAAATTGTAACATGTGCAGTTCTATAACGTATCATTGGTGGAGTGATGGGCTGTTAAGGCAAGCAGCTTCATGGACAGACACCCATACCAGATGCTGTGCGTGCCCGGAGCTCAGAGGCATCACTGCAAGGGGAAAAAGCCAGCACTGGGAAATAAGCACCTGTCATGTGCCAACTGAAGTGTTAAGTGCACAAATTGTGGAGGCAAGGGTGATGTTTCCGCAGGGGTGACAGCTCTGGGTCTGGGCGCCATGTCAGGGTCTGGCATATCATGCAGAGTCCCCCATTCCTCCTCCCTCCACCATTGCCTCCAGCCCAACCCCAACCTCTGCTTGCTGAGAGGCACAATGGCAACTATTATTTACTAGATGTCTGCCTCATTTCCTCATATTCATCTTGGCTGGCCTCCATGGGGCCACGGAGGGGGGGATGTTGCCCCTCTAACCCCTCCCCTTATGTCATTGCTGAGGGCAAGCAGTGGCAAAACAATCTCTGATGAGCGTTTAGATCATTTATTTAGAGCGCAGGGTGTCAGCCGGAAACCAAACAGTCCGCATTTGTGTGCCGGGGTTGTCTCTTTGCGCCTTTCTCATCAGGTTGGGCATGAATGCAAACCGTGGAAGGTGCATCAGGCTGAGTGTCAAAGGCTCTCTTCACAAAGCAACATTAATGCTCCACGAAGAGCTCTCTGTGAATGGGTGTGAAACTGCAAAATGTATGATAAATTGAGTGTGCCGGGGGCCTTTATGACTATGAAGCACTGTGGCTGGTCGCAGGCATTGTTATGACTTTAGCTATTCAGGATCATGGAATTTGACAGTGCAGTACTGGCAGCCATGGAAGCCAGATTTATCTGGGTTTAGTGCATCAATGAACAGCAGTCACATTGTGAGAGTAAACCATTGAGCTTGAGTACATTTAAAAGTAAAACAGAACTTCAAGAACAAGTGAAACTCTGACCCTAGTTTTATCTAGTTGCTAAAACTGATTAAAAACAGGTCTCTTTTTTCACCTGATGTCCAGCTCAGAAAAGCAGAGGAATTGGAAGGAGCAACAGAGGGCATAACGATGGAGACAGTGTCAGCTTAGATAAAAGCTGACACTTTTATCTAGTGGGACATGAGTTGAACCTGTATTTCAACTGAATCCTTCTTAATAATGTTTGTTGTAAACTGACACTATATAAATAAACTAGCATGAATTGAATTCAGATTATTTCATGACAGCAGTAGACAACAGGCTGAAGATTGTGCTTTGCATGAATGCATTCAGCTGAGAATGTTCAAGAAGAATGAAAACTATTTCTGTGAACTATAAAATAAACCAGACTGCCTATTTAATTGTGGCAAATTATTCATAGTGCCAACAGTGGCACAGTTTTTGACAGTAAACAAAAATATGTTTAAAATAATGTGTAATAAAATAATGTGTTTAGATAATGTTACAAGTAAACAAAAAGTGCTCTTAAACCACAGCAGTGGTTTGAGAACAACTATTAAGGTTCTTAAAAGACACAATCGGCTTAGTATCTGATTATTTAGTACCAAGCTAACTTGGTACTAAATACTGTAAGTAATCTAATTTTTGAAGACAGTTTACAGACATTGAAAATGTGTTTTTCATTTTGTTCAGCCATCTCTACAGGGCTAGACCTTTCATTGCCTCCAGGATGAAGTTAGGTTGCAGCTATGGAAAAGCACCTAATCTTGTCATTAAACACAGATGACAAATTTGAAATTCCCAGAAAGTTCTTCTAAACTTCTAAAATACCAACATATAAATGTATGTTAAATAATTGTTCAAGTAAACAAAAATGTTAAGTTGTAACAGGCAAAAAGGGATTTTTTGGAGGGATGTTTGTATCTGAATACAGATACTGAAAAATAGATGAGTCAGAGGAGATTCATAAGATACAGCTTAGATGAGAAAGAAAGAAGGAGAAAGTCAGATGTTTATTGGCTGGAATTTTTGAAGAAAGTTTACAGGAAGAGTGGCAAACATCATAATGTTAAAATTCAACAGCTTAATTTTGAGAAACTTTATGTATTGAAACATGCATATTTGTCAATAGAATTGTTTCTATTTGCAGGATATATTCATAATTTAAAATTTTGAATGTGATTTGAATCTGTGTTAACTGACTTTCCATAGAAGGTGACAAGCGATGTGCGTTCAAGTCAATGTACATAAAATCTGGATTTCCCTTTTCTGTCAGTTTATGAGAAACTTTCAACAGTCAATGAGCGACAGGCGGGGGACACTGAGACCGCTCCACTGCAGGCACAAAAACAATCAGGCAAAATATTGTCATACAACATCATCATATGTTGTATGACATATCCATCTGCCTCCATTTCTAAAGGTTACATGTTACATACACAATGTGCATATTACCTACAGTTGAGATTCAGGTATCAATCAGTTTTAGAAATGTCCTCTATTATCAGAAATCCTTACATTTCATATTTTAAACCTACTAACAAAAATTGACATAAAAATCACAGAAATGTATATCCCAAACCCAAAATCAATTAAGCTTTACTTACTCTAATACAAAGCACACCACACAGCATTCAATAATGAGGGTAAAAGATGTTCTGGGTCAGGGTCAGCGCGGCTCCAGAGCCACATGTGGCTCTTTAGCGCTGCCCTAGTGGCTCTCTGGAGCATTTTCAAAATGTTTGAAAATGTAAAAAGATGGGGATGGGAAATATATTTTATGTCTTAATATGGTTTCTGTAGGAGGACAAACATGACACGGTCATTCTAAACGTTTTCCAATGCTATAAAAATGCAAAGAATAAATATTATCAGCATTTCTTGATTTGTGTCATAGCCTGTGACGTTTCTTCCAGCCTGGTGGGACGCCAGGCAGGCGGCTGCTGTAAACAACCCAACCGGTATGCAGTGGACCATGAAGAGCAAAGGAGGACAGAGAAAAATAGCTGAGGAGAGATTCTACCATTCTTGGACTGAATCATTTACATTCACTGCCGATGCGGAAAGATTTCCTGAATGTTTGCTCTGTAGCAGAAGTTGCCAAAAAACAAAAAGAGCAGCGTACCTTCCAGACCTTACTGTACACGTTTTGAAAAAAGCTAGAAACGTGCAAAGTAGCAACTTATAGTCTGAAAAACACGGTGATGGGGAAAGACATTTGCAGGAAGGCTCTGTTTTAGCTGCCACCAAGATTAAAGTTCCATCTTCCTGCACTGGAAAAAGTGTGGCCTTGCTTAAAGTAAAAAATTTGATGTCCATTTGTTGCATCTAAAATATTTGACTTCACAGAATGTAAATAAAGTTGTTTGGTACAACATGGCTATTTAATTTTGACTCAAACCATATTATTGTACTTGAGCCAATATTAATTCTTCACCTTTATCCAAGTTAAATTATTTACATTTCAGTTTTGGAACCAAAGTAAAATATTTACATTGAACCAATCAAATATATATACATTGCACCAAAGTAATATTCAGGCATTAGCACGAGTTAATTCATTTTCACCATGAAAGTCTTTTTTTTATATTTCAGAAATTTGGTTTAAAAAACTATTTGCTAACCCTGATGGCTGGGCGACCGGTTGATTTCTGGCTAAACGTAGCCAGAAATCAAAACAAGAAAAGTCTTTCAGAAAGTTGGTTTCTGTCCGACAGCGACGATCATGGCTTAAGAGGAGCCCCAAAGAGTGTGTGTGTGTGTGTACAGCATCTACATATATACACACACAGTGTTTATATTGCATTTTCAAAAATTAATACACAATTAATACACTCCAGCAACATTTTTTCAAAGTCATTTATTCCTCACAAGTAAAAAAGGAGAAAAAAAAGTGGCATGTTCAGACAAACAAATATAAACATGTCATTGTTGCTCAGAGCAATGAAATAAAGACAATATGGCTTACCAAGCTAAATTAAATGGATGGAAAGCATCCACTGTTGTACTGTTCAAACACATGAAGGAATGTTGCATCTCTAAACATCATCAAAGAAGTAAAATTCCAACAAAAGCAGTCCATGAAAGTGTCCCCGTGAGCCTGTATAACAAAGTGCTGCTGAGGTGGTCTACCTCTTAAATAGAAGCCAGTGGCAACTACATGCACACATTAAGCACACACAAATCAATCAATCAATCAAACTTTATTTGTATAGCACATTTCAGCAAGGCATTTCAAAGTGCTTTACAGCATAAACACAAGAACACAAAGTCATGCAACATATAATAAACAATACATTGTTACATATTACATTTCAAAAACAATTCTAAACAGATGTGTTTTTAATTGCGATTTAAAAGAAGTCAGGGTTTCCGCAGTTTTACAGTTGTCTGGAAGTTTGTTCCAAGGTTTTGGTGCATAGATGCTGAAAGCTGCTTCTCCTCTCTTGGTTCTGAGAGAACCAAGAGAGAGAACCTTATATATATATATATATATATATATATATATATATATATATATAATATATATATATATATACACTCAAAAATGGGGCCAACATCAGTCACCTACTCTACATGGATGACATCAAGCTGTATGCCAAGAGTGAGCGAGACATCGACTCACTGATCCACACCACCAGGATCTACAGCACTGACATTGGGATGTCATTCGGACTAGAGAAGTGTGGTCGGCTGATCACAAAGAGGGGGAAGGTGATCCGCACAGAAGGAGTCTCACTCCCACAAGGAACAATAGCAGACATAGAGGACAGTTACAAGTACCTAGGTATACCACAAGCAAATGGCAACCTCGATGAGGCCACAAGGAAAGGAGCCACAGCTAAATACCTCCAACGAATAAGGCAAGTCCTGAGAAGCCAGCTCAATGGCAAGAACAAAATCCGTGCGATAAACAGCTATGCCCTGCCAGTAATCAGATACCCTGCTGGAATAATCAGCTGGCCAAAGGAGGAGATAAAAGCCACAGATATTAAGACTAGAAAGCTACTAACCATTCATGGAGGGTTCCATCCCAAATCCAACACCCTGAGACTGTACACGAGCCGCAAGGAAGGAGGCAGAGGACTAGTGAGTGTGAGAACCACTGTCCAGGACGAAACAACTAAGATCCATAAATACATCAGGGACAAAGCCTCAACTGACAATGTGCTCAGTGAATGTCTCAGACAACAGGGAACGGAGGTTGAGGTGCCAGAGATACCATCATGGGAGGACAAGCCCCTACATGGGATGTACCACCAGCAAATAACCCAAGTGGCTGATATCAGTAAATCCTACCATTGGCTGGAAAAAGCTGGACTCAAGGACAGCACAGAGGCCCTCATCCTGGCCGCCCAGGAACAGGCCCTAAACACCAGAGCAATAGAGGCCCAGATCTACCACACCAGACAAGACCCAAGGTGTAGGTTGTGCAAGGAGGCCCCTGAGACAGTCCAGCACATCACAGCAGGGTGCAAGATACTGGCAGGGAAAGCGTACATGGAGCGACATAACCAAGTGGCAGGCATAGTGTACAGAAACATCTGTGCAGAATATGGACTGGAAACCCCGAGATCAAAGTGGGAAACACCCCCAAAGGTGGTGGAGAACGCCAGAGCTAAGATCCTGTGGGACTTCCAGATCCAGACAGACAAAATGGTAATGGCGAACCAACCAGACATTGTCGTAGTGGATAAACATCAGAGGAAAGCCGTTGTGGTAGATGTAGCAATACCAAGTGATTGCAACATCAGGAAAAAGGAGCACGAGAAACTGGAGAAATACCAGGGCCTCAGGGAAGAACTGGAGAGGGCCTGGAAGGTGAAGACCACAGTGGTGCCTGTGGTCATCGGGGCCCTCGGGGCAGTAACCCCCAAACTGGAGCAGTGGCTACAACAGATCCCAGGAACAACATCAGACATCTCAGTCCAGAAATGTGCAGTCCTTGGCACAGCCAAGATACTGCGCAGGACCCTCAAGCTCCCAGGCCTCTGGTAGAGGACCCGAGCTCAGAGGATAAGAACCACCCGCGGTGGGTGAGAAGGGAATATATATATATATATATATATATATATATATATATATATATATATATATATATATATATATATATATATATATATATATATATATATATATATATATATATATGGCTGACTGGATAGCTCAGGCTGACTGGATAGCTCAATACATAAGGCATCAGTATATCACCCGAGAGGGCAGGGTTCGAATCCAGTCTGGGTCCTTAGGCAAGACCCTTCAAGCTACTGCCTACCTCATACCATGAGAGATACTAAGTTGCATAACATGCCGGCTCAGACGTCGCCCGGCCAAACAAGGTCTGCGTCAGGTGTTGGGGAACCAGAGCACCTTGATGACAAATGGGCTACTGGAACAAGACGGAAATGGGCGAGAGATGAAAATGTGGATCTGTTGGAATGCTACTACTCAAGTAACCCTAGTGAGAGAGGTTACATGCAAAGACTGGGGAAGGAATGGTTACTTCGACATCCCCAGTCAACACTAAGCGCTAAACAACTAGTAGCTCAGTGTTCCAACATCCGCAAACGGCAACTGCTATCACAACTTGAGATTGACGAGATACAACACAAATGCTACGGCAAAAGGGAGGAACCCGGATGTCAGGACTGTGGGGACTTAACTACAAGTCCCCACCCAGTGAGGGGATACACGGCCCCAATGAGCGAAACAGAGCTGAACGAGACAGCTGCTGACCTGAGAGAGAGAATCATGACCCGAATGACAACCAGGCCTCCCCGGCGCCAATTACAACGGCTGAGTGAAGTACCATCTGAAAGTCTCATTGAGAATGTGAATGCAGCATTGAGAACGATCCCTACCAACACCATAACAGAAACCAATGAGCTGATCTACAACTCAGCATCAGTGATCCTTGAGATACTTGGCTATAAGAGCAACCATGAGACCCAATACCCACCATGGAAAAGACGGTTAGAGGCTAAAATCAAGGTAACAAGGAGGGAAGTGAGCCAACTGTCAGAGCTCCACAAGGGTGCAATGAAAAGACCAGTACCCAGAAAGTACAGGCAGATGCCCATACCTGAAGCACTCGAGACTGCCAAACAGAGGCTCCAAGCCTTGTCCAGCCGCGTAAAGAGATACACAAGGGAGAATGAATCCAGAAGGATTAACCGGCTCTTCTCCACTCAACCAGCTAAGGTGTACTCTCAATGGCAGGGTAACAATAACAACAGAGCAGACCCACCAAGGCTGGAGACGGAACAATACTGGAAAGGCATATGGGAAAGGGAGGCGTCCCACAACAGCAATGCACAGTGGCTGATCTCTCTACGAGAGGACCACAGCAACCTCCCTGAGCAAGCCCCGGTAACCATCACTGTGACAGATGTCCAAGAAAGAGTCTCAGGTATGAAAAACTGGACAGCACCAGGGCCTGACATGATCCATGCCTACTGGCTAAAGAAACTCACTGCTCTCCATGAGCGAATGGCAGCCCAAATGAACCAGCTGCTACAAAGTGGGACTCACCCTGAATGGTTAACTGAAGGGCGGACAATCCTAATCCAGAAGGATCCATCAAAGGGTCCAGTCCCACCCAACTACCGACCAATAACCTGCCTCTCCACAACCTGGAAGCTCATGTCAGGCATCATAGCGGCCAAGATAAGCAAACACATGGATAAACACGAGCACGGCACAGAAGGGTATCGGTGTAAATAGCAGAGGAGCCAAACACCAACTCCTCGTAGACCGCACAGTTGCCCGAGACTGCAAAACCCGACACACCAACCTGTGCATGGCTTGGATTGATTACAAGAAAGCCTATGACTCAATGCCGCATACTTGGATCATTGAATGCTTAGAGATGTATAACATCAACAGGACTCTGAGAGCCTTCATTGCAAACTCGATGAGGCTGTGGAAAACCACCCTTGAAGCCAACTGCAAACCACTTGCACAAGTGTCCATCAAATGTGGCATATACCAAGGAGATGCTCTGTCCCGCTACTGTTCTGCATAGGCCTGAACCCCCTCAGCCAAATTATCAACAAGACTGGCTACGGATACCGACTCAAAAACGGGGCCAACATCAGTCACCTTCTCTACATGGATGACATCAAGCTGTATGCCAAGAGTGAGCGAGACATCGACTCACTGATCCCACCACCAGGATCTACAGCACTGACATTGGGATGTCATTCGGACTAGAGAAATGTGGTCGGCTGGTCACAAAGAGGGGGAAGGTCATCCACACAGAAGGGGTCTCACTCCCAGAAGGAACAATAGCAGACATAGAGGACAGTTACAAGTACCTAGGTATACCACAAGCAAATGGCAACCTCGATGAGGTCACAAGGAAAGGAGCCACAGCTAAATACCTCCAATGAATAAGGCAAGTCCTGAGAAGCCAGCTCAATGGCAAGAACAAAATCTGTGCGATAAACAGCTATGCCTTGCCAGTAATCAGATACCCTGCTGGAATAATTAGCTGGCCAAAGGATGAGATAAAAGCCACAGATATTAAGACCAGAAAGCTACTAACAATGCATGGAGGGTTCCATCCCAAATCCAGCACCCTGAGACTGTACACGAGCCGCAAGGAAGGAGGCAGAGGACTAGTGAGTGTGAGAACCACTGTCCAGGACGAAACAACTAAGATCCATAAATACATCAGGGACAAAGCCTCAACAGACAATGTGCTCAGTGAATGTCTCAGACAACAGGGAACGGAGGTTGAGGTGCCAGAGATACCATCATGGGAGGACAAACCCCTACATGGGATGTACCACCAGCAAATAACCCAAGTGGCTGATATCAGTAAATCCTACCAATGGCTGGAAAAAGCTGGACTCAAGGACAGCACAGAGGCCCTCATCCTGGCAGCCCAGGAACAGGCCCTAAACACCAGAGCAATAGAGGCCCAGATCTACCACACCAGACAAGACCCAAGGTGTAGGTTGTGCAAGGAGGCCCCTGAGACAGTCCAGCACATCACAGCAGGGTGCAAGATACTGGCAGGGAAAGCGTACATGGAGCGACATAACCAAGTGGCAGGCATAGTGTACAGAAACATCTGTGCAGAATATGGACTGGAAACCACAAGATCAAAGTGGGAAACACCCCCAAAGGTGGTGGAGAACGCCAGAGCTAAGATCCTGTGGGACTTCCAGATCCAGACAGACAAAATGGTAATGGCGAACCAACCAGACATTGTCGTAGTGGATAAACATCAGAGGAAAGCCGTTGTGGTAGATGTAGCAATACAAAGTGATTGCAACATCAGGAAAAAGGAGCACGAGAAACTGGAGAAATACCAGGGCCTCAGGGAAGAACTGGAGAGGGCCTGGAAGGTGAAGACCACAGTGGTGCCTGTGGTCATCGGGGCCCTCGGGGCAGTAACCCCCAAACTGGAGCAGTGGCTACAACAGATCCCAGGAACAACATCAGACATCTCAGTCCAGAAATGTGCAGTCCTTGGCACAGCCAAGATACTGCGCAGGACCCTCAAGCTCCCAGGCCTCTGGTAGAGGACCCGAGCTCAGAGGATAAGAACCACCCGCGGTGGGTGAGAAGGGAATTTTTTTTACACACACACACTACTGTGCAGTTTTGAGTTCACCACTGAGTTTGTGAATCTTGGAAGTCATCTTGTTGGAACCAAGCTCCATCAGGATCTTCTGAAGGGCCTCAAAGGTGAACCTGAAACCCTGTGGATACTCCATGATAAGAGCATAACAAAGTCCAAAGAGCATTACCACTCCGGCTGCAACAGAAGGCAACTCATTGAGGACTTCCACACCATCAATGACAATCCCAACGTCTTGGGGCTGCTGTAGAAGGCTTGAATTCTCTCTGAAGACGAAGTCTGCCATGATGGTCCTCTCCAGCTCCTGCTCGGCTTGACCTTTCTGGGAGACCTGAGGCAAAATATACGAAATATGCAACTGAACAACTGCAGTCTGGCACACCTCATTAATCACTATATACTGTATGATGGCATAGGTGGTCTCCTGTGATGCTTAAAGTTGAATCATCATTGTGACAGAAAATATCTGGACATACCATGTATTCCTTTATAAGGTCCTCAACACGTTCTCCCAGGTAGATGATGAGTGCTTTGAGGATACACTCCCTTCTGAAATCTGCATCATTTTGATTGTCCCTTTAGGGACAATCAAAATGGTTATTATGCGATCTAGCAACTTAATTCTCAGCTCTACCATAAACAGTGCTTTTACAGTGTGCGCCTGGTCAATAATGAATTTATGGCAGACTAATTCAAAGCAGTGAAAATGTAAAGCTTTTCTAGTACATCTGCCAGAGGCCACTGGTAGTCCCTCTTTAAATATGAAGACAGACTGGATGGCTCCTGTTTTGGTTCCTATAGTCTCAAAGTATCTTTGGTGCAGTGACAGGTGCACAAATGATTTCCTATGAGCTACTACACATTAATGTACTCATAGGTGGCACATGTTTTTCTTTTTTTAAATGGTTGGTATAAACACACTAGACGAACTAATTGCTAACATGGCTTAATATGCTGAGCTAGTCAAGTTCACGGTGTAGCCGAGCTAACCGTGGTGGAAGCGATTGATTGGTAACGAATTATGCCTACCTTGATTAATTCCAGCTACAACCGAACAATGTACACATAGTGATATTTCTCGTGAAATACGTGTAAGTTCAGAAATGACACCACATTTAACCCGGCGAAAAAAGAAAGCGTTTACTGGGATACCCATATTTAGACGAGTCCTTCAGCTTGCTAACCAGGTGACATTAACTCAGTCTTTTGCATTAGGCTTGTTAAGACATCATCTTAGGTTAGTACTTACCGCAGGTTTATTCTTCGATTAAATGTTAGGACGTTAATCATTCTTTCTTCCCCATGCCGAAACGGATGATGCTCTCCAAGCACTTCTCCACAACTTCTTCTCACGTGACTCAGATTAAATTATTACATCATTTCCTGTCAGTATGTTTTGAGAGGAATCAAAATATTTGCTTTCTTTCCTTCAGAAGTGTGAGTAATTCAGTCTGAATCAAAATTAACACCTCAGAATGCAAAAAAATTTACTTTCACCATCAAGTCAATTATTTTACAATGTATTCAATGGTAGTTATTAGCTTGAATGAACAGCTCCGTGCATCACTTTTTACAGTGTGCTGGATGCTGAGAAGCTGTCCAGTGATGTCCATTAACAGAAGTCACATCACATTGAAGAGCACAATCCTGCCATAAGCACAAACATTTAGAAACAAAGTGGTTGTTTTTATCAGCTGATTAGTGATTTTTGTCAGGATATATTTAGATATTATTGTTTTGTTGCTCAGGTCTGATGATGGCTGTGTGACAGAAGAGAAGAGGAAGCTGCTATGTCTGATCATTGCATCGACTTGCTTTGCATTTCCACAGAAACAAAACTTAAACTGTATTAATTTCATTTGATATACTTTACCTTTTCAACAGGCTGTAGTTTTTATTTTATAACTTCTGGTTGCTTTTTATTGCACTCCGTTTGTTGCCAGATAAGGTTCATGTTATGCTTGTTCTGTTTTGTTGGGTTTTTTTATCACACACTTAATGTGATTATTTACAAAGAGTGAATCGTTGTGTAAACTGCACTTAGGAGCAGATTTTCCAAAATTCCAAAAGAAAAAATATGATGCTTTCCTTGTCGATCTTTATAATAAAAATGACATCAAAAATCAGATTTCTTTATTGCATTTCTTTAATTTTACCATTGCAACAAAACATAAAATATTAATATTGTAACAGAAGGTAAACTTAAAGCAGCATTGTTCAACAGAGTCACGTGGTGCGTCGTTCCTTCCAGGACGCACTGCAAGAAAAATAAACATTTAATCATGAATACTAATTATGTATATACTTAGTTATTTTGGTAATAGGCTAGTATGAACACATAAAGCCTAATTTGCTTTGATTATAAGCCTTATATAAGGCTTTTAATTTTTTGTGGCTCCAGACAGATTTGTGGTTCTTTCAACATGTTCTAGGTTTTTACCGCCTCCTTTTTCTTGGCGTGCAGTATTTTTACTGTATGCTGTAAGTGGAGAGTTAAAACACTTCATTGTTCCTTTTTTTGTTGAGAATTTAAAATATGACACTATGTAACCAGCTCTACAATCCAGTCGTTGTTTATATTTTATATAACTTAGAATTTAGAATTGTTATATAACATTTGTTATTTTTAACCATGGTAAGTGTGAATTGAGCACTGCCAACCGAGTTGTTGTGCTATTTAAACGTACTGTGAAAATATTGACATTTGTGAGTGTATGTGTATAGAAAGTTTCCCTCAGCAGTCTCCAAGTTTGTCCCTGAAAATGTAAAGAGTAACAAAGCATGTCCCTTTGCTCTCCACTGCACCACAGGGGCAGATGTAACATCTGCTTTCTGGGCAGAGGCTTCGTGCAAAGAATGTGGTGCAATGTGTAGAATACTATTTTTTATCTACAATAAATTACATACCTTTATTCACTGGTAAGCCATCCAAATGCTTGATCTTTGCTGCCACCTGCAGGAACTTAGAAATTACATTTTTATTATGGAAAAAGCACCTGCCAGGATTTTAGCATAAAAATGGTGATTTAGGCCTTGACCACTCTGTTGTTCACATTTATTTAACTAATAGAATACATTAATAAATATTTATACTTGTATTCCTTCTTATTTTAAAGAAATCAGTCAAGTCGATGGCCAACTTTGGATGAGGTGATGAGCGCCAGAGAGGGCGTGAGGTTGGAGGTTGTAGATGGAGGTTGGACAGATTGGGTTAGTGGACAGGTTGGGTTAGTGGACAGGTTGGGTTGGTGGATAGGTTGGATTAGTGGACAGGTTGGGTTAGTGGACAGGTTGGGTTGATGGGTGGATTTGGTGATGACAATGATGATCAGAATGAAAATGATAGAAGGAGCCTGTTGTTAGAGGGTTGCAGATGGCTGGTCCAGTAACTACTGCAAGGAGATTGTGAACATAAAACTCTGGAGGTAACTCTTTAAAGAAGGAATTAGTGAAACGCTGAAGTATAAGAGTCAAAACCACAAGGAGATCAAGAGATACCGCAGAGGCAACGAAGACACAGCACCGTTCATGAGGGTTGATGTGGAGGTGTTCCAGAGCCCCTTGGTGGGAACTGCAGCTCCAGGCTCAGTTCCGCACTCTGGTGGACGCCTACGGCTCAGCAACAGTCACTTGAACGCCACATTTCACCGATTGATTGGAGGTGAAATGTATCAGATCGTATAAATACTGCATCAAGTCTACTTGGAGCAAAACTACTTAAATATTTTTTTTCATCCCACACCTAATAGATTCAACATGAGAAAGTGTATCTGGAGGTGCTTAATGACAACTGTAGCATAAATATGGATCCCAATGTGTTTATTTAGCAAAAAAGTGTCCCCCACACACAGCAAACTCAATTTACATTAAATTTAAAATTTTCAGAATGTATATATGTTCCAAATACAAGCATAGAAATATTTTAAAAACATACAGGAGGTGAATTACCTTATTATTTAAAAAATAAATAGCCTAAAAGCTGCAGGATTTAGTTGAGAACTCATGGGTTTAGAGATTTCAGTACAAATAATGACATAGCATGTTCACAATGTTTTAGAGAAAAAGCATCTTTAAAGTCTTTACTGTGATCAAGGTTAGTAACAGCTTTAAATACTGCAGGAAATCTCCAGTTTTCTCTTTGAGAGCAGCAGACTAGAAATAAATAGATGTTAAATACAACAGCATGCCACTGCAGAATGCTTTGAAATATCATGTGATCTATTTTATTTTCCTGGGCAACACATACAGTATTACTTTTTCATTAAAAAGATGTAGTAGAGCTCTTCAAGTAAAATGCTAGGCCTATATTCTACATCAAAGATAAAATATATAGACACTGTTAATAAGGGCTTACAATATGTAGCCCAGTTGTGAACTCCATATTGTTTATCTATTTTTCTCATTCATCTTTTTCTGATTATATAGCAGGAAGTTTGTTTACCATTTGTTTTTAACCACTGAAGTTTTTTAACCATTTGTTAGAGTTATAGAATATAGTCACACATAAGGCTTCTTACCAACAATTCTGTCAAGCTCAAAAAATGGAAATGATCAATACATCAACACAAACACTATACTGCCAAAAATACAGGGTCACTACTCCAAATCACTAAATTCAAGTGGTCCAGTTAATAATTCATTAATTGGAACACTTTATTGCAGGCCTGACTACTTCAGGTCTGAAGTAGTCAGGCCTGCTGACTACTTCACCAAACGTTTCTGTCTTCAGGAGCTCAGTTAACCAGTCCCTTGTGAGGGAGCATCGCTTTCTTGAGGGTCTGGATCTTCAGCTATAAGGAGACCATTTCTATTGAAGTTGTGGACTCTATTTGGACCTTAGAACACTAGAAATGTGTATTCTGTAGAGATAGGTCATACCTCTATCTGACAATCTAATTAGCAAGTCTGGAGTTGCAGTTGCCAAGAGAAATGTATCTGCCTGTCTGAACTGAGTGAAGAGTAGTAGAGGGAATTGTTGTTTGGCAGACCTGACCTCAAAACAATTTGGGATGAACTAAAGAGACACTTTGACGGAGTTCTTCTCGCTCAGCGTCAATTTCTGACCTAACAAATGTGCCTCTGGAAGAAACGTCAAAAATTCCCATAAGAGGTTGAAGAGACATTTGGAACAACATCGTTGCAAATTCTATGAATTAAGACTGGTATGTATGTGGGGGAGAGGAGCAAGTACTTTTGGCAATATAGTGTGTCATTGGACTTTAGAATATGTATATATATATATATATATATATATATATATATATATATATATATATATATATATATATATATATATATATATATATGAAACTGAGGTGGGGCAAGTTGGCAATCCTGAAAATCTATTTCAAACACAGCAGATACAATGAATATAATACAAGTTGGTACGCACACCAGTATAAATAGTTTGATTGATATATATATATATATATATATATATATATATATATATATATATATATATATATATATATATATATATATATATATATATACCTAGTCTGTGGTTATATGCACAAATATTCATCTGGCTGTTTAGCTTGGTTGAGTTATGAGACACCATTTTATGGTTTCTTCATGTTATTGCAACAATAATGTACATTTGTAACAAACATTTCACAAAGTACCTTCTAATAAGCCACTTTTAAACATAATTTTCAATCCACAGTCTAACAATTTTGGTACAAAGTTTCAATGGAAACTAATTTTTCACATTCATAATTTCAAACAGATATAATTGTGACACAGAACACATTAGGTAGTGTGGCAAGATTATGGTTAAAAAAAAAACCTTGGAAGCATATGATGGATGAAGCTTATATGAAGCTTCAGCATTACAAATGTGTGTTTTTTTTAGCTGGAACATCACAGTAACACAAGGTGAAAACCTAACCTGCTGTCTGTTTGACATGCAGTCCTTTCACTCATTCTTTTTCTGACAATATTTTCTACAAACTAAAACTGAAAGAGAAATGATATTATTTAAACATAAGCATTGATACTTTTGTGGTAGGATCATTTGACATTAGATAAGTCAAATAAATTATTGACCAACATCAAAAGATTTATTTAAATGCCAACATTTGGACAATTTTAAGAGGTAGTTGACTTGAAACGTTGGCTTTTAAATAAATCTTCTCAATCAAGTTCTTTCAGTTTTTATTCTCTGTATCTACAACGGTGGTTTACCACTACTGCTGGTAGCAGGATGTAGTACATGTAAGTGAAAGTTTCAAAAGAAGCAAATGTTGAAGGTCAAGGTCAAATGTCTAACTCGCCCATATTTGACTCTGCCTTCAACTCTAGAACTCTGCAGTCTCAATGTACAGTTAAACATTTAATTCATGGTGAAGTCATAGGAATCTGGGGAAGTAGTGAGCCTGTGAATCCATCAAAATTTCCCTACACTGACTGCTGTAGAATACTGCAGTCAGTGTAGGTGAGGCAAACATTAAGTCTGGGAAAGATTTGCTTTAGTTTATCTTAAAAATGGGAGTTGTAGCATATACGTATGGGAGATTATAGCCAGATGACTAGTTTACGTCTTTACTCCAACGGGCTAGTTGGTACTGTGTGAAAGAGATAAGAGCAACAGCAAGAAAAACAACAAGCAAACATAGTACAACTTATAAAATGTATAAAGACAATGAAAACACACAAACTTAAACATGGTTATGTTAACATGTTTGGCTTTTCAGGAGCCATATTAGGATGTTTTCCAAAAGAGGTTTGGAGTTTGAAGCTCTGGACTTTTTCAAAAATATATTTGGGGTATGAGATAGACAATACACTTCAAAAGTTGGAATGCTGAGGTTCAGCATAATAATAAAATATTTTAGAAACCAATACAAAATCATTGTATTTTATAATGTCCTAAATAGTCACATATATTTTTAAAGTATCTGACAATGATGGTATTGTTTGTTTGGTTTTTTTAAGTAAAATTTATTTAAAGCTTGTTTATAAATTGTTTTAGTGAGTTTTAGTGTTTCCGTCAACACACTTTGATCATAAAATAAGGTCTTTAGAAGAATTCTGTAGAAGCTGAGTATGAGACGAGGTAGTGCAGTCCTTTAACTCCAAAGGGTTAAAGGGTCAAAGCCTCAATCATTGAGCCAAAACAGTGCTCAAACTTCCGCTTCTATCTAGAAGTGGGTACAACCATCAGTGTAGGGGGGAAAAGCAAGGACTTGGATGTAGAGACAAATAATTGTCTATGACCACAGTTGCCTCTTTCTTCAACTGCGTGCTAGACTTGGGATGAGAACCAACAGTTAGCCAGGGCATGTGTCTACCTTCGGGCCCAGAACAGTTATAGTTTCAGAGTAAGATGGCATGAAGTCCATCTTTTACTGAGCTCCCAACTGACCGCACTCTGGACTGAGCAGTCAAGAAAACCGAGCTACAGGAAAATAGCCTGCTAATTTCAGCAAACATCCATGTGGGGTTGGTGTGAACAGGCTGCCTGTTCACACCAACCCCAGGTGTGAACGTGTTTCATTTGCTTAACGTGTTTAATTTGAAAGCCTGGCCTAAAGAAGACATATCAGAATAATCACAGCTTTAAAACATTTTATCCAGAATGGATTATAGTTTGCTGAAGCAGCTAATGAAAAGAGAAAACTGGCTAAGTGATTCCTTCTCAAACTGAAACCACCTATTTCTGATAATGTTCTCCATTCTCAAAGACTATATTTATGCATTCTGTTGCTAAATTGAATTTGTCGTGTAGATGAGCAAAGACCAATCATAACAATCCACCTGGTCACAAAAATCAGCAACGCTACACTAGGGGTGAATCTAGAAAAGCATTTATGGGCTGCAAAGAGAGGAATAGAATACATTATGGGGCGGCTCCATTTGGCAAACGTAATGTGTTTATATAATCACAGTCAATCACAGAGACAACAATCAATGTTGAATTGAGAAAGATGTTATGGTGTATTCACAAAATGCTTCAAGTTCAACGTGTGCACTTTGAATGGAGACGCTTGAGATTTTGGTCTACATCTAGCATTTGCGCATCTGGTTCACAGTCTATGTGGAGGCGTGTCAAGGGTGCGTTGAAATTTCTCTAGCTGTTGTTTTTTGTTGACGGCCTATTTGTTTGATGCACTGGACGCTCTCGGCATGTCAGATGCTCAAAACTCTCCAAACGGTTCAAATAGCGCCACATTAGACGCGTCAAATGCGCCACGATGGGCCCTCAACGTGCCTCCATTTACGTTTGATGTGAACGCACCATTACATTTGTACAGTAAGCTACTTGGCTGCTTCCTCACATTGCTTACTGTTTCAAATTGTCTTCATAAAATTGCAAAATCATCCTGGACTCCATTCAACTGCAAGCGAAGCAAAATAATGTTGTGAAAAGTCAGAATCCTTCAGTCTGGAAGCTTTAGAATGGACAGGCAGCTGAGCGTTGAGGTATCTGATCGCATAACACTTCCCAAAAAACCAAACCCACCCAAAAAAGAATATGACAAAAGGTGTCCCACATGAAATTCTTAAGTGAGTAAAGTAAAATCCTACTTTATTCTTCAGATAGTACACTTTATTGAAGTCTTGATTTGTTTTTAATCAGTGGCAGTTCTTCTCTATTCTGTTTTTTTTATTTGAAGAAAGGCTTAGTGAACACAAAGACTAGATTAGATGTAATTGTGTAAATGTAAAAATCAACCATAATAATATAAACAATTGTATTCCAAGATATGTTGAAAAAAATAAAAGCCTTTATTTGAATTCTGACAGCTCTGCTATTAGTGCTGACAAATGGAAAACCCAGTTTTGCCCTCATTTTCTTCTCAGGTTGGATTCTGGAAGCTCTTATGGTGCAACTTTCTTACATACAAAATGAGAGTCCAGCAGAGAGATGGAGGTGATGATTGCAGTCAGTGATGGCTGAACATGACAAACCAGGTACTTGATTCAATTCTCCAACATCATCGCTACAAAGAGGGATTTTGCTGGCATGTTCTCTCCTTCAGTGCTCTTCCATGAGCAGCTGGTTCTGCATGGACAAAATTAAATATTTAACATCAATAAAATGACAAAGTTCACTTTAATTCAATTCCGTCGACTTTATTTCTGTAACTATTTTTCACAAAATGTCATGTCAAAGCACTTTACCTAAATAAAAAGTCAAATCAATCACATCATACATACATTCCACTTGATCCTAGGAATCAAACAATGCATCAAAGTTTATAATTCAAATTGAGTAAAACGTTTCCACCTGAAGAAATCCCGTAGATTCCTTCAACTCACTGACATGCAGCACTGTCTCTTCCTGGATGAGCATGTAGCAACATGCTTTGACTTTGCAGCTTATACTCGGCATGCATGTAGCATCAGTGGAGAGGGAAAAAATCCCTTTAACACATTTGTCCCGTTTGGAATCTAAGTCCATATCACAAATTCCCCTACCTTTGATTTTTATTCACAGTAATTGTGTTATTGTTGTTGTCATTGTGTGTGCCTCAGTGAGTGAAACGGAGTCTTTGTATGACACTGAGTCCAAAATATTTGTGTCAGTGTCATCAACTTTTAGATGTGTCTCTGGTCCAACACTTAAATCAAATAACTGAATTACTTCCTTAGTATATAGTCAAGTTCTCCGGGGTCCTGCTGATGACCTCATTATTTGACTCAGGCATCGAAGCAGACATTGGCCCTCAAGGCCTAGAGTCTTGAGGGCTTTCAGATCCTAGTTCACAAATCTAAAACCTTTATAATGCGAGAAGCCATTTCTGTCTTCTGGAAAAGTAAAACTCATTTGGAGCCACAAACGTTTCATGATATTTTGAAAAAACAGGAGCTGTAAACACTTGAAGCTCAGAGGAGACAGAGCTTTTAGTGCTGCTGCTCCCAAATTATGGAACAATTTGCAGTTACATATTAGAAGTGTTCCTTATTGTTCACTTTTAAAACTCCTCTTAAACATTTTTAATGTTGGCTTTTAATGCTGAGACTTTTACTTTTACCTTTGTTGTTTTTTATTACTTTTTATTGTTTTATTTTTTATATTGTTGTCTTTTTTCCTTTCCATATTTTGAGTGTTTATTTTTTATCTGTACAGCACTTTGTTAAAGTTAGTGTTGTTTAACAAATAAAGTAGTAGTATTAGTTAAGAGATCTAGTTAATCTGAAACACTGTTATTATTATTATTATTATTATTATTATTATTATTATTATTATTATTATTATTATGTTCTTATTATTATTGTTGTTGTTGTTATTATTATTACATAATGCACATTAATTGAATTTTCTATTTTGACATAAAAGCTTCTCCCCTGCAGAGGTTAACTTAGTTCAAAACAGTACATAAATAATTTCACTTTTAAAACCACTGTGGTTTGAGCGGGTGCCCTGGAAGCAGAGGCTGAAGACCTGATTAAGGTCACATGTCTGTTCCTCCTTCTCTCATCTTACTGTATTCTTATAAAATTCTTATAAAAAACAGAAAAATAAAATAACATTGTGATGGACGTTTGGGTAAACCCAAGGTAACTGGTCTGGGTGTGCTATCAGAACATGGAGCAGGACTGTAAATCAAATGGACTTCCTCTTTGCTTCTTACTCGGACTTTTAAGCCACCACTGCTGTCATTGACTTTTATATAACTGCCTTATATATTTGTAATCCCAGCTTATCCTGTCACCACATGGACATTAGTTTTGTGACTATTCCAAAATGAAGCACATACCAGCAGTGGACCAGGTTAACCTGCCATTCTGTCTCTTCACTTTCAGCTAGTTTCCAAGAAGTGGAAAATACATGCAGATCAAAGATTGAAAAGAGCTTTTAAAAAGAGCTACTGGCAGCTCAAATATTTGCAGGTGATTAGATTAATACTTTGTTTAAAAAAGACTAAAATCTTTTTTAAAAGTGCTAATCATTAAGGTTAATCAAAAGACTACCTTAGCGTCGGTAGTCTTTTGGATAAAGTTGTCGTGGTCTCCTCCCTCCGAGTCACTCTTTTGGTCTTCATCTTTGCCATCCCTGTCCTGGTCATCCTCTTCAGATGAAACCCTGGACAATTTTGAGGATTGCTGCTAAAGACAAACACATCATAATCTACCGCCGTGTTTCTCAACAAAAAGTCAAACTGAGTTGGAATGTCGGTGACTTTAAATCAGCTTCCTATATAAGAAGATAATTTTTATATACGAGAATCATTCAATCCTACATGTTTGAATTGACGATGTAGTTCTATTTTGAATTCTGATCAGTTTGTCTTGTAAATTACATTGAGATAATATCTGTCATGACTCAGCTGTTTAATGGATCTGAATAGAATTATTAAATAATTTAATATTGCATGTGCTATCACAGGAGTCTATGTGCTTAAGTAGATTCCAATAGCAATGGTAAAGTTAAGAAAGAAAAGATACATTCATAAATATCTGAGAATTAAACACGCAGTAAAACACCAGCAACTGGAACATTAATTTCATATCAGCTGTCAACCTGAACAGAAACAGACCCAATTTTCCATTTTAAGTTTTTTTGTTTTTGTTTTGTTTTTTACACAGTAATTTGTCTACATCCTAGGCCAGTGTTTCTTAGGGACTATGTCCTGAGTGTTGTAGGTGTTTCCCAGTTGCCACACAGAACAGGGAAAGTAAAAGTCCAGATATTCATGTGTCTATTTTGAAGATTTTCTTATTGCTTATTTACATTGCTTAGATCTTGTCATATCAGTCTGAACAAGTTTCTTGTTCAAAAACTTGAGCTAAACTCAAATTTTATGTGAAACATTTTTCTTTTTTTTTTTTTCTTGTCATGAAAACTTAAAAACAGCAAATGCAGTGTCTAACCAAGCAGTCAAAGGTCACAGATTGGCTCTTACAACAAAGCACTGAGTTAAAATTCATAGGGACATTCCAGTGAATGAAGGCCAAAAACCATGGGGAACGAAATCACCCGCCCCTCCCCGCCCACCCACCCCATACAGTGTTCTATAGTCATGCTTTAATGACAATACAAATTTTTATCAGACAAAAATAACGTGAGTAAATCATATTCAAATTATTGTATCTGTTAAGGGAAAAAGCTGAACTCAAATTTTATTATATGATGAGAGCAGTGCTCCTAAAAGCATCACATTCCTTCAAATGCACCACATGTGCTCTGCACAATGGAGACCAGTTGCTAGGCAACTGTTGCTGCTATGCTTCCATTTACAGCAGAATTAACAGGGTTGTTTTTACTTTTGGCCATAAATCCTAAAAAGACAGACTATAATAAAGAATACAGCATTTGTAAAGAAATAACTTAGTGCTAATGAAGACAAGAAATGAAGACATCAAAAATAAATATTGTATCATTGTTACATTTTGGAAAATGTAAATAGTAACAGTTTTTTTTTTTTTTAAATGCCTGGATGTGACGGTGGCGCAGGGTTACATTTTTATAGAACCTATCAATGATCTATACAACTCACATGCTACACAGTAAATTGCTTTTCAGTCATTTGAGTTGATGCTCTCAGCACATTGACAGTATTTATATTTCTTCACTTTCCAAACTGTAATAACTGAGGTCAGAATTTCCTCCAGTGTATAATAGGCCTGGCGACTCACCATGCTTTTACATGGCTCACCTATATGGACATTTATATGAAACCCGCTGTGAGGAAGATGATGTCTTTGCAGGATGACTTCCATCCTACCTTGATGGAAGTCATCATGGTAGGAACCTATTGTATTTGCTCTGCTCGAGCAGCTCAATGTGAACTCATTTAGAGGTGCGCCTGAGTGTGCAGTGAAAATAATTCTGCGTGAACAAAGCATTATTTGTGTCGTGTGCATTTATGTCTCAGCATGCTGACTGTCTGCGGTGATAAAGTTTGAGTTCCCGGTTAGCCGGTGCATTAGCAGACAGTGGGTTCAGCCCGCAGAGAATCTTTTGTGCTCACCTCCATGGGTGAAAGCTTTACTTATTTATTTATTTATAAAACAACACAAGTGCTAAATATGGTGTCTGGTCACAGCTATAAAGTCAACTTCAGTTTAATTTACATCTTATTGCCACGTCATACCTTAGAAGACGGTGTTTTTTTTCTTTTGGATCCAGTCTTGTCATCCTTCAACTTTTTCTTATCTTCTTCCTGAACAGAGTCGCCGTCATCACCCTCACTGCTGCCATCGGCAGTGTTTCCTCCCTCTTCTGTTTCTGATGAGCTCTGTTGCTGCATGGCCTGTACGTCAGACAGTATAGGTTACGACAGGTTTGCCTTTCTTACAAAAACAGGCTCTGCTTTGAACAGTTCTTTATTTGTACCATTAAACATGCTCTGCTTTGAACAGTTCTTTATTTGTACCATTAAACATGCTCTGCTTTGCAGCCCTCTTTTGTAGTTCTTCTGTCTTTCCTTTGAATCAAAGGTGATGCAAGCTGCCAACTGACCTGATAACCTGTGAACTTGACTCCAGGGTTGTTTTCAATCTCCCACAAGCCTTCATTGAAACCTTTTCTCTTGTTTGACTTGCCAAATTTGTCTTTATAGTCTTTGTAGGGCAGAAGATCCTTTGGACCTAAGAATGCACTAAAAGGGAAAATGAATTAAGACATGCTGGAAAGCATTGTTTGCTCTCTATATGAGTACTGAGTAAATGTATATATGTACAAATAATTAATGTGGTGTTCAAATGATTGCCTTAATCGGTATTTAATTTAGGTAGAATATTATAATTAGCTATGCTAATATTTATCTAAATAATGAACTTGTACTGAGTGCAGGCCTACTTAGCATCATATATTAAGCTATGGTTCAGCTTAAGATATGAACAAAGAAACGTTTATAAAGAACTACTTTCTTCATGTAACCTTGAAGGTCCAGTCGCAATGCAGTGTCCCCTGAAACTTTCAGTACTTCCCCTTGTTTTCCTTATGTTATCATAAAGGTATGAAACTTGTAGAACTTCCGAAGACCTACCCATTAGGCGGAGTGAAGTCTGCAGTGACCACTGTGGTATATGTTTTGTTCTAATTGAATATGATTGATCTCATCTAATCCAGCTCCCAAAAGAGATTCATTCAGTTAAAAATTTGGTGGATGGGGGCTAATTCCTCCACAACGCCTAGTAGAAGCATTAAAGCAATCAGTCCAAAGCCCTGAGGATTATGAAATCCAGTATTGACAAAAAAAAGCCTCTTGGAGCCATGGTGACAGGCCCAGTGGCATGGGTGGACATTGGGGGGCAAGATCTCAGCGTGAACAACTTTCTGTTATTCATACCTTAATTTGATACAGTAGGAACTCTCACCCTTCCCATATCTGTGCCCTCTGTCCCCCGCACTTTTTTCAGCTGTGACAACCATAACTATTTAATTCACTGTTAATATGTCATAACATGTTGTGTTTTTTCGATATGCCTCTAAAGGCAACATGAGCGCTAAGATGCTCAAGGCAGTTTTAAACCTGTGTAGCAGCAATGGAGACCTGCTGCTGCTGCTTGTGCTGCTGCTTGTGCTGCTGCGTATGCTGCTGCGTATGCTGCTGCGTATTCTGCGTATGCTGCATATGCTGCTGCTGCTGTGTATACTGCTGCTGCTGCGTATGCTGCTGCGTATGCTGCTGCGTATGCTGCTGCGTATGCTGCGTATGCTGCATATGCTGCTGCTGCGTATGATGCTGCTGCGTATGCTGCTGCTGTGTATACTGCTGCTGCTGCTGTGTATGCTGCTGCGAATGCTGCTGTGAATGCTGCTGCGTATGCTGCTCCGTATGCTGCTGCTGCGAATGCTGCTGCGAATGCTGCTGCGTATGCTGCTGCTGCATTATGCTGCTGCTGCATTATGCTGCTGCTGTGTATGGTCCTGCTGCTGCGTATGCTGCTGATGCTGTGTATGCTGTGTATGCTGCTGATGCTGCGTATGCTGCTGCTTCTCCTGCTGCTGCGTATGGTGCTGGTGCTTATGCTGCTGCGTATGCTGCTGCGTATGCTGCTGCTGTGTATGCTGCTGCGTATGCTGCTGCTGTGTATGCTGCTGCTGCTGTGTATAATGCTGCTGCTTATGCTGCTGCGTATGCTGCTGCAGTGACCACTGCGTATGCTGCTGCGTCTGCTGCGTATTATGCTGCTGCATGTGATGTGTATGCTACGTATGCTGCTGTGTATGATGCTGCTGCATGTGATGTGTATGATGCGTATGCTGCTGTGTGTGCTGCTGCGTATGCTGCTGCTGCTGCTTATGGTGCTGCTGCTGCGTATGCTGTGTATGATGCTGCTGCATGTGATGTGTATGATGCGTATGCTGCTGTGTGTGCTGCTGCGTATGCTGCTGCTGCTGCTTATGGTGCTGCTGCTGCGTATGCTGTGTATGCGTATGCTACGTATGCTGCGTATGTTGCGTATGCTGCGTATGCTGCGTATGTTGCGTATGCTGCGTATGTTGCGTATGCTGCGTGCGTATGCTGCGTGCGTATGCTGCGTGCGTATGCTGCGTGCGTATGCTGCGTGCGAATGCTGCGTTGCGTATGCTGCATATGCATATGCTTCATATGCGTATGCTGCATATGTGTATGCTGCGTATGCTGCGTATGCTGTGTATGCTGCGTATGCTGCGTATGCGTATGGTGTGTATGCTCCGTATGCGTATGCTGCGTATGCCTATGCTGCTGCTGCTGCTGCTGCTGCTGCGTATGTGTATGGCAGCAAACCAGCAAAAGGCAAAGAATTTAGCTAGTTTTTTTTTCCCCCCAAACTAACATAGCGAGTTAATTAATGCTGTTGGATGCAGATAATGTTAACTAAATTATGACTTGATAATACCAATTGGTCACGTTAAGCTAGTTAGCAAGTATAGGCTACAGATGTTATCTATATTCAAAAGTTGGTAATATGGTTACATTTACTTGGAAAAATGTTTTGGAAAAAAAGCTAAGTAGTACTGCACTGCACTTTTTGCTTTTACTTGAGTAATATTATTGCTAATCTTACTTGAGTAGATTAATTTTGCAACAGAAAAAAACAGACTTCAGAGATTAGAAACATTAGATTTTTAGATGTATGCAACATACATCCAAAAATGTTGCATACATTTTTAGATGTATGATTAAAAGTTTGTCGTTTTACTCAACATTTTAAACATGTTACTGTATACATCCTTACTTATTTTGTTATAAGGTTTGTTTGAAAGGTTACATAAAGGTTTGCTTATATATTTATGTTAAAGTAAATGGTTGTTTACTGTGCTCCCCTAAAAAAAACTCCTCTGGAATCTGGGCCGCATTATGAAAACCCTACATCAGGGGAGCTCAAACATTTTGAGACCAATATCAACTTTTTCTCTCACCTCATGACACGAAGACATAGAAATTGTAAATTAAACCCTATTGACTCATTTTCTATACAAATATTCATCAGTTATATCAGAAATGATAAAGTGATGAAAACCTAATGCAGTTTCTTCCTCAGTGAGATTCTGACACTGGGAGCAGGTTACTGGTTTCTCAGTCAGAAGCTGGTTGCAAACCTGAGGCCAGCAGGTGTCAGTCAGTCATTGTAGCTCTGAAATTTGATTTGATGACGTCAATATGAGAAACTACAGACTGATAGGAGGAACCAAAGAGCTCTGCAGAGGTAAAGGCAAATCTCCTGAATTTGGGATATAATTAATTTAATTTCACATAATTATCGTGGTGGAAGCCATTTGTTTGTTAAAACTTAATCAAATATATTTGTCCTATTTGATGTTTGTTATGACACATTTACTGTAAATGAACGAGATAATTAGTCCAAGTTTGTCGTTTATTGATCGGTCAGAAACTAAAGCAGCTGTGATGAACCACGGCAATGGTCAACAAAGGTGAAAACCTGAACAGGCGATCAACTCAAAACCACTCACACCTTTTTACTCTCTCTCTTTGTCGTTAAGCACACCTGTTGCCACGGCAACCTCCTGCACTCCGCAAGCCAAGCAGAGATTACTTTAAAAACATTCAGTCAGTTATGATATCAGGTTTCCAGTCTTAATATTTATTTCTCCATTATTAATAAGCCTGTCATGAACACAGCTGTGGTTGATTAGCTAATTTAAACTCCTGATCTGCTAGTTAGTTGGTCTTTGAGTCGCCTCTTTGTTTTTGTTAATGGAACCAAAACGCACTGAATTGCTCAACACCTTTTTGAAATAATAATTACTGATTATTAATTTTAACACGTTTTGTTGATTTAAAAACAATATTACTCTTTAATGAAGTTACAAACGTTTTGGAATATTTTTAGTGAATATTTTCGATTAGCCTGTCAGAAGAGGAAGTTCTGGTCTCAGCGTCCTAACAGTCTTCAGTTTGTCACCTGCTGCCGAGATCGACTCAAAACCTTCCCGCAATCGATCAACGTATTGAGCACCCCTGCTCTACAGGCTTTTGTGGAACAAAGTAGCCATTTTGTGCAATTTTTTTTATCTTATTATTTGCAAATGGTTAGCTTTAACTGACATGCATAATTTTTGTCAGTCTATAAACAACTAAATTGGATTATATTAGAATTTAAATCAACTATATTGCCTAGAATGTTTCAAACTGATGTAACTCCCATATGCAGTGATATGTGGAAATTGTTGCCTATATGGGCAACAATTATTGCTCTGATAGAATAGAAAGGAGGGGGGCGAGGCAAAAAGTAAAGCACACTTGCAAGTCATGATAGCTATATTTCTGTTACACGTATTTGTGCTGTTATAACTTCAATATTATTGGTACAACTGTTACACACTTACGTAAACCTGGTTTGATTGGGGACCAAAATTGCAACATTTGTTACATTTTCAGCTGGTGCAGTTCTCTTTCATGCTGCACTGTGACAAACAGACTCATCCCATTCAGCAATCTATTACCTCCCTTGCCCATAGTGGAGATGTATCAAAAACCAATGAAGGAAACCACAGAAAAACCTCAGAAAAAGACACAATACAGCTTTCTTCTTTGTGAAACGTAAATGTAACAAGACAAGTGAAATTCTGTACAATATTAACTATGTTACATAAACACTAACAGATTGGTGACAGAATTTAGCAATCAAAGGATTTCTCTTTTGTCTAAAGTTGGCAAAAGACCAACTTTTCTCCCTCTAGTCTAGTGTTAGACTTGCATGGTTGTTTTGATAGAATACCCAGAATGCCCTGGGTTATAGTCCCCTTCTATCTTTTCTAGTGTTCTATGGCCCGCTTGGCATTCACATATACCAAACCGCACCATAGTTCATTTCAACCGAACCATCAGCTAACAAATTATTCCCTCAGGTATAATCGCTAAAACATGTTGTAATTAAAATGGACTGCCTTTGATTTGACAACTAAATAATATGAAAATATGTGAGTGAGAAGACCTCTTTTCATAGTTTGGCCACATTTAAAAGTCTTTTGTGAGAGCAAGAAGAATAGGAAAGAAATTAACTCAAGGAAATACTAAGTCAGTATGCTAACTGATAAATGAGTCATGATCTATATCTTATTAAAAACTTTTAATCATATGAAAATATTAATAAATGAGAACTACTTCATACTGAGACGGTGAAATTAATTCAGTATGTAATCACTTGTAGGTTAAACGCTGAATTATGAATATTAAATGATTGTGTTTGTGTAAGCTTGTGTGTGAAAACAGTACAAAGACAAAGAATATGAGAAAAACAATATATAGAAATAGCAAATAAGCAGAATGTCAAACTATATATGTGACACCTGATGAAAGTTAAATATAAAGCACATTAAGTATGACAGCAGTTTTCCTGTTTGAAACCAAACAAATAAATCTGCATACGTTTCATGTGTCCCAAAGAAGAAGATTGGGTATTTGTTGGCAGGAGGTTTGACCGCTCCTTCTGGAAGCTCATCAATCTGAATGACGGAAGAGAGAAAAAAGTCCTAAATGTACATTACACAAGACAGAATTTTATTTACAGACTATAAATAGTTTTACTATATTTTATTATTTAATATGATAATTAGCTGTACAGTTATTCCAAGCAGCAGCTGTCTTTACCAGGACAGCACAAAGTGCACAGCTAGAACGATATGGAAAAGTGTGGAAACTGAACTTAATGGTTACCAGTTTCCAGAGTTCAATTGCTAATATCTATTTTAAGAAATACAAGTCATAATGTCTTCAGAAAAAAAAAACCTCTAAACATTTTATAGCAATTAATAAAACCTAAGCATACAATTACTTTCAGTACAGTAATTGTATATTTGCTTTCATTAAGTTGTTCAGCAGTAACATTCTGTTTTGTTTGTTTTTTGTTGTATTTCTTAGTTTTCTACTGTTGAGTTGAATTTATAAAGTGTTTTTCTCTTTTCGTTTTACGCTATTTAGATCAAATTTGAACCCATAAACCTCATACTCTCTCCTCTAAGATTCCCCAAGGAGAGCAGTTACCTGCTGTCCATCTCCTGCAGACACGTTGTTCGCAAAATGTTTTTTTCTTATGTGTTAAAAAAAAAAAGAAAAGAAAAGAAAGAAAGTGGGAAACTACTATTTGAAGGCAACCTTAACAGTAGTCGCTATAATGACATGAAAGACCTAATGAATGTGTCTGTGCTGCTGCAGGACAGTCATTATGTGTCCTGCAGGTTTTACCGAAAAATGAAGTGCATCGTTTAACATTGTTACAACAGACCTGTAGTTACTTGTGCTAAGATAACTACAGGTCAAGTGCCTCATATTCTGGAATACTATTCAAGCTTTCTCCTCTCTTTTGTTGAAATAGCCTATCTAAAAATGTTGTCTTCACTAACATATTCGCAGGGAAAATGGTGCCGACAAATGTTCGGTTTTCCTCTCCAGCCGTCATCAGCAGCTGCCAGCAGACAGACTGACGGTACCGGAGAACCTGCTCCAGCAGCGCAGTCCATCCTGCTGAGGACCGCGCAGTCAGCGGCCGCTCTGTGGAAACCCCGCCGCCTCCCAGCGCTGTCAGCCCGGCTGCAGCACAGACTCACCCTCGCTGGCCAGTGCGGGTATCCCTTCATCTTTGCGAAAACCAGATCTCCTGCCTTGTATTCCCGCGGTCGTGGTCGAGCCATGTCGCTGAAGATTGGAGGTTTGGGCGAACTGGATAATCCTGATCACCGCTAACTGGGCCCTAACCGCTGGTCTGAAATTTCAATCATCAAGTTTTTATATGAAGGCTGCAGTTTACATGAAAATAAATAAATAAATAATGCAGAAAATGGGACCCATAATAGACCTTTTCTCTTACGCACAAAGTCAAGAGTAAATGTAATTGAGAATGGCTTAGATTGGAGTACGGATCCGGTAAGAAAAGCAAAATGTGTCATATTAATGACAATTTTATTTCCGGTAAAAATAAATATTTAATTTCCTCTCCTGTTGTTCTTTTTTGTGTGCGTGTTGCAAATTTTTTTTTTTCAAAAATATGACGAAATATCTGCAGTAGTAAATCGATCTTTTAGTTCCTCAAGGTTATAAATTATATTCCCTCTTACATCTATTATTTATTTATTTATTTGTTTATTTATCATGAAGTGATTTTAGAATCAGTTCATGGTAAATGAAGTGATTTACCATAAAGGCAAATCACTTCATATACACTTAATTTGGTAGCAACGCACAGAGAACATTGGTTATTAAAACAAATCTTAAGTTAAATAATTTGGCGTAAAACTTCATAAGTACACAATAGTCCTCATATGTGCTGATGTTTGAAACAAACAACAACTTTTTTAGATTTGTTATTATTCTATGTCGATAGCTAATAAATTTGTCTTGGTTTTTGTTATAAAACACTAAGGAGGAACACCTTTAATGCTATTAAAGTTACTCAGCACTGGCATTAATAATGTGAGTTTTAAAAGTCAACTCATATAAAAATGTGGTGTGTAACTGCCATAGATTAATTAGGCCTTTGTGAAAAGTTATATGTGTTTTCTATGGCATTTCAAGCCACAGGAGGGGTTACAACAAGCTTTTCTGTTCATAATTCTGGAGTTTCTACCTCCAGACATGAACAGGCAGGCCTGACCTCCATCTCCTCATCAGACTGCTGAAAGACATGCTGCATTAATCAGCTCTTTTATTGAATGTTTTTCATACCTTCAGATCAGGACAAAGTGATCAAATCAAAGACAGAATTAAAGTAAGGGAAATTCACTTTAATCCATCCATCCATCCATTTTCTGGACACCCTGGACAAGTCGTCAGTCTGTAGCACTAGGTTCAATTACTGCAGAGTTAATTAATGCAGTTACAATTAATGCAAAACATGTTTCCTCCACCTTCAAAAGCACAATTAAGATAAAACAACATAATATTATTTCTTACATTTCTTGTAATATTAACTGCTCAAATTACATTAGTTGAGGTAAAGAAAGTTTCTTCCCAATAATTATTTTACATTATGCAAGAAAACTTCCCTCACATAGTTAACAAAGATATTTCTGCATTATTTTCTCTCATATTATATGACATTACTAATTATTTTAAATTAGAATGAAAATTTGTTATTCTACTTGTATGAACCAAATATCTGATGATTTTATAACACATTGAATTCCAATTAGATACCTTTACTTTGAACAAAGCTTAAATGTCTAAACAGGCTCCTAAATGTGATGTTATGGATACATTATCTCTATATCATGCTGGGCATCAATTCTCCTGTTGGCAGCTTCAGACAGGATTTTAAGACCTAATGGTTTCACATTTGTTTGGCTTTTTCCAGTTTTCCTAGGAGCAATGTCATCACATGTTAGGAATTTGGGGAAACTTTTACTTTGAAATGCCTCCACAATGATATCTATTAGACCTGTAAGTAAATAATTAAGTTAATTGGGAGGTCATCAGCCCCTGGTGCTTTACCTGCCTTCATGCTGTCTACTGTTCTGACAGTATACAGCTCAGAGGATACGTACTTACACTTATTTAGAAACCCAGAACAGAAATTAGAACGAACGTAGAATCCAGAAAAACGACCTTACCTAAATTTTAGACTCCTATCCCTCCAACCCAGAAATGGAATTAGACCAGAGTTTATCGACTTATAATTATCTAGCAACCCTGAATAGAGTATCTAGTTAAATGGGATCAACATTATTAGACTTCTTTTGAGACTTCTGTTCTTCCAACCCAGACATGGATTTAGACCAGAGGATATTTATCTAGCAACTCTGAACAGGAACACCTAATTTACATACTTTAGATCAACATTAGATTATTTTTCTTCTTTTGCTTTTTCTTTTGGTTTGTTATTTTGTTTGTATTTTCTTTTAATTCCTGTAAAGCACTTTGTATTGCCTTGTTGCTGAAAATGTGAAATATAAATAAAATTACCTTTACATGTACCTTTTTACCAATGCAATAACAAACCAGTTTTGATTTCCAAGCCATAACAAGGCAGTTTACCATGATTCAGCCAAAGTAATGAAATGAACAAACTGCAGTCTGATTTGTATTGTTAATGTGTTTCATTCTGTTGAGCAGTGAAAGTAAATAAAATATGTTCCATAGCTTTAAGTATTTACTTACTTTTTTTTTTGTGCTTGTGGCTATAATGCTCAGAGCCAACAGCATTATGAGCTGCTGGCTACTCATAATGCTCGGCCCCTCCTCATAACGCTGGTGGCTACTCATAAAGGCCAGCAGCCTTTATGAATGGCTGTTCATGATGCCATTAATAATGGGATCTTTGTGATCAGTGACCACATGGATCACACACAAAGATCAGTGTGTTGCCCCCGTCATCCTAGACATGGCAAAACTAAAAAAGTTTTTAAAATGAAGCGACTTAACAAGTTCTAATTTAAATAATACACGTATTGTGAGACACTACAATAAATCAATGTCTATGAAGAATTTTATTAAAACTTGTGTGTTAAATGTTTTCTACAGATGTAGCAGAGAGAAATTAGTTATTTGACACTAGATCAAACTCATATCTAAACTAAATTTTAATTTTATTTAAAATTAAATAAAATTTAATTTTTGAGTCTTGACAGTTTGTTTGCTGAGAAGTACATACAGTGCAGCCATCAACTAGTAATTTTTGATCCTGGAGTTTGAACAGGTTAAAAACTTTTTAAACCACACTTTACGTTACATATCACTGTAACGTTGCCGATCCCTGCAAAATTGCTCTTACGAAATTTTGCTGTGCCACAGTAATTCTTTTTATCTGGCGCTATAGCCACCCCTGCAGGATCTGCGTGGGAAATCCGGCGGCAAATATAAAGCCCCGCCCACTCGGGGCTCTGCTAAAGAGGCGTGTAAATGGTGCAGACCCATTGATGACGCTCAGCTCTGACAACTAGCCAGGGCTCTGCTAAGAAGTAGCAGTTTGCGACTTCCTTTGTTTTTGACCATTGTGTCATTGCGAGGTTTGGGACATGGCTGAAAAGGAGGGTAGGTTAAATACAACTCCGTAGCATGTGGGCAAAGGTTTAGTTTTCCTATATCTATCGATTTGTGTGGATTTGTCGGGGTTTGTGGTTAGCATCTTGTGCTAGCTCAGTCATGCTTTCTGGTCTTAGCAGACTGCGTGCTGGTGGAGCTTATGTTATGTTCAAGAACTTCTGTCAAGGTTTCCACAAAAGGCCTTCTACATTCCAGGTGATTAAGCATGGCGAAGAAACCCTGAAACTCGAGTTGATTGTACAAAGTTTGTACCGATATTGCAACTAAAAAGTGGAAAATAAGGTGTCCGTGTCAAAGTGACTAAAATGAAAACCTTACAACGAGACCTGCCGTATCAGATAGCTGCGTGGGACAAAAGAGTCCAAGAATATGGAAATCTTGGACACTTATTGGTTGTAAAAGTCTTTTGCGAGCACTTTTTTGGACTTACCAGCAAGATATTTGTTAAATAAGCCAAACTCATTTTAGATGTATAATCTTATAACAGACCATGGTCACCTTTTTTCCCCATATTGTAAAAACTCCTCTTTTTCAACTGACAAGCTTCCGCATTCTATGTACGTCACTGGGATACGTCACAGTTGTAAGCGAATTGAAGATTTCCCTAAATCGTTTTTTTTATTATCGGCACATGTATACAGTTACTAAATGCAAGGAGGTAGAGGAGACAAACTTTAGACAAGAACTTAGAAAATAAAATTAAAAAAAAAACAGAAAATAAATTTAATAGTGTGTAGAAAAGCATTATTTATCTGTTTATTATATTTAGAGATGTAACTAGTTCCTATATTATATACTTTATTGATCCCCAAGGGAAAATTGCTTGTGGGTTTCTTGTTCCAGGTCTTTTACCTGTGATGCTGTGTTGCAACAGCTCATTGCTAAAGTGGTGGACATTTGATGTCGTCTGTCCATCTCACATTGTGAAAGAGAAAAGTTTAAAGAAACAGAAGTTTGACAAAAAAAAAAACAAAAAAAAAACACTGTATTTATTATTCACAGAATCTAATGCAGTGGTCTCAGATTGCTGTCCTGAAGGGGCCGCTGTCGTCCTGCAACTTGTAGAAGTTGCTCTGCTTCTGCACACCTGGCTCTGATTAGCTCAATAACAGAGCTCGACTCCATGCTATGGAGGAAGTTTTACCATTTCATTCCAGTGTTTGGGACCAGGAACACATCGAAAGGTGCCAGGACTCTGGCAATTCAGGAGGACTACAGTTTGAGATTACTGATGTAGTGTTTGTAGATTTGAGAGTATTTTACTTTGAAATAATGGAAGCAAAGAGAAAAGTCTTCAATTATTAATTTATCAGTAAATTGATGTTTTATGGTTTTATAAATCATATCCTTTTAAAGGTTTAAACATGAACCTTTATGCCAATCAAGATAAATGGCACCCAAATGCATGCTTTTAGTACCTAAAAATATTTTTAGGTACTAAAAACATAAAAAATAACCATAATAAAAAATATCTGGTCTTTGTCATAAAGACAAATCAGACCTGTTTCTTTACTTTCATATAGCTTAGGAAGAACGGTTGAACACAAAACTATAAATACACATGCATATGTTTGCTTAACATCTCCTTTCCTGTCCAAGGTATTGAGTGATAATGTATTTTTAATGAATAAATGCACACTTATGTCTTATGTGTATGTACATAACCTTTCCACTTGGTTCTAAGTATATAAGCATTCCTTGCACTGTGATTCAAAAATTCTAATTTTGAGAGAAAACTAGATTCTCTGTATTTCAAACATGTGGGAGGACATGAAAACATTAAAAGGTGTATGGATGAGTTGCTGACAAATTTTTGATGTCATTGTGGTTGTCGCAGTACTAAAATTCCTATCTCTAAAATACTCTATACCATTTCTGTAGTGCAACATTTTTTGAAGGCTTCATCCAGTTGAGAGCAAAACTATAATTAATTAGAATGTCAGTATTTGAATTTGCACTGGGGCGCAGTTGGTAGCACTGTTGCCTTGCAGCAAGAAGGTCCTGGGTTCAATTCCCAGCCCGGGGTCTTTCTGCATGGAGTTTGCATGTTCTCCCTGTGCGTGTGTGGGTTCTCTCTGGATACTCCGGCTTCCTCCCACAGTCCAAAATATGACTGTTAGGTTAATTGGTCTTTCCAAATTCTCCCTGGGTGTGTGTGTGTGTGTGTGTGCATGGTTGTTTGTCCTGTTTATTTCCATGTTGCCATGCGACAGACTGGCAACCTGTCCAGGTGACCCGCCTCTCACCCGGAACGCAACTGGAGATAGACACCAGCAACTCCTGACCCCACTAGGGATAAGGGTGAAGAGATAATGAATGGATGGATATTTGAATTTTTTATAACTGGAATAAAGTAGGAGGAGAACTAAACAAAGATATTTTGTTTAGAAAAATACCTTATTTAAAAAATGTCACTTCCCTGTTTGGCAAAACAGTAGATGGTGGTTCTGCTTTGTTTCCTCATACAGTGGTATGAGGAATTGATGTAAAGTCAATGACAGCACAAATAATTGCTGCTGCTTGTGCTAAAGCTGGGTGATTATGAAAAAATATTTAAATATTAAACATTTTAAATGCAAATTGAATGCATTCTAAAATATATTTCAATATTAAATATAGTTTCAAAAACTGACTTTTTAAAAATTCTGCCTTCTGTGAGTTGTCCTGAATCAAGACAACTCACAGAAGTTGTCTTGATTCAACTTCTGAGAGTTGTCCAAATAATTGGAAGGTATACAACACGCATGTCAAACAAGGTTGAAAAGCACGGTTGGCTAACATCACTGAATTATGGAAACACACATAATAAAACCCTGGTTTTCAAAAGTCCTATTTCAAAAAACAGAAAATTTGATAAACTGATTTATTGGCCAGCCTCAGTTCATGCCACTTCAAGTCAAATGCAAAATACCAGATTGAAAATAAAAATATTGGATCATACCATGGAGGAGGTTACAGATCCTGAACATTAAATGGGTTTAAGACTGAAGGCTTAACGAAGCTGGAGCTACTGACAACATGCCAACCTAAGGTCATTTAAATAGTAAAAGACCTATCATAGTAACTGCATTTTAACATCTTCAAGTCCCTTTTTTGCACTCATGTTTACCTGGCAGAAGTCTAGTGGTAAATTTTACCACCAGATGACACCAGGGGTGGGAAATCCTGGTCTTTGAGGGCCAGTGTCCTATAACTCTTAGATGTCTCCCTGGTCCAACACAGCTGAATTAAAAAGCTGAATCAGCTCCTAAATGCAGTCAAGTTCTCCAGAGTCCTGCTAATGACCTCATTATTTGACTCAGGTGTGTTGAAGTAGAAACACATCTAAATGTTGGAGGAGACCAGGCCTGGAGTTGCCCATCCCTGCTCTACACAAACCTCTGCCTAAGTTTCAATTAACAGTGGACATTATTTGCTCTGAGGACCAATTCTTTCCTCTTTATGGCCAGTTGCCCCCAACTTCTAATTGTAGTGGGGTAGTTGGCTCTGCACAGCCTGGAACAAAAGCTACTTCTTAAAATACTCAATAAATAGTTACAAATTCTTGTGTGCAAATGGTTATTGATATGTAAAGCAACAATTAAAGTGCAGTGCTGAATAAAATGCTAGTTAAGGTGATTTTAATAAAGTGCAAAGTGATGGTGTGCAAGATACTTGAGTAGAAAGAGTCCCAGTGATGAAGACATCTCAATTCAAGTCAGTTGATATTATTAACCATAGAAATAAAAGCTTCTGATCATGATGAACTAACTTTGTGAGAAAATATGAATTAAGGATGAAAAGGTAAGACAAATATCGCTGATTACTTGTGTTAATAACTTATCCCTTGCTGCCCTGCTTCAGTGTACGATGATGCAGTGGAAGAAAGGGTCATCAATGAAGAATACAAGATCTGGAAGAGAAACACTCCATTTCTGTACGACCTGGTCATGACCCATGCCCTGGAGTGGCCCAGTCTGACTGTGCAGTGGCTTCCAGATGTCAACAGGTAATTACAATTGTTTCTGTTATACAGCATAATAAAGTCTCAGTAATAGTGAAATGGAAATGCCTGATGGACTGCAGATCTGGAAAAATGAACCAGTTTGCATGCGTGTCTGGTAATGATGCATCTGCTCTCAATTTTGGTAAGCACAAATTTGTCCTCCTGGAGACTGACTGGTAATGACATTTTATCTTTGATCTTACAACTACAACAGCAAGAAGGGAGACCTGAATCCAGAGTTTTGAAGGAGAAACCCTATGCCTTTCTCCCATTGATGTAGTTTCCCTGCTGCCCAGCCCACTGCCTTCTTCCACAATTCTGCTGGAAAAAGCAGAGTCTGGACTTTCTGCCCTGTTCTTGGTCATCTCTGGTAGAATTTGAAATGGGCTCATCAGCAAGCAGAAGGAGAAGTTGTGAATGATGACGTTACTACAGGAACTCTAGTCTCTACTGGGCCTTCATCTGAACAGTGTCTGTGTGTGAGGTTCATCTCAGGTCTTAGAAAGAATGGTTCTGAAGAATCAAAGTCTGTACTTTATGCTCATGTCTAACGTCTTTATAAAATGCCGTTTTTCTTTTGCAAGCGCTTTTTCTGGGATGTTTAAAACCGGCATTGATTCTCCTTATCTTTTCTTCGTCAAAAATGCATGCTTAGGCCAGAGGGGAAGGACTACACAGTCCACCGGCTGGTTCTGGGGACCCACACATCAGATGAGCAAAACCATCTTGTAATAGCCAGTGTCCAGGTACCAAATGATGATGCCCAGTTTGATGCATCACACTACGATAGTGAAAAAGGAGGTTAGTACACAGATCATCTCACAGTTTCATAGCAACTAAACTATTTTCTATGAATAAAATCAAAATGTTAGTGACTAAAATTACTAACTGTGGCCATGGCCAAAGTATTCATAACACTTCAAACTTTACTACATTTTGTGACATTCTAATCACAAACCTCAATACATTTGATCTGATTTTCAATGGTTAATTTTCATTTCAAGTTATTTCTGTAACCATTATGTCCTTTTTGGTCATTAACAGAGATACCAACAATTTTATCTGTCTGTGTAGATATTATACACATAGATTTAGCATTATGAAAGCCATTCTAAACCACATACACAAATCATATTCACTTCGCATGTTGAAACTTAGTTTTTGTATTTTTTTATCTTCCAGCAGGTATGTTGTTGGAGGTTCTGCTGTGTGTAAGTGTGGTGTGTTCATGGCCTCTAAGTAAATGACAGGTACAGTATGTGTGATGAGAAGCAAATATCCAGTGATGCTACTGGCTGCAGCCAGGGATGGAGCATTATGTTTCTACTACCAGAACCAAGCAGTGCTGTTGTTCATCTATCACACTGTAACTGGCCACAGGTGATGTTTTATATGCAGCTGTTTTGTCAGATTCTAGTGCTTTCTATGTCGGCTCTGTGTGTTGTCAGAGTTTGGCGGGTTTGGCTCAGTGAGTGGAAAAATAGAGATTGAAATCAAGATTAACCATGAAGGAGAGGTGAACAGAGCACGCTACATGCCCCAGAATCCCTGCGTTATTGCCACCAAAACTCCCACATCTGACGTTCTGGTCTTTGACTACACCAAGCATCCATCAAAGCCAGGTGAGTCAAGATGGAACTTTTGCCTATAGTTAATAGGCATTTAGCCAATTAAGTGATCATAAACTATGAATATTATTATTTCAGATCCCAGTGGGGAGTGCAGTCCTGACCTGAGGCTCAAAGGTCACCAGAAAGAAGGTTACGGCCTTTCCTGGAATCCAAACCTCAGTGGCAACCTGCTCAGTGCCTCTGATGACCATGTAAGTTGCTGAAGGAACACTAATAGTGCTCTGCTCTCTCCTTTCCTAAAATCTATTTAAAATCTATAGTATTTGCTTACATCGACATTCATAAAATGGATATGATCATGTTGGGTTAGGGGATTTGGGTTATGTCCAGTTGGACATGGGAGGTTTGATCAGAAATCAGAACCTTCCTTCCAATAAGAGATCCGGAGAACTGAACAATTTCTAGAATAATTTGTGCTGTTTTTAATTTTTTCTTCAGACCATCTGTCTGTGGGACATCGGCACCGGCCCAAAGGAAGGAAAGATTGTCGACGCTAAGACCATCTTCACTGGTCACACGGCAGTTGTGGAAGACGTGTCGTGGCATTTACTCCATGAATCCTTGTTTGGCTCTGTTGCTGATGATCAGAAACTAATGATGTCAGAAACCTTCCAAAAAACATCATTCCTCCATGTTGTGTTTCTAATAACTGACATGTTCCTGTTGCTTTCTTTGGGGTTTGTGCTGCTTCAGATGGGACACTCGTTCCAACAACACTTCTAAAGCCAGCCACTCGGTTGATGCTCACACTGCTGAGGTCAACTGTTTGAGCTTCAATCCCTACAGCGAGTTCATTCTTGCTACAGGTTCTGCAGATAAGGTGAAAACCATGCTAACATGTGCAAATGCAAGTTTAACTGTTACTCCCAACTGATTAAAGACAGATATCTTTTTCTGTTTGGTCCTCCCAGACTGTTGCATTGTGGGATCTAAGGAATCTTAAACTGAAGCTCCACTCTTTTGAGTCCCACAAGGATGAAATTTTCCAAGTAAGAATTGTAGTTATTTTGTCAAGAACTTGTTGTGTCCTCATATCCAACTTATAATGCATTATAAACAGTAATAGTAATATGCTGACTAGAAATAAACCAGTCATCTAAAACGGTCATATCAGTTAGCAGTGTGATTGGGAAAGATCCAATGACCTCCTCACTTCCTGTTTCAAACGGACATTTCTCTATATCTCTTGGGAGTTTAAATCCTTCAGAAGTTCAGTGGCTAAAGTTGCAAAGCTGAGACGATTCATGTGACGCAGCTAACAGGTTTCAGACACCAGACTTGCATATTCTGTGTGAGAACAGTTATTTTTATGGCATCTTCATGCAGACAGCTGTTTTCAGGCTGCATGGAAACAAGTCAGGGAAGGTTGTTAGACTCTGAATCCAGTTTTATCTTACTAGGGATTATCTGTCCTGTGCATTAGGTCCAGTGGTCACCTCACAATGAAACCATCCTGGCCTCCAGCGGTACTGACCGACGTCTCAACGTCTGGGATCTCAGGTAGAATCTTAGTGTTCAGTGATTAACCTTTCTGCTCACATGTTCACAAGTGGAGCTGCTGTGCAGGGTGATAATGATGCATTCTGTTTTCAGTAAAATTGGGGAGGAGCAGTCTTCAGAGGACGCTGAGGACGGCCCACCAGAGCTTCTGGTAGGTTAACAGAAGTCTCAGTGGTGGACAGTGACATAAAACCAGTCTGCCCTGTCTGCTGGTTGTTCAGATTGAACCTTTTAGTGGTTTGTTTTCAACCTGCTCATGTCTTTGAGTTTACCCTCTTTCTGCCACTTCAGTTCATCCATGGTGGCCACACAGCCAAGATTTCAGACTTCTCCTGGAATCCCAATGAACCCTGGGTCATCTGCTCTGTGTCTGAAGACAACATCATGCAAGTCTGGCAGATGGTGAGAACGGTTCTTATACAAAGTCTCTAGATCTGATTAGAAACTAGATCCCAAGGTTTAGTCACTTTCTGGCTGGACAGACATGAAGATGGAGATGTTACATCAGTCTGAAGGGACATTTTGTGCTTCCTTTGTCTTCCAGGCAGAAAATATCTACAATGATGAGGAGCCAGACAACACACCTGCATCAGAGCTGGAGGCACAAGGATGATGAACACTCTCTGTCCAGAACAACTCCTCCGCCACCCTGTGGACCTTGGCTTTCTCCTGATTCAAATGTTTGTGAAATGTCAGAGCAGCCTGCGCCCTCTCCAGTTCACACTTGAATTTGGTGTCATTCCACTGGCCCCTAACAGGGGCCAGGGCTCTGAACAGAAGCACAGATTGGTAATACTGTTCCCCTTCAAGTGTTTTCTCTTCAGTATTATGAAAAGCATTTTGTGGTAAAGGGCATTAGAAAATATTGTTCATAAAGTTATTTTTTCAGACCCACTAAGCTCACAGGGAAACATAATTAATGCCACAATATTAGGATGAATGTTTGCAGCTCTTGTTGGTGGTTTTCTATCACCACTATGCAGATGTACATTGCCAACTGTGATCTTGCTACTTTCTAAGGTACAAAATACTTGGCGGTTTGGGATTATTCATCATTACATAATGTGTTACATTATCAGTGATGTTTCTGGCTCCAAACTGCAATAAAACTTTTGTAAATGTTGCTTTTGAAAAGCAGATGTTTTGAGATTTGTGTGAAGTGGCTAGGAAAAATTAATCCAGACATTGAAAATCCTACAAAATGTTTATTTAAAAGCATGACAGTCTTAGAACATTTTACATTTACAAGGTGGTAAAAATAAAAGCAGCCAGTTTGCTGACTCATGGCCCCGCCCACAGAGGTAGATTCTGACATGACCCGAGTCATTCTGGGGCAATGCCAAGGTCAAGTTGTCTGCAGCTCAGCCAGGGGTGGAAACCCTCACCGCCTGATGATCAGCATTCAGTTTCCTCTGATTTCAAATGAGCATGAAGAGACGCTTAGAAAGGTGGGCAAAGGTCAAAGTGCACAGACTGCCATCTTACACATTCACTGCTATGCAACACTTACAATCTTAATTATGTCACCTGGACTACATCCGTATCCGTCCCATTACTTTGTTATGCCAAAATAGAAGCCAGGCAGATCTGGGGTCAGCCTGGAGCTCGAGGACTACATGTGAAGTAAGTGCTACAGTAAAACAGGACAGGGCACATTGCATGGTAACAGCTGCTTTCTCGCTACTGAAGCTTATGGAAAGGAACAATGATTACCATAAGATGTGCAAATAATGAGATGAAGTGATAAATCTACTTTTCAAGTGAAGAGAACCCAGAAGGGTCAGTAGTACAATCCTCTCCGATGACAGCAGTCAGGCTGGCACCTGCTGCTACTTCCTACATTCACTCAAGGTGTAGACTAACTGCAGAGGCCACACCCCCATCAGAGCCCTTAATTGTTCCTAACAGAGCAGCTGTATTCAAACTCCAGAAAAGCAAATCCCATCTTCTTTTCCAAGATGAAATATGACATGGTTGGATGTCAACGTTTGAAACATAATTCACATCAATGGCCTATTAAAACTGGCCTCTCTGCGCTCTAAAGAATCTCATCAGGTGGGAGACAAACCCTTCACATCATCTCACTTTGGTCACATTCGTAAAATGTGGAAATATCTCCCTGAATGACAGCAGTGCTGCTATTCAGGCTTTGTGGAAGTGCTTTAAAGGCCAAGCTTGAAGAAGACAGACAGATAGAGATAGTCACAATGAGTAATACTAACTATCGAGCCGAGAGAAAAGCTTAGCATAGGATGACCCTGAGTTTCACTGAAGATGGTTCCTAAATGATCCACTTGGGGCAGCAGAGAGCAGATGACCAGGTTAAAACCAGGAAGACTAAAGCAGACAGACCACATCATGAGACATTCATACCTTCACTGGGAACTACAACTGACTGGTTGGAACCAAAAGAAACCCTAAACACCTGTTAGAACTCCATATAATGGACTTTAAAAGAATTTTCCTTGAAAAATACAAATGAGAATGTGACTTAGAAAAATAGCTAAACTATTTCATGCTCTTCAAACATCTAGTGACCCTTATTATCTGCAAGTCAAATTTTCAGGGAGCAGAAGCTTTGAGGAAAATATGTCGATATTAGACAGAAAGGCAGTCATCCCCCATCCCCTGTACTGCAGTCTGCTAGAGTGATATGCTCCAGGCCCAACTCAGTCTGACTGGTGGAGGAAAGGGCTTTGCTCACAGCTCACTGCACAGTGCCTTAGAAATGTGGAAATTCTTCATACAATAATTTTATTGAGCAAAGTGTAAAAACACAGAAAGATCAAAAAGATATAGTTTACAATTGTGAAAGGGTAAATCTTTAGTAATGGTAATGTTTTAGACTGCCTCAAAGCAGCTTCAGTCAAGCAGCCTGGTCGATGTGGTTGCTGCAGCAGTAGTGGTTTTATCAGCAGCATGCTGCGGGGACTCCTCACCCACCTCCAGCTCTTCATCATGCGCCAAATCTTCAGAATCCTCCTCTTCGTCTTCCTCGTCCTCCATGGCCAAGGCCTCGTGCTGGTCTGCGCCAGGTGGCATTGGCCCCTGGTCCCTCTGCTCCTGAAGGAGGCTCAACTGGTTGCTCAGGTCATTCCTCTCCTTCTGCAGAGCTCTGCAGAGGCGCTCCAGCAGCTCCAGCTTCCCTTGCAGAGCCTTGAAGTGCCCATCACGCAGCGTTTTCTACAACAGAGGAGTGTTCCAGACTCAGCGACTGTGTAGCTTAGTACTATCAATAGATTTTAAAAAAAATCCTATAACATATATAACTATAAATATGCACAGTTGTTTTTTCTCAAAGAAATTATATTTTGGGTAGAGCCCCTCCTTCTGCAATGGTCCAACCAATTCAAATACAAGCAATTATCTGGGTTTTTTGTAGCAGACAGCAGGTAATGTGGTCTCCTATTACTCAACAGCAACTAAGAGAAACCAACTCCATTGCAAATTCATACAAGTAGCAGCAAACCTGTCCAGGGGACAACTGACAGATAAGAGATTTTATTTTCTAGTTCATGGGTGCCCCACCTCTTTCTGATGCTGCCCAGGGAAACTGCCCATATTGCCCAGATCAAACACCAATCTGTATGCACATTTTCAAAAAGTGTTTAAGAAAAGGTTTATTGTCTCAAACCAAACATGTCCAAAAATTCCCAGTTATCCAGGTTTTTATATTCAGGAACGTTTAAAGGAATTCATTTTATTTTAAACGTTTTACATTTAGAAATCCCCTTCTCCATTCATTTCTTGTGGAGCTTGTGCGATGACGCCACAGTCACTTGTCTTCATTCAGCCAAGTAACCAGCATAATTTATGCATCTGAAATTTTGAACTTCTACATGAAGATGTGTACACACATCTGACTTTTCTGCAACTTTGCGTCGTAGCCTCGCTTATTTTTCTTGCAGCCCAGCGATGCAAGAAAGGTATAAACTACCCTCCATAGGAGATTACTTCAGTAATCTGTATCATGTAATCTTAGCGCGTTAAAATGATAAAATTAATGTCGTGTTAATGATGTCAGCCGTAGTTTAAAGAGTTTGTGGGTAAGGGTCTCACCTCCTCGGCCATCTGCAGCAGCGCCTGGTTGTTGCTCTCCCACTTGGTCCTCCACTGCGTCGTCTCCTTTTCCAGCTTCTTGATCTTCTTTGTCATCTGGAAGTAAATCCATACCAATCATGTGGTGATTGGTGTGGAATTAAGTACTTAGAACTTATGTCTCACTGTACTATAAATATTTATTCAGAATGAAATTAGTGTGAAATTGCTATGAATGGAATATTTTGATATTTTTAGCCAGAAGTTTCCTTGAAATGTTGCTTCTAGGTTAGAGGAAATGTTGGCGGTAGGTTTATATTTCTCTGAAGGGATTCAAACTCCTTCAATGACTAGACTGTTGTGAGATACATCCCATAATCTTATCAAAGCTACGGGCTGATAACCAAGTTCCTCTGACAAAATAAAACTTGGCAAGTTTCCTCTAACTCTGTCTTGAAGCTTCCTCAGACTAAAAGTAACTCCCAATACAGAAAAATTGTTCAAATTTCTAAAGTTCTAACAAGATTATTCTCTGAATATTCCCTCAGCAACACAAAAGTTATTCACAAACGCCCAGTGTTTCTCAAACTTTTTCAGGGTGAGGACCATGTAACTGAAACATTCAGGGACCACCTACCTAAAATCCCAATAACACATCTTAACATAGGAGGAAACCTGAAATATTAATATTAGTCATGTGACTTACTTATTAACGTTCTATTCCATAAACGCTTCGCTCTTTAAGGCTCGTAGGTTTATCCCCTGCGCTCAGCGCAACACTGAAAAAAGCTTAGTCCACACCCACCTACTGGGTAGGTCCCTCCTTGATCTGTATAAATAACAGTCAGACAGAATAAACGGCTCCCTCTTTTTCTTGAGCGTAAGATAGCACTGTCTTAAGAGCAAAGATGTTTTCTAGCGGTACCGTCCGTTCACGCTCGTCTTCTAAGACGGGGTACATCGTGTCCTTTGATGGGCACCGGATCTGCAAGCAAACAGTTATTTGAAGCTTCTGGTGCCTCTGGAACCTCAAGGTGGAGGATCCTCCAGAGGGTTGCGGTTCATGAACCTACTAATCGGCCACCTCTTGAAAATTATTCTGGCCATCATTTGCATTGACCATTTAAGAAAATCTGAGAAAATATCACTTGCACAATAATTTGGAACACGGTGTAGATGCAATGATTGGCTAATTTCTATCAATTGATTAATGAAACAGCCAAAACTAGGTTGATTTCTTTCAGAAAGACTCAGGAAGTTGCTTTGCAAGGAAAAAACTTGCTAAGTGGTCGGGGCGCTGAGGCGATTCACCAACAGCCCGTCGTGTTTTTGTATTAAAAAATGTTATGTTCACAGAAAATGTAAAACTTAGGAATGCTCTGATCAGGTTTTTTGCTGCTGAACACAGATCTTTGATAATCGCCTTGAATTGCTGTTAATTTTTTCACTTTAGGTATAAATGATACTACGTTATCTGGAAAAATTGAATTGAATAATTAGTTCACCTAATTTTGACATCATAGACATATTTCAATACATATCAAATCTTTTCAGTTACATCCTGCAGCTTTAAGCAGACATTCGGTGTGAGAGTTCACTGACTGGTGGAGGTTGAGAGGCGCTACGACTGTGAAATATTACTATTAGTAGCAGCGGTCCAAGAGCGAGAACAGAACCAGCATCTTACACTACCAGCTCGAAGACTTGACTTAATTTTCAAGTTATTTGTTTAGCTTAGCTTTCTGACCCTGATGCTAATTTGGGTGGGTGTTGGTAGTTGTGCGCCGCTTTACCTGCTATCTGGCCGCTCCGGATGTCTTTTTTTCCTGAGCCTCGAGATAGCCACACTCCCATCAAGTGCTTGTTTATTAAATGCCATATTAGACTCGTTGTGTTGATGCATTTTGACGTGCTTCACCCCGAGGTAATTCTTCGCCGCAAAACACACAAACTTGTTCCACACGAAAGGATTTGTTACCATACACTTGTGTATTGTAAAAGAGGCGATAAGCTGCACATGCAGGCTGCAAAGTGAGATATATGTGATAGGCAACAAGAGTCAGTGATCAGTGATCATCGATCATACACTTTTCACGGAAAATGGCCGATTATGAACGGTGGCCGATCGATCGTCACACCTCTACTAACAATATCACTGGATAATTATGTTACTGGAAGATATTGCCGACAGTACTTAAACCCGCAGCTATGGAGTCATAAAACCAACAAATCATCAAATACAATTATAATGCCAATTATTTATACATTTAATATTTTAAGGAGCTAACAAGTTTATTTTGAGTTCAAAATAAACTTGTTCGAAGAACAATCTTCATAGTTATATTGTTTCATTACCACAGCTAAAATCTGATGCTGCTATGAATTTAATCTTTTGAGCTCTGTTTGTTCACAAATACTTCTTTGTAAATTAAAATTCTAAGTGATGACTTTTAAAGTTGGCCAATTAAATCTCTTCCAGATTTCCCTAAGTTCATGGTGAAATACTCTTGGTGGAGCAGATGTTATTAGCAGCAAGAGGGACCCCTAAATCAAATTCTGCTCAAGGCCTCATGCAACCTTGGACTGGCCCTGGATGATGAGCTAAATCCACTGCACTGCACATCTGTTCTGGATACAAAGTGACAAACGAGGAGATTTCATTTACGTGGCTTTAGCAGCTCTTCCATTTAATTTCTATTGAGTGTTTAATGCGCGCCACAGAAACTGTTTTGGGTGCCCGAGATTTGTAGAATGAGTTTTTCTGATCTCCGTGAATTCCTTCTCCTTCACACCTTCTCAGTAAGATCAAAATGTATGTTGACTTGGTGCTCAGTGTGGCTCTAAGTGCATGAATCATTCTGAAGCTGCAACTCTGAGCAGGAATCTCCAGGCAGAGATGGGAGCTCTCTAGGAAGACATCATGATCTTTCCAAGTCAAGCATCAAGTCTAAAGGACACAAGTCTAATTTGAGTCTGATTTACCTTTTGAACTTGAGTTTCTGGTTCCATCTGAGATTTGATGGGTATCAATTTTGCTGTGAACTTTTCAGAGAGGTCACAGCTGTGAGACAGAGTGTTCTTCTCTGGTTAAATGATGTTGAAGTCATAGACCCGAGGCTGCTGTCTAACCTATAACACACAAAGAGATAAAGATCCAAAGCTCACCTTCTCCATTTCTTGTCTGAAGGTCGTGAAGACTTCATTACTTTTAGCCAAAGTACTTTGAAACTCTTCAAACTTGTCCATGTAGAGGGAGAGCTGAGAGGAGAGAATATTATACCAGAGCTCATGTGTACAACTATGTTTACTTTATTACAGCACATTGTGTTGCATTGTGCTATACAGTGAAAGGCAGAGGAGATAAAAACCATGCAGAAGCATCCATTCTGATTGGACCAGCTCACCTGTTGTTTCAGCTGAGATTCTTGCTCTTTCATCAGCTCACATTTGCGCCTGGACTCTGTGGCATCCTTCAGCAGCTGAAACACCAACACAGACAAGTGTTCAACCCTGAACTCGGCTTCAACACTTCATTTAGCAAAGCTGCTACCTCCTTTAATCTTTCTGTACTTCTTGGGTCCTACAAAGGGTAAGAATGCAACTCTTTTTGTGTGTAGAAGACTCTTGTTTACATCTTCCCCCAAAGCAGGTGTACATGCTAACACATCTCACTGACATTCTAGCTTAAAGGTACAGTCCGTACCGCGTTTGCCAGATTCATTTTCCAGATCTGCCACGGCTTTGCCTGGCAGTTCCCAGATTTTCATACCTACCTCACAGGTAAAATTAGCAGAACCGATCGGGACACCAAAACCATTTGAGTGACATTTGACCGCGTGTATTGATTGGCTCGTGATTTACTATATCATGTTATAAATTAGCTATAATAACAAATAAAATTCTAATCCCCGTTGTTTACATACTGTTGACTCTAAATCACACATATATCATCCGATTTGCACCAAAAATTAATGATTGACCTTTACTAACCCCTAACGAGTGCAATACCATTAAATTGAATTTTGATTTCACTGCACCCCCAGGGTATTCTCATTACATCAGCCAATCTACACCAGAATTTTTGTGCATCATGAAGGAGCACTGCTCAACACATCGTCGCAACAGAGAACCTTTAAGTTTTCCGTTGCCGAGAGTTGCTGCAAACATCTGCAGAGAGTTGAACACAACTGCTGCTGCTCACATCCCGCTCACAATGAAAAGGAACATATAAGGGAAAAGCTCACTACCTGAGGTAGAACTGAACCACACATTGACCAGTTAGAGCGTGACTAGAGAGTGAAAAATACCATATATGTGTTGTGTACCTCTGACACCAGGTTGTTCACATATTAACTCTAGATCCAACTTGGTCAGAGTTACAAGAATCAATAGCTGTCAGCTATGCCCTGTTGACTTCAATGTACTATATTTACTCCTTACATCTTTCATCCCAATTCTCCGTTGGATCGGATGCAAAAACAGATATGGTGCGTTTTGGCCACAATATTCTGATAAGTAATCTGCCAAGGTTTTCTGATGAGCACATGCATATCAAACAGAGAGTTAAAAAGAAGAAAGTCTCTTACAAACTCTCTCTCCCGCTGCTGCTTCTCCTCCACTTCTTTCATCATCTCAGTGATTCTTTGCAGCTTGGCATCCATTAGCTGCTGCTGCAGCTCCTTGTGTTTGAAAACCTTGTCAATGTGCTGCAGAAGGAAACAATGTCAGCATGCAAGATGAGCACAGGAACAGAAACGTCTTCATTTTCATTAATTAAATCCATGAATTAGAAAACCTCCCTTGTAGTGACAGGTTCCACTCCAATTACAAGTACTGGAACAGGCTGCAGATCACAGCCCTTTTGGAAGGATCATAATCAGAGTGGTTGACGATATTTTCTGTTGCGCTACAGTTTATGACTTTAGATTATCTGTCCTATCAAAAGTCATCAACGGTTCTCTGCTCACATATGAAAGATGTCGCAGTCAATGTTGGATAAATGTGAACTAATATTCAACATGTTCTATACAGCCATAGAGAGAATTCACTAATAAAGTGGATTATAGTGGCTCACTATTCATGATATTTCTGTGGACCATAACTACAAGTAGGGAAGATGTTAGCTATTCACATAGTTTACATCAGTGGTCCAGTGAAGACTCGAAATTTTACTGTGGTCAAGGGGGGGATGAACTGTCAGATGAGGTTTTGCATGTTGGTGTGACCGCTAAAGCCTAGTTCACATGCCACAATTTAAATTTTTTTTGCCCAGATTTTTCCCTTATGACAATCTTTAAAAGTTCCGAGTTCAATGCCAAAGCTGATGCCAGTGATGTTGGAAACTACCCAAATCCTTGTTTCCTCCAACAGATAGTGTCATTGGTGCCAACTATACTGGCTCAGAATATATACGTAGCAGAGATCAAACCGGCAGATGCATTTGGAAATACTAGTTGATGGTACTTAATATCAACTTCTCATTTACAAGCGGCAAACAGAAACAGGAAGGCAGATTCACCAAGAAATGGTAAATGACCTGCTTTATCCAGCGCTAGGCCTGTCTGGGGACATTGAGTAATTCACCCACTCATGCACAGAATCACAGACATGTGAAAGTTAAACTGAAGATATACAGATGAAGTGTGATGTGAAGCTTAGCTGCATGAAGGGCTGATCCTCCCAAATTTCCAATAACTATAAAAATAAATAAGTGACTTGATAACATAATTAATGTGGCAAATATTGCAACCAAAAAAAATAACTTTCCAAACTTCTTTGATTACACAATGTGACAAAATAATATTTGTTTATCATTTTTAATGTAAATACCATAACTATTATTTAATTTGTAGCATCATAACTATTCTTTAATTTAATTTTTTCTCAATCTTTACTTCCCAATATTTTTTTCTCTGTTGTCCATATTCAGTATTTATTTAATGCAATATTTTTATTTACTGCAGCAATTCTTTGAAGAATTTGTGTGTAGTTTTTTTATGTACTGTCACCTTTGAGAACCATGCATTGATTTATTTTCTCCTTTACAATTTCTTGTTACTATGCAATGCTCTGGAAAACTTAAAACCCTTCTACAGTTTTAAATTGCAGAATAACATTTGTTATTGTCTTGGTTTTATTGTGTAAACAGAGGGGGGGAAAGCAATAATGGCTTCAAGAAACACTCCTCCCTTCACCCCCAAAAAATTAAACAAACAAAAAAAAAACGGCAGGACACATCAGAGATCTGTTAGACTGATGTCAAAATAATTTCTGCTGGTCAATTTCTAGTTTGAACTGACCTGGTGGCAGGAGGAAGGTTAAGTGTGACTTGGCAGATTAAATGTGAAGAAGACTGGAAGTATAAATCAGAAGATGGGAAGCGGTTACCGTAGAAACCACTTTTAGAACCTGACTCACAGCAACCCGAAGTTGCCCATGGTGCTGAGTGAAGCTGCAACATGACTGCTACATTTGGTTCTGACCTCCTCTCTGAGCTCATACTGCTCTATGAGCTTCTTGAGCTTGTCGGCCAGTTCCATGTTCTCCTGCCTCAGCTTGGCATTGTGGGAGCTGTGCTGCTCCATCTGCACCTCAATGTCACCCAGAGTCATCTGGAAGTGCAGCATGGCCTCCTTCCGCTGCTCCTCATACTCTCTGGACCGCTGGCCGTTCTCCTCCTGTCAGTGAACACAGAGACGATCTGCTTCAACACTATTACAGTAGCTCACAAAGGTAAGTGCACCTCTCCCAGTTATGTAAATGTTTAGATTCATCTTCTCATGGGCCTAACCTGAAGATATAACACTTTGTTTTAGAAACTGTGAACTGACTACTTGACATTGTATCAGAGTAGATTTGCTTCAGCAAGACAGTGGTTGTCTTAGAGACAAATTTGTTTGAGGCCCAGTTTCTTTGTTTTCTTATGTTGCTTAGCATCACTGAGGATCAACGGTCAGATCTGTTAGAAATTAATTTAAAATAGAAAACATCTTAGCTGTATAAAGGGCTTCGTAAATTAAAATGAGCAGAATGAAATGAAATCTATGCAAAGCTTTGCAGACTTTCAGGAGCCTGATGCTTGTGAACAGAACCATTACCTTCAGTGTCTTGTTATGTCTCTGGAGTTCTCTGCAGAGACTCTCCAGCTTGCTACGGGCCAGGATGGCTTTGCTGTGTTCTCCCTGCAGGTGGATCTTCTCCTTGACAATCTGAGACTGCTTCTTCTGCAGGGCTTTCAGCTGTTTCTGCATGCAGCGGCTCTCCTCCAGCTGAACCAACCACAAAGCCACAAACACATGAAAATAAAAGGTAAATAAAAGCTACACAATCTTGTAAGGATGCATCAATAAATCAGCCCTGATTTCCTTAATTTTAGGAGATCAGTGATTTGTCTAAACCTAAATTTGAGGTTGAATTAGCCAACTTAAAAACAATGAGTTATAATTGCAGTTTACTAATTTGTATTTGTAAACAAACGTAGCTCAAACTCAAAGATTAAACTCATAGCATCAGATTGTAGTTATGACAACTGTTATGGCAACAGATCCAATACCCGTGTCATTCTTTGGACACTTGAAGTAAAGGAAGCGTGCAAACCGTGAATTTAACAAAAATTATTTAGCTTTAAAAAAAATGCAAATACAAAAATGACAGCCACAGTTTTACAATTCCTTTTTCCCCTTTTGTCCAATAATACACGGTCAGAAACTGTATTAGATAATCCGTTGTGTGTAAGCAATCTGTCGATAATTTTTGTAATACAATATATGACCCACAGTAAGTAAGCCTTTCAAAATAACTAAATTTCACAATAAAAATGGTCTGAACAAATATCAGTCTTCTTAACTTTATATGATGAAAAAAAACATCATACAAATGGCTCTAACAGCAACAAAACAATGTAACTATGAATGTTGTTCTTTGAACAAATTACAATTACAAAGTAAAATTGCTAACTCCTTAAAATCTTACATTTAAATGTTTAACAATTTAAAATCTAATTTATGTATGCTGAAACCATTAAATCAAATTTAGCAGCACTGATAATCTTAAACAAATGTTACATTAATTTATCTGTGGTTTATGTTAAATATCAACATTTATGGGGCCCCTAAAGCCCTGAGGGGCGTTACGGAGCCACTGACTTAATTTGGATTAAACAGAACTGCAAATAATTTAAATTCATTCTAATTGTACTTCTTTATTTGATGTTTTTAAGACTAGCTGTGGATTTAAATAGTGTTTCATTGGTGACCTTTTCCCATAACATATAATTACCCAGCTATAGTTTTACATTTAATATTTACTTAACATAGGGTTGTTGTAATCGTATATTTTAGTAATCGAGTAATCTATCAATTATGAGTAATCGAATGAAAAAATTGGTAAAATAAAATATTGGTAAATCCAGCATAATACCAATGTTACTATTGGATATCAACATGACTCGAATTTAACATTTCCAATGTTAAAATCCACTTGTAACAGTTACTTTTCTGTAGTTTAGAAAATTTACCTGGAACAATAAAAGCTCGCTTTTTAATTTAGCCTGAAGTTATACAATAATCTGAAATTATATTCAAGTTAATAATAAAGAGGCAGGCTCACAAATATGCTTATAAAAATGTCTGGGCTCCAGATTTTAGTTTATGTATTCATCTTCAGTCAATTTAATAGATGAACTCTCTCCTTGCTTTGTGTTTATGTTAGCGACGGGATTTGACACCTTCGTTCAATTTGACACCTTCATTCGGCAGCTATGTACCACCACGATGTGCGGTACATAGCTGCACACCGGTCCCATTTGTTGTGACTGGGATGCGGTTCGTCCGTAAAGCTACACTTACACTATAAGCATCAATTACTCAGCCATCTGCCGTCTTTAGTCTGGCTGCTTACCTGTATAAACTTAACATCTTTAATACAACAACACAGTGGCTTACTGGTGGACCTTGGTGCCCCGACCACAGGGCTTAGCAAGTTTTCTGGGGGAAACCCTGATCATGGCTCAACACAGGGCTGATCCTTCTAAACGTGTTCCGCAACCTTATAGGTGCTTTTCCACCAGTAACGGTGCAGTTGGGTTTTTTACACCAGATAGTGAGATTTTCAATTATACCCTCTGTTCCTCACTACTGTGGACAGAACGTGGTTTTGATGGACTCAAATAAATTATTAAAAATTAATTTCTGGCCTAAATAAAGATAAAAACCCGAATCAGCTGATTATTTTGCGATACATATAAATACAATTGCATTCTGGCATTGTATTTTCTTGAATCCCCAATCTTTTCAAGTGTATGTAATATTGTCAAAAAAGTTGTATACAAATAGCCAGATTATAAAAATTAAAAAAAAACTCTACTGGGTTGAGGCGGTCTAGTGGTCTAGCGTCTTATGTAACCCTACGTAAAAAGAAAGAAGCCAACATTCCTACCAGATCTGCATATTTTTTGCACAGCGCTGCCAGTTTCTCTTCAGGCGTGGTAAGAGAATTCAACGCCTGCATCAGCAGTACAACCTCCTTTCCTGAAGGGAAAATGACAAGACAGCCAAAGAAACACATTAAAAATTGTTTAATAAACAGATCACAACACTAAAAGCTCCAGTACAACTCAACACATTACTTTTAGATTTTTGACATATTGGCAAATTATTTCTCATAAGCCTCATAAGACAATTTTGCACAAATTAGAGAATGAATATTAGAAGGAAACCAGTAAAAAAGAACTAAACTGTGACTATTGATATATTTCAACTGTTTTGAAGCCAAAGATCAAACAGAAATAATTCTTAGTCAATTTTACATAAAACAACTGCTTCAAACATCGGCAGACCTAAATGTAGCTTACCAAACCATTACTAACTAGAGTTCAGAGTGCACTCTGAACAGTATGTAGGCTGTTGCAGGTACTCCTCTCTCCTTTTCATGTTTTCTATTTATTTATTTACAACATGAATTGCTTTTTGCACTTTACAAGAGGCTTATTTTTAACAATGTTGACTAATAGAGTCTAATTTATTTATTTTTTTTCGCTGCAGAGATACGTTTTTTACTCTGCCAAGTACAACTTGGCCACATTGTTTACACATTGTTTTCAGGGACCAGCTGATTGCGCTGAAGTCGGAAGGCATGGTGTTCAGATCTGGAGACGGACACATTGGGGTTGCAAAGAAGGAAACAAACAGCTGAGGAGAGCAACAACCAAGAAACAACAAAGGCTTATGGAGAAGAGGAGCAACAACCTGTTTCACCCCTCCGTTACCATGGGCAACATTAGATCGATGACTAACAAGATGGATGAAATAACAGCACTGGCCAGGAGTCAGAGGGAGTACCGGGAATGTAGCTTATTGTGTTTTACGGACACATGGCTGAACTCGAACATTCCTGATGCCAATGTCTCCAAGAGCTATCAGACTGTTCAGGCTGACTTGAACAGTCTGATAGCTGATTGCACCAAGAACATGAAGCAGAATTGAGGGGTTTTTGCTGTTCTACTAATACTAATGTGGACTGGATTGATCTTTGACCTCCACCACCAAAAAATATTATGACACCACATACAAATCACATATAAACAAAGACAGGCCAAGTGTCCTGAGTGTGATCAAACATTCATCCTTTGCTCACATTTTGTTCCATCAAAAATAACCAAACCGAGACACTTCCGGTCATGTTGCGGTGCTGAAGACGTGCGGTGGAGCCCTCTCCAATTTATTTCTAAAAAACTAAATTAACAACCTGTATTATCTTGCTTTTCGTTTCTTTAGTTAACTGTACTAGTTATCGCTGACCAAATGGCACCAAAGAACTCAAAACCAACCTCCAAAAAGGCTTTAATAACGTCTATGTTGAGCTCAGCGCAACAGCCTAGGAGTAGCAAGCTAGCTGATGTTAGCATGGCCTTCAGCGACGGGAAAGATTCTCCCCTGGTTGGCAGTGGCTCTTCGGATATGCCTCCTGTCGACAACGAATCCATAGTCACAGATGGTGAGGATCTGGCGGCCATGGAAGCAGGTAGCTCTGGCGACCTCGTGGCGGCTATTAACTTAATGAAAGATGACTTTGTGAAGAGATTTGATAGCCTGCTAACTGCTATTCAGGGGGTGCAATCGGAGATAAGAATTGTTGCCGCGCGTATTACACAAGCGGAGGACAGAATCAGCGCTAGCGAGGATTCTATTGCTTCCCTGCAAGCTGATAACACTGCTACGAAAACTACAATTGAAGCTCTGCAACTAAAGATAGACGACCTGGAAAATTGTAGTCGCCGTTCCAACATTCGTCTTATCGGTCTCCTGAGGGGACTGAAGGTTCTGACGTGTGCATTTTTGGAGAAATGGCTGCCCGAGGTGCTTGGTGCAGAAACGTTCCCGATCCCGCTGATCATAGAGAGAGCACACAGAGTCGGGCGAGTTGAAGCTGCGGGGACACGGTCCAGAGCGGTGGTCATGAAGCTGCTGAACTACGCTGACAAAGTCCGGATCATGAAGGCTGCCAGGACGAAGGGAGAAATACGTTTGAAGAATAACAGAATCATGTTCTTCCCGGACGTTTCTGCCGAGCTTCTGAAAAAGCGCAAGATATTTGACCAGGTGAAAAGGGATCTATCTTCTATTTCTCTGGAGTTACCGGAGCTGCGCTACGGTGTTGCTCATCCGGCCACACTTTTGGTGACCTACAAGAAGAAACGTCACGCTTTTGACAAGGTAGCAGATGCGGAGTCCTTCGTCCTGCAGCTCCAGCGGGAGCGCAATCTGGTTACAAACCAGGTAGAAGTCCAAGTCCAAGAAGGGTGAACAATTATGTGACGTTGTCTAATCATATCTCATTATGTATGCAAATATGGTCATATATCTGTAAGTGCACTTCCATATTCGTATCTTTTCAATTCTTTGACTTGATGGTTCATAATGGTTAGTAATGCAGCTTTATTTTGTGTTTAATACACATGGTCAATTTACAATATTTAGGGCAACTAAGGGCAACTAAGGTTAAGACATGCAAATGCGTGTTTATTTTCATTATAGGTTATTGGTTGTTAAGTTCATTACTGTTTTTCTGGGGGCTGCGGTTTGATGGGGTTTTTCTATATGCTGTTCCTCTTCGCCATGAGTGCTGGGGTGGACCGGCAGGGCTTCATGGCCGAGCCTGGATGGCTCCTTGGGAAGTGTTCTCAGTGGGTTGGGTGGGTGTACTTCGTTTGGGGATTTACACTCTATTGTTTAATTGTTGTTTGTTGTGTCTGTACTGTCTTGTCTTTATTTGTCATTTTGTCCCTCTGCAGCTCACTCTTTAATACACATGCCATGGCTGAAATAACTTTTTCTTTTTTCTGATGGCCTCTGACCTTCAATTCACCTCTTGGAATGTAAGAGGTCTGAATAAACTTGTCAAACTGCGACAGGTGATGAAAAGGATTCAACAATTAAAGGCTAAGATAGTTTTCCTCCAGGAGACTCATTTGACCCCTGATGATGTTAGTAGAGTGAGGAGAAGATGGCATGGTCGGGTTTTTTCTACTTCCTATAGCTCACACTCGAGGGGCGTAATCACACTAATCCACAGTTCGGTGCAATTCCAGCTCATCAATGTAACTGAGGATCGATATGGCAGATATCTAATTGTACAGTGTGCGATTCTGTCTGTGAAACTGAATTTGGTCAATATTTACGGGGCAAACAATGATAACCCTGCTTTTTTTAGACACCTGTTTCTATCTGTAGCATCGCTCCCAGAGAGTACATCATAGGAGGTGACTTTAACTGTACGCTCATTCCAACGTTAGATAGATCTACAGGCAAAGATGTTTCTCATGCTCAAACAAGGAAAGAATTACTTAACTTCATTAAAGAACTTAATTTGGTTGACATTTGGAGAAATATGCATCCTAATCAGTTTTCTTTCTCATGTTATTCTGGTACTTGCCAAACATTTTGAAGAATCGATTACTATTTAGTCTCAGCTGATCTAGTTCCGCACATTACTAATAGTTGGCATGACAGCATAGTAATATCTGATCACGCTCCGGTGTCATTCTGTCTTAGGGTTCCTAACCTTTCCTTTTCATCTAAGTGGCTTCTACAATCATTTTGGCTTAGGGACCCAGATTTCATACAATTTATTGGAACAAAAATAGATATGTATTTTGAATTGAACACTCACCAAACCTCGGCTACGGTGAGATGGGAGGCCTTTAAGGCATTCTTAAGAGGCCAAATTATCAGTTTTACCAGCTTCAAGCATAAAACTAACAAACAAGAATTGGAACAACTAGATAGATCTATTAAAAGCACAGAAATACAACAGTTTCATAATCCTTCAACCCAATTAAACACAGAACTTCTTAGGTTAAGAGCTAAATACAACATGCTGTCTACAAATAAAGCAATTAAAAGTTTAATGAGACTGAAACAATCATATTTTGAACAAGGTGAGAAGGCTAGTAAATTGTTGGCTTGGCGTATCAAACAGGAACAAACAGATAAAGCAATAAACTCAATTCAAACAACTGAAGGAGCGTTTACTTCTGACCCAAAAGAAATAAACATCACGTTTTCAAAATTTTACTACAATTTGTATAGCTCAGACTACTCAGACCTAGCTCCCCATGCACAAACTGTTTTCTTGGATTCTTTAGAATTTACTCCCCTAGATAGTGAATCCTTAAACTCACTTGATTTTGAGCTCAATGCACAATTATTATCTGAGGCTATATCTGGTTTGAAAGGGGGTAAAAGCCCAGGGCCTGATGGAATCCCAATTGAAATATGTAAAATTTTTCAATCCAAGCTGATACCTCCTATGCTTGACATGTATCTGGAATCCTTTAGTAAAGGATCTCTTCCTCCCTTACTTAATACAGCAACCATCTCCCTACTCCTGAAGTCAGGTAAACCTGCAACTCAATGTAGCTCATATAGGCCAATATCTCTTATTAATAATGATGTAAAAATTTTGTGTTAAGTGTTAGCAAGGAAGTTGGAGCCACTTTTACCCATGTTGATTCACCCCGATCAAAATGGTTTTGTACAAGGAAGACAGGGTTTTCACAACATCAGAAGAGTGTTTAATGTAATTTTTGAGAAATCTGAAGTTCCAGACACTGCCATCCTGTCGCTGGATGCAGAGAAGGCCTTTGACAGGATAGAATGGCAATATATGTTTAATGTTATGGAACACTTTGGCATAGGAGCGAAATTTCTTAGCTGGGTAAAACTTATTTATTCTAACCCACAAGCTGAAATTTTAACCAATGGTCTTACTTCATCTCCCTTTAAATTGAAACGTGGAACAAGGCAGGGCTGCCCCCTTTATCCCCTGTTGTTCACATTGGCCATCGAACCTTTAGCAATGGCAATTCGCAAACATGATAAAATAACCGGTATGAGATTAGGGAGCTTAGAACACCGTGTGGCTTTGTATGCAAACGATATAATCCTGTTTTGCTCTAAGCTGGGTAACACTGTGCCCGCAATAAATGATTTAATTAAGTCTTTTGGAATTTTTTCAGGATATAAGGTAAATGATGCTAAATCTGAAATACTGTACCTATCAGAAAAAGAACGTCTCAATCCCCCAATTTCAACTCCATATGTAGCGTCTAAACAAGGGAGAGAACTTGGGAGAGAACTTGGGAGAGAACTTATCGAGTGAGGAATGGTCATTAGCTTGCACTTCGATTCACACACAATCTGCTAACATAAATTCCAAATTTTTACAACACAAATGGCTGACTAGGCAATACATCGCTCCAGCTAAATTGCATAATTTTAATCCTAATATTTCTGATACTTGCATTAAATGTACTTCCCAAAAAGGTTCTTTATTTCATTGTATGTGGGCGTGTCCTCGAGTGTTAGCATTTTGGAAAGAGGTATTGATTGTGATAAGTCAGATGATTGGTAAAAAGGTTCCTTTGGATCCTAAAATGTGCATCTTGAATATTTATCCTGAGGATTTTGTTCTCCCAAACAACTTGAGATCCTTACTTAATGTCTCCTTTTTGGAAGCTAAACGTTGCATTGCACTCTCTTGGAAGAAAAGGACATTATGTGGAATTTTACAATGGACCACACAAATGACGTTCTACTTTGCACTTGAGAAAATCAGTTACTTTACTAAGAATAAGCTTGATAAATGTTGGGTGGTCTGGTCTGTCTTTTACACTTGGCTGTGCCAAAATGACATCCAACTTGATGGATGGAAAGATGGATGGCTATAAGGCCATATGGTAAGACAAATTGATGTTTACGGTTGGTCAATCGAGGGTCTGCTGCAACCCCTTCCTCCCCTCCCCCCCCCGTTTTTTTTTTTTTATTGTCTACCCTGTGTATATGCTCTTGGGGTTTTTGTCTGGTATAGGTCTATGTTCTAAGTATTTGTAACTGTATGTATGTATGTTCCTTTTTCTTCTGTACTTTTGGTTTTTGTAAGTGTACATATGTATGTTTCTTGTTCTTCTGTTAAAATCTATAAATAAAAGCTTCAAAAAAAAAAAAAGCATATTTTAACTTAAAAAAAAAAACTCCAAAACATTTTTAAAACTCAGCATTGTTGACATTGTTGAGAGGACACTGGTAAAAGAAAAGAAGATGTGCAAGCAGCTTTCCTACCAAAAGCCTTATCGTCTCCAGCCTTGGAGTCTCCTCCAAGATCCAGCTCTGGCTCTCCCAGTTCACTGGGACTGTCCTCTCTGCCTGGGGTTTCCCCTCTCTCTTCCTCAGGCCCGCACAGACCTAAATGAAACCCTGCAACCTCCTCCTATAAACACAAACACCATCATTTAGGACCTGGCTTATGTAGGACGACTGACAAATGTTAACAGAATAATCAGTCCCCTAAGATATTAACTTTTCAGATTTGATGTTATTTGTTGTTATTAATAAGTTGTCACTTGAATGCAGCCGTGGTTGATTAGCTAACTTCAACACTAGTAGTGATCTGTCAGTCAGTTCATCTGTGGGTCACCTTTGATTTTTGATAACCAAACAGCACCATAATAAAGTAATAATTACTGTGATTATTATTATTTTATTGATTCAATACTTTGAACATGTTTTGTTGAGGTTTTTTCCTTTAAATAAAGGTTTAAACCTTTTGGATCTTAGTGGATATTTTTGATCTGTCAAAACCAAAGAAACAAGCTTGTCTCAGCTGGTGGTATTCAGTTTGTCTCCTGAAGACCCAACAGACCAGATCAACTTAACTCCTTCTGGAGATTGACTGAATGGGCACACCTACTCTATTGAAAACATTTTGGAAGCCACTGTCTTAACTATACCTTGATGTAAGTAGCTCCCCTGTCTAACCAACAACTCAGCCTCTTCCTAAAACAAAGCTGATCTTGTAGTATGAGTAGCCCATAACAACAGGACATGCTGACAACATCCAACTGGAAACTGAAAATCTTGATCAGTTATAAAATGTACTTTCTGACAAATCCCACTATCATGAATTACATTTTTACCTAAAACTGAGCATTTTTCCATTTTTGGGATAAATATAGCTTTAGAAAATGAAGTCAGTGATCTTTGAAAACCGTTTGTAAATACTAATTTAAAATGTGAAAAAAAAATCTAGGAGATTAAACTTGAGCACAGCCAGTGCATAAGAATGAAAACATGTCATGTACCTGACATGGACTATCCAGATCAGTGGGGGATTCACTGCCGCTCACTATTCTTCTGTTTGGCAGCTCAATCTCACAAACTCCTGGTGTCTCCATCAGTTTTGATCCAACCCTAGAAATCTAAACAAAAGAATAGTTAGAATTTAGACTCAGTATAATAAACTGTAGAGTAAAAATTTTTGCCAGACTGAGTAACCCTAAACACCATTTGTGTCCTCGAGGTGAATTTAGAAAATCAAAAATCTTAAATGGTTGATCGACTATGATAATTTAACACTTAGAAGATGATCCAATATTTAAGTGTGTTTGCAGCAACACAGCTTCAGACCGAATGATCAAGTCTCAGCAAACAAAAATATTAGAAATGTGTAAACAAACGTTAACATGAATTAAATAAAAAAGAATACATTGTGGGCAAGTTCGCTATTCTATAAAAGGTCCTGGATGCATCTTTGGGAACAGAAAAACAGTACACAACTGGAAGGGTTAGAATTCTGGTTCCAAGAAACTATTTTATTCAGCTGTAGCTAGTTGGACAGCAGAGAAAGCCTCTAGCAGCCAGTGTTGTATAGTAACGAAGTAAAAATACTTCACTACTTAAGTATATTTTGGAGTACTTCATACTTTCCTCGAGTATAAAAATTTTTGATATATTACTTCACTACATTTCCGAACTTAATTGCATACTTTTACTCCGATACATTTTCAATGAGTGGTTTAGTTACTCGTTACAAAAAAGCGAGAGAGAAACGCAAATGTTTTGACCAAACAACTGACCGACTGCAACAAAGTCTACTTGCCTGGGCTTGTTCATCACCACCAATAGGATGCACAGGTTTCGCACCTCCCCACCTACGTCAAAAAGTCCAGCAAACAGTCTGATTGGTCAGTGCTCCGTTTGTGTAGGTTTGCGCCATTAAAATGTTCGATTGAGCAGCTTTGGTTTCCGAAATATTAAAACGAGTTTTTTAGGCCATCCAGAGTTCACCATCCCCGCATTTTGCTCCAAAACAAACCAAAGTGGGCTGGTTTGTTAATGCTCCGTTTGTGCAGGTTTGTGCCGTTAAAACAAACGCAGCAAAGTTGTTTTCAATTTGGATTTTGGCTATTCCAATATCCTGTGTGAGCGGCGTCTAGCTCGAGGTTGATCTGATTCATGAACGCTAATTTCGGCCAGCCGTTCTCTAGGTCTCCCCCTTCCTCAAGCGCTCGGAGTTTCACTCAGGGAGAGTCAACAAATTTTACATCCAAACTCTCCTGAGAAACTAATGGAAATAGATTTCTTGCCTTGTGACCAACTGACACAAAATTCATGACACAAAATATTGAGTATGAAATAGTCATACTCAATATTTTCAGTAATTGTAATCTTAAAAAGTATATATTTTGGACGGCCTAAAAAATAATTTTTAATATCTCGAAAACCAAAGCTGCACAAACCAAAATTTTAACGGCACAAACAGAGCACTAACCAATCAGAGTATTTGCTGGATTTTTTGACGTAGGTGGGGTGTCAGCTTCATGGAGGTCTGTTTTGCTTCTCCCATTAAACACCAAGTTAACAAAAAAGCTCTCCCTCTTCAAAGGCCAAATAAGCTGCATTTCCCTCCCAATTCTTTTTTTCTTTTGCATAATGACCAGTTGTGTCCACCTAGTGTGTGAAGTAGAGTAATTGTAATGAGTTTTTTTCTTCATGTTGGCTGCATTTTCTGTACTATTTATTTTTCTCATTTTCAGCACTGACCTTACTGAAAGGGAAAACTTGAGGCTTATAGAAACTTTGCATTTTCTGTCCTGGAGGGTTTACTAAGAATCTGGTTCAGTTGTAAAGCAGGTTAAGTTAACCTAAAGCAGGTTAAGTTAACCTTGTAGGTAAAGCACCTAATTTTCTTAACTAAATGATGCCTGCAGGTTTATCTATTAGCAGGTTTCATTTTGCCTGCACTTGGTTGTGTACATTATTTTACGTGTATTTAACAAGTTTACCAAAATATAAAAAATGTCATTCAAACTGCATTTGCCTTGTTTTACTTTTTACTTGTACTTTTCATTACATTACTTGAGTACATCCATTTTTACAGTAATTTCCATACTTAAGTACAAGACATTTCAGATACTTTAATACTTTAACTCAAGTAACATTTCAACCAGTGACTTTTACTTTTACCAAAGTCATATTTTGGAGCGGTACCTATACTTTTACTTGACTCCGAGATTTCAGTACTTTATACAACACTGCTAGCAGCTGGTCGTTGTTGTCAGCGTTCATTCAGTTGTTAGAATTATCAGGTGTTTAGCTTGACCTTAACATCACCACCAGCCTCACTGAATCCTTTAGTGTGAAAACAAAACCAATAAGACCGGAAATATTTGTTTAAATATACAATACAACAAATACATATTCAAACAACTTTAAAAAGTTGGGGAAATGCTGGTTATTATTGTCTAAAAATATTTAAGCCTAAGCTGCATTTGAAACGGCACATCGTTTCGCTTCGCGTACGACACGATGACGAGAAACCTTAGATTGCGTGACAAACGTGATATTCCAGATAAACAAGGTTTCTGGAACACTCTGACGGCAGACTTGAGAGGAACGCATGTGTTCCCACTCTGTTCCGGTTCGTTTTAGCAACATGGCTTCATTCTGCTCCGTGTGAACGGAGTCCCACTGAAACACAAAGTGTCTCTTTCCCAGAAACTTCTCAAATATTATTCGGAACAGCAAAGAGTACAGCTGTCGAGATCAAACCCCCAAACCGTAAAAACATGAACGTTATACGGTGTTACGTAGCCACTGCTAGCGAGCTAAATGTTAGCTTAAAGCTAACTGTCGTTAGCCTTGTTGGCGAACTAACTTCAAAATGTTGAACAAGTGAAAACAATCACTGCGCTTCAACCCTCTTTGCAGACCTTCGTTCAGTGCGTTCGAGCAGCGTAAAGTCTGCATGCCACAATATCAAACACTCCAATAAACAGTCCTAAAAACACTCACCTGAATATTTTCACTGTTCTGTTCGAACGATGTCAGAAGCTAGTTAGTGTGAAGTTAACGCATACAACATCCGGGTGTCATCTTTCAAACTATAACCACTGATGGGTTTCCAAAAAACCGAAACATCTTCTTTGTAGTTTATTGTTCTAATCCTGTTTGGCTTAGTATGTGTTTTTAAATATTAGTAGCTCCATCTCTCATGTTAAATTAAAGATCAGAGCAATCTGAATTCAATTTGCAATATTTTAACTTGAAGGTGAAACTTTTCACATCCGTCAACATCGTAAGCTTCTTCCAGGGCTAAAACGACAATTTACCTGTGCCGTCCAAACAGGACTTGTATCTTTTAGAAACATGTACTTATTTAAATACAAATAAAATACAAAATACAAATATATATTATATATATTATTAAAACAAAATGATACTGAAATTATTCATTTTATTAAAATAAGATGAAAGCATATCAGTACAAAGACATAAAGTCTTTGTGAGACATATATGTATGATAACAAAAACTGAAATGCATGTGCATTGATATATATTTATAAGAATTGGAAATCAAATTTACATTTCTCAGCTTGAGTTTTTTTCTGGGTAGCTGACTGGACAGGAGTCAATGGCAGAGCAGAGGAAGACGGTGATGGAGCAGGAGGCGGGGATGGAGTCGGTGGAGGGACTGGAGCACGGGGAGGTGCTGCAGCAGGTGGAGATGGTGATGGAGCAAATAGTGATGAAATGTTTTCAAACTTGCTGTTTGCCAACAGCCAGTTTGCTGTTGATGATTACTGTTGATAAATAAATTTGTTTCCATGTTTTTGAGGGGGAACGGATAATTTCAGTCAGGTAAAACAACTAAAATATATGGTTCCCCCCTCATAACTCTGGCAAAGTAGGAGCAAATGCTACCAAAATCACAGTATTTATTGTTGATGATGAGAGGAATAAGCAGAGAAAAAATCTTGCTGGTAAGTGCAGTTGTTCCCATTTTATGGAGGGGGAACGGAATATTTTAGCAAGCTGAAATATATGGTTCCCCCCTCATATCTCTGGCAAACAAGGAGCAAATTCTACCAAATTCACAGTATTGTTGATGATGAGAAGAATAGGCAAAATTAAGCATTTGCAGGTAAAATAATTTGTTCCCATTTTATGGAGGGGGAACAGATTATTTCAGGCTGCTGAATCATCCATTATTTCCTCTCCTTACTCCATAACCTTGGGGAATAAAGAACAACTGTTTCCAAATTCACAAAAACCTTTACATACACACCACGTGTTGGGAAAACTGTGTTTGGTGACTGACTTTTTTCTGCCAGGCTTACGTGAGAAAAGAGCGATTCTCTTGGTGTTTACAATAACACAAAACAGCGTCAGAAGACCTCGTTTATTTATTTATTTTACAATTTTTTTAAACAACAGCAGCAAGTTAAACTGAGTGTTACAACATTGACATGGTTGTATTAGTTGGTTTTACCGAGAAATCGATCAGAAGCGACGTGAAAATGATCAGATCCGTCTCTTTCGCCTCTCTGGCTGTAATGTGCGCTCCCGACGCAGGGGGAACAGATTTTCACAGGGGAACCGAATTTCGCACAAGACCGGGACCTCCATCGGTGAAACTCCGGCTCCTCCGTCCACGAAGGCGCAGGCGATTCTTCTTGGTTACTCCGGAAGACACATAGGAAATGAAATTACATCACAAAAGTAACGCACAGTATCGCAAAGTGATATTGATAAGTAACGGCAGTCTGACTACTGGATTTGAAATAGCAACACGTTAGATTACTGGTTACTGAAAAAAGTGGTCCGACTGAGAAAGGCGTTACTGATGTAGCCTACCCCAGGATGTACCCCTTAAGGAAGATACCAGAGATAAAAACAACACACTGAAGATTAAAAAAAAGAAAAAAACAGAAAGATAAAAGTGGGAAAACAGCAACATAGAGCACATTTAGAGAAGGTGGAGCTCAGTTCTCTTGTGGTCGTTGCAAAAAAGTGCTGAAATTGCTCTTATTTCCTTTATTTTAATAAATAAAATAAAGGTTTCACAAATCCCACACTTGGTTTTAAATATTTTGTTTTTAGTTGAGAATTGTCTATGTTTCAGCAGTAGCCTATGGTGTAATTTTATAACAAGAGAAGACGAAAGTTGCTGAAGGAAGTAAACATTTAGGCGGAATCACCTTCAGCCACACTGTAAAATGTAATGAGTTCACTTTACGTTAAAAAAGTTATGAAACCGATTGCCTCAAAATTTCCAAGTAGCTAATTCATTTTAAGGTGTTATAACTACAAATAACTATGTTTAGACCACTCAGATAATGGCAGTAAACCTGAGTGCTGATAACTCAAAATCATTAATTGGGTTAACTGTAAAATGTTCATTCAGACAACTCATGTAATGGCAGTAAACTTGAATATAGGTAACTCAAAATCATTAGTAAGGTTGACTATAAAATGTAAATTATGACTACTTCAATGTGTGAGTTATGTCAGTTAAGCAGTACTCAAAAAAATAAGTTATGCTTACACGTTAAAGCGTTCACATTACTTGCAAAATATCAGGAAACCAATTGCCTTGATATGTTCAAGTAAGAAGAACCAAAAGTGTTAAGTTATTGAAACGAAGAGCCAACAGACATCAGTTTGAATGGAAAAAAAGTTTAATAATTAAACAAGTTTATCTTAAATACAGAGTTCTCAAGTGTGGTTACAGACACACTAACCTGGAAACAAAGTTTTCCATAAACTTTTTACTAGGGCAGCCTTCAATCTAATACTGAATCCTTCAAATGGCCCTCAGTCTTCAAAACGATTCAAAAAGAATCAAACAAGAAATAAAAATCACTTTTCCAATAAGGGTAAAGGTTAGGAAAAAAGTTAGGAAACCGATTGCCATAATGTCACATCACATTCACTCATTGCATCAGAAGATTTTTGAGTGATTGAGACATGTCTGGGTCCTCACAGTCCTAACAATAGAAGCAACACCACAATTACATAACAACGTAACACTTTACAGCTGTCCCGCCTATGGCAGTCCACTCATCATCAGCCTTCTATGACAGTACAGCGAGCGCATTTCCCAAGAGTGTCAGTGATAATAAGTGTTGATGATGTTGGAAGGGAAAGTTCACAACATTTTTACATGTTGCATTTCATCAGCAAAGTGAAATTCATTGTACTGTTTTTGTTCTTGATGACATTTGGGTTAATTTTGTGACGCTAGAGAACTGCCACTGAAAACTTTGGAAAGACAGCAGAGAACCACTAGAAGTTTTCTGATTGGGGATTCATCAGTGCCTCATGTAAGAAGTACAGTAGCACTGATTCAGGCCGAGTGAAAGAACAGTAATTAAAACTAAAGCTATCAAAGTCACAAAAGGAGCAGAATTAAGTGGGACATACTGCGGTGTGGAATTATAAAAATCTAATAAAGATGACCTCCAAAGCATGTCTTGAAGTCTGTGTTCTCATCTCCAAGGATCACAGGAAGGCCGGAGCACTGCCGATCGCTTCGCAGTATTATCTGTACTCTGAAAAATCATATCAAACACACATCACTCCTGTGGTAAAGAAGAATCAAGTAACAGCTCTGCATACACAGTGGGGTTGTGTATTGTGTTCCCAACATGATAATAAAATATTGACTTTGTATCTGAGAAACTCACCTCGGGTCTGACTTGTTGCAGATACATCTGAAGTTTCTGGCCAACACTTCCCCCTTTGCCCTTGAAAATCTCAAAGAAGTGAGGGGTGTATTTGTCAAGTTCTGTGAAAAGTTCTGAATCCAGGTTTTTGCTCCACAAGCGACAGAACCCTGTCAGAATCTGAAAGAAACGTATGACAAATTAATATTTAACATATAGAGATGTTGGACCTCTCATGACTACTTTTCACTAGCAGGACACTGAAATTAATTCTGTAAGTTAACTAGAGACAAGAGATATTTCAACGTTGATTCACTTATATTTTGCTATCTCTGTTGGGCACGCGCCCATAAAAGACCACTGCTTTTGTTCTTTTTTTTTAAATATTAGACTACCACGTATAGTGAACTTGATAGGAAAGAAATAAAAAAGCCTTTCGGCTTTTTGAAACCACACCGAAATGCTTTTTTTTTAATCCGGCCAACATCTTTATCTTTATCCCTTTTCCTTTTTTTTGTTTTGCACCCCGGACAGCTTTTTTCTCTGCCGCTCCATCTTGTTGCTACTAAATAAACATGATATTTTCGATTGACGTTAGTCCCAGGAAAATCATCGCTAAATCATTACACATGAAGTTAACCTCAAAACCTGGACTTACGGATGAATTATACGGCCGAGATAATGAATATAAGTTTGCTAAAAACCAGTGGAACTTACCATGACAAACTTGGCTGCAGGAATCGCCGTATTGTTGACAGTTCGGCGCTTCTTTCAAACACGTCGTCAGTCTTCAGTGGCCAACTGCGCATGTGCGTTCAACGAGAGCTGCCGAATGATGCCGAGTTTTCTGCTGGTTTTGCAGTTGCGTCTTGCTCACTCATAACTCCAAATTACGGGTTACTTGGTGCTGATGAGTTTGATTACTTGCCTCAGTAGAAAGTTGTCTTTGCTAAGTTTAAGTTAGTATAGTCAACAGAGTAAGCTGGAATGAGTTAAGATGACTTTTATTTTAGAGTAAGATATACTATTACATTTTACAGTGCATTTCCTAAACCGGAATCTGCAACTATGGCTTCGTGTCTGCATGTGTTCTATCCACATCTGAAACATCCCTACACCAAAGAAAACATTGTAAATTGTCCTCCATGTCTCCCAGTTAGACTACTGGTATTGCAGAAACTGTATAAACACACCTTTTCACCCAAAGAAAGAACTCAGTTTTTCAGGCATTTCCAAGGATCTTGAGAAAGCACATAGGAATCAGTTTATGTTGTTCTTCATTCCCCCTTATAGGCTTTGTAGATTACAGCCGGCACACACTAATCCAATAATAAAATGTGCAGCTTCTCCACACACTCATCCCAGTCCAGCATTTTTTCAACAGTAGAGATCAACTGTGGTGTTCAGCTGCAGCTGCATGGTGGTATGCCAAGGTTCAAATTTTTCAATTTCTACAGGCTCTTTCCAAACAGGTCATAATAATAAAAAAATATTAGTTAGTAACTTACTATGCAGATGATACACAGATCTATATCACAATGCCACCAGGAGACACTGAACAAATGCTTTGAACAAATCAATGCTTAGAGGTGCCATAACTTCAGCTAAACGAGAAAAAAAAACTTTATTATTGGACCTAAAAAAGGACTATTTAGAGTCAGCACTCAGCTTCAGTTATTACAAATGGAACTAATAATCATAATTGTTATGATGTAAAATAGTTTGTTGGTGAAATGTATTACACAAACAAATTTGACTTGACTTCAGAGGACAGTGAGGGGAGCTGAGAAGGTCAGGATCGTTCCTGTTCCTGATCTGGAATAGTTTTAGAGATAAAGGAAAATAAATCTGAGCAGATTCCACTCTTCATATCCAAAAAACTTTCTAAGTCTGGCATTTATGGAACTGCACATCTTTATGGCTTTGACTGTTGTTAAGATTATACTTGTTATTAAAAATACTTCATTGATCACAACGGGAAGTTAAATATGATTAAATACTATTATTTTTTTGGCGTTACCTTGGAGTTTTATGTCTTTAATCCCACATCATCTTTAACAATTTATTAATTGAAATGTGAATCTGGATGTAACCCGTGCGTTGTAGAACTTCAAACACATTCCATCGGAAACGTTAGTAATATTAACTAGGAGGTCTCTCCTCAGCTTCCAATCATCGTGCTCTTGTGTGCTGGAAGCTGGACCCAATTGGCTAAAAGTAGTCCACTTCAACATATCGATAGCTTATTGGCCAGGTTGATAGTTCACGGGCGAGAGATCCGCCTGTTATGTTTTCTCAGGGTGGAAGTCATTTTCCATCCAGATTCCAGACTGGGAGAGAATAAACGTCGGTAAGCAGACATTCAAATGGAGGCTAAGTAGCATAAAGCGGGACATTGGCGCTGTTCTGGTGGGAATGCATCAGGCTAGCTAGCCTAGAGGAGCATCGGCGCTTCATTTCGGCTTGGCTCTTTGTTGTAGGAGCGGTGGAGCCAGACGGAGCCCAGTGGTGGTGGCATCATTTCAGGTTTGCTTTCTTTCTACGTTTTCCTCGGGTTGTTGGATTTCCATGTTTCCACTGGAGTGAGAAGACTGTATGTTTTCTGCTGTGTGCTGAATTCTTTTGGAGATACACACGTCTTCATCCTGCCAACTTCTTAGTGGATGTCTGGTCTGCAAGCTGGAGCTGTGAGATCCACAGAGCAGCTGGGCTCTGGAAGTTCAGTCATGCTCATGCCTGCTTTGGTTCTTACAGCTAAAATACTGAAGTAAATCATGACTGCTGTGTTAAAATGGGAATAAGTTTTTGATGTGAAGAGTTCAACAAATGAAAGGAGCCGTGACTGTGCTTGAATCTGGTGAGTTACTGAAATATCTTCAGTCAGTCGCAGGAACTGGATTATTTTGGTAGCAGTGGGAAGTCAAATGTCAAATATTCACTCTGCTAACAAAATTTAAAACTGAAATGTATGGCATAGGAGTTTATTAAGAATAGAAAAGCAACAGTTATTTTCACCACTAACTTTTTCCACAGCAATGATAATGTTATTAATTATATTGAGCATAGAATAATTAAAAGTTCAAGGTATTTGTGGCTTGTAAAGGGATATTACACAAAATCTCCCCTCCTTCTGGTGTCTAACTCTTTTCACTGGGAGCATTCCAAGCTAATCTCATCTGGTTCATTAGTCAGGCTGTCTGCTGCAATAGCCTCGTTGCCCTGAAAATGGCTGCTTTTCAGATATCCCGTATAAGGTTTGCCAGTTATATTTTTAAGCTGTGTCAGGGGTAATGCTCCTTCTGGTCTAACATTATGACTATCAGAAGATTTACTACTGTAAATGTCTCCTAACAGCTATTGCTGTCTGGATTGTTAATGGCGGAATAGCGATGGGGGAGCTTAACATAATGTTTTATCGCAATACAAAAGGATTTCTCCATTCATTGTCTGAAGGCTCAATGTATTCATTGTAGACACTGCATTTCTCTTTTCCGTTATTGTAAAATATTAGGCAAAAATAATGTTCAGTAAGATGTCCTTTCAGAGCTCAGGTACACATGTGTTGTCTGTAGCTGTACAAATGATGAGACCAAGTTGAATTTGTGGTTGCTATAAGTAAGTTTTGAACATGCTCCCAAAACAAAACAGGAATGTACTTGTGATAATTGGTACAGTTTTCATTGCCTACCAACAGATGATGAATCAATAAAAAAATTTGGCTAAAAATATCTAACTTTGAAAAGACCCCTAAAAATGCTCAATATGTATTCATTTCACTTTGTGGATAACAAGCCTATGGAAGAAGCATATTGATAACTGCAAAAATAAAGACATGATCTGGTGGTCTGGTGTGTCAGTCAAACCTCTCTCACTGTAGGGCAGAAGAGGACATTGGCTGATTTTTAGACCTTTGCTGAGGTAGACAAGATCAGGGGATAAGATCACCTTCACATGTAAGTATCAGCCGGTCACCGATTCCCAAAAGTTAAGAAAATCGGCTGGCTGATACATGTGTCCTATATTATAGATGTATATTGGCTATAATGTAAACAGCACTGTCAGAAATGCAATAAGTTTAGCAAGTATGTGAATGATCTAATTGTCTGACTGTAGATTGCAGCCAGTCCACATTATTAGTAGAAATAGAGGGCCCCAAAACCAAATTTCACTTACGGCCCCATGAAGGCTTGGGCTAGCCCTGACTACATCTATGCCAAAGCGCCTACAATCACATGTGGAGTGAGTGCACCACCCCCAGTATTGCCAAACTCTGTTGCAGACAGTATTTTCACTGATGTAAACTCTTGTACAAAGGGATTCCACTCAGAGTTTCACACACTTGTGTCTTGCCTTAAACCATTGGCTCCCGCTTCAACAATGCCTGTGGTGAACCAAATTGTGATTAGCTTGATGAAGCTGAGACAGAACTTTGTCATGGCTGATTTAGCACAGAGGTTCAAAATATCACAGGATCAAGTCAGTAAGACTGTTGGAATGTGGACATACATAACGCCTGAAAATAGTCCAAAGACCTTATTCTGTGATTTCTCGAAACAATTAAAGCAAGATTGTCAAAAGTTTGTAAGAGCATTTCACCAACACTACTTGTGTAATTGACTGCACAGAGCCCATGTTGCAGAAAGCTAAAAAGTTGGACTCCAGAAGTGAATCATATAGTCACTATTATGCAAATAATACTGTGAAATATTTAGTGGCAGTTTCTTCTTCTGGATTAATTATGTTTACTTCAAATGCTTATGGTGATAGTCTTTCTCAAACTGTGGTCCCTGGACCACTGGTGGTCTGCAGGCAGTTAAAACCATTAAACTGCTAAAAGTTAACAGCCATTATTTTGAAAGTGGTCTGCGAGGTACTGCATGTAAATGACTATTTATTTAACGTGAAGTTAGCTGGAAGTGTGTGTTAGGATCGTGTTAAAAATAATGATGGAAAACTGACTTGAAATCAGGTACCGTTGGAAAGAAAACAACTCCAGGACTACTTATGATCAGAGGAAGCTAGGTCATAGCTGCTGAGAGTTGATGTGTTTTTCAGTAGCGATTGGATTCCTTTGAATGGTTAGCAGTATGAATTACTCCAGTTAATCTTTGTTTTTTTATAACTTTGCTAAGAATGATGGTCTGCTTTCAGGTCAACAACTATTGTTGTTTTTATTTAATTAAAAGATATTAAATTGCATAAATATGATAATTGCTAGAAATGGGTTAATTATTTTTATATTTTTATATATTTTTTTTTCTGTTAAAGAAACTTGAGTCTATTTTTGTTATTGTGCTTCTAAATCACAAATAGCTTGAAATGTTATTAATGCACATAACACTTGGTAGTAAAGAACATCCATCCATCCATTTTCTGAGCAACCTTCTCCCTAACGGGGTCGGGAGGTGCTGGTGCCTATCTCCAGCTGCGCTCCGGGCGAGAGGCGGGGTCACCCTGGACAGGTCGCCAGTCTGTCGCAGTAATAAAGAACAACTTTTTTATATTATTGTTTCCATGTGTTTGATATCATTGGAAAGCTTAGACTTCATACTTTCAGAATCTGTAAATAACTCAAATACCCAAGAAGATCTGTTCATGGCTTTGTTGTGGCCAGTACCACTCTTCTCATTAGAATGAACAAAGAAAACAACTACATTTGAGTTAAGAGACTAATATTTCATTTCAGGCTGCATTACATATTAAGATGTGTTATTGGGGAGAGATTTCAGGTTAGGTGGTCTGTGACTGTGTGTTAAATGGTTAAGTGGTCCTCAACTTGAAAAAGTTTGAGAATCACAAGCCTAAATAGATATCTATCTATATTGATGTATAGATAAGAACAATCTATCTAAACAAATATTAGCAGAAAAGCATTAAACTGCTAAAAATTAGCAGCCATTATTTTGAAAGCATGCGATGACTCTTCAAAGTGTAACTAATGTCTGAAAGTTAAACCCCGTGGCAAATTTGGAAAAATTTCAGAAAATGCGGTGGAGCCAAAAAACACAACCGAGTGAAGGGATGAGCAGAGGGAATGGGGTGTGATCCAGACCAAAGAGTGTTGACATCCTCTGTTGTCAACAGAGGATGGGAGGGAGCGCTGTGCTTTTATACCCAAAGCCAGGCTGTGATAAAGTTGTACCAAACTGTACCGTTAAATTTCAATTGTCAAAGAAACCCAGAAGTGAGCAACATAGCGTTTCCTCACTGTTTGACTGTGACATCTGGCATGCTACTCCTGAACACTGTGCCAAGATCTGAGGCGGAGTAAGAAACGGGGTCCATTGTGGGACATCCCCTGTGTATATTTCCGATACACAGGTTAAAACTGCTTGAAAGGTTTCCACTCAGCTTCTTGTGCTGACTTTGGACCCCTTTTTTTTCATAAAAAAATGTTAAGGTCTTGAGGCAAAATGTGATAAAACTGCTCCAGGATGATGGCTTCTTCAATCTGTATGTTGATTTTCTTCTCTGGTTGTATACTTGTACAAGTCCTTAAGTTGGTTGTAGAATTCTTTTGGACTTTCACTGGGGAAGGTGTCAGGCATCTGGAACCGCTGTTCATGGACCTCTTCATTGATGTCATACTTGGCAGAAATGGTGTCTTTTACTGTGTTGTAATCTCCATTGTCTTCTCCTGCCATGGCCACATAGGCTGCTCAAAAGCTTTTCCTGACAAGTATGGAATCAGCCTCATTGCCCAGTCAGCCTCAAGTGTTATTAGGTGCTGCTCAATGTCATCACCTTCTTTCAGATTTGGTACCACATCTTTCCTCCAACCCCTGTCAGCTTGACCTTTCTGAACAGTGGGCTGGATCACCATTTCCACTTCCAGTTCAATATTTCAAGGTGGTCATTCCTGCCAAGGTTGACCCCCTGTGCTCTATTGCTGCTCCAAATCACCTCTTATGTTATTTATTTGGATCTATATCTGGCACCACCTTTTCCCAACTTTCACTCAGGTCATGCTGGTTGTTCAGATGCTGCTGCAGCAAGTCAGTAAAAGAATCAAAGTATGTGGTCTCTCCTGAGGCTTTATTTCAACAGAAAGGGATATGAGACTTAATGGAGGAGCAGATATACAGATCAGTGGAGCACTGGCACTATTTCCATCTTTCAGTCTGTCCTGAAAGATTTCCATCTTTTTGCCAGGAGCACCTATCCTGATAGGTGACTTCTGTGTGTGGCTGCCATGGAAACAAATGGGCTGTGGAGACAGAAGCTGAAATCCAGTCCATGTGTTCCTGGTTCCCACAGTTCACCCTCTGCCTGGGACAGCATGCTGTACATTGCTGGCTCTTTCTTCACATCCGCTCACTTCCTAAAATGTGAAATCGTTTCACCTTATAGTCATTCTGAGAACTGATTGGTCAATTAACAATAACAACTAACTAAGGTGTGTCAGTGTCAGAAAATCTGCAAGCTTTGCTAAAGCACAGGTTGAATGCTTCTCATCAGGGTTTTGCATTAAGATGACAGTGACCCATTTCTGGGATGTTGCTTCATGTGATTCCAAAGCTCCATGCAGGATGGCTGCAGAGGCTTGATGAAGACTATCACCTTTCACTGTTACCAGGTATGGAGCTCAGACATACTGAAGGTCAGAAGCCATTGTTCTGTCATCAGAGGTGCAATTTTTCTAACTGAAGTTGTAATGTTTCCTCGGTGGATGTCGCATAGTGAAACTGTAGCAGCTAAGCTACATACTGTATAGGGACGTGAGATATGACATAAAATTTATATCACAATATACACTGCTCAAAAAAAATAAAGGGAACACTCAAATAACACATCCTAGTTCTGAATGAATGAAATAAATATGAAAATAATTTCCACCTGTTGTCTATTCCATTTGCACAACAGCGGTGATATTGATTGTCAATCAGTGTTGCTTTCTTAGTGGACAGTTTGATTTCACAGAAGTTTGATTTACGTGGAGTTATATTGTGTTGTTTGGGTGTTCCCTTTATTTTTTGAGCAGTATATATTATGATGGGTGGTGGTAAAGATGTATATCACAATATTATTTATATAAAGCTTATAATAGAAAGGAAGAAAAAAATATACTAATTAGAGTGCATGCATTATGTGTTAAAACTTGTTTATCCCTCTTTTGTGGATCTTATTTGTTGGTAATATTTGTAAATTGTGTTGTATGTTGTTTCCTATCATTGTGAGGTCTCCCTTAAATTTTATTATAAGGGAGACCTAGAATTGATAGACAACAGCATAATCTCAACAATGAGTATCTGGATAAATCAAAGTTAAATAAATAAGTGAAAAAATATCTCTATATAAAAACATGGATGGATGAAACTTTAATGTGATGAATGTCTGTCAAATCCTGCTTTTCCTTCCCAGTGTTGTGGCTGGAACTTGCAGTTAGCACCATTGGTGGTATTTAAGCACCTATGGTTTGTTTTAAGGTGGTAAAACAAAATGTTTACTCTTTATTGTAGGGCAAATTTAAATCATTTCTACTGTATACCGTATATATTGTGCATTCCTAATACTAAGAGTCATTGCAGAAAGTGGGAGATGGAAACATGTTTCATGAGTAAGTTTTTACATGGCGAACGCTCTCATCCACTGGTGCCTCTCTTACCAGAGGCACCGAACTCTGAGAAAATTCTCTGAACCTCCAGCTTGAAGGGGAGGACTCTCTCCATTTTGTGGTGCATGCTAGTTTGTAACTTCTCTATGTTGTTTATTACAGCCACATGTCATTTCTGATGAAATTACTCTTTTTGTAGCCTGGTTGATTTGCTCCCAATTCAAATCCTGATATTTATTGATCCCAAAGGGAAATTAAATGTTGTAATTCAAATTAATTCAAATTCTTCAGAGTTATTGTAAACCAGTAGATGGAAACTTGCCTAATTTGCTTTCTCCCCCCCTTTTTTTTTCTTTTGCGCCATTTCAAAAGTTTGCTGACTGCAGTTTTTAGACAAAGCTACTGCTTTGTCCTCATGTGAAAATTGGGTTGACTGGGTTGTTCTGGTATGTGGTGGTCTGTTTCTGTCCAGAGGGTCTTCCTGTGTGGAATATCAACATCCTCAATATTTTTGCTCCACCCTCTCATTGTCAGGCAGTACAAGGAGAACTGGTCTTTGTGTCTCTGACTGCTTCCTTATAAATGCAGCTCAAACTAAACGGGAAACTTTTACTCAAGCTCTGATTGCTGTTGTATTGGGGTTTTTTGGATTTCATTCAAATCACTATTGACAGTCTTTAGTTTTTGTGAAAAAATGGCGATTGAAATGTGGAGATAATTTCATTTGAATCAGATATTTTGGAGCAAGAAGCATTTAAAATGTGTGGAAATGTTGGCTTTGAAGGTCAAGAGTATGGGTCTCTGCTTGAGGCACACGGTGTCTCTTTACTCTCTCTGGTTGCTTTAACAGATTCCAGTTCTCTTTGTTTACTTTCAGCATGTCCTTAAGACTGCAACTTTCATTTACATGTTTTCTTAATTCAACCTCTTCCTCCCTTGTTTTCATCACCACGTCTCAGAAGAGACGTTTTAGTGACAGTTGGCTCTGTTGCTGATCTGTTGTGTGATTCTGGGAGGAGGTGTCTCTGAAAAGTAGCACAATATTTTGCTCGTTACCCTACACTGAATTCACTATTGTCCCTAGATGAAGAAAATACCTTCTCTGGAGTTCAGAGAGTTGAGAACTAAATCTAACTGATGTCTAAAAATAAAAGCTGACATCTGATTTTTTAAAAACTCCTAAATATATTATTGATTAGGGGAAAAAAACAATGAAAGTCTGGCTTATATAGGAAAAAAAAGTTTTGATGATGATGAGTATCTGGTTAAATCAAAGTTAAGTAAATAAACGATAGGCAATTACCAAGGTATACTTGAGCACATAAGACTGAATGGAAAGTCTTTTTTTAACAAGACTTTCCATCCAGATGGGTAGATGGTGTGTGTGTCTGCATTTAGCTGCATTTGTTTAGGACCTGGTAATTATGGCCAGCAGCAGAGTTTTAGTTGGAGGCTACAAAGAAATGTTTTTAGTCCAAAAGCTTCCACTTTTGGAAGCTTTTTAAAAGCTCCTGCTTACTATGAGCTTTTTTAAAATCATTTCCACAGTTTGTGTGATTTGATGTTTGTGCTATTTATGTATGGGTGTATTTGTATAGTTGTCATTGGATTAGTTTAGTTTTTTTTCCCTTTTGGTAGTGTGCCTTAATGCGTAGACCACAGTTAGGAATGACCTACACATATCAAGAATGTTAACCGGAATCTCTGCCTAAATTTTGGCCATTCTGTTTGTCATTATGTGTGGTTGTTTAGAAGTGGTTGAAAATTACTTCCAACATTCCCAAACCTTACCTACACGCTCACACACTGACCCACTGAGAAAAGCTTTGTCATACCAAAGCCTGCTTCTGGTGGCTTTTGGTGATCTGTATTCCAGATGTGGCAGCCCAGCAGTGGAGCTGCATCTGCAATGGGTAGAGTCATGTTTTAGGCCCTCTTCTGTTTTGATAACTTCAACACAAATAGATACACTTTAACCCTAGCAGTTCAGAACTAACATTGCTGTCAGGGTATTATCACACCAGTGTGATGATAATTATAGATGATCCTTGTGTTTGGTGTTTTAGCCACGTTTCATGGGCGCTTCATCTAAAAGACTGAACTGGAGCATCTTGGATTGAATTAATGGAAACCCAAACTTATTTTGATTACAGTTTGTAGTGTGCACGTAATAAATAGACACGTAGAAGAAAAGAAAGAAAGAAAGAAGGCAAAAAAGAGAGAGCAAAACTCCGATATGAACTCTATTCAACCCTTTTGCTGGTCTTCTTCTCAGTCAGGATAGTGGTTATGATGACATCTAGTGTTGAAGTATAGTGACTGAATACACAACACATTTCCCCTCTTGTTTAGTAAACTTACCAGTTGGAACAGAGCATGAATTTTCTAAATTCAAAAAATATTCTGTCCAAAATGTAATACATATTTAAACAGCTGCTTCTCTTCATTAAGCAGTGTAAACTGCTCTTTTACCATTGTATAAAATGTATCTTTTATAACTGTGTCTGACTTTTAACCTGAACTTGACTAAACATTTCTAAGAGCTGGTATCAAACATTCCCACTTACTCGGTGTATATTTGCAAAATAACTTCAAATATGAACACTCAGTGCATTTTAGTCACTCTGCATTCTTCAAGCATTTAATTTTTTTTTGACATTGCTTGTAATGGTTTTTCCTTCTTCCCCAAATGCCAATTGGTTTGAGTAATGCTCATGATTTCTAAGCCAAGCAGGCCTCTTCTTGACCCCAGCTGGTCTTGTTTTGTCGTTTGAGTTTTGTGAAGGCCCTGACTCCGTTATCTGGAGCAGCAGGACTTGTCATGATGTCTATTGCAGCTTCTGGGATAAGAGAGTGCGGCCATCCTCCAGCACATAGGAGCTTGCACCTTCTCCATTACTCTGATAGGTGCATGGAATTTTGACAGTCTTTTTAAAATGAAAGGGCTTTCTCACTCGAATTAGAATTCCTTTTTTGATCTGGGGTACTTTTGCACCTTGCTTCAGCTCTGTGCAAGTTTTCGTTGCTTTCTGTCTGGAGGCAATATGATCACGCAGTTGGCAGGAGTCTGACTTTACTAGCTGGGCCAATATTCACTTTTGTGATCATCCTTCTGTTAAACATGAATTCAAACCGTGATAAACTGTGAGTTTGGCCCTTAAACAATATTTTGAAGCATTTGTTGATCCAATGGTTGGGAGCCCTGGGTCAAAGGTGGACAGTGCTGGGCTGTTCACGGTGCATTCCTTAATTGTGTTGAAGCTTGACTTGTTTAGTAGCCTCAGTCCACTTGAATACGTAATTATGTATGCAAACACACATGGGCTCTACCTGTGATGCATAATTTTGCACAAACTTTGAGCACCATGCTTTGAGCCCAAGGACTGAGTGCAAAGTAGAGATGTTATTAGGTGCTGGGGTTTCAGTAATTGCTCCTAGATGGTCCTCATTCAATAGAAGACCCTAGGCTGACAACATGTATCCCAGGAACTGCAGACTTTCCTGGTTAAAATAACACTTTTCTGTACTGACCTGGAGGCCCACTTCCTTCAGAGCCACCTATAATCATCTTCTGGGTAGTTCTGAACCACTTTAAAGCCTTTGATCACCAGAGACATGAGTTTGAAAAATGCACTTGGAACTCCACAGAACCTGGATAGTCCTTCATTTGTTATGAATGCTGTTGTATCATGACTCTCTTCTGCCAGCTACACCTGATAATAAAATTTGTGACTGCAAGAATTACCTTAATTTTCAGACTGAAAGAAAACATCTTTATGAATAAATGGGAAAAACGTACACTGTGGCACCGAAGAAGAGACTTAACAAAGTTAAAACACCTTTACCAAAGGACACGTGTAGAGACTTGCAACAAAGGTATTTTGTTTGCTTTTTGTAAATGTATTACTTTCCTTTGTCTAAATGTTCACCTCTATGTTCTCTTCATGCGTACTGTGAGTGGCCTTTTTATGCTTACCAGTCTGTAAAACATGCATTATCTTTATTGAAATAAAAAAAACAAAGCAAGTTAGGGAGATACTGATCTCCCTAACAACACTGTCTCCCTGTTTTAGGCTGGACTCTAAAGTCCTGATTGCGTTGGTAGGTTGACTAGTGGTTAGCTAGAGAGTCTGTGTGCAGAGTGTGTGTATAGTGTATGCGTATATTTGTGCTGGCTTGGAATAAAGACAGTTGAGTCACGGTTCAGGAATGTACTGTAAAATTTACAACACTAGAATATCTTGTTGAATAAATATACCTGGGGGCCCATATGATAAGATGTTCTTTTGTTAAGTAGTTTTACCCAGACACTGAGATTAAAATTTAGTGTTTAGATTTTAATTTAGACATTAGATTAAAATCGACCCCGATAGCAAGCTATGGTAATTCAATGTTGAATTATGATCAAAAACCTTGATTTTTGGTTAAGAACTACAATTGATGGTGGATCAACAATCAAACAATCATTTAATTCTAGCCAGTTAACTAATGTTGAAAAGATGTCATTGAAACAATGTTATTTTGTATCGATTTCTATTGATCGAAATGCCAATGTCTAATCCAGTGGTTGTCAATCCTGGGCCTCAAGGCACACTGCCCTGCAAGTTTTAGGCTTCAGCACGTATGATGTCAACAGATGGCTGATTAACAGGGTTTGGTTGAATTGCAATCTTCAGAATGGTGTGTGTTGAAGCAGGGGAACATCTAAGCATGCAGGTCAGTGTCATTTGTTTCACAATTATTCAATAAAAAGAAATAACTAATCTCAAATAAAACAAAATAAGATATTGATCAACACTTTTTATTTTTCTAAAGCAAAAAGAAATGGTTTAAAAAACTTTTTTTTAAATTAGAATCATTATTTTTTGTCTCATGAAGTGAAAAAGTTATTTTCAAAACATAAACTTTTATGTGCATGTCAACTCAAACTGACAATACTAACCATGTCTCCCTCAGAGGAGACAAGAGGTTCAGCCATACAGTAATTCAAATGGTGAAAAAAGGTAGAGTCCTGGGTTGCTTCTATATGTGTAACAAAAAGGTGAGATAGCCGCTAATCTCAGTCTGTACCAGTTTCATTCACAAATTTGCATAAGATTTGTTTCAAGGTCTGAAGCGTTCTGTCTGAGGAAGGTATGTTGTTGACTTAATCCCGAGAAGTTGGTACACCTACTTCAACAAAGTAGACAGAAAGTTAGTTCAACAGTCAGTGAGGTAAACCCAGCCAGTGAGAAGAGCAGTATGAGACAGAAGGCAACTGCTTTGGCTTTTATTGATTTCAAATGAAAGACCTCTGGATATTTTGTAGCCCAATCCAGTTTCACACGCATATAATGATTGCCTGATTTACTTTCTTTGTAGAGGGCCAACAGTGTCCTTTCCTAGCCATTCAAATGGAGTGCTGATGATTGGTAATTCCTAATTTAATTTGAAAGTGATTTATGGCTTTACATGCATGAGAGTTTTTTCAGATTTTAATTTGAGAAAAATAGTTATCTATTCAATAGTCCTGGATGGTCACAAATGGTTAGACCAAAATCCAGTTGAAGTTTGTGGTTAAATGTAAGAAACTGTTAAAATGTGGAATGGATATGAACTCTGCAAGGCAGCAGACTTGATTTTCTCTGCAGGTGACTCTTTTGGGAACTTGGAGACATGCATGTCTGTAGATTTTATATTCCCACTTATAAAAATATATATTTTCATAAAGATTATGTTTGCTCTTTAATTAGTGTAGCTTATTTTTGTGAAACCTTATGCTATTTTTCTTCGTCTGGCTTAATCAAGAATCTTAAAATCCAGCCTCTGTTTAAAATGTTGAAGACTTCCCTCTGGCTCAGGTTCAAGAAGTCTGTGACTAACAAAGAAAAAATGTTTGTTATAGAAGTTTGGAGCCAGTGATGCTTGAATAATTGGCGTTGCAATAGAAATGATTTCACCATCACTCATTTTAATGTTATTTGATGTCTACTGAAAGCTTTAATCGCGGTATCTGAAATACTGGGATTAAGCACAACATAATTTTATGTGAAAGGTTTTAGTATACTAGCAGTCACTTACTCTTACAATGATTTGCAATGCATAGTGTGTCTGGTGCTTGTTCCTGCAGAGGACTGATTCTATAGAAAAGCATTGCTTTGCTTTTCTGCTACTTGTAAAGAGCCATAAACCGAGTGACTCTTGTGACACGATAAACTTCTTCCACCTCTGAGCCAATTAATGATTGAAGGCAGAGACGGTCCTGGCCTGTTTGGCACCCTGAGTGAACCAGCCTTCCAGTGCTTATAAATGGACAAAAGAAATGCTGGTAAAAAATCTGAATACCAGAATTTTTAATTTTTATTCATAGCAAGGAAGGAGGAGTTGGTGGGAATCCCTGTTATCAGTGGTCCCCAACCACCGGGCAGTGGACCGGTACCGCTTCGTGGACCCATTAGTACTGGGCCGCGCAAGAAATAATTAAATATTTCCGTTTTATGTATCATTTGGGCCCGGGGGATCTATATTTTGGAAATCCTTTAACTGGATTCTCTCGGTTACGTCTTACGCGCCAACATTAAGCCACAAGCAGCAAAATGAGTCAGAAACAGATCAGATGTCTTTGGAAAATTTCTTTGCAAAAAGGAAAAGGCCCAGAGAAGAGACAGGAGAATGGATTTATCCCGATAGGTGATTCCCACAGTCCAAACCGCTCTGCTTGATATGGTGACCGGATCGTTAATGAGGCAATGAAACCTTCAAACTGCTTCAAAAGCAACACTTCGGGTGTCATTGTCTCTCATCACTTCCAGATGGGAGAAACACCTAAAATCAATTCAGAAAAGGAAAAAAAAAACTAATTTTTCCGCACTGGCAGATAATTTGTCTGAAGCACTGAGTGGAGAAATCGGTGTTTTGCACCCGTAAGTTACGGACATTAGTTATCGAGAGTTAAAATTTTCACAAAAGTAAAATGGTCGTTTTTGTGGCACATCTGTATCTTATTTTGAAGAGATATGTAAACATTACCATAGCAACCAGAGTCAGAAAGCTTTAGAGCAGTGGTCGAGATGAGATGAGAGGAGTGGAGCTTATGAGTCTTTTTTCTGATTCACACGATTTGAAGATTGTTGGCTGATTTTCCAAACCTCTGTGGTCACAGAGGTTTGGAAAATCAAACCTCCAACAGGTTCGGTCGGTTTGTGTGTCCAGCTACAGGCAGGAGCAACACACCACAAGAACCGATTCCAGTCACGAACATCACAATTCCAGAAGAAAATTCAGTAAAACCCCCAACATACCATAGTGAATTTAGAATAATCAAACACGATGACGCTAAAGAAGCAGTACCAAGAGACATGTAAACATACCTTTATCTTGGGTTTTTTTCTATTCATCCTCTTTGTGCTGCAATTTTATGCTGCTAAATGTGCTAATGACAGAAAAACAAGTTACTGTTATCGAAAAGCTTTTTTTTTATGGCTAGGTATTATGTATCCTGTTTCTGTGTCTCCAGGTTTTTACAGATCAGATATGCTCTCCTGAATCTCCACCCCATTTCTTCACTCTGTTTATCCTGGTTGTTCACTTTGCCATAATGAACCATAGCCCCAGCCCACACTTGTCTGAAGGCGGGAAGTCAGCCGGAGGCGGCCTTCTCTGCAGCATAGGTCTGGGGTCGGACCGTGGGATCCGTTCCCCAGACAGCCTGGCCCACACGCCCAGCCCTACTGGGGGAACTCCCAGCTCCAGCCCCCCTCTGTTGCTGTCGCCTGGACTTGGAGGTCTGGGTCTAGGTCCTCTGGGTGAAGGAGCTGGAGGTGACTGGGAGACCAGGGAGGAGTTGAGGCTCCGGGAGCTGGAGGAAGCTCGGGCCAGGGCAGCCCAGATGGAAAAGACCATGAGGTGGTGGTCCGACTGCACAGCCAACTGGAGAGAGAAGTGGAGTAAGGTGGGGAGAGATTATTGAACCTACTGCAGATATGATTATCCAGAAAGCCGTTAGTTTAGTGGTGGTGTTCCTGTTTGTCAGGTCCGTGCAGAACGGAACAGAGCTCGGGATGAGATCCGGCAGCTGAGGCAGCGGCTGGATACCCTCACCAAGGAGCTGACCGGCGTCCGGCGGGAGCGGCAGGAGCTTGCCACCGAAAATGAGGCGCTGCGACAAGAGACACTGCATCTCCGTGGCGACCCCACTGCTAATCTGACTACCGGCACATCTTCCTTACCTTTGTCACCTCTCCATCACAGTGCTTCCTCCTCCTCTTCTTCATCTGCTACTCCCTCCTCCCCGGCACCGTCTCTCTCATCCTCTAAGGTCATAACAGACTGCAAGTTTGAGGAGGGAGCACCAGGGTCTCCTGAAGCAGAACCGGTGAGGGATGTGGACTTGGACAGAGAGAAGATGGGCCAGCAGAAGGTGAGAGGTCTTGATCCCAGTCCTACCAACTAATATAATGTTATCATATTAGTTTAATATATTTCTTATTTTTTGTTTATTTTCCTGTAAGACTTTTTGAATGACGTTGTGTGTCAATACTCCTAGCTTCAGTTAGCTCACCAGCAGAGGGCGCAGACTGATTTTATTTCGGTATCTAGTTGAAGGTTCTACCGTTGTCTCTGTGTACACTAACAAAATCAACTGTCTTGTATTTTACCTGTTGTGCAACACTTTGGTCAACCATTTATTGTTTTTTAAAGTGCAGTGTAAATAAACATGATGTGGTATGGTAAACAGAATCGGACCATCCATATATCCATACATGGATGTATGAAATCAATCAAAAATCAAATATCTGAACATGTGCAATGAATCTATGTTAAACAGAGGTTTTCGTCTCTGAATTGAATTAGTGAATAAATTAATGAATTGAGATGAATCTGCACTCCTCTGCAAACCTTTAATCTGCCTCTGTGGCATGTATGCATACATACATACTTACATGCATCCATACATACATCCATACATCCATCCATCCATCCATCCATACATACATACATACATACATACATACATACATACATACATACATACATACGCACGCACGCACGCACGCACGCACGCACGCACGCACGCACGCACACACACACACACACACACACATACATACATACATACATACATACCATACCCTCTCTGCTCATTTGAACTTGGTTAAAATAAGTGGATTTAATAAATAAGTGGATTTAACAAATCTTGAAGGGAAAACGAGAGTCCAAGGTGATTTGCAGTACATTCTGTGAGTTCTGGGTTTACCACGAGATCTCCTTTGAGGTCCCCTGGGAAAGCTGCCAAAAAGAGGCATCTGGAGAAACATTTGAACAGGTATCTAAAGTATCTAAGCTGATTATTTTTGATGTGGACTCGCAGCAGCTTCCTTGGATAAAAGAGCTTCTTAACTGTTCTCCAAGGTGGAGCCCAGTACCACGACAGAAGACACTCACTTCAGCTGCTGGACTTCAGCGTAGAGTTAGAACGTATTGTAATCTATCTACCTCAGCGAAGGTCTAAAAATCAACTACCGTCCTCTACTTTCCTGTGACAAAGACCAGCCCACCAGATCATATCGTTCATAGTTAGTCCACTGTTGCCAACTCTGCAACTTTCTTGCTATATTTAGCAACATTTGAGATCAAAAAAATTGGTATCGGTCAAAAAGAGAATCGGCAGGACAGGCTTTTTAAAGATTGGTTATCAGTAATCGGCCAGAAAACTGCAATCCATTCAGCACCAGTGTTAATTGAGTTTCGGTCAAGGTTATTCATGTATTAGTAAAAGTTGGGTTTAGGGCTGGACCATAGAAATGAATGAACAATGAACGGAAGTCAGTGCAAAATAAGCTTTATTGTGTCCTCACATACATACACTAAGAGCAATGTCATATTCTTCTTCATTTTAAAAGTTTCTGAGTTTAAATCACTGACTTTAACTTGGCTGTGCATGCTGACCATCAGATTGTTGCAGCAGTGAAAAGATGAGTTCGCATGTGGGTTTTTCAGTCCACTGTGATTGTGTGTTTGGGGTGGAGGGGTGGGTGTGGGTATTTGCATGTGTCTATGTGTGTGACTGCTCAGACACAGTTCAACTTCATTTCCTGCCCCCCTTCATTGTTCCCTCAGAGTGCTTCCACATGTGGTTCAACACAGTTTTGCTTACATTAGGGCCCTCTGGTGCCTGCAATGTAGAACAAGTTTCTGTTTAAGTGTGTGTAGCTAAGCTAATGTGATAATGTAGAAGTGAACTTAGCAGAGGGGTGGGAAGATTGCCTTTATAATTTATGCAGACATAATATTGATTCCAGAATTGTTTACCTGAAAAAAAGGCAAAAAGAGATTTGGGGGAGGAGGTGAAGCATAGACTCCAAGGTCTGTACTGGAACGCAAATCAACTCTGTGGAGGACTACTAGTCTCAATGTGACCAGTCAATTCATTTCTGTTCAGTTTATCTATGCACCTCCAATTTAAAAAAATAGTCATAATGCATTTTAAAGAGGAAAAAATTGGTTCAATTCAGATTTCTATAGCTCAGATTGGTCTAATCTATTCATAGCAGTTTGTTTAATTCCAACAAAATCCAAGAAATCACCACAACCATCTGACAAATAACTAAAATATGAATTGGGCTGAGTTTGCTTTGAAAACTAAATTCTTCCTGCTTCTTTTGAGGTTTCCAAACATTTATCTTTGTAGCCATTGTTTTGGCCATTCTCATTTTAAATTTGTCTCATTATAATGATTTTTAAAGCCTTTCTTCCTCCTGGTTTGCTGTGTTTCTGATAGTATGGTCCATAACATGGAAATGTCTAAAATCAACTGCCATCTTTTCTGGCAGTTGAGAAGATAGCAATGTGTGTGTTGCTGTAGCCACCAGCTGGTTACCTGGGAAATAGACATGGTGTGGAGATGCAGAAATAGTCAGAGTGAGGTCTAAGCTAAGACCCCATGATGTTTCACTTTTCTTCCTATGGACTTTGACCTAATATTTGTATTAATGCTGTGACTGTTACTGTCACTCTCTATTCAGTCCATCATACTTTACCAAGCTTGGATGAGCCTCTACTAGGTAAAGAAGAAGGCCAAACTTGACCACATTTTTCAACTAACAAGAACATCCATCTTAACTTATTGGATCACCTTTATCTGATAGAACCAGCATCTGTTCTAATGTGGCATTTTACAAATCTGTTTTTGAAGAGCGCTGAGTTGAGTTGCTTTTTCCTCATGAGTTCTGTTATTTAACATAATATGTGACTTTATTTCCTGGAGTGAATTTCTCTCCTTCTCTGTAAGGATTTGGAGCTGCTGGAGTCAGTCTTGCATTGTGGAGCACCAAGTTCTGACGCTCAGGACAGCTGGAGCAGTCGGGGTGTCAGCTCAGCCGGCTCCCGCTCATCATCATGTCTGAGCCGGCAGGAACGGAGCAAGCAACTGTGGGAGGACATGAGCTCAGTGGAAGAAGATACCAGCAAACTCAACGCCTTGCAGCTCAGACTCGACGAGTCGCAGAAAGTCTTGCTGAAAGAGAGAGAGTAAGAAGGAGCAAGCCTTACTGGGGAATGGGTCACTGTAGGTCACTGGATCGCAGGTTATAAGTTAATTTGATATCTCTGACATAATGGGGAGCTAACTGCTGTTGTTTTCTTCATTTTTATTATGGTGATTATCTTAAGTTTTGTGGTGACAAATGGAAAATGTGAATGTCTGAAGGAAAACAGCAGTTTTCCAGTTACTTATAGAATTCATCTTAAGTTTCTTATTATTATAAGTGAAAATGATACAAAAGCTTAACTGTCATACTGACTAAAACTGTGATTTAGAATGATTGTCTTTTTCATTGAATACTAAAAATGACACAAAATACAAGACTCATTCAATAAATAATCATATTACTGAAAAGTAAATTTATTTCAATAACTCATCTCTTAATATAGTTTAGATGGATTAATTAGACTGATGTTTTAACACCTTTATTTCTCTTAATCATGATGTTCTGCTAAAAGCCATTTAAAAATTTGAATATTATATCATACCAATAAAAAAACTCCTTTTAAAATCAGAAATCTGGACTTAATTGAAATTATGTTTAATACCTGCCTAAACTTAAAAGTTGTTATTTTTAAAAGGTACTTTTTAATTTCACAAATAGTACTCTTCATTATGTATTTTCTAATTTATTGTATGACTGTAGTAAAGGAAGAAGGAAAGTACAGTATTGTACAATAGGGTGTACACCTATTTATTGATTTGTTTTTAGTTTCTGAAACTTTGTCAAACAAAACCATTAAAAAGGTAGTTTCAAATAAGCATTTGTCTGAATATTGCAAAATCTGGCTAGTGGAGAATGCAATATTTTGACTCTTTTATGTGGAAAAACAGATTATGAGAACAAATTTTAAAGACAGCAGTTGCCATTTTATTCAGCCAATAACCCTTGATGTTATGTTGCTAATGTTTGTTTCTGTTTTCCCCAGAGACAAGCTGGCCCTGAGTAAGAGCATCGAGAGACTGGAGACTGAACTCAGCCATTGGAAACTGAAATACGAGGACCTTAGTAAAAGCAAACAGGAAGCACTCAAACAGGTGAGACTGCCAGCAGAGGCTCTGGTTCATGGACTGGATCTAGTCGTCTGATGACAGTCAGACTAGTTAATCTTTTGTATCATTTGCAGCGATTCCTTTAAATTGCAATTCTTAACTTTGTAACAGGATGATTTACATTTCAGTCAGAACGAATATTTTATTGTTATCACAAAAAAATAAAGAAAAGTTTGTCAAATCACCCAAATCTGCTCCTCTGGTCAGTGTATGTGAAACTGCAAATCAATCTGAAACCAGATGGAAGTGCTGCAGAGTTTCTTCAAGTGTTTTATAAGCCTGGTGGGCTCACAAAAGCACTGAGACTTCCCTCAGCAAAGTGGTCCTGACATCCACATAAATACAGACTGTGGAAGAACCACAGTGATGGTTCTGTTGGACTTCAGTGCAGCATTTGACACTGTTGATCATATTATTGATCATAATATTGACATATTACTGAAACGACTGTAATAACTAGCTCAGGTTATTACAGGAAACCAGATTAGCTACCATAACTACGCAGTCCATACACAGCTCTACATCATGAAGTGACCAGGTGACTCTGAACCCATCGAAGCACTGAAATGGTGCTTAGAACAAATTAGTTCTAAACGAAGAGAGTTCTTAGTTCTCTCTTCAGTTGGAGAATGCTTCTGTTCATTCTCCAACTGAACAGAAGCAAAACTGAAGTCATTATCTTTGAGCCTAAAGAATAACAATCTAGAGTCAACGCACAGCTTCAGTTATCACGACCATAAACTAGCAGTCAGGCCCGAAACCTGCAAGATGTGATGGACTCTGACCTGAACCTTCAGACTCACATAAAGTGATAGAAGGCCAACAAAGTCTTCACATAAAGAACATTTCCAGGACTGGAGGAGCAAGATCCAGAAAAACTTATCAATGCATATATTTTTAGCCACATCAATTACTTTAACATTGTCTTCACAGGTCTGCCTAAAAAATCCACCAGCAGCGTTCTGGATCAGCTCTGACTAAAATCAAGGAGATGGAGCACATCATCCAGTTCTAAAGTCCTTCCACCTGCTCCCTATAGCTCAAAGAATAGACTTTAAAATACAGTTGAATAATTAAAACAGAATTTTGCTAAAATGGTTAACATATTGTTAGCAAAGATTCAATTTAGTGATACTGTGATGTCCCATCAGGGTTTTTGTTGTTTTTTCACAACCTGTTCAATGATTGGCTAAAGACATTTATTGTGTGGAGCCTTCACTCTGCCTGGACAGATCCAGCTGCAAACATCTGGGAAAGGGTGGCAGGGAGTTGGAGCAGAAAGGGAATGTGGCAGGGTTAGGTGTGATGTGGAGACAAGTTGTCATTTACATTGTTACTTGCACGAGGAAATATAATTAAAGAAATCTCTCGGAGGCGCTGTAGACATAGAAAAAGGAGGTCAAATAAACATTCATAATTTACAAATAAAAAGGTACGGAGTTAAAAATAAGTAGATAAGATTCAAGTAGCAGCTTCAAAGATTGATCAATCAGTCATTCAAATTCATTTGTATAGCACATTTCAGCAACAAGGCAGTTCAAAGCGCTTTACGTCATAAGAAACACAAAACATTAACAATTGAAACACTGTTTTGCCAAGTGCCATCATTACACATCAAAATGTTGGTTAGTGTTTTATTTGTTGTTCAAAAACAATCCTGAACAGGTGAGTTTTAGTTTTGATTTAAAGGAAGTCAGTGTTTCAGCTGTTTTACAATTTTCTGAACATTTTTTCCAGATTTGTGGTGCATAGAAATTGAATGCTGCTTTTCCATGTTTGATTCTGGTTCTGGGGATGCAGAGCAGACCAGGTTATAAAAACCTAGAGGTTTCTGTTCTTAGGCGAGATACCAAACTATTCTAAAATCTATTCTCTGAGCTACAGGGTGCAAGTGGAAGGTCTGTAGAACCAGGTAATGTGTTCTATCATCCTGGTTTTAGTGAGAACATCAGCTGCAGCGTTCTGGGTCAACTGCAGCTGAATTATTAATTTTATTAAGCAAACCTGTGAAGACTGGTGCACTAATCAGTTCTTCAAGATGGCTTCTCTCAGACCTGAGCAGGAGAGGAGAAAGGCAAGGCTTGGAGAGGATAATGTGATGGCTATCCTCTCCTGTGTGTCTACTGTGCCTAGCAAGAGTAGAGCACAGAACATGAACCAGAGGTAACACACACCAACACTGGTAAGAAGTCGAGTGAAAACCTTGGAATTGGTTTTACAAGGACACATTTAACATTGGAAAGAATTGTGCTTTGTGTAATAGCTTCTCTTTTCCAACATTCTAAAAATGAAATGCATCTCCTGAAAGATCCATGTTTTTTTATACATATTATTCTTGTTTCTTTCGACATCATTTAGCTGAATCTGCTAAAGGAAATGCATCAAGATGAACTAGGCCGCATCTCTGAAGACTTGGAAGATGAACTGGGAGCTCGGACCAATATGGATAAGAAACTGGCTGAGCTTCGAGCTGAGGTGAGGTAGCAGGACCACAAGGACAGGTGCTTGTGTGGGTTAGGAAATTTCTTGACCATGGGCCCATGGATTCCACTTTATTGATATCAACTGGTGACAGGTGTTTCATCATGATGAAAAATACACAATGACCATCAAGGATTGCTGTATTACAGTTAACTTTCTTTTCATAGGAAGGGCAACAGATCATTTTATCACTAAGATAAAACAATGCAAAAGAAATATAAATTTTGAAAAACAAAAATAATTATTTTTATTTAAAGTTTAGTAAAAGATTTTTACAAGGCTTTACACCATTCTCAATAATTGGTAGAAAAATATTTATTATAGCAATCAAACCTTTCCACTAACTGCTGCTTCAAAATGTTAACAGCACTTGCAGCCAAAGGAAAAATGTCGGTAAAACTGAAGGATTAGTTTAAATCTGTATCTGCCAGAGGCATCACATATTTCTGTTCTTATATGTAGGCTCTTGCACATCAAAAAACCCATCAAGTTCTAGAAGCAGCAAAAACCTGTAATGCTCCCAGGCCGTGCTGGGAGCAAAACGCTGCTCCCAGCTGACGATCAGCTCATCAGCTGGTCTTTCAGTTGAAAATGATGTGGTTGTTATGACAGCTTTACAATCAATCCAGGGAGTCCCACTTACACCTGTCGTGATAACAAATTTTGCTGGGTGATTAATTCTTCCAGAAATTAATATGACAATAATAATATTCTAATTTTGAGACCAAAACTAACAGCATAAAATGGCATAAAAATGCAAATACGCCCTTTCAAAAATAATTAAGCTAATTTCTAAAGAACATTTAATACCGTAACTGGAAGACATTTTAAATATACCAAATACATAAACCATAAATAAATGAAATAGATTTTGAAGTCTCTGTAAACAAATTTGCCCTTCAAAATATATTTACTGCCAGTTATGACTTTTGTGGGGAAAAAAGTATGAACTTACTGCTGTTTACAATAATACACAAATGTTTGCATCATTTTTCAAAGTGCTGGCTTTTCAATTAGATGTAATGGGCATCATTTCTTTTGCGATTAAACAAACTCTTAGTACGCATGATTTTGCATTGGCCTTTTATATTTAAATACTTCAATGAAAATGGACTGTCAGTGACTCGGCACCTGAATTAAACTTTTTGACATTCAATCTCTTCTGTAGGAAGTGCGATGAAAACAAACAAGCAATATTTTCACCTTCATTTTATTTTATTGTGTGATTGATTTATTGTTTATTACGACAGGCATAGCCATACTGTTCAGCTGACAGTTATCAGTCAGCCAACTTTGTTTGTTTGTTGTTAGTTTGAAAATAATGTTTCACCAAAGTCCAGACTGAACCCAGAAAGGCTGACTGCTTAGGTGTCAGAACAGAAGTCTCCAGTGTTTCACTCAAACCAGTGTCTGACTTCCACATCCAGCTTCAGCTTTAGTCCCCTGCATTTCTATCATTTGTTCTGCGTTTTTCAGCTGAGCATCTGCCATGTTCTGGGTGTCTATGCAACACTGGATGTATGTCTTCATCAGATGGAGAGACTGCAGGTGGAGAACGCTGCAGAGTGGGGCCGCAGGGAGCGCTTGGAGACGGAGAAACTGGCTCTGGAGAGGGACAACAAAAAGCTGCGGGCTCAGGTGGAAGACCTGGAGGAGCAGCTGGCCAAGAAACGTCGGCAGGCTGCCTCGGCACTTGACACAGACTTGAAGGCCATCCAGAGTGAGTTGTTTGAGAGAAACAAGGTAGGTACCACAAATCTGTAAGCGATCAAAAATTGTTTCCACAGAATTTACATTAGTAGAGTAAAAAACTTAAATTAGTAAATTCATGATTAGTTTTCTGCTGCTTTGCTTGGTATTTGCTAGAAGACAATGGTCTGGCTCGCTGTGCACAGACTCAATGCCCAAAACAAACAAGTAGGCTTCAGCATTGCCACTCCCTCCAGTGGTGGCTCAGGGGAATTACAGGTCCAGGTTGTCATACGTTCACTGACTTAAAGTTAAAATGACCTGGGTAGGTAACTGGATTTGATTTGTTGCTGTTCTTTTTCTGACTCAATGAAGGAGCCAGTGACACTACTTTACTATAACCTATATGTAAGAAATGGAAGACAGGGTGTGTGCTGCCCAGCCCTTTGTTGAAACAAGCATTGCCATTTCCAAACTGGTCATACATACTAGTTGAGTTATTATTGTATCTTCAATTTATTCACATTTTTGCAAATGTATCCAAAAAACTGCGTTGTGAATCTTTCACTTCAGATTGTTGTGCAGCAGCGTCTAAATTTCCTGGTTTAGAAAACAAGCTGTCATGTTTCCCTGTTGGAGGGGCAAACAGCAATACGGCTACAAAGCCTAAACTGCTGGATTCCAATGTCATTCAACTCCCGCTACTGAAACTTCATGTATTTCCTTGTAAAAAAAAAAAAAAAAAGAAGATATTTGACTGACACGTACATATGAAACCTATCTTATCTACCTCAACAAAGATTTAAAAATCAACCGTTGTCCTCTTCTGCTCTGCTGTAAGAGCAGTTTTGACTGACAGACTGACACCAACAGGTCATGCTTGCACGTTTACAGTTAATAGCCACCCACTGCTGCCAACCTAGACACTTTCTTGCTATACTTGCAACATTTCAGGCAAAAAATAACTTTCAGGATCTGTGGCTGTTTGATTTTACGTTATTGTAGGGATGCAATTATTATTATTATCATTATTATTATTGTTGTTGTTATTAGGGTCTTACCATGTCAGTTCATTCTTTTCTGTGGATTTTCTTACCTTTCCTCAGTTCTTCTGCTCATCATTCCTCGACCAAGATCTTTCATCTTAATATCAAACCTTTCTTTATGTTCGGATGTGCATGTGGTACAGTGGTGAGTTGACTTGGATTAAAAACATAAACAATATTATTACAAGACAAATACAAGATGATTTGCCCTCCATCATCTTGGAGAGCAAATCAAGATGATGATTTGAAAGGACAGCTCTGATCCCCATACAGTGGGAGTACCCAGTGCGGCTGAATGACACACTGAGTTGACAGCAGATTCAGTGGTTTATTCAGATCGATTGAACTTATGAGGGTGGACCTGAGAGTGGAGGAGAACAAGATAAGGTGGAGAACTCGCTGTGAGACCGGAGCTCACAGAACATCTCTGTAAGGAACAACTTTGTTGCAAAAACGTGGAGGAATTCGCTGTTGCTCTCATTCATCATTGCACCAGACTAGAGGGTGTTTAGTGGGCTGTTGTGCATAAATTCCTCAGCTCAGGAGCTGCACCATGCATGCTTTATGTTTCTGGAATTTTCATCATGAAATTATTCTTGTGCAATAAAATTCAGATTAATATCAGGGAATTTTCTCCCTTTTCACTGGTAATGCCCGTTAGTTTGGCTGACGCTGCAGCTCTCATCTGTCTTCTGGTTCCCACTGATGCAGAGCAAGTTGACAGAAGCTTCTTGGAAGCTCTGTAGGGGGAACCATTAGGTGCGTGGCAGTGAAGTGCTAAAATAAATCAACAACATTAAGCATAAAAGTGCAGCTGAAGATACTGCATAATTAACGACTCCATTATCTTAAAACACAGATTTTCCATTGTCAATATCAGTGCAGATCTATAGGTGGGTGTGTCTTCAACCCAACCATGACCACAACTTCCCACAGTTCCATCCTGAAAGACCAAATGTATGCATTCTAATACTTCCTCTAACCCATTAATGTGTCTGTTGGCAGCAGAAGCTGGATGATGTTTGTTGCTCTTCAGGGAAATGTCAAGGACGAAGCTCCAACTGTATCTCTATACTGTAAACAGACTGAAAGGAAAAGTTTGATTTTCATTGGATTTTATTCTCACGAGCAGAGTTCGACTGCAGGCGAGCCGAAAATGAGAAATCCTTCTTGTTTCAAGAGAAACAGAAGAACCATCTACACACACACCTTCTGGTGATTTCCTGGATGTGGTTTTATTATTCTGCTGAATGTATTTCTGATGGATATTTCAAAATAACCCTGTGGGCTGTTTTTGCAAGCTTGAAAGGATAGAACAATGTTGCATTTTAATAATTTTGCCTTATGCTCAGATTTTTTGACAGTTTTATTCCACTTTGTCATTGCTATTAATGTCCACAAAAGTCAAACATTATTGTTACAAAGTGGCTGGGATTACATGGGTTCTGCTTCCTAGAAATCATAAAATTTCAAGATAAAGGTTTTCATATTGTAATACTTCTTTCATATACAAATTTAGAAATTAAGGTGTAACTCTTGTTTTGTTTTTTTCTTAGATTTTTTTTTAGATTTCAGGACAGTTTTGCGTGTCAAAATACAAATTTTAACATTTAGCCTAAAAAAAAGCTAAAAAAAAAAACAAGTACTACATTTAGCTTCAAACAAATGTTAAAACTTGGTATTTAATTATTTCATTACAGTGGAGACAATGGAAGTGGTCAAGTTCAATCCCCTATTTTTTTCTGTAACTTAGCCTTGAACCTATGAAAGAAGTTGCGTGTGTTCTTCAGGCCTCAGATGGTTGAGCAAATAATCAGAGGTGTCATAATCTCATTGCTGTGTGCTGCATTTGCAGGAATTGGCCGATCTTCGTCATGTTCATGCAAAGCTCAAGAAGCAGTTCCAGGAGCGCACTGCGGAGCTGGCCCACGCCAACCGGAGGGTGGAGAGCCACGACGCCGAGGTCAAAAAGCTCCGTCTGAGGGTGGAGGAGCTGAAGAAAGAACTGGGCCAGGCTGAAGACGAGGTACAAACACATTTATGTTCATCTTTTATATGAATATATAAAAGATATTCATATAAATGTTTCATATAAATACAAATGTTTGACAAATGTGTCAAACATTTGTAACATTTCCTAGACTTTGTGTATTAAGTGAGTAGAATATCTGTTGCTTTAAATAACTTTTTCAAAACTGATGCAACAGCAGCACAAATAGCTTGGTATGTTTTAACCTGCTATTCCACTTTGTCATTGCTATTAATGTCCATTGTGTTTATTATTGTGTAATTCAGATTAATATTGTGTTTATTATTTTTAATGGCATAATGGCTTTTTTGGAAAAATATTTTGGATAAGTGATAACGTATTTCCACATGGCAATGACAATTAAAGCAATATGTACCATAAAATACTTATGTAAGTTACATAAATATTCACCCCTTCCAGTCAATATTTAGTATCCGCTCCTCTGGCTGCTGCCTCAGCAGGTCTCATTCAGGCTCATTTGGACGTAGGCCTGTTGCAATAAGGAGTTCAGGTTTTACTGAACAATGAATTCTCATTGCAATAAATGATAATATTGTTGTTTTGATACCATTTTCAAGTAAAATAATGCAAGAACACATCCTCAGAGGTTAACAAACTGTAAATTGTAGAGAACACTTAACACTGGAACAGGAAGACAATGTAAATATTCAAAATAAACAAAATCACAAATAAAACAAATTATGATGTCTCTGTAAACAAAACTGTCCTTCAAAAAAGATGAGACCAAAGCAAATTATGGAGCTTGTTTTAATTTATCATGCGATTAATTGATTTATTGCTGATAAAAGTAGGCATGTCGCAACCTTTTCTTCTATGTGATGAACATACTGAAAACGATCACAACTCACCGTGAGCGTGTGCGCACATGTGTGTGTCCAGCTGGATGAATCTCATAATCAGACAAGGAAGCTGCAGAGGTCTCTGGATGAGCAGGTGGAGCAGACTGAGAATCTGCAGGTCCAACTGGAACACTTACAGTCAAGGTGAGATGTACACACACACACACACACGCAAAAACAACATAGTATTTTACATATATATAAATTATATACATATATTTATATATAAGTTTCACACTTCCTGCATAGCTTAATGACAACACATTGATGGAAGCTGGGGCTGTGTTTATGTTGATTTGTCAAATCACTCCGACACACCTGGCATGGCACACAGCAACACAACAAGAGAGCACTCTGTTACTACGGTAACATGTGACAGGGAACTTGGTGATTGGCTGCTGAGGCTCAAAGTGACGATGTGGAGAAAATGGAGAGAAGACAAAGATAAAAGGAGGAGTAAGGCTGATGGAGAGAGAGATTAGTTGAGTGACAAGGGTTCAGACACATATGAACTCACACACACACCTCCAACTGAACCTAGTGGGTTCTGAGTGGAACCCACACACACTAACTCTACATATTAACTTCCACACAGCTAAGACCATGGAACCTTAATTCAAAGATAAATTTGTTGATTTTCAACTTTGTTAGCCATCATGACTACTGATGGATGACATTAGTAACTTTCTCTATGGTGTTTCTTCTGGAAAACCAGTCTAAAAGCAGCCATCTATGAGGATGTAACTTAGATTATTTGAGATTCAGTCTCATCTTCCTCACTGTGTGACATCTCCCCCAGCATGACAGCCGTCGGTCCTGTCAAAGCTGCAGAGGAGCTTAAACAACTTAATCTGATTCAGCAGGTCTCCGGTTGTTGAGGTTCTGCACAGTACAACAGATTTGTTGTTACCCCACAAACCCCACATTGTTGATTCTGGTTTCTGATGAATCAGCCATGTTGGTCCTGGACAGCTGACCAAAAGTTAGTTGGCACTTCACAATAATCTGAAAGAATAAAATAACCAACAAAACACCATGACTAGATGGGTTTTAGTTCTGTTCTGATTTTGTTTGGATCTTTTTTTTTCTTGCAGTCTGTTCTGTATTGATGGTTCTGTTTGTAACAACCCATCCAGATAAACTGCATGTCCTCAGAACACATTTAGACTTTTAGACTTTATTGTCTCTAAGAGGAATTTGTTCCTCCTAACCAATTAGCACTAATGTTATCCACAATTTTGGAGAAAGTTGCTTATGTCCGACTGCAAACTTATCTTAACCTGAATGACAATGGTGAAAAATTTCAGTCTGGTTTTAAATTGTGGCACAGCACTGAAACTGGCCTTTCAAAGGTTTTAAATGATCTTCTTTTCACTGCTGATGAAGTAAGTCAGTTCTTTTACTTTTAGATCAGTCAGCTGCTTCTTACACTCACAACATCCTTTTGACCCATTTGGAGCCACTTGTTGGTATTTGAGGTACATCACTAAATTGGTTCCAATTCTTTCTTTTAAACAGAAGTTTTTTTTCTGTAAATCTTGAACAGCATTCCTCCTCTGTGTCTTGGGTTTCCCAGGGATCAATAATGGCACCTGTTCTTATACATGCTGCCTCTGGATTACATCTTTAAAAAGCACAAAGTCTCTTTTCATTGTTTTGCAGACGACATTCAATCTGTCTACTTGTAATTACAAATGATCAACAGTCTGTTGTACATATGTTACAGGATTGTCTGCAGGATGTGCATGCATGGTCAAGAGCAAATTTTCTGAACTTAAATAAGGAAAACAACAGGTAAATGTAATCCCCGGCTTCACAGTAGAGAAGGTGTAGGCCTGGAGATGAGCCATGCCTGGTTTCCTTCAAACATGATGCCTGCCTGTCTGCCTGCTGTTCACACCAGACTTCAGTCTTTGTCTCATCAGACCAGAGAATATTGTTCCTCCTAGTCCAAGAGGCCTTCGGGAGCCTTGAGGAAAACTGACCTGCACTGTAAACTGTGGCACCCATGTTTCCAAATCAAGTTCAACTGAATTCACCACTGCTGGACTGCATTCAAGCTACAAAAACATTCCAAGGATGTTCAGTGGAAACACATCCATTTTTAGCCTCATGGCACAGGCTGTGAATACTTGCATAAATTCAATTTCTTGGTTTTCTCTTTTTAATAACGTTCTTAAACACTCAAAAACCAAATCAAACTTATTCAAAGTGTAATGTGTTGCTGATTCACATTGATATGAAACTTGGTCTGAGTTTTTAAATAAGCGTCATAATAAGCCTATTTCATCAGGATGACAGCATCTCCTGTTCTCAGCCTTCCTCTTGTAAAACTTCATCTCCCTCCTTCTACAAACTCACTTTGATAAAAAAACAACTAGTGTTTACTGCAGATAAGCTCCTGAATACTGATGGCTACTTCACACAACTATACATCCATAAATCTCCTTGAGATGCTGTACACACGTGACTGATCAGCACATCACCGTATGAGAAATTCCCCTGCAGACAGACTGTAGGCTCTGTGCGACAGACTAACATGCTGACATGGACTCTCCCCACCCCCAGGCTGAGGCGGCAGCAGCAGAGTCCTGCTCTTTTTGGGAAGATACGATCCGCTCGCTTTGGTCCTGAAAACCCAGATGGCCCAAGAAGTGATGTTGATGAGGAAGAGGAGGACCTCCAGTTACAGATTCCATGACGTATGTCCCCATCCACAAATGAACAGGATGTTGGGACATCAGCAGTCATATGAACAATATGAAGTCAATGAAGTGTTTTGCAGAAAATATCCCAAAATCATCAGCTATATTTAAATCCAAAAGTCACTGTCTGTTTCTTGTTCAAACTGTAAATTCATGTAGACTTCTCAGGATGTCAAATAATTTCTGATCATGAGTTAATCAAATCTGAAAAGTCAACAGGTCTTCTTTTGGGAGACCGAGACCACAAGATTTAAATAAGGCTGCACTGTGCCAAGCACACACCAGGAGCCTCATGTATGAAAGAATGCGCAGCTTTCACACTAAAAATTGACTCATGGATAAATTGAGAAAAGTGTAGCGCACAAAAAAATTCAGATGTATAAAAACTATGCGTGCACACATACCTGAGCTCATTTCATTTATACATCCTAATTTACAGGAAATGGAGCGCAGCTGCTGGTCCGCCTTGCCATCACCCATAAATACATTTGTAAATTAGTAAAATACCCAGAAGGCTGCTGCCATGAAAAGCAATAACCATGGCAACGTTTTTTGCATGTAGCAGTATGAATATTTAAAATAATTATTATTACGCATCCTAAAAGGTGCTTTCAGGACACATAGATTACCTCACAAAAAATAAAAATAATACATTTTAGAGAAAAAATTGCAAAAAGAAAATAAAGTGGAAATGCTTGTTGGAACAGCAGAGCATTCAGCTGGGATTTAAAGACAGACAACGTGCTAGAGAGACCTTTGGGGTGAGTGGGGAATGTGGAAGTTTATTCTATAATAATAATAGAGAAATCATGTGTATTGTCCATTTACAGAATGGAGATGCTTCCTATTCAGAAAGCTGGCAAGGCTTGACTGAAGGACGATTGTCTGACCTGTCAGCAGCACCAGCTGAACCTGAACCGGTTCATGGCTCCTTTAAGTCCTGCGCAGAGCTCCATAATGATCAGTCTGGGCAATCTAAACTCTAGTAAACCATTAACATTTCCCAGCAGATCAATATGTCTCCGATAAAACACTCTCTCTGAATTCTTCTATTGCTGGGTTGCAGATGGTGTAGCAACAACGTCACCCAATGCAAATGGAGGGCAGGAAGTAAATGCAGCCCATTTATTTCTGCTGATCCAGCATCAAAATGCCTTAAACCTGTGTCATGTAAGATTGTTTAAACCACTCTAATTGAAAGGAAGATAAATATTATCTTTTACCTTCACTACCTTGTAAAGGTAGTTGTTCACAGGATAGTTAATTAAAAAAAAAAAAACTTACCCTAAAAAATAAAAGGAGTGAAGTGGATCAACAATCTACGGCTAAAAAAATGGGAGGCGGGGAAAGTAATAACCCGTTACCTGTTTCTAACAGGTAACGATCACATCGTTTAAATTGTATTTTCACATATTTTATTGGACAGTTACTCTTGTTGTTTATTGTTCACAAAATTTGAGTGGCTGCCGCATATTTTTACAGAGGTAGAAAGTTTGTACTTTAATTTTTTTACATGCCAACTTGTGCTTAAAATATAGCGCAGCACATTTTTAGTGCGTACGCACGCTTTATACATGAGGCCCCTGGTCCCTACGAGGCTACACACTTGCTAAAGCTCACATATATATGAGGCACCATGGGCCAAAACCTATAGACTCACATGTACCATCAAACTCCTATGCATATACTAATATGCTCTCAAATCAGCCTTTTATACTTCATTAAAAATATGTTTTACCCTGAAGGAAAATCTATTTTATCTTTAGAAAATATATAGGTAAAATAGACTAAACTAAATAGTTCATTAAAATGTGAAATCAACTAAAATGATTTAGAAAAAAAAAACAAAAAACTTTTTTTTTTTTACTTGAGGAAAAAGTGCTCACAAACAGTTATGAAATTATGGAACGTGTTTGACATGGAAGCTGAAGAATCTCTGACACTTGAGGACTTTGCACTTTACCTCTAATTAAAAAATAAAAACTTTCTTTATACATTTTGGTTATTTTAAAGTTGTTTATTGTGAAGACATTGCAAATAGTAGAAACATATTGGTAAAGCACAAAAAACAATATTAATGTATTTATAGCCATACGATAGATTTTAAATCCTTCATACTGAATTCAGTATGAATTCATAACTCAGTTAAAGATTGTCTTTTCAGTTAAAGATTGTCTTGTCAGTGCGTTCTTGAAGGACCAAAGCTTTAGCAAAAAAGGACCTGATCTTGAACTTGCTTGCACACATCATTTTAGACTCTTTTTGTGCTTAAAATATAGCGCAGCACATTTTTAAAAGATTGCCTTTTCAATGGGTGGCCCAGCTACTCAATGGTTGCATCATTGCTTTTAGGGAGGTTGCATAAACTACAAAACCTCATGACTGGGCCTCCAGTCACGAGGGACTGAACCACAGGAGGTTGGTAGAAGAACTATCAATCTCACAGGACACAAAATATGTTTTACAGTCTCTTCCTCTTTTCAATGCTCCCTGCCTCCCATCCCATGGTGGTATTTTTCTCTATCAAGTGTAATATAATAGGGATATTTAAATTCATGAAACCCTGTTGCAGTCTGTGCCATACCACCTGATTCTTCCTACCCACACCAATTCTAGTCATCAAGGCTTAGAGTCCAAAAATGTACACATGTTCCTGAATCAACAAATATCTAAACAGTATTAGTATTAGTGGACTCATGTTGAAGTGGAGACACATGTAAAAGTTGCAGGACACTTGAGGACTGGAAAGTGATGACCTCTAATGTACAGACACAAAGAGATAAGACCAGTATGTTTTTTAACGAGTTTTCCCTGCCATTTTGCCACAGGATTGGACCAAAGGGGCAGCTGCTGTACCACTAATGAATGTTTTCTAGAGACAGACAGGTTTAAAATGCAGTGCTTTGTTTGCCAGAGTGTCATCCTGCTCATAAAGCAAGTTTGAACATCTGCATTCAATACCTTTGAAAAGTCCCATAGAAATAAATATTGACATAATAAAATTGTATTTCATTTTATGATGAAAACTTGTCAACACCTTGGAATAACATCTTTAGATCTAAGTAACCTTGACCTTTGGAATCACATATTTTTGCTTTGAAAACGCTATTTGGCTATATATTGCACGATTTAATTTTTTTTTAAGGTTTCCACAGTAAATTATTTTTTTTCTTAAAAACATCATCATGGTGAATGGTGTATTATATAAATAAGAATAAATAATTAAAAGTGTGACTTTGAGCCAGCATCAGACTCATCTGCTGCTGTAGTTGATGGTGAAGTTTGACAGCTCTTCAGACTGGAGCTGTGAGGTTTCAGTGCGCAAAAGAACTAATATAACCTTTTAATAAACTTTCAGAAATTAAGTAAAGGTTTTATGGTTCACAAACTTAAGTTTCTAAATGTTATGTTATTAGCAAAGGATAATTAGTTGTTCGTAGCACTGTTGCCTTGCAGCAAGAAGGTCCTGGGTTCAATTCCCAGCCCGGGGTTTGCATGTTCTCTCTGTGCGTGTGTGGGTTCTCTCTGGATACTCTGGCTTCCTCCCACAGTCCAAAATATGACTGTTAGGTTAATTAGTCTTTCCAAATTCTTCCTGGATGTGAGTGTGTGTGTGCATGGTTGTTTGTCCTGTTTGTTTCCATGTTGCCATGCGACAGACTGGCAACCTGTCCAGGTGACCCGCCTCTCGCCTGGAACGCAGCTGGAGATAGACACCAGCAACTCCTGACCCCACTAGGGACAAGGGTGAAGAGATAATGAATGGATGGAAGGCTGGATAATCTAGTCCAGGTTTGAACTATCTACATTTTGTAGTTTTTAAACTAGAGCAGATTAAAAATTCTCAAGATGGTGAGAAAAAAATGTGGAATAGCCCGTTAGCAAGTGAAAGCCAACTGGAGCTGAAGTTCAGCATTTGCTGCAGCAGCAGATGGTGTGCCCAGGCTCCGACTGTCGGCTTGTATCTAACATTTTAGATATTGCTGAAACTACTGTGGAAGCATTTACAATATTATTTAAAAGACTCATTACTTAAATGCCTGAGTAGCTTCTGCTAAGCCTTTTTCTCATAAACAACCTTTATTCTTTATTACAGGCGTCCAATCAGAAACTTAGAATTGAAGATAATTTCCATTTCCATCAAGCTCTCTCACACACACACCACTATATTCATCCACACACACCATCATTAAATCTCACTTTCACAAACAAAATATTTACTGATATTCTCGTGTTCTGACATTCAGTCTCACATTTACTGTCATGTTTTCAAAATAATGGAGCTATATAAATGGAGATAATGGTTGAATATTTTTGTAGAAATTTAAACTACAATTTAATTTGGAAATACAATAAACTCAAAAATGAAACTTAAAAAAATGTTTATTGAAGGATAAAATAATTTAAAAATGAATACATCTCTGGTTTTTGCAAAATTTCATTATGCTTTTTTTTGTAAATATAGATTTAATATTTAAGTAAATATTTATATATGTAAGTTTATTTCAAAGTTTTTTTTGTTTGGTAATACTGCACATAAGACAGTTAATTAGTATATGTAAAAGAGTTTGATGGCATATGCAAGAGAATTTGTAAGTTTTGCCCCACATGGCCTCTCATACTTATGATTTGACGTATTTACAAAGACATACAACAAGCAGACAACAACCAGTGGCTGGAGTGAGATTCCATGTTTCATAGGCTGAGTGCGTGTGTTACTTCATCATCAGACTCCAGCTTGTGTCATCTGTTTTTATTTTTACCTCAAATGCACAAATACTGCAGCTTTCTCATTTGAACAGTGCTACTGGAAAAAAAACGAGCTCAAGCCTTCATTTACATGAGCAGTATCAATATATCACCCTATGTTGTTTTTCAGATGAAAAGTTTGTTCTGCTGGCTGAAGTGCTTATTGATGATCTTGATAGCATCCTTGGGTTCAACTTACTGTTCTGATGTTTTTCTATATTTCATATCCAAGCAGCAAACCTGAACCTGCAAGCAATGATAACACTAGATTATCAACCCTGTTGTAAGTGATCTGGAAGTGATGTATTTAATATGGCTGCAGCTGATCCAGGACAACACAACCTGGTATTAAACCAGGTGAAAGCATCAGTTAATATATGTATAGATACTGAAGAATAAGAAGCTGAGAGAGACTCTGGAAGTAACAGTCCATCAGTGAGACGTGCTTCTGGGATGGAAAATATTTCACACAGATATGGTCAGGTCATATTTAAAAAATACCAAAAAGTCAGAAGTGAAGAAAGCTATGACCTCTTGGTATGAAGTAAAATGTCTACTTCATTTTACCGATCAGGCAGTATGTCTGAAGCACTGTCCACACACCAACTCCACCAGCACAACCAAGATGCTTGAGAACTGATAAAACTTGAGATACTGATTGGTTGTTTATTTCTGCAGATCTTTGCTGTTGACTAATCATACCCAGAAATATCTTTATTGGTGTCTGTATCTGAATTTTTTTTTTTTTTTTACATTTCCTGTGTGAACCCCCAGATTTCAGTCTGAGCTTCAGTGACATTGTGGCGAAAATGAAAATGCTAAAACTTAGCAGACTTCTTTGTTACATTTTAAGTTTCAGTCAAAGGTTGACACTTTGTGCCAACTTTTAAGCTTCCGAATTTATAATTCAGCCTGTGATTTGCATTCAGACCAACTAAGTACTTCCTCTGCTCACTGGGAGATGCTGAAGTGATTACTTATTGATGCTCATCTTAAATAATGTACAGTTCTGCAAACACAGTTGTGGAATTTTTCAATTTTCCTCCTCAAATTCCTAAAGTTAGGATCAAGAGAGGGAGTAAATGTGTCATAAAAGAATAAATCACAGCTACATTTACATTGCAAGCCAATGGTATTGCTTTGAGTTTTTAATGTTAGAACCAGCAGGTATTGAAGAGGAGGCCATGTTTGAGAACTATGTCTCTGCTCCTCTTGGTCTCAGTACTTACCCTCTCCATCCACAATCACTCTGTCTCAGGCTTATCTCTGATGCTGGAAGAGGACCAATATATTTGTAATGATCGTCACTCTGTATTCCTACTATTTATGCTGTTGTTATAAATGTGTTTTTATAAAGGTTGTGCACCACAGTCATTTCTATTATCTCTGTCAACTGTACATACAAAGAAATTTGTCTTTTTTATGCTTTTTTAGTAGATGTTTTCCTGTCAGAAGTTTCTTGTGTCTGTTTTCACTGAAGCAGAAAACACCAATTACAAATAGTCACTAATACAGATTAGACATGTGGAATGACTGAAATATGATATGGCCACAAAGTTTCAGGGGAAATGTTCAATGGACACATGGGACAAAAATGGAACATTTTCATGTGTCTTACAAACATGACATCTGCGACAGGCACCAACAACCTTGCTGCCAGAGTTCCAATAATCAGACACAGAATACGGTCCACTCAGACTCAATGTCCCCCCACAACCCCTGGAACGTATTCAAAGTTCTGCCGGAGATGGGAGTTAAAGCTTCGTCTCACAGGAGACTGTCAGATGTTCATAGCCGACCCTGACAACATGTTTGGGCCTGCCAGGTCTGACCGGCATCCTCCCCCACAACCGGAGCAAACTCACTGCCAGGTAGTGGTCAGTAGACAGCTCTGCACCTCTCTTCACCCGAGTGTCCAAGACATGCGGTCAAAGATCCAATGAAACGATGACAAAGTCGATCATCGAACTGTGGCCTTGGTTGTCCTGGTGCCAAGTGCACATATGGACACCCTTATGCCTGAACATGGTGTTCGTTATGGACAATCCATGATGAGCACAGAAGTTCAACAACAGAACACCACTCAAGTTCAGATCAGGGGAGCTGTTCCTCCCAACCACGCCCCTCCAGGTCTCACTGTCATTACCCCTGCTGGGGGAGTGTTGACGTCCCCCAGCAGAACAAGGGAGGCCCCAGGAGGGGCATTCTCCAGTACCCCCTCTATGGACTCCAAGAAGGCTGGGTAATCTGAACTGTTGTTCAGCTCATAAGCACAAACAACAGTCAGGACTTGTTCCCCCCTCTGCACGTGCCTGAATGATGGTGTAATACTGCACTTAATTATAAGTGTGATGCAGCTTCTTTTATGATACAATATAATTTCATAATATCAACTAAATAATTTATGTTGAGCCCATCTTTCTGCTTCAGTTGTTTAGTTTTTCTGTTCAGTAGCAGGTAAATGTGTTCTGTTTGTCCTGAAAAAAAGCACTGCAGACATTTTTGCTACACAAAATTGCTCTATTTTTATTGTTCCAAAATGATTCTAATTCTGTCATTTGTAAACAGTTTTGCAGCATATTTGGCCTTCTCCAAATGACTGAAATTCTGAAAGCTGTTATTCTTGTTAAAATATTTTTTACATCCTTCTGTTATTCTGCTAAAAATGTTAAACAAAATGTAGTTGATGGTACAAATGATTTACACAGACAATAAAAACTGCAACTATCACCTTATAACTGGAATAGATTTTTGGCATAATTAAATCTTTAATATGTCCCGCAGCAGGCAGCATGAAAGAAGTAGGTGTAAAGGATGGCGGTAGAAGAATCAGCAAAAATAAAAGTGGAAGTTGTCACTTTTCTTCCACAGGTTGCCAGGTTTTCAAGTGGTAACTTTCTTTCACTTCATCCTGAAATTTTCTCTTCATCCTGCAGTCCAGGAGGCTTTTAATGCTGATATGTGATGAATTAAGCAATAAATCTACAACTACAAGTCTGATGTTATTCATTAATATCTGTTTTAGGAAAGACTTCAGTCTAAGAAACAAATCTAAAACACAGAGTTTCATAAATTTGTGGAATCTCTTCATATTAAGTTTATGAATTTTAAATGACATCCAATTCTATTTATCAGAGGTACATGTAGTAGTTTATTTTTGTTGTTTATGGAAGTGCAGTTCCCACTTTTTTTTACTTAGTTTTGAAATACACAACCACTGGGACAAAAATATGGTTCCTCCAAAGGGAAACCTATTTAATTGGTATATGAGAAGATGTGGAGATATGCATGAAAATGTGACAGCACCGGGAGCTGGCATGAAGCAGTGGTTCTGCAGAGTAGTAGAGTCTCCACCCTTTAGAACAGCTCTTAGTCTCAAAAGTAACAGCTGGTCCTTAATGCTTTGAGAAATAAACAGACATATAAAATAAAAACACTGTTGGGATTTTTGCGACTCCAACCATTTAAGATTGTTCGGAGGCTACTTAATGGTGACTTTTTGTGCAAAGTTGTGTGGGCTGCATTCCATATGGCCCAACAGAGAATCTGAAGCTCAGAACACATCTAAAATGTAAGCATGATAACAGTAAACTGAGCAGAGGAACAGCTAGTGGAAGCAGGCATGTGAGCATTTTAAAAAACCTGTACATTCTCTGTAGTTAGTGCATTAAAGACTGTAGTAAACTCACTACAATTGATGCATTTTATGACAACACTGAACTATATCAAGACACTAACACTTGTACCATTTTTATAAATGTCAAGTGTTAGTGGAAACTCTTATGCAGCAACCATTACTGACAATAAAGCAATGAATAAGAAAAGATTTATTAAAAAAATGCTGAACAGAGGTTACACAGCCAGGTAAACACTGATTATATTATATTATATTATATTATATTATATTATATTATATTATATTATATTATAGTCTCCTTGAGTTTAGTGTGTTTTAAATCAGTTTTAGATACAAATCACTTGAATAGATTAACAGTGATAAAGACAGTAATGCCACCTGCCTTCACCCTTTTCCAGCTTCTTCCCTCTGGGAGGTGTAATAAAATTTCCCTGGCTAGAAAAACATATTAAACAACAAATAAAAAAAAAACATCTGTCCCTTCTGCAATAACCTTATTGAAAAAGATTTCAAACTTACTTTGCCTGTATAGGATCGTATTAATCTTTAGTTTAATTATTTTAGAAATGTTGGTTTTTCAGAAAGAAGAAAGTTATGTGCCAAAAGTCATTGGACAGGGACTCAAACCAGCTGCATCAAGGACTGCCATTCACAGATCACACAGGGGTACCCTGTAATGCCTGAAGAGAGATATTTTTAACACTTAATTCAGCAAAAATCTTAAATTGATGTAACTTTGTTGCACAGATCTGCTCATTAGTTCAGATGTGGGTGCATGAATAGACATTTGTGTGTGGACAGACACATACACACATTAGTATGCCACTCTGCAGCACTTCTCAGCAGGTGAAAGAAATCTGGCCCAATCAGCAGCACCCTCAACTCAGGTATATAAGGAATCCACTAACTACTTTACTAGTTTTGCAACAGAGCTGAGGAAGGCAAACACAGCCTCCAAAGCAGCATTTCATGGAAAAGGACTTATAAGGACTACTGGTAAGCAACTAACTGGGCTCAATTGAATGTAATTTGATTGTAGTTTTACATTTGAGAAATGAAATGAAGAATTTATTGAAGTAACAGTTTGCACTGCTAGTTTATAGTTGGTTCCACTAAAAGTATGTTAAGATATCTAATGTAAAAAACCTTATGTCCTAAGAGAAAGAAAAAAAAACTGTAATTCTGAAGTGTGTGGATTTGTTAAATTCAAATTCAACCAGACATGAAATTTAATAATTTAATATTGTGAATTTAAGGTTAAAAATTAAATTAGTCATGAAGATAAATTAACTTTGAACCAAATGTCTAAAATGTATGTTAAAATATTTTGTACGTGTTTTGTAGGTTTTTCACCTGTTCTGTTCATTGGTTCTCACTCATTGGTGAAAATAAAAAAAGATTGAGTGAATTCCTGATGTCTTCAAGTCCTCCTTTTCAAGTGTAGGAAGCCATAAAATTATAAGACACTGGACAAACTTAGATGGTCAAAACTACTGCAATCCCTTATTTGGCCACATGCCAAGCAGGAGCACTGATTTATGACTGCTGAGGGAAAACATAATTCCATGTAGGCTGAAGCTTGAACACTTACTTGCAAAGCATCAGTCAGCAAGTGTTCATCAACAGGAACGATTTTTGTCATCAGGCCAACAGGTGAACAACAGGAACTATGAAAAGACTAATGCTTCATAAAGTAACAGTTCTGATTTGTTTGAAGCAGGTAAGTTGCTCACACTTTCACCCCAACAAAAATCACCACCAAATACGAATGTACATTTTTCTACTCCTGGTTTTACTGTTTAATTCTCCCTTGGTCTTTAGACACAGGGTCATTAAAACCCCACAAGTTGTAACTCTGAGCACTTTTACAAGGTTTTATGTGTGGTTTTGGAAAGACCATCAGACCATCACTCTGCCCCATGGCTCTTCCCAGCTGTACAACCGTGACATCTGCTGCACTCATTCTGAGCATCGCGCTAAGACTGCCAGAGGTTAAACCCAACCTTGGTCCAGATAATTGATGTTTTTTCACCTGTCTTTCAGAAGCTCTAAGCCATGCTGCTTCCCGCTTGCTCTCTTGATGCTGGCAGGCTACATCATCAACAAGCATTAGCGCATTTAGCCGATAGACTGCAGATGTCTATCGTAGACCAAATTGCCATAATTTCTTTGATATATATTTTGCATTCCACCAATTTACTTTATTCAGTCCTGCTGTCAAATGACTGGGTGGCAAATTTGTATAATGTATGAGTGATAAGTATAATCACTCATACTTAATCACTGTCAGTATGAGTGATTAAGTACTTACATCCAGCACTTACCTTGGGTTGGTGAAGTGACACCTGAAAACTCCCAAAGCAGCATTTACAAGTGGACAGAGCGAGCAGGAAACCAATAGCTGCATCTATCATTCTGACAGTAACTGGTACCGCTGAGTCTCACAGTTGGCCCCATTCAAACAATGTCTTAGTGAATCTGAACCAATTCAAAGCACATTTGATGTGTCCCTCTTTAATATAGTGGAAACATTATATAATTGGTTCATTGTGTTCAAGATCTATCTTCACTATTTTGATTTGATTGTTCATCAGTTATCTCTGCACCTGTTTAATCCAATCTTTACTTAGCTACCTTATGGCTTTTATTTAATTCATAATCACAACTTTACCACTTATACTAATTTGATGAGTTTCCAGTTTTTGCTTCTGTTTACTAATTGTGCAACAGCAAATATAATAATGTTTGCTTATGTAACTATTAATAATTATGATCAATAATTTATGATTTAGGCATTTTTTTATCGTTAAGATTTGTCTTAGTTAAAATGTGAGGCCACTAGTTGATAATCAGGAATCATTAGTTAAACACATTCAGTCTCTCATGAAGGAATTAATTCAGTGTTACTGGATAAGAAACACTGCATAGAGCAGAATAAGTACGAACAACTACCCTCCAAAAGGGAAATTATTAATAATAAATTCCCCTTACAGTGAAATTATTCAGCAAGCAAATCTTATATCTAAAGTACAAACATCTAAACTACTAATTCAAATAAAAATGAAGTAAAAGTAAGTAAAGAATAGAATCAAGTAAGTAATAATATATAATGAAAATAAATGGGATGCTGAAAAATAACTTCAAGACTGACTAATTAAAAATATCATAAATCAACTAACAATGCAGCAATTTCACAATTCATTATGGTCAGATGAGAAAGACATGGAAACCCATTTCTGCCACTTTGAAAAAAAAAATCTCAGTATACTGAGATAATTACCTCAGCATAGTTATAGACTGAGCAGGCAATAATTTATTGTGAAAAATATAGGGTGAGCAGAGAAAAACTAAAAAATCAAGTAAGGAAATATGGTATGTAGACATTAAGAATGAATCTCGGTTAAATGTGACAAGATAAATAACTAATTTATTGCATTTCTAAAGGAAATTGGATTATGTATAAGAATTTAGTTTGGGTAGATAAGAAAAATAATCTAGCCCACACTCCAGCATAGTCACCCGCCATAAAAAAGAAGAAAAAGTCCTTGCCTGATGGTCAACTGCACAGGTAAAGTCAAGACTGAGCTCTTCTGGTAAGTGAGCTCAGTCACTTACCAGAGTGACTGAGCTCTGGAGGGACAGAAATAGGAGGGACAGAAATACGATGGATAGAATTTTGTATGGGTTGTGCTATTATCGCTCATCCAGAGCAAATTAAAATATATTTAAAGAGAGCCCGGGCTCTTGGCCTCAGATTTTCATCTGTATTCCCATGCTACCCATTGTTCCATCCAGATGCCCCAATAGTTTGTAAATAAATTCAGTACTCTTTTTTTTTATTATTATTATGTTTATTATTCCAAGTCCTTAGTGTATTCTGTATGTGGGTCATGCCACTTTCTAAGGGGTTAGATTATCCTGAGCTATCTCTGTAGTTACACTGCTAGAAGACAAACCGGCTACTTTTCCTCACTTCTACCTTGTCTCCAATTTGCATTATATGCTACTTTAAAAGTTATTTTGTTGTTTCTTGTCTCAGAGGCTACATCCGCTGTTTGCCTGGGAGGGGAGGCATCATCTGAGATAATGCTGCCACCAACTAATTGTTCCCCTTCTCCCTTTTTACTTTGTATTAACTCAGACAATACTTTTACACCGGAGGGGGGGGGGGTTTCCTTCTTTGTCTTCACTGTCCCTACTTGATCAATGAAGTCAGTAAATAAACTGAATTGAAACCTTCCTGGCATCATGACATCCTGAAACTCAATGAGATGGAACATAACCAATGGAACATAACTGATTTTGACATTTTGAATGCTCCTAGGTGGGTCTGGGGTAGAATCAAGGTTGTGAAGGTGTCATCCTGGCTGGGCCTTTGAGTGACATGACTGGTATATCATCAGGGTTTTCGGCCTAAGCACGCAGTGGACTTCATCACTTCAATCTTAGTTTTACTTTCAGTCTGGGAATGAGTAAAATAATCTGCAAACCTTGAGTTATTATTCATGCTTTGCAAAATAATTTTTCTTAACACTTGTTTCTTTGCAATTAGCACAATACTGCTCACATTTATCAGTCCTTTCCTCCAAGGATTTTAAAATAAGATCAAATGTAAATAAGGTGTAAAATCTATCAGAAATAATAGGAAATGAACTCAGTTTTGCTACACAAAAACAGGTCACACAATTATTTTGGGTGTACTGCAAATTACATGCTGTTGACATTGAGATCCTTTGGTTCTCAATGTCAACCCAAACAGTTATTGTTAAAGTGGACAGCAACTTCTCAGGGCAGTAGGGCTTATGAGGGCATTTTGGCCTCTTCTCCAGACTCCTCCCTGCCTCACATCAGTGCTCTTGGAGTGCAGACAAGAACATGGTTGTTGATGGAGAACTCTGTCTGAGACAATCAAGTACAACAGAGAGTAATGTAAAAGCTGTATATTAATATAAAAGGAAAAAGGACAGGAAACAAAGTGTCAACAGTGTTGACAAAGAAAATATCCAGCTAACCCCCCCCCCCCCCACACACACACACACACAGAGGAGGCTGTACTAATATATTATCTGATAGCCAAGTCAGTGTGCTATGAACACATTAGCTTTTGTTTTATAGTTTTTTATAGATTTTGCTCCATTCTCAAGAATTGCTGATATTCTAACACATGGGTGTGTTTGATCATTGTAGCTCTGGCTGCTTGCTCTGGGTCTTTGTCATACTGGATTACAAGGCAAAAGATAGATAAATAGATAAATAAATAAACTCGTTGGAAAACAAGGTTAAGTTTAGTTGGAACCCACAGATCTATGTGGATTCTCTCCACGTCCCGCTGCCTCTTTGTATTGGTATTGGTGTGGGAGGCGTGTACGACTGGAACGTGGATGGACGGCTGGGCTAGTTCTGGGCGTGTGCCTCTGTTGTATCCTGTCGGATTCCGAAACGCTTTAGCTCTGACGGACCGGCTCGGATCGGCCCGGCCAGGCCCGGCCCAGCTCAGCTCAGAGCCGATCAGAGCTTCGGACAGAGACGGAGAGCCCGGGCGGGCTGGAGGATGCTCAGCCGTGCGTGATCACAAGGCGCTTTTGTGCCCAGTCTGTCGCGTTTTGGTGTTGGATCGCCGAGCCTTGTCCCCCAGCAGGCAGAGCTGGTGAAGCGGCTGGACCGGAGTTTTGCGGTGAAGACAGACTCAGACCCCGCCCGTCCACAGCTTTCTACAGAGAGATGGACCCACGATCACAGCTGTCACGCAGGTAACATGGAGGACAGAGGATGTCTCTGTGAAGCTCCACAGCTCACTGGCACTTTAATCCTGTTTTCTGGAGCAGGTGTTTGTTGGAGAACAATAATATATTTAGAGCCACGAAAACAAGAAATAAAACCCAGCTGATTTCTGAATAACTGAACATATAAAAAAAAGAATCAAACGTGTTTTTTTTCTCAATTTGTATGCATTTTGCAGACTGAACTATAAATAAATGACGACTTTGCTATTCTACTACTACAAATTATATTTCAGCATTATTAGTCTTGTAACTAATTACACACAGTAGCAGTTTTTATTTAGCCTTTATTTTGGTAGTAAATACACATATGAACATAGACATGTAGCAGGAATGTGTTTAATTCCCTCTCCATGCCTATAATCACAATTTAGTGATAACTGTTTGGGCTTCAAAAATAATATTCAGATATTTAAAGCAGCTACTTGAGTTTTTTTTTTTTCTTTTTTCTTTTTTTTCAGTTCATTGTTGGGCTTAATAGTGCCAAAAATGAAGAGTTTCCTGTTTCTGTGTTTTAGTATTGAGTGCTGGGTTCAAGCAGCTTCCCACACCTCGAACATGATAAAGGGGTTGTGCTATTATCGCTCATCCAGAGCAAATGAAAATATTTTTAAAGAGATTGAAAATGACTTAAAAAAAAGTGCTGCCTTTAAAGAATCTATTGATTATATGTTTACCCTGTGTGGAGTGCACAGTGGAGTGCATCAGCTTCATTGATGTTTCAGTTCTCTAAAGCAAACTGAACTGTTCTGCTCTGACTGCAAACCTGGAAGACTTTTAAAGTTAGTACTAGATCAAAATTTAGTAACATAAGTTGAACTGTGCAGAAATGACAAGCCTTTCATCTTGATACATTAAAAAAAGCTCTTGACTGACAATAGTACACAAATTATGATTATTAAAATCATTTTCTAGTGTTGCTAGTTTTAGTACAACCAGGGGTCCTTAAATAATATTGGAAAAGTTTAGTTCATGAATATTAACATCACCTTCACAGCAATAATATACATTTACCAACTGCCATGTGGAGCACCAAATTGTTTTGTTACATTAGGAATCAAGTGGCACACACCCACAATCTTAACATACCGTAACTATGAGTTGATCAAAACAAAATGCCTACCCTACATAACTGACAGAATAAATTGTGTAAATATAAAAATAAAAGGCCGGCAACCATAATTGGTGGTAAGTTGGTCCTGCAACAGTGTGTTACCGGTGCAAATCCCTGATCTATTTGGCTCAGTTATTGTGTCCGTGGGGAAAATATTTCACCTTCCTACCCTTCTGGTGGAGGTCAGAGGGCACAGTAGTGTCAGTGTCACTTCACTGACAGAAGTGATCACCATCACTTCTGTCAGGCGGTCCAATGTAAAGAGTGTAGAGAACTTTGGGTCCTCTGAACTAGATAAAGCATTAGGATAATAGATTAATTACATCACTGTCATATTCACCATTACATTGTTTCTCTTTGGTTAATTGGGTCACATCAAATGGCTAATTACAATGATACAGAAAGGTTTTATGTCATACTGTCCCAGGACAGCTGTGGCACCTTGCTTTCATCAGTGTGTGAATGGAAATGACTAATTTCATGTAAACCATTTTTAAATGTCCTGCTAAAAGCACTATATAAGTCTGATGTCATTTCATTTCATTTTATTTAATTTCATTTAATTTGTTATTGAAAAAGTCTATTTTTACTCATTGAAAAAAGACATGTGTCATTATTACTTCATCAAAAACACACCAGAGTGTTACTTTGATTCTTTCATTCTTGTCTGAGAAATCTTTAAATCTCCCCTAGAAACCATTTAGGGCTAAATACTTGGTCTGACAAAGCACCAAAGCACCTTCCGAAAGCTGCAGTCTCCATTTTTTTAAACAATTGCAGCATTTTTATAACAATTGCAGGTAACATTGTTACTTTATTGCACTATAAAATGGCACTATTTGCCTGGAAAATACATAAATCCTTTGAGCACCAAGTGCAAGTCAATGAATTCAAGCATAAGGTGAGAGAAGACCTAGTACACTGTCATGAGCGACCCAACAAAAACAGATATATTAAAAGAGAAACCTGCCCTAAGCTTTCTAGAGCGAATAATTTTTATAGTAAGTTAGTGCTGAAATTTGCTGTTTAGATGGCAGATTGAGACATTATGATCTGTTGTGTAAAAAAGCTAAATGAGCAATAAAGGGTGAAATGCAAAATAGAAATGGCTGATCATGTTTGCCAGCGTTTATTAAATGGCTGGCAGTAATTTTAAATGTGGCTAGACCTTCCTCCCTCCCCACAGACCTTCACTAATTGTCAATGGAGAAATAAAGTGGGAGGAGGCATTTCTGTTTCATTAAACTTTGAACATGTTTAGTTATGTAGCACATTCTATAGACTTAATACCTTTGGAAGAATTAGGTTTGCTCAGGAGTCTTCTCCCCAGCAAATAATGAGGCCCTTGTTTCCGAGCTCTTAATTGCTTACTGGTCTCTGTTATTACAGCAGTCATAAAGGCAAGATAATAACTAAGACTTATAATGGTAGTCTAGGGACAGAGGGAGTGCCTCAGTGGGAAGTAGATGGTGGGTTTGGTAGGTAATTGTAATCTAGGGTGATGTTGGACACAGTGACCAGCAGAACATGGCCACTAAAAGCAAATAGTTTCACATGTCAGTTGTCAGTAATTGAAAAAGAACTTTTCAGTGTGTCAACTGTAGACCCACTTACTTGACTTTGGCAACTAATAGTTTAAATGAATGTCCACACTTTGAAATACAATCTTCTTTCTATTGTACAGTATTACCCCTGTATTAATGAATAATGAATAAGTTGTTGCAGTTGCCATGTGTGAAATTTACAATCAAGCACAAATGGACACAATTATTGGAAGCTGTTTTGACTTCACAGTTTTTAGAACATTCTTATATTGTATTAATATTTTTCCCCATATCTCTTGTTCTGTGTAAATGTACTGTGCTTATGAAGGAAAATGATTCGCTTAAAAAAATTTATTCAGACTTGTGTATTGTGTTTTCAAGAAGTTTTATTTCTGACCAGAACCGGCAGGCAAGGCGGGTGAAGTATCTTACCCAACAACACAGACAGACAGTTCAGGTGTTTGAAGCCGCAAACCAACGACTGCAGGGCAAACTCCTGCCACCCTCACCATTTTATATGTTTCAAAGGGGTGGAAACAATTGTAACAAAAGATGTTGGATTTTGATGCCTCCGCTTCAGCATTGTTCTGGGTGGAAAAGCTGGAAACATGAATATATAGCATCAGTGAATGAAGCAGCTGCCATCTTCTTCTCCAAACTCTGTGAGAAGCACATCACTGCAGCAAACAAAAAAGGCCTGGGATTGACCTCTGTCAGTCTCATGACTTATTTGGAAATGGGACCAATGCGTGCCAAAAGTGAAAGGGGGCGCTATTTCCTATGTTATCTGCGGCTTCACGTTTTTTTTTTCTTTTGAAATCTGTGATAAATAGTCATCTTTAAGAAGGCGTTCCAACGTCTCTCTTTTATTTATTTCAGCTCACAGTTTTTAACGAATTCTGTAGCTTTTGGGGTATTTCTAGATCTCTTCCTTAGTGGCATCTCTTCAGGCTTGCGACTGCCTCTACTGTCGAATAAAATAATTATGTTATTTGACACCATTAGTTATTATTAATTCTGGCTTTACTGGAACCATAAAAGGTTCAGGTCAGACTCCATCACCGCTCCCATGTTCTGGGCCTGATCGCTATGTTTTAATTGTAATAATTGAAGCTGTGCATTGACTCTTGGGCTGATCAAGATGATCAGCCCAAGAGGGTCATAGATTCAGTTTTCTAAATAAGCTTAGAAAGTTTTGACGGCTTACTTAGAAGCTGTTCTTAGAGTCCAGGGATTAGATGATGTCAAACTATGACAACATTGGATGGTCAGGTGTCCAACCAGGACCCTTCATGCCAAGTTTGTAGCCAATCGACCTTTTTATGTGAAAGTTATAGTGTTTTGTTTGCTTTGGCGAGTATACCAACTATTATTGGCCGCATTGCCAATAATGCGGCCAATGACACAATAATTATCAGCATACTATATTTATGTCTGTCATGATTGATGCCTCAATCAGACGTCTTCGGAAAATCCCTCTTGAATTGTTGGAGGTCCCTAAGTTTCCAAAAAGGAATTTTCTCACTGATGTGGGTACAATCCCAAGAAAAATAAAATTTAACCACTCTTCGAAGGGTGATGTAAAGAACCCTGCATGTTAACCAGAACATTTTTGATTTGTTTACTTGCAACTTTGGCATAGATTTACATGGACTACTAAAATTACTGCAAGGGGGGAAGAATGCAGATTCACAAAACTGATTAACCGATGAATGACTGATTGTAGTATGAATCTCTGGAGTCCTCTGGACTTTATAAACCAAAGCATTTTAGAAGAACTTGTATCAAGAAAAAATTATAAATGGCATTGTACAATGTAAATTAACTTGTTCTTGAGCTTTAAGGAGTGAAGTAAAATTCAGTTTAAGCAGAACTTTATTCATTTTTATTTTTATTTTTAATTCATAAGCAAAAACAGAGACAGGCAAACATAGACAGTGCTCTTACCATTGCATTAAACCAAGCCATCCTACATCCTGCAAAGCTGTTTGTAATGTATAGTGTCATTAACTAGATTCTTTCTTCTGTCATTTGTTTCCCTAGGATAAAGAAGAGGTAATCTACATGTAGATAAGAAAAGAACTGCTTGAAGATCAAACAGAAATATAAAAAACAACAGGAGTGGGAAAAGACATGGAGCAAAATAAATGGGAAAGTTAAAGGAAAGTTAAGGAGGTTTATTGTCCATTGAAGGAGAATTAACATCCAATGAAACTAAAAAGAGAAAGAAAAAAAAGGCACAAAGACCCAAAGAACAGAAGAACTCCATATGAAAGTAGCTAAAAGCTGAGGAGAAAAAGGTGGCTGATTAGCTGAAGTACTGGAGAGACATCTGGATGAGCTCTCCGGGTTCAGGCAGCAGGTCCTCTGCCATACAAAGATGGCCTCTAACTTCAGTGACGTCGTCAAGCAGGGCTATGTACGAATGCGGAGTCGGAAGCTTGGGGTTAGTGTGTTTTGTTTACATTAATGGAATGATACTTGGAGTCTTGTTACTACACTGCCTGGCCTAAAACTATCCTTGGATTTAACCAAGCAAATAGATTTAAAAAAAAGACCCAATATATAATAATTGCTAAATAATTGCAACCAAATAAAATGTTTTAACACTGCTCCAAAGATAAAGGTTGTTAAATTCGTCTTTTAACCCCCAACACCTAATGGCATTTAATGGTTTCCATAAATCTTGAACTATTTTCCAAATTGCTATGTCAGTAAATATACATTTAATGGATAACATTAAACTCATATTTAATGCTATCCATTTGAACATTAAATATCTTGTTTTTGTAGTGAATTCAGTTAAATATGGGGTGAGAAGGATTTGCAAGCTATTCTGTTTATACTTATGCTTCACTTGACATTCCAACTTAATTGTAATTGGGATAATAATTTAATTTAACATAGCAACCCCCATTTATTGAGCAATGTAACCATCCATAAACTAAACAAGAATCAATTATACTGCTGCCTTGTTGGGTTGTGAGTTACTCTCAAAGAGTCTATTCTGTCTGAGACAAGCTCACATCTCACAGGCCCACACCTATTCTCTGTTATTTTTACCTTTTTATTATGAAATAATTTGAATAAAACATGTCTCCAGATGGTAAGAAACCAGCTGTTGGACTCACAAAAACCAACTTCTTAACTTTTTTGTACACACTAGCAGATTTTTTATTGTCACTGGTGGACGAAACAAAAGGTTTTGAGGGTGTGATTCCTTCTTTATGTTTGTCACTGTCTTTGTGGGTGTCCCTGAATATTGCAGATCTATCGGCGCTGCTGGCTTGTGTTTAAGAAGTCATCGAGCAAAGGACCTCGTCGTCTTGAGAAATACCCTGATGAAAAGGCTGCTTACATCAGAGCTTGTCCCAAAGTGAGTTTGTTATTTTTGTGAAGAACAGCAGGTATATTTTCTGTAGGGGAAAATAAATAAAGTGATCACCATCATGTGTATGCACACATCCACACCCACTGACAGATGAGAAGAACCAATCTTCACATTAAAACGTGACCCTTACTTCTATGGATCTACAAATTCTGAATCGAATCTAGCTACTAGTGGTGTCAACTTAGCAGTTTGTGTTTAATGAGAATAACATAAAAAGAACTGAATAGCTTTACTCAAAAACACCAGCTGAGCATTGAACTCCAGTGTCCCACCTGACAGGTGGAGACACTCATTACTCTGCTAACAAAGACCACATTACGATTTTGTGAGATTATAACAACACCAGCCTCATGGACACCTCTACTTTACAGAAACAATTTGTGTTGCATTAACATTCCCTTTGGCATTAAAACAAATCATTTTTCTTATTTATGTCATATTATCAGTGTGCTGGGTGTAATTTTATTGAGATAAACTTTTGACTTTGAGCTAGCTACAGCCCACAGAGATAAGGTATGCACATAATAAACATTTGACCTGTAAACAAAGTACCACATCTGCTGAGATAACACCTACAGCACAAGTACCTCTGATTTAGTGAGACCTCAAAACTAAAGATTTCTTTTCAAGAACAGGAAGCATGAGGGGAGTCTGGAGGAAGGTGGTTTCTAGCAAAAACTCTTAGACTTTTAGGCTCTCAAGTATTTATAGTCTCAAAAATTTAAACTAACTTCTTAAATAATTTTAGTGATCTTATATTAGGACTATTTAAAAAGACTGATATACTTCAAAATTTTGGTTTGACTGTCAAAACACCAACACGCGTGTGATTATTTTTTGTTTGACTAAATATTCATAATCTTCCTGAGCATGTATAAGTTCTATTTATTGCTATGGAGCATATTTCTTCATTATATAAGCATTTTGCTGTTCTCAGTCTTGTTTGGATGACGGTTACAATATAACAAATATAATCTTGAAGTAAAATAAGCACATACTATTATCATGTTGATGTTGGCAGGAGTTATTAACCTTTTTTTATATAATTCTGAATCTGTTTGCTCTGTTTTATCTCCACGTTCACCTTTTATTGTGAATAACTGCTGTGTATGGCGCTGCTGTCTCAATATTTCTGTTTTTATGGAGACTTTGGGCGTTGTTCTGTTATGGGTTTGTTTTCTGGTATGGGGTTGGAGAGGTCCAACTCAGCTCTTTACTGTTGTGTTGTTATCTTTTGTTTTGTGTTTTCTATTTTATTAAATGGTAGGACCAGGCACAACTCATTTGCCAATTTTAGGGAGTGACCTGAATTGTGTCATTGACCCAGTGTTAGATTGAGCCAATCCCCATAACTTAACTAAATCTGTAATGATTCTCTGATTCCATAATGCAGAATGGTCTTATTGACCCGTGGAGATCCTGAAACCCAAATAGTAAAATACTTTCTTTTTTTAAGGTGCATAATCCTGCTCCAGAATTGATTATTTTTTATTGACCGGATTATCAATTTATATGTAGTTTCTTCTGATTATTTGAGTGTGATGATTACGGACCACACATCATTAGTATTGTATATTCAGTTGACTTCCCACAAGCCGACTTCTATGCCAGTTTAATTCTCTTCTGACTGCAGATGAAGAATTTTTCAACTTTATTTCTAATGCAACTGATGAGTTTGTGGTGTTAAATAAGAATGACTGTGCTTCTCATTCTTTGTTATGGGAGATGATTTACTACACATCCCTTTCTAATGAAAGATACAACTCAAGTGAATTGGTAACTGCCTTTGGACTTATTTATATGAATAAAGATGTGCAGCATAAAATTAAAATAAAATACATTAAAGTATGAGCTATGAAAATAACCAATACTTTAGCAATTTACTGTTTTTAATTTAGTCATCATATGTTCCCTTTTCTTTTTTTTATTTAGGTAACAGAAATTAGTAACGTCAAGAACATCACCCGGTTACCTCGAGATGCCAAGCGACAGGCAGTAGCCATTGTGTTTACTGATGACTCCTCACGCACCTTCACCTGTGAATCAGGTAAGAAAACTTACACAGTCAAACATTCACGTAGCTCAGCTCAGCTGCTGGACATCGCTGCTGAGACGTCCCAGGAACAGGCTTGTAGACCAGAGTAGACCAGATGTGAAGTGTTGTGTGTCTTAGAGCTAGAGGCAGAGGACTGGCTGAAGATGCTGTCTATCGAGTGTCTTGGTATTCGACTGAATGACATCAGTATGGGAGAACCTGACCTGCTGGCTGCTGGAGTACAGCGTGAACACACAGGTACTTCACACACACTCACACACACATATTGTTGAGATATACAGCTTTAGAGGGAGGTTTCAGTCCACAGCAGGACTCTTTGGATATTCATTTTGATAAAATTTCTTCCCTTAGAAAATATTGTTTCCTTTTCTCCTGACATTCTATGTCTTGTTAGAGCGCTTCAATGTGTTCCTCCTTCCCTGTCCAAACCTGGATATCTACGGGGAGTGCATGATGCAGATAACCCATGAGAATATATACCTGTGGGACATCCACAACCCTCGCACCAAGCTGATTACTTGGCCCCTCTGCTCTCTCCGGCGCTACGGACGTGATGCCACTCGCTTCACTTTTGAAGCCGGACGGTGAGACCTGGAAAGGCTGACAGTGGCAAAAAGTAGGCGAGATATATTATTACTGAACTTATCCATATAATCACAGTTTCCAAACTATACGTTGGAGTAGAGATACTGAAATTATTGTGTAGCCACTGCCCATTATGTTAGCATTTTAAAAGAGTGTGTTGTAGTACATATGGGATTTCTGCAGTATTCATACACTACTCACTGACCTGGGCATCCATAACAACAGAATTGTAACTACTTGACTTTTTAAGAAAAGGATATTGATCTTTTTCTTAGCTAATACAAAAGATCAAAGATTAAAACCAAGTTCAAAATAAAAGACAAGTGACACTTTTATGCCATTAGACATTTTGGAACATTTTCAGATTTCAGTAAAGGGGATTTAAAGTCTGTTTAATCACCAGAAGAGGTACAAGCTATTGTGCAACAATTTGATTTATTTTACAATTATTTATTTATTTTTTTATTTATTTTTTTTTTAAAGGAGATGGAAAGACATATGTCAAATGAGTTCTGATGTATTGAATTTTTCCATTCCCTTCTTTTCTATTGGGCTGGGTCTGTTCACAAAACTGAAAAATGTAAAAATTCAAACCTCCAGCACAGAGGGCAGGTTGGTCAGCCTGGACAGCCAGCTGCAGGCACTCCAGGCTGGGATGGGAGTGGCAGAGACAGGAATTGTGTTAGAGGAACATTTTCCATATTTTGCTGGGTTTCTTAAATGGAAATCTGAACAACATCCATCATTTTTATGAATTAGAATTCACACACCTGCTACTTGGTGCAAACCTGAAGAGATCTTCAACTTTACGCCCAGGCAGGGACTTGCAGGGGTGGGGGGTGAAACGGGTTTTAGACCCTGCCCCTTTCATCTTTGATGCCCTTAGTGCCCTTTTTGAGATGTGTTTTTTTTTTTTTTTTTATTCTTTTTTTATCTGTATGTCAAAAGTCCTCCTTGTGCCCCTCAGCAATGATATTTAGCTAAATATAATAATTTATCAAAATAAACTGGTCTGGCTGCACTCAGTCTAATAATGGCTCTCAGTTTCTGCCTTCATCTCGTCCACGGTGAGGAGGGGGGCGGATCTGTGCCCCCTCACCAAATTATGGGCAAGAATATTTTTTCATACGTTGGTTTGTGAATAAATACCTAGGTATGATTGACATTAGAATAGTTGTTTCTATTTATATTTTCATAATTATCCTCGCAATAGTTCTACAGGCTCATCTGAGTTGGTCCTACCAACCGATAGAAAGAATGTCTGTGTTTATATCAGATATCCTGATAAGACAATGTCTACTGCAACTGTTACTGTGAGTCACGACACAGCTCAAAGCCTCGGTACCACCCCTAGTACCACCTGGTACCACCCCTGGTACCACCTGATACCACCCCTGGTACCACCTGTGACTGTTCGCTAAGCTTCTTCTTAACGTTTCTACCAGGCGGGTTAAAGCCGCTGCTTCTGGGGGGTTCTGTCTAATTTCATATTTTTCATATAATATTCCAGTTCTGAATTCTTTAATTTTTTCTGAAATGATTGCTATATTTCCAGTACATTAGCTAGTGCTGTTGTATAGCCTGGTTTAATACAGCATTGTCTTTGTGTGAAGGATGTGTGATAGTGGTGAAGGCCTCTACACCTTCCAGACCAAAGATGGGGAGCAGATTTACCAGAGGGTTCACTCCTCTACACTGGCCATCGCTGAGCAGCACAAAAAGGTTCTGCTGGAGTTAGAGAAAAACAGAAGGGTGAGAACTTGGCTGACACATACACACACACACGCACACCCACAGCCCAAAGAGGAGGTGGGTGAGTTTAGAACTTGACACAAAATTCAAGTTGGGTTCAGTCAAAATTATTTGCTTGATGTCTTGGTTGGGCTTGAGTTTCTGTGGTGCACTTAATAAACCGGCAAGACATCCAGCACAGAGAAAACCAAACAAGAATGCAAAATGTAAAGCTGTGTGGAGTTCATTCAATTTTGTCTTTGTGCACCACCCAGGTTTGTTAACCAGTTTCAGGAAAAGACCAAAACCATTCAGTGTAAATTACCTTGACAAAAAATGAAATTTGATTATATATAATAACAGGCTTTAGTGCCGAAAAATGATCAAATGTTACAAGCCACATGTCATATAAATGGAACAGATAAAGAGTTACATTAACCGTCCAGCCTTAGGGATGCCACCACTGAGGCAAAGATTGTAGCCAGTTTAGCTTTTTATTCTTCTCTGCAATCTGTACTCTCCCTAAATGGTAATCTAATCAGTTTCAGTCTGTTTACATATGACTGGCAACAGTCACACATAAGCATGGCTATGCAAGCTGCAGGGGTCCATGTAAGCAGGTAGACAAGGATAAAAGAGATTGAGGAAAACAGAATCCAGAACATGTCGTTCTACTTATTTCTAATCTTTCATCTTCTACCGAACCCTGCAACAGATAATTGCATGTCAATTGGGAACGATAATTTGTGTTTTTAATGTTTTTTTTCTAGTTTTTAATGTTTGTCTGTTCGAAATGAATAAATGAATAGAGGAGGCTGGGTTGAATATTTTTGGCCTGATCTAAACTTTAGTGTACGTGTATGTATTTGCAACAGACATGAAGTATGAAGCTAGTCTGGATGAGTAAGCTCGAACTTAAACTGGATTTAAATCAGGTTTATTTTCTGATACATCTAGAAATATAAGAGAGTATAAAGTTGTTTCTTCTGTTTGTGAGTGACTGCTGCAGAGACAGAAACATCCATGTAAAGTCATGAGGTCTCATTAAAAGTTATAAAGAATGTTGTAGTTTATGAACTTCATCTTGATTTTCTGTGCTGTTATGTGCATTTGACATCCAGATGTTGTCTAAGGACTCAGAGGTTGGCTCCTACCCATGTACACCAACTGCCATCCTACCCCGGTCTGCATATTGGCACCACATCACTGGGAACCAGGCTGACATGGACCCTGGAAGTGGTAGGTCACATTCAATTCTTTCAGTTTAATATTTGTTCAATTGTGAATGTTATGCCATAGAAAACATGAGCTGCCTTTTAACAACTCCATTCCCACTCTTTTGTAGCTGATGGTGTTGAAGAGGAACTACTGTCCAGCCATCTGCCAGCTAAGGGCCACACCACGTTGCCCCTAAATACACAAACACACTCTCTGGCACATATTCACACACTTGTGCCATCACACTTTCCTGCATTACCAGGACAGTGACACACACCTGCAAATTTATACATCCACACAGAGGAGGACTTGGATATGTGCAAGTACATTGAGACCTACAGTGAGGACACTTATCTTTCCTGTTTCGAATTCTGAAGTTTGGTACTTTTGCATGTCAATTGGGAACGATAATTTGTGTTATTTGTATTTTTTCTAGTTTTTAATGTTTGTCTGTTCGAAATGAATAAATGAATGGAGGAGTAACAAGCATAGCTTTATGCTTTACAGTTGTTCTGTAAAGGGCATGTGACCAACTGCAGATGGACTCAGATGGGCTTCCTTCCATGACTGGAATACTACAGTCAACTAATGTAGACATTCAGCTCTGCCTGGGGTTTTGTAAAGGTTGGTATGATTTCCTGTGAAATGTGGTTCTTTAACAACCAAGTTTGTTTTAAGGACTCAATCAAAAATTGTAACAATTTTAGAGACTTATCTTGTCTCTGGACTACACTCAAGATCACTTGAAAAACAAACTTGTTTGGACAAACAAATGAGTAGCAGTGTAAAGTAAAACAAAATTTTTCTTCTTCAGTATTGTAAAAGAAAAACTACTGCACTACTCTAAAAGTAGTGAGCTTGCAGTAAGAACAGTGTGAGTTTCATTCTGGCTTCCTCCCCATGCCACTGGTCAGTGTGTCTTTGAGCCAGGCACTTAATTCCAAATTGCTAACGATCTATGTATGAGTGTGTACATGTTTGAAAGAACAACTGAGTGAATGTTGTTGTAATCTAAAAATGCTTTGAATTGTCAGTAAATCTGACTTGAGAAATTTCAAGTCAGTTAATTCATCTGTCTCTGGAACTGTTTTTTATTCCTTTTAAAGCTAACTTACAAGTTTAGCTGCTAAGTATATCAAATCTAACAGGATGTTATTTAAACTGTACAAATAATTTTTCAACAATTGGCTCACAGTTTGCACATTAGTGTAGTCGGGGTCTTGATAAGAGAACAGTTTTTTCTTAAAGAAGAGAAGTCTGTGACATGTGGACATTTGTAAGACATGTCACAGATAGATTGCGTAGAAAGATTGATAAAATAAAAGCCTAAATAGCTGCATGCCATGATCTAGAAGTCGATTATTTTTATGGAAGTATAATGATATTCTAACCTTTGCTCCTTTTTCACAGTTTATAATGTGTGTATGTGTTAGGGCTGCCTTGGATCAAATGGATTAGATATTCAAAATGGCTTTCATGAAATTTTCTTAAGCCTGTTTTGTTAGATGGAATAATGCAGTGACCAAGGCTACAAGGTGCCTTACTTGCACCAAATAGGTTGTGCTACTCCTGGAAAGATAAGACTAGTTTTCTAATTTGGAAGATCCTTAGTTTTTCTACTTCTGGACTGATGCCTTTGATTTTGCCCAACAGAATGTGATTTTTCAGGTGGAAGATATGTTTGCTGACACTTAAGCAGGTTTTGAAGTAGGGGATGATGCTGTCACTAAAATATTTTTATATATGTGCAGAAATTGTAAATAGTCTTTGTAAGACCTGTAGATGTGTCTTGTGCCGAATTGATACAACTCTGTCATTAGCATAAGGTCTACTTTGCTTTGCAAATGTATGATGATAATGACTTGAGAACATACTTTGTAGAAGAGACACTGGCTCTGATGACTGAAAAGCCAACCACCCACACATATTGAAATTTGTAGGCCAATGTCAAGCAAAAGCTTGACGTTGTCATGAAATTATCTATTTATAGCAACAGAAACCATGAAGAATTTTTAATGACAACCATTAACCATTGTTTAATTTTTTAACATGTACAACACCAACAAATTCCAAGTAGAGATCAAAGACTATTGGTTTATTCAGTCTTAACTATTGGCTGACGGTTCAAAATGATCAAATTTTACCTGCTCAGAATCCATGAAACTTCAGGCTCATGTGAATGAAGACTGGATTGTTTACTTTAGAGACTTTAAAGATTCTAAACCTAAAATAGTCTCACAAAGCCGTTCTACATTATGCATGAGATGCCTACGTTTTTTTCTATGTTTTTCTTGACTGTTATTCTTAACTACAGGTGAATACAGAAAAAATGACCTGCAAACATGCACGATTGTAAAAGGGGATATGCCTCTTTACTGTCATGAAAAAATCCTCCTTCTGGTTCCTCCTTATTGAAATTGGGATGTTGCATGTCGGTCATGCAGTGGGTCTGCTTTAGGCTAATACAGGGCATAACTATTCTGTTGTGTTTTGCCACTGACTGTAGAAAGGACATTTAAGATTTTGGAAACAAACTGACGATCTGTGCAAAACAAGATGTAAAATAGGATTTAGCTGGAATAATACTGAAATTTCTATCGAACTTCCACTCCATGGCATAAACAAAAGAGGGCTAAGCATTTTTCTGTTTGTTTACACAATGTTGGTTGTGAATTGTCTGTTTTTTGTGTACTTACAATCTAGTATTATATATGATGCCTTCTCTATGTAGCCTTTTATATGAGTCCATTTATTTATTGTGAAATATTTATTTTTCATGTTTGAAAATGACAGTGTTTTTGCGTGAAAGAGTGTGGCGCAATATTTCAACATATGTTTCTAAAAATGTAGACAGAACCTGGCTTGCACTTTGTACAAGCAGATGGTATTCTGTCCACACTATGCCAGCATGAATCTGCACTTGTTTGGACAATAAGAACACTTTCACCAGTGTATCTTGTGCCTGCACTTTCCTATATGCTTTGTGGCAGTAAATTGATCACTGCCACATGTTGATGTGTTTGCTTGCTTTCTTGGAGAAAATAACTGTAGCAGAAAGCTAAGGTGTTTCATAAACCTAGAAACAAATGTTGTTTACTGACCTCGTTAGACTGAAATTGATGTAAATCGCTTTGCAAAACCAATAGACAGTTTAGGAAAGTCCAGTCTGCTAATGACTGACACGCCGGGGCGAGAAAGGACTGCCCTGCACCATTGTTACATGGTTCAAGAAACATTGAAGTCTGTCAGTGAAGAAATGGGATTAGTTTGACAAAGAAATGTAGACCTTCAGTCTGCCTTGTTTCACTGCTTATCAAAGTCAGTTACTGCATAAAATGTCAAACTACAGGACTAATTAAGAACCTATGTGTGTTTCAGCTAACATCTAATATTATATTAAGTCCTGTTAGCCAATAACCAAAAACTGAGCCACAGTCATTCCTTATTAGAGTCAGAATAGCTGTCTTACATTATGAAACAAAAACACAATCAAGAGCACCACAACATTTCAGGTATTTGATCATCAACCAAATATGGAGTCACAATTTTGGCAAACAAAAAGATATACTTTGACATTTCATACCAAAATATTTCAAGAAATTTCTCCTCCTGTTCCCTTCCTTAATAACAACAGATAACTGAAAAATGTCATTGACAAGACTTTGACTGTTTCTGTAAATACATAAAAACTGTGATTATTGCTGAAATCATTAGGAAACAGTCACTCCTAATGCTGCTTTGTGAAACAGCCTTTGGGCCACTGAAGCTGCATTTACCTTCTGATGATGATTTATAGAGGTCATTGAACAAATATTCTGAAAAGCAGAACAAAAAGAGACTGCAGTGCCAGTTATCCTTCAAGCTAAAAGCAAAGCTATAGCGTGTGTTCGTCTGTCTTCATATTATCACCTCTCACTCATGACTGTCACCTCCCTGCAGACTGATGAAAACTAGCTGTAACCCAATCACACTGTTTATGCTAGATGCATGTTTTGGTGAAAAATAAAGTCTTACCTGCTTACTCAGTGGTGGAAGCTTTCTGTCAGTGAGCTGTGCCACTGCTTTCTGTCACTTGTCACTAATTCCTTTTGTAGGATATAAAGTGTCTTACCGCTGAGTACATTTGAGAACAAACAGCATTTAAAAACACCATGTCACTCTCTTGGAACTTCAAACTTTTGATGAAAATACTGTCACATGAAACAACTAAATATTGTGTTACTGTGGTAATATAGTGAGTTGAGAAAAGTAAAAAAAAAAAAAAAGAAGAAAGAAAAACACAATTCCCCTAAATGAACACCACAAAAGACAACAAACAGCAGTGGGATTGCCAAATGGATTCTACAATAAAAATTGAGAAAAGCATCACTTCATAAGCATGCTATATACGTTTATAAAAAGCAGAAGCAGATTCTCACCCTAAACACTGGATGATTTATCTCCCCTCTGAACAACACAAATACACAAAAACAAACAATACACTGAGGCCACAACCTCTGAAATCGGTTTTCATTTTATATTAAACACTCATGCTGTCACAGAGCCATGTAATCTCCCTCAATGGTTGCAACGACCAGATCTCACTGCTCACGGCCATAAATCAATCTAAATAAAACCTCATCACTACAAAAAAAGGAAAATCGACCAGTAAAGTTTATAGTACAAAGCTGATACTTATTATTTGTATAATAATAGTACAGATTTCTCCTAGGTCATCTTACCAAGTTAGGAAGTTTTTTTTACTGTTATCTTTACAGTTTCAAATGGAGACCAATGGCTGTTCTGCAGAAATGACGGCATATATATATATATATATATATATATATATATATATATATATATATATATATATATATGTAGCGTCCAAAATCCTTTACTTTAGGGCTACTAGTGGTTGCCTCTGGGTGTAGTTCGTTTTTACGTGCGTTCAGATTAAGTTTCAGAGTAGTGCTCTTCTTTAGTATGAAAGTCTTTTATTATAATTTCCATTTACATACATAAAGTTCGTTTCTACCCGTCAAACCAAACACAGTAAAAAACTGTGTCCTCTTTCCAATGGTCAACACCTGAACACCATTACAATCGACCTTAAATAACCCATCCCCCTCAGACACTCAGAAAACAAAACAATACGCCCTCTGGTGGTGACAACAATTGGCTCTACAATATATATATATATATATATATATATATATATATATATATATATTATATATGCCACAGCATTAAGCTTTGATGTGTAAAGGACCGTACCCACTAAAACCTGAGATAATACATCTGGTGTAAGGTGCACAGCATTTCACGAAGATCTGGGCAAGTTAAAAAGGTTTTTGTTTTTACCAGCAGTTTTTCTAGCACTTCTACACAGTGTATTCATAGGCGTGTCTGTATCCGACCATCCTATACTCCACAGAGCGTGTTAGGGCCTCACCTCTGGTTCCTCTTCATGGAAATTTGTATTGTTCCTAACTTGTTCTGGTTGTGGGGACAATGGCATGTTACTTTGCACAGCATTCTGTTTTTTTATGTTTGTTTGGGGGTTTTTTTTGTCACAATCAGCTGCTAGTCATTTTCCCTGCAAAATGTCATATGACTAGTTAGTATTTCTAAGTCTAAAGGTGTGCATAGGGAGCAGATGTGTTTTTTAGTACAGCTGTCACAATCTCTCATACTGGACACTGAAAGTTCCAATATGGCACCTCATGTCAAAGAATTCTCTGTGGATCTTAAAAGATAAATTTGTGCGCTACATGAAGATTGCCAAGGCTACAGGAGGATTGCTAACACCCTGAAACTGATTGCAGCACAGTGGTAAAGATCATCCAACATTTTTAGCTGGGTCCACTCAGAACAGATCTTGTGTTGGTTATCCAAAGAAGCTCAGTGCACATGCTCAGCATCACATCCATTAAATATTGTGTTACTGTAGTAATATATAGTGAGTTGAGAAAAAGTAAAAAAAAAAGAAAAAAGAAAGAAAAGGAAAGGAAAGGAAAGAAAAACATAACTTAAATAAATACAGCCCCTATTTTTGAATTAGCCTTCATTTCTGTCTTCATACATATATGTGGGTGTATGAAGATGAAAGAGGAAGCTAGGATCAGAAATTAAAAAACCTAAAGACTTTCCTGTCTCAGCAGAGGCTCTGGCTCCATTAGATCACCAAGCAGTTCAGAGGATGAAGCTCCACATCGTCTTCATGATTGAAGGCCTTTTTGGGGAGTATTTTTGTTTTTTCTTTTTGCTGTTTTTAATTAAAAAATGATTGGACAGAATTTATTCTCCTTGTAATCTACAATTTCTCTTTCATACATTTCATTCATTGTTGGCTTTCAGGGCCCTGTGATGGACTGACGACCTGTCCAGGGTGAACTCCACCTCTCATTTGATGCTGGAGATATACTGTATATACTGTATACTGTTCTTCATTCACAGACATGAAGTCTGTGGAGAAGCATATAAGATTATCACACACACACACAGAAAAATGCAACCTTCAGTTAAAAGTAGGTTTCAGGTAGTTTGTTATTAGGTGCAGTTTATGTCTCTAATAATAATCGGCCAGTCTTCGAGTCTGGTCTGTCCCCCGTGAAGTAGAAAACTATTTGCTTATCGCCTGTTGCTAAGCTTCTGGCTCACTAAGGCAAACTGTGAAGGCCAAAAGAGAAACAACAACTCTGTAAGCCTGAAAATAAATTGATTAAACATTGTGATTAACACTGAATAAACTTCTAATAAAAGTAAACACACTGTGAATATTTTATTTTCCACACTGACATGATACTGTCTTAAACATGGCACTACACCTAATATTAACAGATGTTATGAAGTTTTACTCGGTAAATAATGACACTTTTCATGAGAAGTTGCTTTAAAAGTTGGATGACAGGTGTTATGTTAGTGTTATGCACACCCCATCAAATAAAGTCTTACCAAAATGGTAATATATTGAAAGCACAATGTAATTAGTTTCACCTGTAAAGTGTGTTGTAATTGATCCTTCTGTATTCTGGTAGCCTGACATGTTTGCAGTACAGCTGTTGTATGAAGTGTGTAATGTACAAAGTGGGAAAGAATAATAATAAAAGACATTAAGTAACTAAAAAGTTACTTCATTAGCAATTATAATAAACCAAAAGTGTAATTGTAGCATGCTGTAATCACACAACTAATATATAAAATATGTAATGCCAATATACTTAAAATACATTCTAAGTATATTTTAAATATACTTACCACCAGTATAGGTATTGTATACTAATTTTGAGTGTACAATAATAGTACATAATCAAGAGCATTTATATTACATTAAAAGCAATATACTTAAAGTATACTAAGTGTAACTTAAGTTCTCAAAAAACAGTGCATTGAAGTATACTTAGTACACCTTAAATTGTGCTTTAATACAATTTAAATACTATTAACGTACACTAAGCACTACATAAGTTGTTCCAAAATTTCATACTTTAAGTTAACTAATCTTAAGAGAACTTGAATTACACTCATGATTAGTGTGACTTAAGGTATGCTACGTTAAAATTTAACATAGTTTATTAATTTTTCACCAGAAAGTGGAATATATTTTATTGTCCTGCTGCTATTGAGAGAAGATATCTGGTTAATCTACAGGACACGATGTAGCTGGACATAGTTTAGTCTTCTTTTTTGCTGAAGAATCTTAGAAAGACTAAATACATAGAAAATAGATATTAAGAATTTTTCTTCTAGTATGTAAATAGAGTTGATATAACAATTTAGTATCCCAATTCACACTCCATTCCAGGTCTCAGCAATGCCCCAAAACATTGTCGGCCAACCGCCATTGAACGAGAAAAGAAAATCAACCAAACAATAACGCTACTGGCTTGTAATACGTCCTCCATCCTGTTGAGTGCAGCATCACACTGACAGACTTCAGCCGAGGAAGTGATCTGTGTTGCTTTCCTGCAGAAGTGACAGTTTACTCAGCACCGGGGAAGCAAACAACTCACTGATTAAAGTTTTGTGAACAGTACGAACAAGTTGTGAACATAGACCACAGTTTATATTTGTCCTGTGACGTGTTGGTTGTGAGCACAAGGAGAAAAAGATGGGCCGTAAAGTGACTTTGTCAACATGCTCTTTAAATCAGTGGGTTCTAGACTTTGAAGGCAACACGGAGAGAATATTGAAGAGTAAGTGGATTTATTTCATTTACTAGATATGTCTGGTTAAGAATTAAAAGAGGAATAACTTGATTTAGCTCGTTAATTCTCCTCTGATCCCGGATTCTTGAGCCTCAATATGCGCAGTGAGAAAGAGCAATCATACGACATCAGACTTCAGATATCTAGAGTTTTATCCAGAGAAAATGGATGCACAAAGGAATGTTACAATAAGCAGTCTCATCCAGATTATCAAAAGTCCAAGACGTGACAAAACAGAAATAATTGCACGAGTTGAAAGAAAGCAATTCGAATTCTCTGTTGCAAACGAAAACTTTTATAAGCCTGTGCCTTTCTCTAAATTTAAATATATGCATTAAGAGGTGTGTTTTTCCTTTATGGGGCTGTCTTAATGTTACTTTTATTACCTCTGCTAAAGAGCCCCAATGGCAGATATATGAATTGTCAAACTGGGTCTTTGCCGTACCAGGTGTCTCCTGCAAACCCTCCTTCGGCTAAATTTACGACTTATGCCTGTTTTGGTTTTCTGCCTCAGTGATTGAACTAGAACGTGTTTGTGTTTTACTGAAACAAAATCTAATGCTAAATACTAACTATAAGTTTGGATCTAAAACTAACTAATTCAAAACATGCTTAAATAAATATATTAAATTCTAGTATGGATAAAATTATTTATAAAAAGTTTTAAGATCCTAGTGAACTTTTGAACCACACTGAGGAATTTGTTAATTGCCTGGCAGACAGACTCCCTGTCTATAGATCAGTTAAGGAGTCTAGGTCTCTCTTTCTGTAAAACCCTCCTTATAGAATTTATGTAAGTTTCAGAGAATCACCAGCTGCCCCAGCCTGGATCTTTATCTAAGTTTGTTTTAACATAAAGGTTAGTCTGTGTACGATTGTGCTAATTTCAAATTTTTATTTTCAACAGTCTTTTACAACCGTACTAGATATAAGCCTGTATTTCAGCCCAGCTTCTGTCACTGGTGCTATGTGATGTACAGGAGCAACAGCACCCTCTAGTACACAGGTGTCAAACTCCAGGCCTCAAGAGCCTGTGTCCTGCAGTTGTTAAATGTGCCACAGGTAAAAAAATAAAAACACTGGAATGAGATGGCTTAATTACCTCCTCATTGTGTAGATAAGCTCTCCAGAGTCATGCTAATGGCCTAATTATTCTATTCAGGCGGGGCAGCAGAAGCACATCTAAAAGTTGCAGATCACTGGCCCTTGAGGACTGGCGTTTGACACCCCTGCTCTAGTGGGCCTGACATTAGAAATAATAGATGAACGGAGGGAAAGACGGTTCCTTTTGTCACCAAAAACATTTGGTGTGAAAGACCCAATCTATATATTTTACAAAAAGGCAAACATGTAAAATAACTAGCAAAAGCACCCTCAGTTCCCTTGAAAAAACAATTCTCAAACAATATTAACATTGTTTGTTCTTTTCTGAATTTAGTTTTTATAATTGTGTTTGTGTCCCTTTGTTGAGACGCAAAAAAATCCCAAGCTGTTACTTTAAATAGATGTATGTATTGTGAATGTGTGAGTATTGTCCCACCCTGATTAAGTTAGAACATTTCTGCAGTATAATGTCTTATAAAACAATATCCCTTGAACTTAATCAGATTCTGTCAAATAACAACCAGATCTTTAATTGATCTTATTGGGATTTTTAGGTCACAAACATGAAAAGTGGAACCAAAAAGACAACATCTTACTCATTTTTTTTATTTTCACATAAAAATCTGAAAGTTTTGGATGTATTTGTTTTGGTGCAGAAATATTACAGTATAGGCACCCAGGTTTTTTTCTACATGTCAAGGCAGTAATGCATCCTGTTCTGTGTGTGTTTCTGCAGGTATTGAGGTAGCAAAGGCAAATGGAGCCAAATATCGGCTGGGTCCAGAGCTGGAGATATGGTAGGAAGAAAAACGAACCAACATCAAGTAATGCATTATGTGCAGTATGCTCTACATTGAATGAGAAGTCACTAAATCTACATGCTTTTATAATGCAATCAGTGCTTCACATGGCCAACATGTCATATATTGAATCAAACCATTTTTATTTGATAGTAAAAAGCTAGAGTGCTGAAACAATGGATTTTTAACCATGGTGGAGGAGTTTCCCAGTCTCTTAAACAAGTGTGTCTACTATATGTCTAGCAGCAACGATATCAGCAGTGATCTTTTGTGGAGCAAGTGTTCTCTACTTTGATGGAGTGATATAGTTTATCACAAAACAGAGAACAAGGTACCAAACAAACTACCTGAATTTATACTGACCAATCAGAGGGCTTAGCTTCAGTTTTCATTTAGTTGTTCTTCACTTTGATAAAATCCCTTTTCTCTCTGTCTGGTGTGCATTTGACAGTGGGTATGGCTGTGCAGACCACTTCTACGAGTCAGACACGCTGCTTCACAGCTTCCAGGTCCTGAAAACCCTTCTGGAATCCCCGGTTACCCAGGACATCATCTGTGATGTGGGAATGTAAGTGTTAGCTTGAAATAGAGCAGATGTAAAATCGCTTCACTGTCGGACTCCTCCCCAGAAACGATGGAGTCGTTACTTCCTGAATAATGCGTCTCAGTAAATGAGGTTGAAGTCCGACAGTAGAACCAGCTTTGTCTTCTTTCTCACTCCATCTAGCTTCTTCATTCAAAACTGCAGATACGTCGCTCACAACTTCCTCCGCTTCTGTGTATTCAGTCTTGGTTGTTTGCAGTTTAACTTGCCCTCATTATTCCACAAGATGGTGCCAGCATTTGACCTAGTTGTTACAAACAAAAGCAGCAACGATCTGCACTGAAGTGGGATTTATAGTAGTCTACAAGAAATGTTTATTTTGTGTACACAGAATGAAAGTGCAGTTATTTCATCTACATCTACCTGTAAAATTCAGTTCTTCTTTCTTTGTCCAGCAAATTTTTAAACAAAATGTATAAATGCAGTAAGAATGAAATTAAACACCATGTTCCAGTATTCCTCTGGGAAGTTGGAAGACATTTCTGGAGGAAAACATAGAAGAGACCAGAGGTAGTGTTAATATTTTCTGTATTTGACTTTTTTTTTTAAACAACGGGAAACTTTGAAGCCCATCTGTCATTTGACAGGTTATAATTCACACCTTTGACTGGTTCAGACGGACAGACATTATAGACTTTATGCACAGAGGCAATTAAAATCAATCAATTAAAAAATCCTTTCTAAATATCAAACTTTGGTTGAAATGGCATGTCTAATTCAAGTCTCCATTACAGACCAGAGAAAACTAATATTAAGAGATTGCAATGTTAAGCTAAGCCATTTATAGTCTAAGCAGAGCAGCCAGCATTTTATCTTGAGGAAATAAATAAAGGTGCAGAAAAAGTTCATTAGACCGTAACAAGCGCAGTCCGCTGCAGAACTAATGTGGAAGCGGCTCTGTCACTTGGAAGGATGAAACTTCACTCATCCCGCAGGTTTAACAAATAGAGCTGTAAGACATTACCCTCCCATGCCCAGAAGGAGAGCGGCAGACGTAACATTTTTTTGTTTCTGGGAAGCGAAACCATGCAAAAAGATCCTCGTAAAAGTGCACACCCAGACTGAACTGGATAAAAATCTCTTGAGATCAATTGATCGGTTTGGATCAAGCTGATCCAACTGCTTGATCCAAATAGACAAATCTGAACTAGTGCAGATTTCTCTGCAGATACGAACCAAGAGGAATTTGTGAGGTTGTGTGTTCAGACCCCAGCTGAACGCACAGCCTGTTCAGGTGGGGCACAGCCGTTGTACTATGACGACTGTGCCATGTCTTTAATTTATTATAAAGTATTGGGGCCTCAGTCAGTGGTTTGTGTCAGTACAGAGAAAAAGTTATATGCATTAATCTTCATGTGTGACGGGATCTGGATTCAACTAGGCGAGTATTAAGTAAACCACTTAAAAATGCGGCTAAATGGCCTATGTTAATATGATTATAATTTGACTGTAAAAATAGTATACAACCTTTTTTTTTTAATGCTGCCAGTCAAATGATGAATAACAAAAAAAGAGTCTTGCGCGACCTCTGCTTGAAACTGTAGAACTCTTGAGACTGGGGCAGAGGTTCGCCTCCCAGCAGGATAGTGACAGTCTGAATGAGCTTCATCTATTTTGCAAAGAGCAACGGTCAGATTTTTCAGCTCTCTAAATGTGCTAAAGCTGGAAGAGACATACTTCAAATTTTATGATAATTGCGAAAGGTTTTGCATCTGTAGGCCCCAAGTATCAACTTAAGACCTGTATTTTAATTCTGTTTCCCAATTATTCACTTCTTTCTTTTAATCACAAAAAACATAGAAGTTTTGAAGTGAAAAAAATAGTTAAACTTTCAGGGTTATGAATATATTTTCAAGGCCCCATGTGTTACTTTCTCCTATTTTTCTCTCAGGCCTATCATGCACCATAATGTGCGCTACAACTGCCGTGTCCTCTTTCTGAACAGGTATGTCAGAGGTTTAGTCTAACCACAACTACAGTCTAGAATGTTTGTCACCTCTATGAGCTAGGTTCATTTTTTTCAGTGTATAGAAAAACCTATAAATTTGCATTCTTTTTGCTTCCTGTAGAAAAATCCTGCTAATCAGACCTAAGATGCTGATGGCCAATTCTGGCATCTACAGAGAGATGCGTTGGTTCTCACCTTGGAGTCGGTTAAGGTTAGTTTCTACTAATTAAATTTATTCGACACAATTTGGGGGGTTTTTTGTGTTGATTCACAGCAAATGGCCTCTCAATTCACTTCATGAAACAAAGACAGATTGATAGTCTTTGTTTGTTGGTCACACTTGAGTTTAATTCAGTTGGTTAAATTTTCTAAGGAAAGCCAACAGTTTTCTGCTCTAATAATAAAACAGTCTGACAATTACAAGTCAATGTACTTCACACAATGTATGATTACGTTAGTTACAGTATATATGCTGTAATTAAATACAATCATCTTTTAATTTAATTCTTCAAACATAATTTCTTTTAATAATCGTCTGCGTTTAATTTTATTATCAACCTTCAATTCACCTTTTTATTAATCATGCTTTCATTTCTTGATCTACTTTTTAGTACATCAAACTCTGTATCATCAATAAATCAAAATACAAGATTACTTATTTTATAATCATCAGTAAATCAAAATACAGGATTACTTATTTTATAATTATCAATAAATCAGAATACAAGATTACTTATGTCTCTCAGGCTTTTATGATCTGTTTTCTACGTTAATGTGGCTGCAAGGCAACAGATTTCACCACTTTATGCCAGGTTGGCTTATAGCAGGGCCCGGTCGGAACTGAAAAAAGGAATTAAGCAGGCCAAGCTCCAGTACAAACAGCGGATTGAGGAACACTTCATCAACAACCCCAGTAGCATGTGGAGAGGCATCAGGACCATGATGGACTACAAACACAGCACTCAGCTGACCAGCCGCGACCCTACCCTGCCTGACACCTTAAACAGCTTCTTTGCCCGCTTTGACACAGTGGGCAGCAGAGAAGCTGCACATCGACCCCGACTGGAAGAGCAGTACCAACCTCTCATCCTGCAGCAGCACCAGGTGACGTCCACCCTGAGGAGGATCAACACCCGCAAAGCTACAGGACCAGACAAGGTGTCAGGCCAGACGCTGAAAACGTGCGCCGACCAGCTGGCAGGAGTGTTTCTGGACATTTTCAATCTGTCCCTGCAGTTCACCATGGTTCCTGAGTGTCTCAAGTCTTCCACCATCATCCCTATACCGAAGAAGACGACCATCACCAGCCTGAACGATTACCGGCCCATCGCTCTGACCCCGGTGATCATGAAGTGCTTTGAGAGGATTCTTCTGAGGTACATCAGACACTTGATCCCTGCAGACCTGGACAGCCTCCAGTTCGCCTACAGAGCGAACCGGTCAACAGAGGATGCTGTCTCCATCACTCTGCACACAGCCCTGACCCATCTGCAGCATCCCAACACTTACGTCAGGATGCTATTTGTAGACTTCAGCTCAGCATTTAACACCGTCATCCCAGACAAGCTGGTGCTGAAGCTACTCCAGGTGGGGCTGCCTGCTTCACTGTGCCACTGGATCAGAGACTTCCTCACCAACAGGCCTCAGGTGGTGAGAATAGGTGGCTCAACATCGTCCCCACTGGTCCTCAACACAGGCACACCGCAGGGCTGTGTGCTCAGCCCAGCTTTCTTCACCCTGTTTACACACAACTGCGTTGCCATCCACCCCACCAACACAGTCGTCAAGTTTGCGGACGACACAACTGTAGTGGGTCTCATTTCAGACAACAACGAGACCCACTACAGAGAGGAGATTCTGCAGCTCACTCAGTGGTGTTCAGCCAATAACTTGGTGCTGAACACAGGGAAGACCAAGGAGGTCATTGTGGACTACAGAAGGTCCAGGAGGACGGGTCACACTCCCCTTCTCATAGATGGAGAAGAGGTGGAGCGTGTGGACAACATCAAGTTCGTGGGCCTCCACATCACGTCTGACCTCTCCTGGAATACCAACACCTCCCACCTGGTGAAGAAAGCACAACAAAGGCTCTTCTTCCTCAGGAAACTGAGGAACTGGACTTTCTTCACGGCTGCTCGTGAACTTTTACAGGGCGACGATCGAGAGCGTCCTCTGCCTCAACGTGACTGTGTGGTATGGTGGCTGCACAGCACTGGAGAGGAAACAACTGACACGGGTGGTGAGAACAGCACAAGGCATTGTGGGATGCCCCCTCCCAGACCTGGACTCTATTTACATAGGCCGGGTCAAGAAGAGAGCTGGATCCATAGCCATGGATTCCAGCCACCCGGGCCACAGACCGTTTGTGCCGCTGCCATCAGGCAAGCGGTACAGTAATATTCGGACTACAACAAACAGACTGAGAAACAGTTTCTTCCCCACAGCCGTCAGAGACATTACTCCCTGCGCCCCCTACCACACATATCATAACCTCACATACACCCCCCACCCCCACACAGCCATATTGTTCTGCACTTGCACTGTCACATCATCTGCACTTTACCATAATTGGACCTGCTGCTTCTTCTTTGGTGTGGTTGAGTACCTTTAGTTAATTTTAGTTGTATATATTATTATTATTATTATTGTGTGTTTGTTTATTTAATATTGTTATATTTGACTTTTTGCACGGGAGTTGCAATAGAAATTTTGTTGAATCCTGTTCAATGACAATAAATGCTCTTCTATTTTATTCTAAAGCTTAGGGATGCTATGGTGACCAATGTTGTGTGTCAGGAACTATCTCAGCCTGTTGTTCTACTCGCACACCTGATATTATAAATCTAATTCTTGTGTATTAAGACAGGTGGAAGAGTATTTCCTGCCCAGAATGATCCAGGAAGTAACCGACCAGGTACTGACTTATGACTGGTGATGTAATCTACTTTATGGTTTCATCCTTTCATTTCTAGAATGTTTTTGAAAAATATTGTTTTAATTTACCAGCTGGCTGGTGAGTCCTCAGAGCAGTTGTCATAACAGTTTCTGTTTGTCTTTGGTTCCTCAGGACACTGTCCCATTTGGGGACTGTGTGCTTTCCACTAAGGACACCTGTATTGGCACGGAAATCTGTGCAGAGCTCTGGAATCCCAATAGGTAGAACAGCTCAGACAGAGACACAATCACAATTGAAGGTCACTTCCTTCAATTAGATCAAATGGAGACATTTTGATTGGAAATTCAAATGTACATTAAAAGAAGAGACTTTTGCTATTAACCTGACTTTCACTTTAGTAAAATATATAAATCCATTTTTTGTAATTCTGAAGTGACCAACACTTCAAGATGTTTTGTTATTTTTTTCACTTCTCTTGATTCTGTTAGCATGTTTGAACAGGCAGGTTATGTGACTATGTCCAGCTCTGATGTACAGCTGTTGTTTCCTAAGTCCTCATATTCAGATGGGGCTGGATGGTGTTGAAATCTTTACCAACTCTTCTGCCAGCCACCATGAGCTCCGTAAAGCAGACCAAAGAGTCAACCTCATCAAGTCAGCCACCACCAAGGTAGTCACTCCACAGCAGACATGGAACAACAACTTGCTTGTTCACATAGAAAAGATTTAATGTAATAATACATTTTATCTCACTGACCTAAAAACATAGACATCAGAGTTATGTTCTGAGAAACTTTGTGTGTACTGCTTGACCAGTGTTGCAGCACAACAGTGGAGAAGAGCGACATGCTTGTTGTCTATACAGTGGTGAAGTTGTAAACTGTTAGTGTTGTTTCAGAGTGGAGGGATCTACCTGTATGCCAATCAGAGGGGCTGTGATGGAGACCGGTTGTACTATGACGGCTGTGCTATGGTGGCCATCAACGGAGGGATTGTAGCTCGTGGAGCACAGTTTTCCCTTGATGATGTGGTAGGCATGGCAATACGGTTCAAGAGGAACCTGCACATATATGATATCCTTGTGTGTGTGTGTGTGTGTGTGGGTGGGTGGGTGGGTGTGTGTGTGTGTGTGTGTGTGTGTGTGTGTGTGTGCATACATGCCACATGTATGTGTGGCATATTGTGTGGTTATTTTAGTGGAGAGTCCCAGTGTTTCCAGATTGACCTGTTCATGCTGCTGAGCTTTTAAAGTGTGCCATTATAACCTGGGAAGTTTTTGCTTTTACTACAGGAAGTCATTACAGCCACTCTAGATCTGGAGGACGTCCGCAGTTACAGAGGAGAACTCTGCCAGCCACTCATGGTTAGAAAACATGAGCTCTGAGTTTTTGGAAGCTGGAACCTGTATCTTGTGGTGGCTTTGTTTACTCTGTTTCGAACAGGTTGTGTCAATTCTGCCTCGAGGGCCTCAAACATTAGTATCAAGCTGATCAAATATTAATGACTTGATGTCATTAATACATCAAGTGTGTGCTCATTGTCAGTGTTTGGATGTTCTCCAGAGCTGTACATAAATCACTGACTGTTCAGTCTTCCTGACCCGTTCAGCTTATTTCCCACTAATGCTAAATAAGGCATCCACAAAATCACTACTGCTGAGCTTCTGAGCCACCAAAGGGCTCTCATCCTGGTTTAACAAAACTAGCTTAATTAAGCCTCAATTTGGTTTCACAAAAGCAGTAACATAAGTTACCATGGTGATTGATCTTATGCAATTAGCCTTCTCCTAGGTTAATGGTCGATCTCTTCAGTCAGCAGTCACACCACTCAGAAAACAATATGTTTTCTCTGTGGTTCTCTTGTCTTATTTGTCTTTCTGTTTGTTTGTTTGATTGTTTTTTAATCACTTTAATGTATATTAAAATGGCATTTACAACATAAATTAGTTTTAGTTTTGGCATATAATTAAACAAACGCACAGCTTAAGATAATACTTTTTTGATCATCTAAGAGATCAAAAAAGTTTGATTGTGTTTGTCCCAAAGGAGCAAACACAATCTCCAGCAAGACATTTTGTGCCACAGGCAGGGTTCACCCTGGACAGGTTGCCAGTCTGTTGCGGGGCAACACAGAGACAGACAGGACAAACACCCAAGGAAAACTTCTACAGTAATGTTTTTGGACTGTGGGAGGAAGTACCCAGAAAGAACCCACGCATGCACAGGGAGAACATGCAAACTCCATTAATCGAACGCAGGACCTTCTTGCTGCAAGGCAACAGTGCTACCAACTGTACCACTGTGCAGGCCATAAAATAAACATACAATTAATAATAATTTACAGTGATAGTCTTAAGGACTCATCGCTCAGCATATATACTTAACATTTAAAACACAGAGTTCTTGAGACTGTAATATACAGGTATTATAAAGTCTGATCTTGTAATCCCACATTTGTGAAATATCTCTCAGGCATTTCTCTGAACTATCGTGACTAATACAAGCGAAGTAACAAACATAAAGGCTAAAATCATTCTCGGCCCTGGTAGATTTTGCTTAAATTTCATTTTTTTACTTTACCAGCCTGTTTCTGCTCACTAAAAGTAATATTGATGTTTACTAGTGGCTCAGCCAGAGTCCTGTCTTGGTTTTGTGGAGGATTTCTTGAAGATCCCTGTGATTTATGCCATCTTCAGCCAGTTACCTTAATTTCAATTACATCATTCATGCTTTTTGTGTTGTCGTCAGTCCCAGAGTTACAACTGAATGGTACTTGTAATTGGTTAACACCTGCTTGGCTTGGTGAATGACCCTGCTCTTTGTCATGTTCTCTGCTGTAGGAAGGACAACACAAACCTTGCCATAGGATCAAAGTAGATTTTTCTTTATCAAGCTCAGAGGATGTCTATCTCCCCACTCACCAGCCAATACAGTGGATGTTTCATACACCAGAGGAAGAGATCAGGTATAAAGTGCCTTTTACTTGATTTATAAAAGAGTGAACTCTTCACAGACCGGATCTCTGGGTTGTTCAGTCTAGGACCAGCCTGTTGGCTGTGGGACTACCTGAGGAGAAGTGGCCAGGTGAGGACTGGAACATTCCTGATGGGATTAGTCTTAATGAAACCTAACGCTGCTGACTTCTGTTGTAGGGTGGTTTCCTTCTGCCTCTGAGTGGCGGCGTTGACAGCTCCTCCACTGCCTGTATCGTCCACTCAATGTGTGTGCTGCTGTGCCAGGCTGTGGAAGACAACAGTGAGTAATAGAAGAGTCTCCTGTTTCACCGTAACTAATACAACTTTATAAATGTTGTCCTGCTAAAAGATGACATTCAGTTAAATGAAGAACTAGGAGTATGGTGAGGTTATGTGATGATAATGACTCAGGAGATCGCCTCTCCTCGGGCACTTCACCTACTTTGTCTGTTGAAGTTTTGAATCTGTGTGTTTCAGATGAGATGTAAGATAACACTGTAGTGCTGTCAGTCCAAAACTGTGAGTCTTGTAAATTGAGTTGCATTTCTTTCCTCAACATTTTATCCATTTTCACAGCAACAACAGCAGCTGCAAGTTCCATTCTTGGTATTGTAGTCTGTTTTATTGGTGCAACATGGGCCTTTCCGATGATGAAAGCAGAATGGAATTTTCCGTCTTCATTCTTTAGGTTCAAATAGGTGACAGTCCCGTATCCCAACTCACTTGCATCGGAGAAGTGATGCAGTTGAGCAGTAATGGCAGACTTGAACTCAGGTGGTTTTATACATCTGTTAATGCTAAAGCTTGAAAGCAAATCAAGCTCATCCAACCACCTTTTCCATTTCATGGCAAATTCTTCAGATATTTCTTCATCCCATCCAAGTTTGTTCTTGCACATTTGTTGGAGAAGGGTTTTTAGGAGAAGAGTGACGGGTGATAGAACTCACCTCGTCTTGTCATTGGTTTGGTTTTCACATTGATAGTAAATGTGAAAGCATCACTTTCGGTGCACCATTGAACTCCCAGAGCTCTTTCCTTAGGTAATGTATCATTACTTAGGTCCAGATCTTTGAACTTCTTTGCTCTTTCTTCTTCAGAGATGGTAGCCAACAACTCCCGACTGTTACTTGCCCATTTAGTTAGATAAAACCCTCCTGTGGAACACAATGCAGTTAACTCTTCAACCATAACAATTGCTTTTGCAGTGGTATCCACAGCCTTCAGGCAGTCATCAACATAGAAGTTATTTAGTACAGTTTCCACTGTTTCTGATGATGATTTGCTTTGATTATCCTCAGTTGTTCTTCTTAGTGCAAACATAGCACAACTAGGTGACGATGTGGCACCAAATGGATGGACAATCATCTTAAACTCTTGTAAGGGTCTTGAGAAGTCCCCTTCAGGCCACCATAAAAACCTCAAAAGGTCTGTGTCTTCATTTACAACCTTAACTTGATCATACATTGCTTGAATGTCTGCCGTCATTGCGATTGGTCCCTGCCTGAACCTAGTGAGGACTCCGATGAGGGAGTTAGCAAGGTCAGGTCCCTGTAGCAGTATGTCATTTAGGGATGTTCCTTGAAATGAAGCAGCACAATCAAAAACTACACGCAGCTTCTTTTTACGAGGGTGATACACACCATGATGTGGTATGTACTAAACCCTTCCATCCTGTCTGTTGCATTGTTGATCCAGTACCTGTACTGCATAACTCATTTCCATCATATTTGAAATAAATGTTTTGTATTCCTCATGGAACAATGGGTTTCTTTGAAATTTTCTCTTCAGATTAAGTGCACGTTGTTCAGCCAATTTTTTGTTGCATGGCATTGTGACAGACTCATGTTTGACAGGAAGTTTCATACAGTAATGACCATTGATAGAACTCAATGACTGACTTACTTTTTCCATGAAAAGGTTGTCTTCATGAGACAGTTCCAACTTGTCATCACAGTTTCTTTCAGGGAAGTTGTGGTTGTATTGTTGCCTTGTGAGTTCTTCTATTGTTTTCAAATTGACTCTGTTGACAGTAACCTGTTGTTGCTTTTCCATTTCTGAGCAGGCTCAATTTGGCTCTCTAAGGGGTCCATTTATTATCCAACCCAGTGGTGTTCTCACTGCATGTGGTTCGTTGTCCTGGCTATTTATCACTTTCCAGGGTTCCATGGCTTTGCATGCATTGTTTCCAATCAAAAGACTCACGTCAGCATTTATACATGGCAATTTGACATCCTTCAGGTATGGCCACTGATCCAGTTCTCTCTGCAGAGGGATGTTTGCTTTGCTCACTGGTACCTCCTTTTGTGTGAATACTTTTGGCAAGTCGATAAACATACAGCCTTCAAGACCACTCACTTCCAGGTCAGTCAACATGTAGCTATCCACGCTGGACTGTTTATTCAGAGTTGTAAGAAAAATCTTTGTTTTTCTACCTGTGAGATTGAGCTGTCTTGCTAAATCCTCAGTACAAAAAGTACCAGAACTCCCTGGGTCAATAAAGGCGTAAGTTTCAACCATTTTTGAACTTTTCTTTGATTTGATTCTTACAGGCACTATTGCAAGAATACTGTCTTTATCCCCATTCAAATAATTTTCCTTAACCACTGAGGCAAGAGCACTTGATGAAACCTGTGGTACATTTTCATCACTGGTTGATTCAGGTGTATTTTCTTCAAATGTCTGTTGCAAAGCTACTTTTCTTGAGGCCATCTCCTTTTACACTTTTGATCTGTGTCTTTATTTTTTCTCCCTTTTCTGCTGGTTGAGAGGGGTTAATATTTCCAAAAAGTGGATCTGTCATAAGCCGAGCTTGTTTGTCAATGAAAATCACCAAGTCTACGAACTTGGCTCGTTTTTTACATTTTTCTTGTAATTCGAATGCGTGTGCTCTCCATTTTTCTCGAATCGTATATGGTAGTTTGGATGCCAAAATTCTTAGGTTGACAGGATTGTCCATCTCATCCAAGTAGTCAATGTCTTCCATAGCATTACAACAACTTGTAAGGAAAAGAGAAAAAGAACTCAATGACTTTCCATCTTCAGGCTTAATTTGAGGCCACTGTAAAGCCTTGTCCATATAAGCTGAAGCAATCTGAATCTCATTTCCATATTGGAATTGTAGCAACCTCATTGCTTCCTGAAGACCTCTGTATGGTGGCATGTGTTGACAGCTCCGAACAAGATCTCTGACTTCACCTCTTGTGTACTGTTCTAAATAATGCAGTTTATCAGCAGGGTTTTCTGTCCTTGTTTCAATCGCGTGATTGAAAGCTCTCATGAAAGAACGGAAATGCAATGGGTCACCATAAAAGATAGGAACATCAACTGGAGGCATTTGAGAAAGTTGTTGCTGTTTAACAAGAAGTTCAGTGATGTCGTTCTGTTTTTGCATTACTTTGCAGAGTTCCTCCATATTATTGCTCTGCTGTGTATTTCCATGTAATAGTTCTGATGAGTGAACATCAGTGACATGTTGGGTTGACTGAAATACATCATCATGAGAATTTAGTTGATGTTGTACATCTGGCATGCAGGGATGAGGCTCGTTTTCACCTTCCCTTTTGTGTGTGAAGGTTTTGCTTTCAAATGTTCTAACTCTGCTAACAGGAGCTTCATAATCGTCATAAACCTTCACCTTGGCAGTCCCTTCTGCTATGACAGTTTCAACATGTAACTGTTCTTTCTTAGCTTTTAACTGAGCCTCTTCTAATTCCAACAACTGCTTCTTTTTAAGTACAGCAGCCTTAGCGAAAAGTGCAGCTCTTTTCGCTTCCTCCTTCAAGCGAGCTGAAGATGCAGATGATGTGGATGAAGAAGCACAGGAACTGCCACTAACTGATTTTACTTTAGATCCAGTCCCTTTTGATCTTTTCTTTAACACAGAAGCATTAGACACACTGTCCATAGGACTCACTTCAACATCTAGCTGACGTTCATCTTTGGTTTTCCTTTTCTGTTCTTTGATCCATGTTTCTGTTTTTTCCAAAATAGACTTAAAATTATTATATTTTGGTCGAAACCAATATTCTTGGTCAACATGGTGTTCATCTTCATGAAGAATTTCCAGAACTGCCTCATTGGAATTACTAAACTCTTCAAGAAGTGTTTGAAATAATGGTAAATGTTCTTCTTCAATCTGGATCAAACTTCCATCATTTTGCAGTAAGCTTTCAATCTCCTTAGATTTAGCTGTTACCTGTCCAAGTTTGAATCTTCTTACGTTGATCAGTTTATGGAGTTTAGAATCCAGAGCCTTTTCAGTGAGCTTTGGCGCCCTCTTTTGGTCATCTTCGGTCATTACAACGTTTACGTCTGGCTCATCCGCCATTATGACCTTTTCACGTTTTAAACTTCGTTATCACGTTCCACCTCGGCTTCAACAAACACACAAAGTCATCCTTCTTGCCACAGGAGTGTAACAGTTTTTTGACTTATGTAGTGGCTGCTACTTCGGTCATTGTAAATTACCGAATTGTTCAACTAGCTTCAGTTATCTTTCCTTTGTTGAGGTTCATTTGCTTAGCTTGACGCGTTTATGTTCCACAGTTTGCTCTTGTGCATCTCTTCGTGAATTAAAGAATCACTTACAAAAATCCACACAAAGTCTGACGAACGACGAACTTTACTTTTCTTTGAGAGGATGATACAAAGTAGGATTCCTTAATCTTGCACAGCATTCCGCATTTAACGGTCAAAAAACTGTGTAGAACTAGTGAAACACAACATAACATATTCCCATTTCTTTCTGCTCTAACAAACAAAAAGCACTTTTTTACGTATTTTCACTTACGTCCATTAGGTGGCGCTTTTCAACTAAAACATAATAAAATGGAAACTTACAAATAAGAAAATATCTAAACATGCAAAAAGCATTCACAGTCTTGAACAATGTCACAAACTGACGTTTTTGGCTCTTACAATGTGTGTGAATAAGTAGGGCTATGAAGTCTCAGTAAAAGGAACAGTTTGTTTGTTTTACTTTACACATATGTGTTGACAGAAATCCTATTTTTGTTCTTTTTGTTCTTCTGTGAAAAAAATAGCAAATAATACTCTGTTCATGAAAATCCGCATAGTTAAGCATACTTCATTGCGCTTCATAGATGCATGTCTGTTGTTAATTTAGCCAAATAGCAGTGAGAACCAGGAATGAAGCTGTTCTCCTCCAACAAACTTTCAAAGAATAATTCTCTTTTGACTTTGGATTGACAAGTCCTAAAAGTCTGAAACACTTCCCTGACCTCCATGAGCAGAGGAGTTTTGTGTGTAACAAGAACATGATCCTTCATGTACTTCAGTGTTAAGACATTCATTCACCGTCTATTCCTGCTTGTCCTTTCTTAGTACCTATCGTCTGTGGTCATTGGGTGATGGGTGGGATACAACATGGCCCAATGATCGCTTTGCCAGACCATCACAGAAAGACACATAGGACAAACAACTAAAGCACAATTTGGAGAGAACAGCTAACCAACAGTTAGAAGAATGCTTAACTTGAACATGTTGCCGCAGTTATCCTGAACATATCTACAGAGACAACATTAAGTTTGAGACATTCATGAGCTGCTTGCATTTTGAAAATATTATATGAAGCTGTGTGGCTGTCACTGGAGTGAGCTTTTCACAACTTTACATCTCAGTACATTCTGCATTTTAGAAACCATGAAGGCAGTGAAACTTTGTTTGGTTGTTTACACACTGACTGACTTTCAGTCTGAGGTTCATCTTAGCTCCCTTAAAGACCATTTCTCAATGTAATGTCAGTAAACATTTTCACAGAGGGCCAAACAGAACAGGAGCTATCTGTTAAACATGTTTATTTAAAATGATGACTTTTCAGACAGCCAGGTGCTGGAGGATATTCGCAGAGTGGTTGGAGATGACTCCTACACACCGCAGAACCCAAAGGAGTTGTGTGCTTGCCTCTTTACCACCTGTTACATGGCTAGTGAAAACTCCTCCCAGGATACATGCAAAAGAGCCAGGGACCTGGCTGGGGAGATTGGAAGGTAGACTTTCATCAAAATGGTGAATTTTGTCTTTTATATTTTGAACTCCAGCTTGGAATAACACACAAACTCTTGTATCTGAGAGCAATGTCTGAGAGATTGTCTGTACAGTTCCTCTTAATTTTTGAGGAAGAAACGTTGTTCTTCATAAATATGTCTGTTTTTCTTTTTTACGTCTCTCTTGCAGCACACATGTGAATATTAACATAGATGTGGCTGTCAAAGGCATTCTGGGTATCTTTTCAGTGGTAACTGGTCGGTGGCCACAGTTTTGTGCAAACGGTGGAAGCAACAGAGAGAACCTGGCTCTGCAGAATGTGCAGGTGAGACCTCTCCTCATGCGCTGCTGTCTCATTATGAGTCATCAAGGAACTGAATGTTGTAGCCCTTTTTCTTGAATTGGGTTCATTCTTTGCTGTGACAGTTTAACCACGATGTTTGCTCTGATGCTGGTAGATCTGACCATTGAGTGGTTTCATAATGACTTTGTTTCCTGTTGAGGTGTGAAGAAGACAGAATGTTGTTCTACACGTTCAAACTATGGTGCAGAATATAAATGTTGTTTCTTGGTAACAGAATTAGCCTCACATTTTCAACTACAGCATCAACCAATACTTTATTGCAATATAATAGGAATGGCCAAAGACTGCTGTCTTAGTAAAATTCAAACTACTTTGGACCAACTAATACTATTAAAGTTCAAATACAACTACTGACACAAAAAGTTTGCTGAATAATTAATCTGCATATCAAACACCTCGAAGCACAAGGCAAACATGTCATATTCTTAAATACAGAATCCAATTCAGTCCAATCCAAAACAATCAACCACCATATGATTATAATGGTCAGCATTAGGGTAGCTTTTATATCCGCAGATATAAAATCTTGCCTGGCAACTGAAAGTGACTGGCTGCAGTCCTCAAACTCTTAGAAGTGGGAAATGAGGGTCTCTGTTGTAGTCAACCCTCAGTCAAGGAAACCAACAGGACTTTCAGCCACAACTGGCAGAAAAATAGGATGCAAAAAAAAAAAACATAAGTAACTCATAAATGTTTCAAGACCTGCAGTAAGGAGGCACTAGTAGAAAAATGGGCTGCATGACGGAGATGCTAGTGGAAAGCCATTATCACAAAGAAAAGCCATTGGAACATTGGGATTCTACAGAAGAGAATAGTCTGTTTAGATGAGGGCAGAACTGAAAATTTTTAATGTAATCTGGAGGAGATGGTCTTAAACACCCTCCCCAAAAAACACAGTGACAAAATTGAACTCTACTGCTGGAAACACAATTGATGTGGCTGTCATTGTACAAAAGGTACTGGCAGATTTGCATAACTGAAGGATGAATTGAGAAATGTAGAACTTCATAAGAATCCAAAGATGACAACAGTGAATCTTACCACATAATACAATACCCCCAGGCAAAGACAAGTCTTAATTGGTTTCAGAGAGAAAACAAAACCACTGGAACCAAACTTGAGGTTTTGACCAGAAGTGTGTTTGTGCCGTTACCAGGCCCGGGTCAGGATGGTTTTGGCCTATCTTTTTGCCCAGCTGAGCTTGTGGGCCCGCGGTAGGCCTGGAGGATTGCTGGTTTTGGGCTCAGCCAACGTCGATGAGAGGTACAATTACAAATGACTGGAGTGGTTGATACTTTGGTTTACTGCACATAATTTGTATTGTAGCCTACAAAGTTTTTGTGCTCACAAATGATCCAGACTATATTCATTTGATAATGCCAGTTGCATAAATGATTAAATCTCAAATCCGTTGCTGTACGTGATACAAAAATCTGATGCAAAATGCATCTGAAAATTCCAAACGGTAACATCTAATTATTTGGATGTTATTTGGATGAACTTTAAACAGGTTCCCTGTTTAAAGTTCTTTTAGACATTAACCAGGTTGTTAAAGCGACTCTGACAAAAGGCAGAAACAGAGATGTAGTTTCCACAGGGTTTTAACTTATTTTAATAGAAAAAAACAAATCAATCTGAAAAAGAAACAATCTATCAATAGACAAATCCCCTGGGATATGAAATAGTCAACCCTTGTGTAATTATTAAGTTTCCCCCTCATTTCCAGAAATTCCTCTTGGCGTCTTTGCTATGACAGTTTAACCACGGTATTTGCTCTGATGCTGGTAGATCTGACCATTGAGTGGTTTCATAATGACTTTGTTTCCTGTTGAAGTGTGAAGACAGAATGTCGTTCAAGAAGACAGAATGTCGTTGTGTTTTTGCAATGCATGCAGCTGTGCATGCATTGCACAGCTGCATGCATTGCTACTACAATTTGCGAGTTGTCAATTAAGCAGTTCTCATAAAAATAAGTTATGCTTACACATTTAAGCGTTCACATCACTTGGAAAATATCAAGAAACCGATTCCCTTGATATGTTCAAGTAAGAAGAACCAAAAGTGTTAAATTATTGAAACAAAGAGCCAACAGACAACAGTTTGAATGAAAAAAATGTTTAATAATTAAACAAGTTTACAATGCATGCAGCTGTGCATGCATTGCAAAAACACACAATCTTACCAAGTATTTTTGGTCTAGTTTCTAGTGCAAATATCTTAGTACATTTTAATTAAGACAAAACTAATTGACAAGCGACTTCTCAACAGGATACAGAAACTTGTTTTAAATAAATAATTCCTTAATATTTATGAAAAAGTCTGACTTCCACTGGCAGATTATTTCACTGTAACATGGAAAAAAATGCTGTTTTTCCCATGTTAAATAATTTCTACTGCTCAGCCTTACAGGATATTTCACCAAGTATGACTGCTCCAGTGCAGACATAAACCCCATTGGTGGAATCAGCAAGATGGATTTGAAGAGCTTCCTTGCTTACTGTGCAGAGCAGTTCCAGCTTACCACTTTGAGAGGGTGAGAGGAGTTCAGGGATCCACTTTAAAGAAGATTTCACAAAAACAAGGATCTGTCAGGAGTGTGTATGCATCATCCTCAGTGTGTTTCAGTTTGTGTGTGTGTTTTTTGTGCTGTGCAGCATCCTGACTGCTCCCCCCACTGCTGAACTGGAGCCTCTGAAGGACGGACAGCTATCCCAGACAGATGAGGTACAGACTGACACTTGCAGAAACAGCCAGTGTATTAGTCAGCTCTTTTTACTGTATTCTTTAACTAGATTTCACTGCTATAATGAACCAACTGGCCTCCCTTATCATTCAAACAAAACTTCATAAAATTACTAAAATCTAAACTGTCTTCATTTTGCTATTTACATGAATCAGAAAGATACACTACAGTTTAAAGCTGTTTAGTATTCATTTCTGCCAAGCGTTGCTTGATTGTACTTTTAGAGAATTCATTGGGAATAAATATATATATATATAATTATGTTAATTAATTAATTCTAATTAATAATAATTATGTCATGGAGAACGTCAAGGTAATAGTTTAAAACGAACTGCGTTAGCTCTGGTTGCACAGCTCTATGTGAACCACAGGAGTAACTTGAAGTCACACTTTCAGAGGTGCGTTGAGCGAGCGGTGAGGATTTATATTTGTGGACAAAACATTATGTGGCCTGTACATCTCAACACGCTGCCCAGCCACCTGTAAAGTCCCTGTATGGTCCTGGTGGTTCGGTGTGTTAGTGGTTAATGAACCAGTGCTAACCTCATTATGAAGAGCTTTCGCGCTCTCCTCATAGTCACGCTTCACGCTGGTTTTATATTATTTTATCAATATTTTTAGTACAATTTTTCCGGTGACACGATCCATCAAACCGTATCAAATGCTTTGTCTACTTAGTCAGCCAGAGTTAAGGCGCGTTTTTAATCGAGATTTAAAGGAAGTCAGTGTTTCAGCTTTTTTGCAGTTTTCTGGAAGTTTATTCCAAATTTTTGGTGCAGATGCTGAATGCTGCTTCTCTTTTGGTTCTGCACTGTAAAATGTAATTAGTTCACTTTACTTAAAAAAAGTTAGGAAACTGATTGCCTCAAAATCTCCAAGTAGCTAATTAATTTTAAGGTGTTATAGCTATAAATGACTATGTTTAGACCACTCAGATAATGGCAGTAAACCTGAGTACTGTTAACTCAAAATCATGAGTAAGGTTGACTATAAAATGTAAATTATGACTACTACAATTTGCGAGTTGTCAATTAAGCAGTTCTCATAAAAATAAGTTATGCTTACACATTTAAGCGTTCACATCACTTGGAAAATATCAAGAAACCGATTCCCTTGATATGTCCAAGTAAGAAGAACCAAAAGTGTTAAATTATTGAAACAAAGAGCCAACAGACAACAGTTTGAATGAAAAAAATGTTTAATAATTAAACAAGTTTACCTTAAATATAGGGTTCTCAAGTGTGGTTACATACACACTAACCTGGAAACAAAGTTTTCCATAGATTTTTTTTAGGAAAAAAAAAATGACATGACTTTTTTTCTAGGGCAGCCTTCAATCTAATATTGAATCCTTCAAATGGCCCCCCGTTTTTAAAACTTTGAGAATCCCTATTTAAATGTCTTTGTTGACTGCTGTGAAACAAACACTCAATTTTCAATAATAGAGCCTAACATTTATCATAACATCAAAAAAGTGAATAGTGAAGTAATGTTTCTCCTCATTAACATAAAACCATTTAGTAGTCTGCAAGTGCAATGACGCTCCCTCCCACAAAAAAGAATCAAACAAGAAATAAAAATCACTTTTCCAAAAAGGGTAAAGGTATCAACGTTGATCCATAATGTCACATCACATTCACTCATTGCATCAGAAGATTTTTGAGTGATTGTATTTTCGGTTTTAGGGATTTATGTCCAAGTGAGAGAAGCACCCTTTGGATGAAATCAAAGGTGTACTTGTTGAGTGTACTCCAAATTCAGAGCATAAATAAGTCCAAAGAGAGAGCAGATGGCATGTGGAAGATTTCCAAGGTCATTCATGACAAGACTTTCTTCCAAAATGATGGATGAAGACTCAAGGTGCAGTGAGTCAAGGGAGGCCTGCCTGTCCTCAGGAATGATCGTCAGGATCCCAATGGAGGTGTGAGACACGTCTGGGTCTTCGCAGTCCCAGCAATAGAAGCAACATCACAATTACATATCAACGTAGCACTTTACAGCTGTCCCGCCTATGGCAGTCCACTCATCATCAGCCTTCTATGACAGTACAGCGAGCGCATTTCCCAAGAGTGTCAGTGATAATAAGTGTTGATGATGTTGGAAGGGAAAGTTCACAACATTTTTACATGTTGCATTTCATCAGCAAAGTGAAATTCATTGTACTTTTTTGTTCTTGATGACATTTGGGTTAATTTTGTGACGCTAGAGAACTGCCACTGAAACCTTTGGAAAGACAGCAGAGAACCACTAAAAGTTTTCTGATTGGGGATATTTCATCAGTGCATCATGTAAGAAGTACAGTAGCAGTGATTCAGGCCGAGTGAAAGAACAGTAACTAAAACTAAAGCTATCAAAGTCACAAAAGGAGCAGAATTAAGTGTGGAATTATAAAAATGTAATAAAGATGACCTACAAAGCATGTCTTGATGAAGACTGTGTTTTCATCTCCAAGGATCACAGGGAGGCCAACGAGCACTGCCATTTGCTTCGCAGTAATATCCATACTCTGAAAAATCATATCAAACACACATCACTCCTGTGGTAAAGAAGAATCAATTAACAGCTTCTCATACACAGTGGGGTTGTGTATTGTGTTCCCAACATGATAATAAAATATTGACTTTGTTGCAGATACATCTGAAGTTTCTGGCCAACACTTCCCCCTTTGCCCTTGAAAATCTCAAAGAAGTGAGGGGTGTATTTGTCAAGTTCTGTGAAAAGTTCTGAATCCAGGTTTTTGCTCCACAAGCGACAGAACCCTGTCAGAATCTGAAAGAAACGTATGACAAATTAATATTTAACATATAGAGATGTTGGACCTCTCATGACTACTTTTCACTAGCAGGACACTGAAACTAATTCTGTAAGTTAACTAGAGACAAGAGATATTTCAACGTTGATTCACTTATATTTTGCTATCTCTGTTGGGCACGCGCCCATAAAAGACCACTGCTGTTTTTTTTTTTTTAATATTAATACTACCATTTATGGTTAACTTGACAGGGAACAAAGAAAAAGGCCTTTCAGTGTGGTTGAAAGTTAGCAGGCAAGCTTTCAACCACACTGAAAGGCTTTTTTTTATCCTGCCAACATCTTTATCTTTATCCCGTTTCCTTTTTTTGTTTTGCACCCCGGACAGCTTTTTTCCTCTGCCGCTCCATCTTGTTGCCACTAAATAAACATGATATTTTCGACTAACGTTAGTTCCAGGCATCGCTAAATCATTTCACATGAAGTTAACCTCAAAACCTGGACTTACGGATGAATTATACGGCCGAGATAATGAATATATGTTTGCTAAAAACCAGTGGAACTTACCATGACAAAACTTGGCTGCAGGAATCGCCGTATTGTTGACAGTTCGGCGCTTCTTTCAAACACGTCGTCAGTCTTCAGTGGCCAACTGCGCATGTGCGTTCAACGAGAGCTGCCGAATGATGCCGAAGTCCTTTTCTGCTAGTTATGCAGATGCGTCTTGCTCACTCATAACTCCAAGTTCGGGTTACTTGCTGATGATGAGTTTGATTACTTGCCTCAGTAAAAAGTTGTCTTTACTAAGTTTAGGTTAGTATAGTCAACAGAGTAAGCTGGAATGAGTTAAAGTCACTTTTCTTTTAGAGTAAGATATACTATTACATTTTACAGTGTGGTTCTGGGAAGCAGAACAGATAAACCCATGGATGCGTTTCTCTAGATCTGGCTGAGGCATAAGTCCTTCAATCCTGGAGATGTTCTTAAGGTGATAGAAGGCCGACTTTGTAACTGTCTTTATGTGGCTTGCGAGGTTCAAGTCCGAGTTCATCAGTACTCCCAGGTTTGGGGCCTGATTGCTAATTTGTTGTTGTAATAACTGAAGCTGTGCATTGACTCTAGATCGTTCCTCTTTAGGTCCAAAAATAATGACTTCAGTTTTGTTTCTGTTCAGCTAGGGAAAGTTTAGCTAATATTATTTCCTGTTATAACCTGAGCTAGTGGGAGCATATAACTACTGAATAAGAGGGGTCCTAGGATTGAACCTTGGGATACCCCACATCTGACCTTTAACCTCTTTGATGAGAAGTTTCCAATTGAAACAAAGAAATCCCTATTCTTTATGTAAGATTCAAACTGGTCGAGTACCGAACCGGAGAGTCCAACCCAACTCTCCAGTCAATTCAGTTATATGTCATAGTCGACAGTGTCAAAAGCTGCACTGAGGTCCAACAGAACCAGCACTGTGGTTCTCCCACAGTCCATATTTATATGGATGTCATTGAACACTTTTACAAGGGCAGTCTCCGTGCAGTAGTGAGCACGAAAACCAGATTGGAAAGAGTCAAAGCAGTTGGTCGTCATGAGGAAGCTGTTTAATTGTTTACACACAGTTTTTTTCAATAACTTTGCTGATGAATGGGAGGTTGGAGATCGGCCTGTAATTCTGCAGTAGTTCTGTCCAGATTGTTCTTTTTTGCTTGGTTTGATAACTGCTGTTTTCAAAGCCTGGGGGAAAACACCTGATGTGAGTGATGAGTTTACTATTTGGATCAGATCAGTAGCAATAACAGGTAGGATTTCCTTAAAGAAATGTGTGGGTAGGACATCCAGACAGCAGGAGCTTGAACTTAATTGACTTATAATTTCTTCTACGGTTTTATAATTAAGTAGTTGAAAATGGGTCATTTTTCCTGTATTTGTTTTGCTTGGGTACAGCAATGGTTCTGGCTTTAGAGTCAATGTGCAGATTAATTTTTTAAAATTTTCTCTGAAAAGAAGTTGGAAAACTGGTTGCAGATTTAATGCAGATTAATCAATCAGTGTGGTGCTCGATGCCAGTCTATCCATTTTTTCCCCTTATCACTCCAATCACATTGGATTAAATGTTCATATCTTCTGTCTACTTAGACTTTACTGGAAACCCAATTTGAAAGACTTCCATCACAAGTCTTGCTGATGTGGTTTACATGTGTGACATTCTTGTTTCTTCTCCTTCCTCAGTCAGACATGGGAATGATGTATTCTGAGTTATCGGTGATTGGAAAGCTGCGTAAGATCTCAAAGTGTGGACCCTTCAGTATGTTCTGTAAGCTCATTCATCTGTGGAGGGATGTCCTTTCACCTACTCAGGTTAGTTGGCTACTAAGCTGGTTAATGTGCACACTGCACAACACAAAGGATCTGAAAGCATTATATTACAGTAAATTTACTTTGTGACAAATTTCAGTTTAATTTGCATCAACCAAACAGCAGGACGCAAAAATGATAAATTTCCAATGTTGAATTAAAAAAAAAAACATGAATATCTGAGTCAGCAGAAGTCTTAAGGACTGACAACAAAAACAAACCTCAAATTCCAGATCGCATTTCATACATTTAAAGGTATGAACTCTGGATGAACTCTTCTAATTCTTGACATTTTTAAGTTATTTTGTTCATTTGTTTTAGAATTTGGAAACGTCCCTTTTGGAACAAAATGAATTTTGTGTCAGTGCAACAGCATTAGTGTTTACTTTGATAGATTACAAGAAAATCTGACTACTGAAATCTTCAGGGTTTCTTTAACCCCACCGGCTACTGGAAGGCATTCTGCATCAGTTTGGCTCCTCTGTGCTCTGGACCCGAACAGCTGCTTGTTTGTGCAGGTGGCTCAGAAGGTGAAGCACTTCTTCAGGATGTACTCGGTGAATCGCCACAAGATGACCACAGTGACTCCTTCCTACCATGCTGAGAGCTACAGTCCTGATGACAACCGCTTTGACCTTCGACCTTTCCTCTACAACACACACTGGAACTGGCAGTTCCAGTGTATCGATAACCAGGTAACACACCATGATGACCTTCTTATAGAACAGTGGAGATAACTTTTGCTGAAGCACAAGTTGCCTAGCAACCTTTGTGTCTGTGTGTGAATGTGACTCTAAAGTGCTTTGAGTGGTTAATGAGTACAAAAATTCTATATATCTTCAGTGCATTTAACATGAGTCCATTTGACTATCCTCCTTACACTAGATAAAAACAGTAATCTTATCTTTAGGTGTGTTTTCTTCTTTCCATCTTTCTGCAGATTTCCCAGATGCCAGCAAGCCCAGCTGACAGGGACCAGGGAAGGCTTAAAGAGTAGAAAAAACCTACATCCCTGTTCTCTCTGTCCAGGGTCTGTTTTCATCTCTGCAGTGGCTCAAATCTAGAACACATTTTCTCCAGCTGTTTCCAAAGTTCAGGAGCTCGCCATGTCTGAACACATTAAAAACGTGTTAAACATTTTAATGACAAGTGTCATTGGATTTTCAGAGATATATCGTGTTCTGAACCAAAGCAATGCCACCAGACAGCTAACTATAAAGACTCAGGTAGCCTTAGCATCTGGTATTCATCAGGGTCTTCCCTGTTAGCACACACAGAGCCATGTCAGGTTATGGTTCTGAAACATTTTCTTAAACTGTTATTACTGAGATGCCACCACAGCTTAGATTCATCCCAGTGTTATCTTGATTATTTTTCAGCTACACAACTCTTGATGAGCTTAATAATGCAGCATATATCACTGAATTACTGATGTACATTATCCTGAAATTATGCTTTTAATTTCCAACTGAAATTAAAGTTACAATTACCACTGATGGAAACCTTCGTTCTCTCTCTGCTGCACCCAGAACCGTGTTGGTTTGACCCGTTCTAGTTCCACTTTTCCATTGACTGATGCTTTGATGTGTGCTTTTGGTCATAATGCAATCCATTGATCAACAGTGATGCGTGGGTCATTTGACAGCATTGTTTTCTTTTCTCATGCTGGAGCCTGTGCTTCTGCTGTTTTGTGTTAATTCTCTGTAGGGAATATTAATGGTGCACTATGCAACAGAAGTGGAAGGTACTATTATAAAAATAGTTAATTTTCTGACATAGTAACATCAACTCTGCAGTGTTAATGTGAAGTTCATTTATATAGCACTTTTTGCTGTACAAGAACACGTATGAAAAATATAAAAATCACAATGAAGATGATCTAGAATCTAAAAATAAAACTAAACCATCCCAATAGAAACGTTGCAGCATCATACCTCAATTGAAAGCCAACAAATAAAAGTATGTTTTAACAAGTAATTTAAAATGATCCAGACTGAGGGCAAATCTAATCTGGAAGGGTAACTTATTCCAGAGAAACATCCAAATACACACAAATAGATAGAAAGTCTTCTCAAAGGTCTTGTAACCATTAAAACTGGGGAGATTTTGGGATATTTTCAGGAGACTTGTTGTAGCTGTTGAATTTTTCATAAGTAAGTTAAGGTGAAAAGGAGGCTTTATGGATACAGAGGAAGTTCAGACCATCTCTTCCATCCATTATGATGTCAAAGGAATTATCACACACTCCATCATCTCCCAGACAGAAATTTAAAGAGGAATAGTTTAACCGATTTAACCAGGTAAGATGCCTGAGGAGTGGTCCAGAAAAACTAAGGCTTAAAGAACCACAACCAGACAATTATCAGAAAAATTCAGATTCCAACTCTAATTCCGCTCCATTAGTTATGTAAAACCTGAGTATGTTAGGCTGCAGATCTCTGACTTGCAGAAATATTTTTCATGCGTCCTTGTGTTTCTGCATGTGTGGTGTTGCTGTGAGCTCGGTTCGGCCCAGCAGCTCAGTGACTGTTGAGCTGCCTCTGCCGGTGTTATGCCGAGAAATGCATGCCTGCCGAGAATTGCATCCCCTGTCGCGGGAGAGCGCATCGCTCTAAACTCTCGCATATTGAAGGGTAAACGTAAACGGGCACCTATCCGACAGAAGAGGAAACTTTTAAAGATATTCGTAACATTATCACGTTTATTAATCACGTAAGCCCTAAAATTGTGGGTTTTAGTTCGCAAATTAATTGAAATAAATACAGATTTTTTTCAGGTTTATTGAGCCATATTTGTCGAATGTTCTTCAGTGTCTGATGAACAAGTTCTCCGCAGCTGGTTTGAAATTCCCAGATTTTTCTTTTAACACCATAATAGCTTAAAGGTTTACAAAACCGAGGCCCAATTATGTAGAACATTTTACATCACGCTTAGCTGTCTAGTGTATTAATGTAGGGGAGATGCATTTTAATTTCTGAGCCTGCTAATATTTGCATTCCCTGTCTATTGTCCTGTTCATATGAAACTTATAGTGGTAACTCAGGGAACAAGTGTCATTATGTAGAAAAAATGTAATTTCCAAGTTAGCAGGGGATGCAATTTTTGGCAATATGGATTTTCAGCTTGCCAAAAATTGCATCCCCTCTATTTTCATCAAATATTTTGAGAATGATATTAAACTAATACCAGTAGTTCAAAGAACTACTCTGGTCATGTAGAAAAACATATTTCACTCTTAACTCATTATTTTTCAGAGTTAGCAGGGGATGCAATTTTTGGCAAGCTGAAAATCCATATTGCCAAAAATTGCATCCCCTGCTAACTCTGAAAAATAATGAGTTAAGAGTGAAATATGTTTTTCTACATGACCAGAGTAGTTCTTTGAACTACAGGTATTAGTTTAATATCATTTCAAAAATATTTGATGAAAACAGGGGGGATGCAATTTTTGGCAAGCTGAAAATCCATATTGCCAAAAATTGCATCCCCTGCTAACTTGGATAAATAACGAGTTAAGAGTGAAATAACCTTTTCTACATGACCAGAGTAGTTCTATGAACTACTGGAATTAATTTAATATCATTTCGAAAATATTTCATGAAAACAGGGGGGATGCAAATTTTGGCATGCTAGAAATCCATGTTGCCAAAAATTGCATCCCCTGCTAATTTGGAGAAATAAAGAGTTAAGAGTAAAATACGTTTTTCTACATGACCAGAGTAGTTGTAAGAACTGCTGGTATGAGTTTCACCTCAATTGGATCATATTTGATGAAAACAGGGGGGATGCAAATTTTGGCAAGCTAGAAATCCATATTGCCAAAAATTGCATCCCTGCTAACTTGGAAATTACATTTTTTCTACATAATGACACTTGTTCCCTGAGTTACCACTATAAGTTTCATATGAACAGGACAATAGACAGGGGATGCAAATATTAGCAGGCTCAGAAATTAAAATGCATCTCCCCTACATTAATACACTAGACAGCTAAGCGTGATATAAAATGTTCTACGTAATTGGGATTGGGCCTCGGTTTTGTAAAGCTTTAAGCTATTATGGTGTTAAAAGAAAAATCTTGGAATTTCAAAGCAGCTGCGGAGAACTTGTTCATCAGACACTGAAGAACGTTCGACAAATATGGCTCAATAAACGTAAAAAAAATCAGTGTTTATTTCAATTAATTTGCGAAATAAAACCCACAATTTTAGCGCTTACATGATTAATAAACGTGATAATGTTACTAATATTTTTAAAAGTTTCCTCTTCGGTCGGATTTCAGCCCGTTTACTCGTCAATATGCGAGAGTTTAGAGCGATGCGCTCTCCCGCGACAGGGGATGCAATTCTCGGCAGGCATGCATTTCTCGGCATAACACCGGCCGAGCCGGGCTGCTGGAGGTGGAGCCCAAGCTTTACCCAAACTTCAGGTCGGGGCGGTTCAGGGAGGAGCAGCACAGAGACTTCCTAAAAGCAGGTTCCTGTCTGCTCACGCATGTTCTTCCTCAACTTCTAAAACTCCAGCCAGAAGCGAACTCGTCCAGACCTGGACCCGTAACTTTCACTCTGGCCGCTGTGAACGTCTGCCTTACTGGTTCTAGACCTCCTGCATGGAGACAGACCGTCTGCTGACCGGGGCTGGGGCCCAACACGGCGGGGCCCATGGCTCCGGCCCGGTGAGAAGCGGCGGAGTTTCGCGGGACAGCAGGCGGATGTCTTACTCCTCTACTGCTGAGGACTACTGCCGTTTGGACGGAGGTATGGACAACAGGGTGACAGGGTCTCGTGGTTTTTGTCCTGGTATCAGCAGGTTGTCACAGTAGATCGAAGCGGCAGTTGACTGTAGTGACAATGTCATGTTTCCAGAAGTGATATGAAATTACATGTGACTTCTCATGTTTTCACTCCACTGACCTCGAATAGACTCTTAGTACATCCTGGTGTGACGTCATATTCTCAGGTGAAGGCATTGAGGGGCCACATGAGGGAAGATGGATTCATTTCTGTGTTGCTCTGTCACTTGTCGGTCTCCATTGATCGATAAGTTGCTTTGTTGTTGTGAGATAGGTGCCTATCTGGACCAGAGAACAGAAAAACACCTTCAACATGTCGACCAATCAGGGAAAACTTAGAAGACATCAAATATATTTTTTATTACCTAAAAGTGGGGTATTATGTGCAACTGGTTTGAGCTTTATTGTGTTTTAATGTTATTTCCTTGTCAAACACGTTCCTGGAGTGTGGCCTACATTTTTTAATGCATGTCAGGAAATCCTTTTTTCTCCAATGGCAACCATTTCTATGCTTTCCAACACTGCATCTAACACTTGGTGATGTATGGGTTGGATGCAGCTGCTCCACCATGGAAACCCATTCCATGAAACTCTACACTGTCCTTGAGCTAATCTGAAGGCCACATGAAGTCTGGAGGCGTGCTGCAGTGATTGGCTCTGCAGAAAGTTGGCGACCTTTTTGCCCACTTGGGCATCTGGTGACCATACGCTGTCAGTTTCATGGCTGAGTTGATGTCGTTACCAGACACTTCCATTTTCTTATAATACAGCTGACAGTTGACTGTGGAAATTTCATGGCTGGGTTTGTTGCACAGGTGGCATCCTATCACAGTTCCACGCTGGAATTCACTGAGCTCTTGAGAGCAAGCCATTCTCTCATAAATATTTGTAAAAACAGTCTGCATGCCTATCAGACTGTTTCTTTACACCTGTCATTTGAATGGCTCAGCAAATACTATTGGCAATATAGTTACTAGTATTTTATAGTTCTCTATGCCTAGAAAGTATATACTACCTCTTTAAAATGCTTTTTTCCACACTCAGGAGTAAATTAAACACCTTATTTTCAGAAAACAAATATAGATTTTTGCAGTTTTGTCAAATTTCTGTAAATCATTGCAGATCCAAAAGTTCCTTTTAGCCTGAACAGAAGAAACACATACAATCCCCCAAATGTTGAGTTGACTGTTTTCTTTTTCCTTGGTCTAGAAAATATTTTGTGCTAATTTTCTGAAAGAAGAACATGACATTTTCTCAGTTTAATTGATGTAGCTAAATGGTTAGGTTTTAGCTCACTATGCAATGTATATGAAATAAGGTGTATGGAAGGCAGATACTGTGTGTTGTATTTAACATTTGTGATTTTCAGAAGTTTATTTGCTTGATGTTCCTTAGAACGGCCTGACATCAGAGACTGACTCAGTCTAAGCCCATTTTAAAGGTCATCTGCATCAACCACCTGCACTGCCAGTTAACTTAACCTGACCTATCATACATGTTTCATGCCTGGTGAGGAAACAGGCACAGGGAGAAGCCCCTCCACACTGAGCTACTATACTGATACATCCCACCCATAAATATTCTTATGGCTAACTAAATTCAAGCAGCAGGAATGTTTTCTATCATTCCGTATTTTTGCTTTTAAATCTTTACAAATATAGAAAGTTGATATGTTTATTTTGTAAAGGTTCAATTAAGAAATGTGAATATTATGAGATGAAGAAACAAAGACTAGTCTCCATAGCATTTCATAAAATTGCTGCCATTACAAAATGATGTATTGTCACCGGTTTGTCGCTGAAGCTCATGGTGTTGCTGGGGTTGTATGTGACTTTGTCACTTCTGCAGAATGAGACGTTCTGCTGCATATGTCTGTCCCAGGTACTGGCTGCTCCTTCAGAGGCACCCATGGCCAACCTGATACACCCTGCTGTGACGCAGTGAGTCAGCAAACCACGGGTGAATTTTTGACTCATGTAGCTGGAACAATTGAAGTCACTAAACAAACATCGGACTGAAGTGTGCTGATTGTTGTTTCTGTTTCAAACAGCAGTTTCTTCTCTAAGGTTTCTTAACTTTAATAAACTCCACCTGAATACAACAGAGTACAAGATGAAACTACTTTATTAACCCCAGAGGGGTATTATTAAAACCAAAGCACGTTAGTTTTAAAGTCAAGTTAAACTGAAGCAGGAGGAATGCTTAACACATGCTGTGATTCTCAGATCATTATAGTTGAGACACAGTTCTGATCACCTTAAGACTTAAAGGAGGTGTAAGTTGACCTTCTATGGATCACCTTATGTGTGTCCCTGTACATTAAGTTGGAGCTTAATGTACAGGCACACACTCTCGCTTAAGAACAATTTAGAGAGACCAAACAACCCATAACTAACAGTCATATTTTTGGACTTGGGGAGGAAGCTAGAGTATCCAGAGAGAACCCGCACATGCACAAGGAGGACATGGTAACTCCATGCAGAAAGACCCCTGGTCAATATTCAAGCCCAGAATCTTATAGCTGCAGAGGATCAGTGTCAGAAAGATGCTACCACTGAGGGAGAAAATACAATAAAACTGATTAACAGTGGCATCGGTCTGCTAAACAAAAAAGTTTTGCTTTCAGTCAATAATGGTTCCTTTATGATCTGCAATAATAGTATAAAAAGTAAAAAAAAAACTGAAATTACAAAGAGGATGAGTTTACTTAAAAGTAAAACATGGTATTCAAAAGTAACTTTTACATATTTCATGGAAGTGATCTTCAGATTCATTATTTATTTCAAATATATTTAAGTCCAATTATCCTGAAATTTTGCCTGCAAAATTTTGAAAGCAGTGAAGTGATCAATGGTTTGCTCATTAAAGTCATTAGCTTTTTTTTCCAGCTACCGGCTGGAAAAGAAGCTAAGGCTGGTAGCTTCTTTTCCAGCTACCGGCTGGAAAAGAAGCTACTGCAACGGCTCAGGTCTCAGTGCATTCCACAGGAACAACTTCATTCTTGTTAGAATGGAGAAACGGCAGCAGTTGTAATGGGAGGAATAACAAAGATGTTCAACAATCTAATTGTCTCAGATTTTGAGTGAAAGTTTATTTCTGGAGAACCTGATGCTGCCTTTGAATTCAAGATTCTCCCAAATGAGGGAAACTTCTGACTTGTGTTAAGTCTTTTTTGACTCACAGTTTGATAAAACCAATAAAAAAAATCTTCAAAGAAAGATTATTCTCTTCCAATCCAATTGTTATCTTTATTAATTCCCCATTTATTATCTCATTATCATTCAACTTGCATTTAGTTGGAAGCTGGCTTATCAAGTTGACAAAATTGAGCTACTTCACAATTCATTAGTCAATCAAGTTTATTTGTATAGCAGATGTCAGCAACAAGACACTTCAAAGTGCTTTACATCATAACAACACAAAACTAAAAAGACATAAAAGACACAATACAGGTAATAATTGATAAACCAGTGACAACACTACAATGTGACAAGTGTAATTATAAAAATTATTGATACACATCAAATATGTTGGTGAATGTTCCATTTATTATGGTTCAAAAGTAACTTTTAGCATCCAAACAGTTTCGGTTCTAAACTTTGTTTTTCAGTCTAATGCAACTGGCAGAAAAGAGCTCCTCTGCATCCTACAGTGGGATTGTATTCTCACTTTGGAAGGAATAAAGATCTGACGTCCAGAGCTGTGACAAACTGGGGTTTCAGAAGGCAGAGAACTCTCATGAAAATGAAAGAAAAATTTGTTCATCAGAACTTTCTATGTTTAAATAAAAAGTGAAAGTTATTTAGTGGCTTCATCTTGGAGAATCACAGGTAAACAGAGTCGCTCTGACCCAGGAGGACAACATAAAGGGCAAAAACAATATACACAGTTTCACATGAAGACTAAAGTATCTCCATCTTCAGATACTTTTTTACTTCCTGTTTTATCTATTTTGATGTTCCCAGCTTGTTCCAAAAAGCAAATTCTTGAATTCAACATGCTACATTGACCGACAGAAGCTCCTGACCAGTGTTAGCTGTCTACATGTTTTCTGCTTCTCAGATTGAATTCTGATGGTTCTGCTGTTTTTGTTCGTCTCAGATGATGAGGACCTGTACATCCAGCAGGCAGTTGTTTTTATTGAAGATGCCATCCATGTGAGTGTAGTCAAAGATTATTCATTTCTTTCTAATTTGAAATGTTTAAAAAGACTGATGTTGTTTTGCTCTCTAGTTCACGTAGATGTATTATATTTATAAGGGCTTGCTTGTCAGGTTGCACAAAGTGAAACATTTTTGGATTGGAAAAACAGTTTTTCTTTTCTATTGTTATATATGGCATACAGCACACTTTATTCACTTTCCAGTCTATCATCAGCAATGGAGGAGGAAGCATGCGCTCAAATATCTGCTTGAGGCACATTCCGTAAATAAGGAGCTTTATTGTAATGCTCAACACTTATGCCCAGTGCTAAAAGTAGATTGATTTTGATATTGATTTGTTGTAGAGCAAAGCTTGATGTTTGTGTATCAGACATTTTTCTTCCTCCGATTGATTTTAACAGCTTTTTTCTTTGTTGCAGTTTTTAGTAGAAAATTGTTCCCAAATTTCTGCTGTATTGATAAAGTCTGCCTGTGTTCAGTACCGCTCCATCAACCACCGGGTGGATGCCGGGTCTCTTCGTCTCTATCGATGGTACTACTCAAGAATATGCCAGTGGTGAGTTTGTACTTTTCACCAGCTTTGACTAATATTTAAATTGTTCTGAAACATTGAAGTGTGACAAACATGCAAAAAAAAAAAAAAAAGAAGAAGCAGGAACTCAGGAAGGGGGCAAACACTGTTTCATACCATCATATATGAAAATGAAGAGATTGTGCACGCTCCGCTGGAGCGGGAAGTAACGAAGCTTAACTCAACTTTTTGGGAGTGTTGGCATCAGATCCACATCCTCTGAAAGCAGGATGGGACACTTTGCTTACAGAGCAGGGAATGTCCCATCCCTGCTCTGTAAGCATCTCCGAGCATCTCTGTCACAAATTTCAGCTGAAAATTGTGTCTGGATAAGGAGCATGGTTCCTGCTCCTCATCCAATCCACCAATTTCGATGACCAGAGTCGATGACATCGAGAAACACCCTAACCTTACCTCACATTTTCCAAATAACCAAAATGTATCATCATCGTATCATTTTTCATCTCTATGAACAATTTAATATCCAAAATATGAATGGAACAATGGCCCAATGCTACATCAACCAACATTTTCCCATTTGTCCCTCTCCTAGGATCTTGGGCACCATCATTGCAGTTGTGCTGTTATTGGCATTTGTAGAACGTCCTTCCTCCCTGTCCATCTCTTCAGATCCCCGTCACCAATCCAGCCGATGGGAACCTCCCTGTGGTGCCCCAGAGAGCATCGAGATGCTCTGTCTCTTCATCTTCTGCCTGGATCTTGCTGTCAAAGTAAAGAGAAGATCTAAAAAAAAATAAAAAATAAAAAAATAAAAAAATAAAAAAAATAAATGAGAACCCAAAGTTTCTGACATGCACTTTGCCATTGATGCCTGATTCTTTTCTTTGATTTGTTTGTTTAAAGTTTCATGTTGCCTGTCTTCTTGTCAGAGCTACCTGATTGGCTGGGAGGAATTCAGGAAGAGTAAATGGCTGATCAGCTACACTGTAGTCATTTGTGTTTCTGTCATTGATTGGGTGCTCTCTGTCAGCATGGAGTGTGATGAGGTAAAACTCGCACTCTACTCTGAACTCTTAACAGTAACATATTCATGCCTAAATGAAGAGTAGGTTTGCTGTGATGTACAACATGAAATGGAAGGGATACTAACAGTTTGTTAAAATGATTATGTAACATACAACCTCACGGATTTTCACCTCCACAATCATTTGGTTAGATGGCCATCAGCAAGTTTCAGAGAAACCAGACACGGTTTTAGCCAACAACACTGACTGTTTTTTTTTTAAATCGAGATATTACATACTCTCATTTTGCACACTATCAAAATTATTTCAAAATGATTTAAAACAAGGCCTATGAGTTTGAATGACTGGTTTCTTAGCATAAAATGTACATTTCTTACTGTTATTCTCTTTATTTATTATTCAGAAATTGAGAGTACGACGTCTTGTCCGGCCATTTTTCCTTCTGCAGAACTCCTCTCTGATGAAAAAGACATTGAAATGCATCAAGAGAACCCTACCTGAGATTGCTAGGTAGGTAAATCATGTTACTTTGTAGATACACATTTTTAGGGGACTCAAGTGTAAGCAAGGTTATCAGATCTAAAGCTTAAAATTTAGAGGCTTTGTAGTTTTACCAATTGGTAACTGCTTCCCCAAAAATATGGCCACACTCTCATGATATGATTAGTCTTTAGTGAAGAATTGAGTGGGAAGGTTCCCCCAGAATACTTGCAAAGCCCAGTGGGGTGCTAGGGCAGCCCACCAGCACCTCACCGTTTTTTTGTGTTAAAAAACATAACGACATTTGATAATGTGACTCAATAATTATGTGTAATAACAATAATGTCATTGACAAAACTTAAACACCAGTTATAGAGTCTTAAAATGACAAACTCAATAAAATAAAATAAAAATATATAAATATTTTTTGCACTTCAGTTAAATCAGCCAAATGTCCTTTAGTCTGAACATTTTCTTTAGTAATGTCTGCAGCTTGGTGCAGTATTTTGATTCGCTGGTTGTAATTGGTTGTTATTTATCTAAATCAGGGGTGCTCAATACGTCGATCGATCTCAGGAAGGTTTTGAGTCGATCTCGGCAGCAGGTGACAAACTGAAGACCGTCAGGACGCTGAGACCAGAACTTCCTCTTCTGACAGGCTAATCAAAAATATTCACTAAAAATATTCCAAAACGTTTGTAACTGGGTGCTGAATGAGAGCGGTTCATCCAGCACCCAATTAACTTGTTAATTGTGTGCAATTATGCTGGATGAGAGCGGTTCATCCAGCACCCAGGGTACAGATAAGCTATGGCCTTGTCTCCACAATCATTATCAAGCCCCTTTGTTTAGTCTTAAGAAAGGAATCACATGCACAAAACTCAACAGATAACCTAAAGGACATCAAGTATTAAAGAGGGTAAAATCATATATTTAATGCAGAACAATAGTTTTTTTTTCTTTTTCTCCTTTTTTTTTTTTAAATCAACAAAACGTATTAAAATAAATAATCAGTAATTATTATTTCAACAAGGTGTTGAGCAATTCAGTGCGTTTTGGTTCCATTAACAAAAACAAAGAGGCGACTCAAAGACCAACTAACTAGCAGATCAGGAGTTTAAATTAGCTAATCAACTACAGCTGTGTTCATAACAGGCTTATTAATAATGGAGAAATAAATATTAAGACTGGAAACCTGATATCATAACTGACTGAATGTTTTTAAAGTAATCTCTGCTCGGCTTTTGGGGCGCAGGAGATTGCCATGGCAACAGGTGTGCTTAACGACAAAGAGAGAGAGTAAAAAGGTGTGAGTGGTTTTGAGTTGATCGCCTGTTCAGGTTGTTTCACCTTTGTTGACCATTGCCGTGGTTCATCACAGCTGCTTTAGTTTCTGACCGATCAATAAACGACAAACTTGGACTAATTATCTCGTTCATTTACAGTAAACGTGTCATAACAAACATCAAATAGGACAAATATATTTGATTAAGTTTTAACAAACAAATGGCTTCCACCACAATAATTATGTGAAATTAAATTAATTATATCCCAAATTCAGGAGATTTGCCTTTACCTCTGCAGAGCTCTTTGGTTCCTCCTATCAGTCTGTAGTTTCTCATATTGACGTCATCAAATCAAATTTCAGAGCTACAATAACTGACTGACAGCTGCTGGCCTCAGGTTTGCAACCAGCTTCTGACTGAGAAACCAGTAACCTGCTCCCAGTGTCAGAATCTCACTGAGGAAGAAACTGCATTAGGTTTTCTATCACTTTATCATTTCTGACATAACTGATGTATATTTGTATAGAAAATGTGTCAATAGAGTTTAATTTACAATTTTTATGTCCTTGTGTCATGAGGTAGATATCAGCCAACTGGTGAGAGAAAATGTAGATCTTAGTCTCAAAAAGTTTGGGCATCCCTGGTGTAAGTGAATGCAATAATTACAAGGGTTATTCTGATAGGGTGAAAAAGATCTCTCTGTTTGACAGATCACGGCAGGTACTTAATGCACATTAAGTACATGTTAATGTAAATCATTAACATGTACTTGTTATAGACTGTTGTTTTTTAATGCACACATGCACATTTTGTACTTTTTTTTTTCACCAAAATATTTCTTTAACCAAATGATTGTATTTTCCACTTCGAAAATACAGTCTTGCATCAGTCTGAACAAGTTTCTTTTGTAGTTATTGGATGATAGTAATTATTCTTTCTCTTTTTAAAGTTAAATTAACCAACATAGGAAAAAAAATAAAAATTTCCAAGCCAAAGCTGTAATTTTTTTTGCAGATGATCGGCTGCAGATTCAGATCATTTTAGAAAATTTTGATTTGCTAAAATTACGCTTCTCAGGTTATAAAGCTAGTAGGAACAATTTAGGATCCAGTGAAATGTGCTTTGAGAGATATTTTTCAGTTATATCTTTCTAAACGCATTGATTTGTCTATATTTCCACATGCAGTGTATAAAAGTCCCCTTAGAATCACACTTTCTGAAAAAATTTGGGATATCAGACTTTTTTAAATGTGCAGGCGTAACATATAGGCGCATTGGCCAATGTCCAGCTATCTGTAGACATTGTGTCGATTTTAGACCTTTCCCAGTTTTGCTCATTGATAGTTGATTCCAGTTCATAAGTGTATTACTTGAATTCTCTGTTGTATTATAGATCAGTACATTACAAAAGTATGAAAAAAAAGCTTTTTCTTGACTTATTTCTAATCATTAATTTTTCAAGCAATGTAAGAGGAGGCTTATTAAACTTACTGCAATTTGCTTTCACAAAGTTTCTTAGTTGAAGAAATTTTAAATAATGTTTTTTATTGAGCTTGAACTTGGTCTGCAACTCTCACAACGATATATCAGAATTCAATGAGTAAAGGTCACCAATACCTTTTAAGCCTAGCAATAGCTCAAAAGTTCCATCTGGCCTACACTGTTATTTTTAATTCTGTTTTTACACATGTGTGACTCCACATGCTTTGATTGCCTGTCACTTTTCTGCTGTTACAATAGAAATTCCACACTGTGAGACTACAAAGGAAGTGCAGAAACAAAGCCGGAACACGGATTGAGTGAACATTTGAGAGATAAATACACACTACACATCATTATTTGTTCACAAAGAAATATGTGCTCAGATTAGTCTCTCTGCAATCAATGTAAACCTCTATCAACGCAACTAACCCAGACTTAAATCTAGGTTTATAGTTGGTCCACTGGACTGTGTGCAAAGGAGGCATGCACCTATTGCGCTTTTAGAGGTCCGTTTTGAATGAGTTAAGCAACAGTGAGGCTTTTATACTTGACGTGCACCTTAGTTCAGTATTCTCCAAAAACACAGCCCTCATGAAGGGATCATGGAAATACCAATACAGATGAACTTGTTCTGCAAGAACACCTTCCAAAAAAACATTTTGAGTGAGAAGTGACGCTGCGTCAGCACTAAATGAGCACTAATGAGCTGGACTGGGGACAAAGTTCAGTGTGTCAACTATATTCCTACCTTAAATAGATTTTCCTGTCACTATTCCAGGTGTGTTACTGGTGTAAAAGTACACCAGTAACACCTGTATTGAACACCTGTTTGTGTGCAATACCAGGCTGCCAGGCTTTACTTGATACTTATCCAATATCACGTTCAATGATAGATGTTTGAAAAAGACAGTGGACAGCTGTTTTTTCAATAGTCTATTGATCTGACTTTATATTGACTTTCATTTTAATAATTGCATTTATACCTAACCCTAACACTTACTGTATTCCTAAATATTACCAGTATTTTACTAACCCTAACTAAAAAATTAATTCACACCTCTAAGCCTAACTGGTTGAGCTTAGTACAGTTGAAAAGCGTAAGGATCAGAAAAATGTCCTCAGTATCCAAAAATGATTTCTCTTTGTTGGCTAAAAAATGTTCAGTTCTCAGTATGTACAAGCACACACTCAGGATTACTGAATGTATGTACAGTATCTAGCAGGAGTTACAGTCCAAATTCAAATGGAGTCATGTATTACATGCAGTGTTGTTGGAGCCGTGTTGTTGCAGTGTTTCTGTTGGTGAAAAGTCAGAGGACTAGCCCTGGATCCTACAACCCTTCTGTTAAACCTGGAACTGTTGCTTTTTCCGCAGTGTGATCCTGCTGCTTGCTCTGCATCTCTGCCTCTTCACCATGATCGGCATGCTGCTGTTTGCTAAAAATGCAGTGAGTTCATGTCTTTGTGGTTACACCTGTTTGTGTGCAATTATGTCCAATGACATTATTGGCAATACTTCAACACTAGGGTAAACACAATAAAATAAAATTAAAATAAATAATATATTTATTTTGCATTTCAGTTAAATCGTAATAAATAACCAGCCTAAATGTTCCTAAATCTGAACAGTTTGTCTAGTAATTCTTGCAGCTTGGTGCTGTATTTTGATTTGCTGGTCGTGATTGGTTGTTATTTATCTAAGTGATTCCAGTAGTTACCAGGAGTATTCTGATTGGACATGTCACAGAGTGACAATACAGCCCACGCTCATCAAAATTGCTTTGTTATTTAACCTAAAGTATTAAGACATAATCAGAATGGTCTAATAGTGATGTCACAGAGCAACCTCATATGGAGAAAACCCTGAATATCTACTATTTTTTAGGTAGGTGAAAAAAAATTCAGCTTAGCCTTACTTGATTTAAAAGCTTCTTATAAAAGCTCAAGTGTTTTATCATAATTATAACAAGTGGATCAAACAGTGCAGCTATTCTGTCTGTGTTATTCTCCTCCAGGATCAAAAGAAGAATGGTGAATGGGAGTTACATTTCAAGAACCTGACCACCTCCCTAACCTCTCTGCTTGTGCTGCTCACCACAGCTAACAATCCTGATGGTACAGTGAAATCACATCCAATCATATCTTGTAACTAACTAACTAACTGCTTTCACACAGACCAATCATTTTCTCTTTTACAGTCATGATCCCTGCCTATTCCCTCAACAGATGCTACGCCATTTTCTTTATCACCTTCAGTATCATTGGTAAGCAGTGAAGATCACTATGAACAACCAACTAGCTACAAGTAATAGTGATTGCTGAACATTATGACTGTCCCATAGTGCTGAGTTTCACAAGGAATCCATTTTGCTTCCTGCAGGAACATATTGTCTGATGAACTTGCTGACCGCCATCATCTATAACCAGTTCAGGGGATATTTACTGGTGAGACTGTCTTGATGCATCTGTGAATCAGTAGGTGTGTTTTAGAGCTAGAAGACCTCATACTGGAATGTTTACACCTGGCGTCACGCCAATAATTTCTATGCTGACACATGATGCGAAACACCAGGATGGTGGGTCACATGACTTTAGAGAGTTACAACCAACAAGACTTCCCTCTTAAATGGGTTACCTCCACCTGTGCTAAGCTCCTGCCTTTGGCGCTTAGATGAGCTTTTTACTACATAAATAGTGGCTGTTGTACCAATACTGTTTCCATAGGGGACTGAAGGTACTGTATGTCAGTGCATGCATGATGCATTGCAACAGGAAAACTAAGTGCTGTAAGTATTACACCAGGGGTGTCCAAAGTTAATCCTTTAGGGCCTGCATCCTACATGTTGTAGTTCTCTCCCTGGTGGTAGTAACATTTTCAGCATGTAAATGTTCTTCTTAGGCCTCTAATGAGCCATCATTGGGTCCAGGTGCATTAGTTCAGGGAAACATGGTGGTTTCCCTGAACTAAACCAGCATGTTTTAGTTCAGGCAGGGAACTACTGGGGACTACCACCCATCCTCAGTGTGGGATGGGTGGTAGTCCATCCCACACTGATTCTTGGTGATCTGATTCTCGGCTACAGAAGCTGGCTCTTGGGACATGGAACCTCACCTTGCTGTGTGGGAAGGAGCCGGTGCTAGTGTGTGAGGTAGAGAGGTTCTGGCTAAAAATCGTCAGTCTCACTTTAACGCAAGGTTCTGGTTCTGGATCTTGTCTCCTTGAGACACTCTTCCACTCTGGAGTTGCCCCTGGTGAGAGGTCTGGGACAGGAGTGGGCATACTTGTTGCCCCTCATCTTGGTGCCTGCATTTTGGGTTTCACCCTGGTGAATGAGAGGGTTGACTCCTTCCACCTACAAGTGGGGGGATGGGTTCTAGTATTTAGTTTAGCATAAACAAGTCTGAGTTGAGCTAATCAACCCACTTATCATTAGCACTGCAAACTCAGCATGCCGACTGACTGTTCATGTTTTTTGTCCAGATGTCGGTCCAGACATCCATCATTAGGAGACGGCTGGGGATCCGAGCTGCTTTCCATGTCCTTAGCTGTCACAGAACACAGACAGAAGCACAGTAAGACACACACATAATATGTCTTTCTATCTTTGCAGGGACTTTGAATTGACTTCCATTTATTTTTCATTGATTTCTAAGGTCTCAGCATTACTAAACTAAACTCAATTCATACCTTATTGCTAAACCTAACCAATAATTCAAAAATGGGATTTCTTCTCATGGGGTACAGGATGATGTCAGCAGATTTTGCGCACCATGTTCACATTTCTTTGTCTCTCAGAGAACTTGTGCGAATCAGTGCTGTGCTTCAGGTGATGTCCAGAGTCAACATGAAGCACTTCTACAAATCAGCCATCACAGCGGTCAGAGCCAACATATGTCTATTTATCTTTATACACACACACACATGCACACACACACACGCTGAAAATTACCCATACTGCCAGCAACAGAGTCTTGTATAAGCAGCCATCTGGCATGACCAGTTGGAGTTTTGAGAAAACAGAGCAGATACACAAAAAAGAAACAGATGAACTGATGTAGGATTATGTTAGATGTTCATGATGCATCTAAAATGAGAGAGGGAGAACAATTTGTTGATGGCAACATTATCCCAGCCAACGTCCTCCTCTAGGAAGAATTGACAACCAAACTGAATGCCAGACCAGGTGTAGTAAAACATCTGAGGGAAAAACAATTTAAATAACAACAAATAATGTAAACTGGGAATTTGAAGAAAAAAGTGAGAAAAAGTGGTCAGTCTGTAGCATAACTACAGAAGTAGCTCAGGATAATCTAAGTCACTATAACTATGTTCCATCAAAAAGGAAAGCTTTAAGCCTAGACCTGTTCTTCTTTGTTTCTGATCTCATCCTGTAAACTTCATGCTGACCTGATTATGACAGAAAATGTTGGTGAGAATGTTACTTCATGAGCTTCTCCCTCTGTTCTGTTGAATGTCTTAATGCTCTTATCTGCACACCAGGCATCGCAGCAGTTTGTAGAACAGGGCTACATGGATCGACAGCAGTTCAGGAGGATATTTGATGAACTGGATAAAGATTGTATCAAGGAGGTAGATCTAGAACTACAAACACATTCTAAACAGTAGTCCGACAACGATGTGTTAAGACTATTGTTTGGATTTTGCATGTTTTTTGCTGCAGCATCCTCCTTTACCTCAGTATACATCTGCAACGCTGCAAAAACTTCAGGTGGTCTTCAGTCACTACTACCTCACTGTCCTAGGAAACCTGGTGGCACTGGCCAATGTCTTATGCATATGTGTAAGTTCTGCACACCTTGCACACATCAGCACATACACTACCACAGCAGATAAACCAGTGATGCAACACTTTTGTGTTTCAGGCTATCCTGGTTCTGAACTCTGAAAAGACAACTGAAGAGAGAGACAACGATGTCTTAGAGGTGAAGACATTTAACAATGGCTTTGTCAAGTGTTCTGCCATTTGCATCAACAGAAATAGAAATAAAGAATATATATGTAAAAATGTGTCCTGGTACCCTGAAGAACTAAATATACAATCACTCCAGTGTTTTGTTCCTGCCACAACTTAGCCCAGTACTGATGTTCAGTGAGATATGAATGGATTACATTTTTAAACTTAAAACAATAGTTGCCACTGACTGACCATTCTCTTAACTCACTGCCAGGTTATCAACCTCTGCTTCATCCTCTTCTACCTTTCTGAAATGAGCGTCAAGATATTTGCCTTTGGATGGAGAGGATACCTGTCCTACAGAAGCAACATTTTTGATGGCTTCCTCACTGTTCTGTTACTGGTGAAAACACTAGATCCATTTCTAACTGACTCCTATTCTATTTTATGCCTCTGTTAACCTCTTGCAAAGGGCAATGCTTAGCTGGACAGGTTAGAGTAGGCCTTGGGTACAAAAATACTCCCATTAGGTTTCTGTGGAAATCTGACTGTTACCTTTTGAATTAAACCCTTACATAAAATATGGCAGCATCTATGTAACAAAAAGATGGAAGCATGTTTCTGAGTAAAACTTCAGAACCTGTGAATGATGTCATTCAGATCAAACCTATCAGCAAACTCAGAGGCCAGAAGAGTATTTCTGCTGACAGGAAAGTAAAACCTAATAAATTATGACTTCTCTGAAAGCTAGCATTGCTTTTGAAAGATAATTTACATATTACACTTTATTCTTGATGTTGGTTTCTTACTTTAAAATTCTCCACTAACCTCACATGTTTGAATTATCCCTTTCAGATCCTACAGATTGCTATATTCATCACATACAGGCTCCCTTATTCCCAGTAGGTTGGCATGTCTGTTCTATGCATAAAATCTGTGTGTGTGTGTGGGTGTGCGTGTGTGTGTGGGTGTGTGTGTGTGTTACGTGTGTGTGTGTGTGTGTGTGTGTGTGTGTGTGTGTGTGTGTGTGTGTGTGTGTGTGTGTGTGTGTGTGTGTGCTTCTGTTTCAACATTTATTAGAATTATGCAAAGCTGACCAAAATATGGTGATTTGCAATTCAACACGTCTGTGTTCTAAGACATATCTGCAGATCAGGTATTCGACATGACCTGGAAGCACTGAGAAAAAATGCAGACTTACTTTTATTAATTAGTAGAAATTTCAACCATCTGTGGAATTTAGAAATGTTGACATCTATTCCATGTTTCCTCTAAAGTGTCATTATGTTTTTATATGTAACTGTAGGGAGCCTTCGTCTCGTGGTGTGATGTCTTTGTGGGAGATGGTTCGCCTGGTTAACATGCTGATTGTCTTCCGGTTCCTGCGCATCATCCCAGATATCAAGGTACATACTGGCTGGCTGAATGGTACAGGAACTGATTGACATGGAATGTTTTGACAAGCATAAACTACAAATTTTCATTTGAACTATTGTCAGCAGTCTGGCTGCACTAAGCTGTCCCGCCCAGATGTCTTTTGCCCACGTAATTTGTGGAACAAGCAGCATAAAAATATAATCTACATCAACTTTTCTGGGCTTTATAGATGCACTCCAGCAAACCAACAAAACATAACATTATGCTGGAATTATTTGGCTTAAAACTGACATTGCAGTAGGATATTTTAAATCTGTATTTTATTATTTATATTTTATATTCATTATATGTCCCAAATATTTCAAAAGCAATATGGGTAATTTTCATTGTATCGATGCCTCCTTCTTGCAGTAGTAACTGCAGACAGCTTAGCGTACCAGTCCATCTGCCCGCCCTGATTATCAGTATTTGTTTTGCATATTCATAAGTTTATGAGAATAGCAGGGGCAATAGATTTTGAGTGCCTGCATAAATGAAGACACTCAAAACACAGACACCTGCTATTCTCCTCATTTTGCTGACGCGATGCTGTTTGCGTGTTGTTTGTAGATTAGATTTGGGTGCTCTATCAAGTTTGCTCTTCTTTTTGCACAAATCTTTTAGAGATCAGGCCCTTAGGAGAAAACTCAATATTTTTGCACACTGCCAAGGTCTAAAATTGAATGTGCAAATTAAGGCTAACTGTTGTCTCTGTGTGTGTTTGTGTGTGCGTTTGTGTGCTTTTGTGTGTGTGTGTGTGTGTGTGTGTGTGTGTGTGTGTGTGTTGTGTGTGTGTGTGTGTGTGTGTGTGTGTGTGTGTGTGTGTGTGTGTGTGTGTGTGTGTGTGTGTGTGTGTGTGTGAAAACACAGAAGTAATGGGATGTCATAAAAGCCATATTAGCACTCATGTATAACGTGGAAGCCCCAAATTCATCTTCACATCTTTTCCTTTTGGTCTGCAGCTCATGGCTCTGGTTGCCAGCACTCTGCTGGATCTGGTGAAAAATCTCAGAGCATTTGCTGGGATCCTAGTGGTAAGCCGCCTTCATTCATCCACCTGAGCTTAATGAAGGGTTGTTCTATATGAGAGCTGCATGTTTCTTTCCAGCTCATCCATAAATTAAAATAATATTCCTGTAAACTGACCTGAATTGGAACATGTCATCATGCAGGTAGTGTACTACGTGTTTGCTGTATTTGGGATCTGGCTGTTTGAGGGTGCCATTAAACCTCCTCCACAGATGAGGTATGAAGTCTAACGCAATAAAACACAAACAGGAAAAATGCAAAAAATGGCTCATGAAGTGTGCTGAAACACTTTAGGGGTTAGTTCTGCACACCTTGAAACAATATATCTATTTATATTTGAATGACAGGTAAAACATTCAGGATTTGATGTGCAGTTTTACTGTTTGTAGATTTAGTTTGGTCAGAATAAACCAGTTGTAATAAGTGGATGGAAGGTTTCCCCTAGTGTATTATAAGTCTGGCAGCCACCATGCTTTACCAGGGCAAATTTATTTTATTCCTAAAAGATAAGTTTATAGTTTATGCATTTAAAGCCAGGTGAGTGAACCAATCACACAGCATGCTTGATCTTTAAGTTTACCTCAGTGCGGATCGTGCGTGTCTCCTTTCACTAAAACTGGAAAGGAGGCTGATCTGTATGGATGTTTACATGGAATTAATCTGCTGATCCAACCATATTTTCTTTGTTTTTAGTGAGAATAAAATTACCCCATAGATGCATTTTATGCGTTTTCGGTGCACAGACCAATGCATTACATTTTATGAGACAAAAACTGAGGAAAAGTACTATTTACATTGGAGAGAGGTTTTCACATCATTCTATTTTGTGTGTGTGTCTGAGGATAAATGTGGTTGAGTTTCATCATTTATGTGTAAAACAATAAAATTTTGTAAATCATGAAAAAAAAAACATTGGGTTTGATGCTTCTTGGTCAAAATAACTGAATGTACCATAGTCAGATTTCAGTCTATTTAGGTGAGTTTTGATGCTTTGTAGTTTGATTTTGTTCACAGAAAAAGTTCATATATTTCGACAAAGCTCATTTTTATACATGCCGACTTGTGCGTAAAATATGGTCCTGCACATATTTATGAAGCCCTAAGTCTGACAACAGTTTGACTGAACTGTCAGGTGACTAAAAGTCTGATAATTACCAGTGCTGCCCTACTTTTAAGCTATCAATGAAATCAATATCATCATTATCGTCCTCTACCTCAGCTGTCACTCCAGTCCAGTCACAAACCAGTTTATGCCAAACCACCAGTTCCTTTTCGTTCAATCTTCTTCTATAATGGAAATCCTTCTTTTGATAATTTTGCTCCTGTTGATGACATTTCACCTGTCGACCACCACCGAGGAATCTCACCTCATACACCTTCCAGTGGAGAAACATTACTGATTCTTTTAACTTTTGACTGACAATAGGCAGAAATGTGCCATCCACATTTTGAATGTCTGACAGACCAAAAACTGTTTAGTAATGCTACTAAACAGTTTTTGCCAACTGCCAATAAAAATCAGCAAGAAGAAGAAAACCGCCCAATAACATTTTCGTCTAGTTTTCATCTCATCAACAAAAACTTGCAGATAAACTGTCATGTCTTCGTCATCAGAGAGCAATGTAATATTTGTCATCGTCATGACAAACAGCTCGTCAATGAAATAATTTAGTTATCATTGTTAATTAAATTAACATTGGTTCACCTGCACATTCTGATACTGTGTGTGTGTGTGTGTGTGTTCCAGTGTCTTCTCCATTCACAACACCACATCTAACTTCAGCACGGCATGTGGTACTTATGAACAGCTGGGATACTGGCCCAACAACTTTGATGATTTCGCTGTGAGTAACAAAACACCCGGATGTCAGTCATTGGGATTCATCCCCTGTATTATTGCAATACAGTGTAGTATAACTGTGCTCACTAAGACAGATAGATTTTAATGTTAATGTTTTGTTTTTAGATGGCTTAAAGTCTGAGCAACATTAGCTTTAAATGTGTTTCTGTACTGAAGCTAGCTGAATGATGGTATGCTGTGTTGTTGCTCAGGCAGCCATTATTCTGCTCTATGATGTCATGATTGTCAACAACTGGCAGGCCTTCATGGAAGCATACAGCAGATACACATCAGAGTAAGGAAGCATACCACAGTTCTTAATTTTCAGAAGGGCTCTATGATGATGATGATGGTGATGGTGATGATGGTGGTTTCTTTCCCCTCCAGGTGGTCCAAGGTGTACTTTGTGTGCTGGTGGCTCACTTCCTCTGTGATGTGGGTCAACCTGTTTGTGGCTCTCATTCTGGAGGTCAGTTTGTTGATAGGACACTGACACACAGAGTGTATGCAGAAAACACCAAACAAGCCTGAAGTCTGAAAGTAGAGCTGAACAGATTGCAATTTTCTGGACGATTGCCGAAAACCAATCTTTAAAAAGCCAATTTTGGCCAATATTGAAATATTGCTAAGTATAAAATCACTGCGTTGACAACATGATCAGTTGTTGATCGTCAACAATTGGGGTGGCTATTGTTAACTGCACACATGTAGACATGACTGGTGAGCTGGTCTGTCAGTCAAACATCTCTCACAGATGACCAAGAGGACAGTGGCTGATTTTCAGCCTTTGCTCAGGTGAAGAAGATCAGTGGATTTGATTGGCTGACACTTACATGTGAAGCCAATCACTTATATTCGAAAATTAAGAAAATCGAGGCAGATTTATGAGTGTGCCCCTACTCTGAAGGTTTTTCACCGTCTGAATAAACAATGCTGAGGATGCTGGAAATAATTTGCAGATCAGCATTCACGTGCTGATATGCTTTTCTTGGTTTACGTTGAACATGCCGTGGTATATTCTGGCCAGACCTCTGATATGAAGTCTAAAGTGTCCAACAGACATTGTTCCATTGTTTCATTGTGATGCAACTTTACAACTGTTGCCATGTGTCTGGGTTCTCTTTATCCCCTCCAGATCAACTTATGAAGTCTGAGATACCGTATATCATTTTGTTTTCATGTATTTATTGTATTAATTGCAGACTTTGATCCTCCAATGAATTTACTTGAATGTTTACACTCTGGAATACTGTCAATCTGTTGCCTGTCTTAAAGCCTGGGAGTTTCCTTCAGGGAGTCTAGAAATTTTGTCACAAAATTTCCCAGAATGAAGGATAACAGTTTCTACTATAAGGTCATTTATTATTTTGTCTTTCATGACAATTATTGCTTTGAAAAGCACTTCTACAGTCCACATAAATTTCTGTTTGAGGGTGAACCATCAGCATCATTTGCAGCATTAATTTCTCCTGGATAAGCCTGCATCAATCCCTCACACAGCAATAGTGGAGAGGAAAACTTCCCTTTAACAGGAAGAAACGTCCAGCCGAACCAGAAGCTGACCCACTCTGAGTGGCCATCTGCCATGACCAACTGGGGTTTTGAGAAGACAAAATATGCACAGAAAGAAGAGATGGAAGAACTGATCTAGATGTACTTTAGAAGATTTGATTAATGAAATTAAAACTATTGTAGAGAGTGATGTTATGTAAGGAAAATCAGCTTTTATTATAGAAATTGCTTCTCAGACAGGTTTAGTGTTATCAACATACCAATAACTGCAGATAAAGATGAATCTACAGGACCAAATCTGCATTTTCATTCATAAATTACTCTAAAAGAGGAAAAGAGAATTGAGATTGGCTTTTACAACAATTTGATCTTTAATCTGATGTGTGAGAATATACATTTAATGGATATTCTATTTTATCTGACAGAATTTCATCTACAAGTGGGACCGTAGTCACAGCTGCTCTGTTACAGATGTGGAGAAAATCCGATATGAAACTTCAGTCCAGTTCATGTTCAAGTAGGTCAACACGTGTTTCTGACAGTTCCAGGTATATGTGCCACATTATCACTCATCCCTCTTGCTTATTTTCTCAGAGAACAGATCCAAGAACCAACTGAAGAGGAATTAGCTTGCCAGTTAAACCAGCACCCTCACCTCCACCTGGAATGGAGACACGAACATTAGAACATTGGAACATTAGAACATTAGGTCCTCTCTGAACTGAGGCCTTGAAGCTGCTGGTGGAATAGGAAGGTGTTCAAGTTCGGTAAATCAACAGTAGACTTTTCCTTTTGAAGAACAAAGCACAAGGATTCAACTGGAGGTTTACTTTGAAACTCAAAACATTAAGTGAGTTAATTCAAGAGTTGCCATAAAGAACTTTTGAATGTGTAGGTTTTTTCTCTCTACAAAGATTTGTTGTACCAAATCTGTAATTTACAGAAAAGTAAGCCATATTTTCTCTCTTTTTTTATTATTATTAAACTGGAGCCGTTTGACAAAAATGCTGAAAGAGCAGAGGAGGATATAGGGTTGCGGTGGAGGTTCAGAGCAGCCATGGCCTCTAGGATCATTAAGACTGAGAAGCAGTAATTCCTCCGCCAGGCGAGAAAACAGAAAGGCATATTTCCTTAGATCTTTGACTATATCCAATCAGCACTAAATACAAAGTCAGTTCTCTGATGTATAGTGCATTCACCAATGTTCTTGGTGCTGATTGAACCCACCGTGGTCACCATGACATAAATTACTCTGCAAAGTGCAAAATATTCAACTTCTGCACAGTACAACATGCCTGAACTAAACTAGCTGTGCAAGCCATTTTTAACTTTCTGTCAGGTCAGATTCTAATACCATTGTCAGTGTTCAAGCTGTCTACTATCAGATAAGCTGGCCTGGACAAGCAACACAAGATGTACTACTAAGATCCTTTAACATCTGCTATAAGCTGCTGGGGTTGTTTGACCAGTTTGCTGTTGCCAGTATTATGTTATACTGTGGTATGCTGGAGTAGAAGCATCTCAAAGACAGACCTTTCCAGGCTGGAGAAACAAATCAAGTAGGCTGGCCCAGTGGTCGGTACGAGACTGGACTCTCTGGCAACAGTAGCAGAGAGGAGAACATGGCAGAAACTCCAGGCTGTTATGGACAATTCCAGCCACCTTAGACTTAGACTTAGACTTAGACTCGTACTTTATTGATCCCTTGGGAAGACTGCCTCAGGAAATTGAAGTTACCAGCAGCTTACAGGCAGAAAAGTGGCACACAGTGCGCAAAATACAAAAGAATACAAGAAATACAAATTAAATACAAAGGTACACACTAAATGTGAGTAGCCATTTCTTCTTCACTCTGTCATCAGCAGCCAGGAAAGCAAGTTCAGTGGGAGACTCCTTCTAAAGTGCAGGACCAATAGACTGAGGAAGTCCTTTGTCTCTTGTGCAATGAGACCGTTCAACTCTTCACTGGACATCAGAAGGAAGGCTAACAAGAGTACAACAAAAACAGTGGAACTATAGGATAGGGTTGTTTATGTATTTAATAAAACAACAACATTAATTTAAGTTTTTGATGTATGGGTGCTCTATAAGAGATGGAAATTACAATTTCCCTAAGGAAAAATTCTAAAAGTTTCTATGTGACTGTCTACCTGCCCATCCATCAGGTCATCCATCAGTCTGCCTACTGTTGTCTAATCTCATATGTCCAAAACGGGTTGATTTGTCAGGCATTGCTTTGCCAAGTGCTAATGTTTCCTTTCGGAACACGGCTCAACTCTGCGACATGTCAAACAGATCTAACTTTCTATCTAATGCACATTTAACCTGGGCTAAAATGGAAATCCCATATTCTCAATCTGTGTGTGATAATTAATGTATGTGTGTTTGTGTGAGAGTTATTATTTCTGGAGAAACTATATGTTGTCCCACTTTGGGCATTCAAGGAGGAAATTTGTTTGAAGCAGGGTTCATTGATCCTGCTGAGGTCTGGACCCCATACGGAACGACCCCTTTCATATATCACTGATAAACTTCATCTGAAAATCTGATATCTACAAGAACCATTTTACTCAACTTGTATAAAAAAACAAAGTTTATTCCTTGTGGAATTATTTTGGTATTTACAAAACAATTGTTTTATTGGAAATATATGAGAATATTTTTTAAGTGTGACTAAAGCAAAAAAAAAAAAAATAAATAAAACTTGAACTTATTTGTGTTTTCTTAATTTTTTCTAAAGGGCTTAAAATTTCCATTACTTCTATTAATTAAAACTATGAATAGTTTTATTCATAGTTGATCATAAATTGTTAACTGGTATCAGTTATTAGAATTTATTTGAGGGAAACAAGAATCAATGCAAGAAAAGATGGAATCAGTTATTCATCTCAAATGTTTTTTCTGGCATTTCTGAGTGGTTCATTAATAAAGTCAACAATAGGTAGTAATAATTATCACGTTACAATAATAGAAGGATTAACTTTAAATAAGAATATCAAGCTCAATAATAAAATGTTGATTTTAATAAGGCAGATTGGATTAAATTTAGATGTTTGAGTCAAATGAACTTAGGAAAAGTAGACATTAGAATGGATATAAATGATCTAAATGTACAAATTTGTAAGATAATGGAAGTATATATATATATATATATATATATATATACAAAGGTACACACTCAAATGTGAGTAGCATTTAGTGTGTATATATATATATATATAATATATATATCTATATATATATATATTATATATATATATATATATATATATATATATATATGGTTGTGTCATTCGGACTAGAGAAGTGGTCGGTGATCACAAAGAGGGGAGTGATCCGCACAGAAAGAGTCTCACTCCCACAAGGAACAATAGCACATAGAGGACAGTTACAAGTACCTAGGTATACCACAAGCAAATGGCAACCTCGATGTGGCCACAAAGAAAGGAGCCACAGCTAAATACCTCCAACCAATAAGGCAAGTCCTGAGAAGCCAGCTCAATGGCAAGAATCAGTGCGATAAACAGCTATGCCCTGCAGTAATCAGATACCCTGCTGGTATAATTAGCTGGCCAAAGGAGGAAATAAAAGCCACAGATATTAAGACTAGAAAGCTACTAACCATGCATGGAGGGTTCCATCCCAAATCCAGCACCCTGAGACTGTACACGAACCGCAAGGAAGGAGGCAGAGGACTAGTGAGTTTGAGAACCACTGTCCAGGACGAAACAACTAAGTTCCATAAATACATCAGGGACAAAGTCTCAACTGACAATGTGCTCAGTGAATGTCTCAGACAACAGGGAACGGAGGTTGAAGTGCCAGAGATACCATCATGGGAGGACAAGCCCCTACATGGGATGTACCACCAGCAAATACCCAAGGCTGATATCAGTAAATCCTACCAATGGCTGGAAAAGCTGGACTCAAGGACAGCACAGAGGCCCTCATCCTGGCCGCCCAGGAACAGGCCCTAAACACCAGAGCAATAGAGCCCAGATCTACCACACCAGACACCCAAGGTGTAGGTTGTGCAAGGAGGCCCCTGAGACAGTCCAGCATAACAGCAGGGTGCAAGATACTGGCAGGGAAAGCGTACATGGAACGACATAACCAAGTGGCAGGCATAGTGTACAGAAACATCTGTGCAGAATATGGACTGGAAACCCCAATCAAGTGGAAACACCCCCAAAGGTGGTGGAGAACGCCAGAGCTAAGATCATGTGGGACTTCCAGATCCAGACAGAGAGATGGTAATGGCGAACCAACCAGACATTGTCGTAGTGGATAAACAACAGAGGAAAGCCGTTGTGGTAGATGTAGCAATACAAGTGATTGCAACATCAGGAAAAAGAGCACGAGAAACTGGAGAAATACCAGGGCCTCGGGAAGAACTGGAGAGGGCCTGGAAGGTGAAGACCACAGTGGTGCCTGTGGTCATCGGGGCCCTTGGGGCAGTAACCCCCAAACTGGAGCAGTGGCTACAACAGATCCCAGGAACAACATCAGACATCTCAGTCCAGAAATGTGCAGTCCTTGGCACAGCCAAGATACTGCGCAGGACCCTCAAGCTCCCAGGCCTCTGGTAGAGGACCCGAGCTCAGAGGATAAGAACCACCCGCGGTGGGTGAGAAGGGAATTTCTTTATATATATATATATGTGTGTGTGTGTGTGTATATAGAGACACACACACACACACACACACACAGGGGCAGCACAAACCATCACTGATCCACCCCCATGCTTCACTCAGGGTATGCAACAGTCTGGATGTGGGGAAAACAGAAAAGGTGGACTCATCATAGAACAATACATGTTTCACATTGTCCACAGCCCAAAATTTTCGCTCCTTGCACCATTGAAACCGACGTTTGGCATTGGCACGAGTGACCAAAGGTTTGGCTATAGCAGCCCGGCCGTGTATATTTACCCTGTGGAGCTCCCGACAGACAGTTTTGGTGGAAACACGAGACTTGAGGTGCACATTTAATTCTGCCATAATTTCGGCACCGTGGTTTTATGTTTTTTGAATACAATCCGGGTTAGCATCCGAATATCCCTTTCAGACAGCTTCCTCTTGCATCCACAGTTAATCCTGTTGGATGTGGTTTGTCCTTCTTGGTGGTATGCTGACATTACCCTGGATACCGTGGCTCTTGACACATCACAAAGGCTTGCTGTCTTGGTCACAGATGCAAGATGTGGACCAACAATTTGTCCTCTTTTGAACTCTGGTATGTCACCCATAATGTTGTGTGCATTTCAATATTTTGAGCAAAACTGTGCTCTTACCCTGCTAATTGGACCTTCACATTCTGCTCTTACTGGTGCAATGTGCAATTAATGAAGAATGGTCACCAGGCTAGTCAAATTCAGCCATAAAACCTCCCACACTAAAATGAGAGGTGTTTCAGTTTCATTGTCCCACCCCTGTAACTCTCTCGCTCTCTCTTACTTTTCTAACAGAACATTTTTTATTTTCTGCAAGAAAATAAAAAATAGAAGTCCAAACATGCAGTTAAGCACAAAATTATTGTATTGAATTATTAATTTTACTGGGATGTGGATGTAATATGAATGTTTTTGAAGCTCAGCCGGAGGGAAACGATATAAATAAATAATCACGAACCACACTCCATACCAGTAAGTGGCGGTAATGCTACTAAGTTTGTTGCCAACCGTCAGTAAAACCAGGACGAAGAAGAAGCAAAACAGTGGCTTGTATGTCTGATATCTTCCTTCCGCCTCATGCGGGAAGCTAACGGAGTCGATGGTAGGTTAGGTCTAGAATCTAGTCTGCAGTCAACCTTAAAAAGCTGCGATGGAAGGTGAGTTAAAGACCGAGGGAGATAAATGTTGAAAGATTGACTCCTTTAGACTCCTTTAGAGTCTAAAGATAGGACACACAGATTTTTGTGTGTTCTATCTTTCTGGGGACTTTCCATTGACTTCCATTCATTTCTACAGTCTGAATATTACCCTTAACCTAACCCTAACCAAAACACAATTGACACCTTAGTCCTAAATGTAACCCTTGATCCATAACAGCGTTTCCCCTTGTGGGACCAGGCAGTGGGTCCCCACAGCCTGGTATTGGTATATGTGTCAGGAAAATTGTCTCCACGAGGTATTACAAACACACGCGCGTACACAAACAGTTTAAAGGTTTAAAATATCCTATTTTAAAATTTAAAATTAGGAGCAGCACTCTGTTCTCACTGTTCTCTCTGAGTGTTCTCACTGTTCTCAGTGTTCTCTCTGTTCTGACTGTTCTCTCTGTGAGAACAATTCTGTTCTCAAAACACAATTGTTTACTATATTCTGTAAAAATTAAGATATTAAAAAAACTCTTATCAATTAATAATTTGGTGACGAATTAGAGCCGACTCAATGACTGCAGATGAATATGTCGTACAGCTTTTTTGCCAATTAGTCCAACACTCAGAAACATCGTTCATGTGATTTCCATCATACTTTGAAATACTTCCATTAAAAGCAATGGTTCTAGAGGCAGAGTCCCAACCCCCAGCAGTCAGTCTGATTGCCTGAAGTCGGTATGTGCACTACATACCGACTTCTTTGAAGTTTTAAATTAGAAAAGCCAAATTCAGGAATGTGATAAACGATGATTATTCTCATGTCAAGCTCATGGTTTGATTATGCTGGGTCTTTTTCTGATGTTTAATCTTCCAATAGTTGTTCTCATGCAGTACCATTGAACCCTACAGATGACTTTTGTTTCTGTCCAATGGGATGTTTGTTTGTGTCTTTCAACAGAAGCACAAGTTTACAGCAAAATTCCTCAAGATCTAGTGAGGCATCTTGGTGTTGAGGTGAGCTGACTTTCTCTGATTGGAAGTTGTACATAATTTTGTTGAAAATCAATAAGGTGTGCAACAATCATCTGGTTTCTATTTGGGCAATAAACACTTTTGTATCTCACTGTACGCACACTTTATTGATGTGTTGTCTGTCTCGTAGCCTCACAACAGCTCTAAAGCCGCAAAGTTTACTGAAGCCCATCTGAAGCAGTGCACTCAGCAGCCGAGCCGGCTGGATGTGAAGAGCATGCTGACTCATAAAGCCGTGCTGCTGGGCTACAGTCGGCCCAGAAGAGATACGACTAGAACCAAAAATAGGAAGAAAGCCAAAGGACTCAACGCGCGACAGAAGCGAATGATGAAGGTTTTCCACATCAAGCCTCAACACCAGAGGTTAGATGGGGTGATTTGATGTGTGTTGGGGAAAGGGAGGTGTTTTTTTCTGAAATTCCCCCATCATGGCTCTGTTTGGCTTTGCAGGTATGAGCTTTTCTTGCCGCTACACCAGCTATGGAGACAATATGTTGTGGACCTGTGTGGTGGACTCAAACCGACAGTGTAAGTCAGTCCACCAGGAGGCAGAGCTCCCAGATGTCCTACTTCCTGCTTCTCCTGGTGATTGTCTACATGTTTTCTTCCAGGAATCCACAGTATGTGCAGCAAAAGCTTATGAAGGCAGACTTGCATGGAGCCGTCATCACAGGTAGATTTCCCAATAAAGAGCCTGACCCTCACTCACCGTTGATCCATTCAGGCTGCATTGTTGGTGGGAAAAAGAAACATTTTACCTTCAGTCATAAAGTCTGGAAGGAATCAGAACATTTTCCTCTAAATTTGTGAATTTTCTGTTTATATTTCCTCTGACATTTGTTGCCACCTTTTGATTCATTAGCAGGAAAATGTGTGTCACAATCTTAGAAATTTTAACTGAATGCAGTTAGCTGCTGCAGTGATGCAACAGAATACTGGTGTCAACTTGTGACCTGCATACTGTAACATGCTGCTTTCTGTCACAGTGGTGCGCTCCAAATGTCCATCCTATGTGGGAACTACAGGGATTCTCATCCAAGAATTCAAACATGTGTTCAAAATAATCACCAAAGAAGACCAGGTCAAAGGTCAGTGAAACTTTCCTTGGTTCTGTGTGTTTGTACCTGATTGCTGGACTTAGCTGCTTCTCACTATCAACTGATGAAACTTAGTCTATGGCTCATACTCAGCCTGAAGAGACTCGAATGTGATTTTTTTGTTTGTTTGTTTTTTTGTACTTATGCAAAATGTATCTGATCTCTTTATAACAATCTGAACAGCTCAGATCTACAGTTTATCACAAAAGTGAGTACACCCCTGACATCTCTGAAGATATTTAAGTATATCTGTTCATGGGACAACACTGACAAAATGACACTTTGCCAGAATGAAAAGTAGTCTGTGCAGCTTATGTAACGGTGTAAATTTATTCTTCCCTCAAAATAATTCTACATGCACCCATTAATGTCTAAACCACCAGAAACAAAAGTGAGTACACTCATAAGAGACTACACTCCTCAGGGTCCAAATTGAGGACTGCTTGTCATTTCCCTCCAAAATGTCATGTGACTACATCTTAGGTGTGCATAGGGAGCAGGTGTGTCCAATTTTTAGTCACAATCTCTCATACTGGACACTGAAAGTTCCATATGGCACCTTATGTCAAAGAATTCTCCGAGAATCTTAAAAGATGAATTTGTGTGTTACATGTAGATTGCCAAGGCTACAGGAGGATTGCTAACACCCTGAAACTGATTTGCGGCACAGTGGTCAAGATCATCCAGCATTTTAAGCTGGGTCCACTCAGAACAGATCTTGTGTTGGTTATCCAAAGAAGCTCAGTGCACATGCTCAGCATCACATACAAATTCTGTTTGAAAGATGCTGGGGTGCAGGAGTCTGTATGGCTGACACCCCAGAAGGAAGTCTCTTCTGAAGTCTGTACACATGAAAGCCTGGAAACAGTTTGCTGAAAGACATGTCAACAAAGGACATGAATTCCTGGAACCCTGTCCCATGGTTTGATGAGAGCGAGATTAATTTGTTTGGCCCAGATGGTCTCCAACATGTGTGGCGGCAATCAGGTGAGGAGTACAAAGTTAAGTCTGTGATGCCTATAGTCAAGCACAGTGGTGAGATCAGCATGGTCTGGGGCTGCAGGAGTGCAGCAGATGTTATGAAGTTACATTTTATAAACTCCAATCTACCGTGAAATACTGAAGGAGAGCCTGGTCCCCTCCCTCACAAAGCTGCATCACAGGACAGCTTTCCAGCATAATAATGATCCCAAACACATTTTTAAGATGATCACCGCTTTACTGAAGAGGCTGAGGGTAGAGGTGAATAACTAGCTTGTCTTCAGACTTAACCCAATAGAACATCCTTAGGGCATCCAAAGGACCACAGAGTGTCAAATATCTGCCAGCTTCGTAATGTCATCATGGATGAGTAGAAAATCATTCCAGTGGCATCCTGTGAAGCTCTGGCGACTCCATGCCCAGGAGAGTTAAGGCAGTTTTCGAAAATAATAGTGGCCATCAAAATAGTGACACTTCAGGAACCTTCACCAAGGGTGTACTCACTTTTGTTTCTGGTGGTTTAGACATTAACGGATGTATATGGAATTAATTTGAGGGAAGAATAAATTTACTCCGTTATATAAGCTGCACAGATTACTTTTCATTGTGTCAAAGTGTCATTTTATCAGTGTTGTCCCATGAAAAGATATACTTAAATATATCTTTTATAAATGTAAGGGCTGTACTGCTTTTTTTTTTTTTTTTTTTTACAAATGCAACCTGGACCACTTGGATTTGTAATCCTAACTCTGATACATATCTTTTCAAATATGATGCTTGTGTTTGTATTTAACCAACATGAATGTCATTGATTCTGTGTTTGAGACGAAGAGATAAAAGGTACTACATGTATCTTTGGTTTTTATGACTTGGCTTGCTTATGATGCTTTGCTCACATGTTGGCTATTGTTATTTTTTTTTTATTTTTTATTTTTTTGTGATGGCTGTAGAAGATTTCATGTATTCACCGAGATACAGTTGCTGTGAACTGTCCCTCAGTTTGTATGGGAGACTCAACATCTGCTTGTTTTCTTGTCTCCTGTGTCCAGTGATCCCAAAGAGGAACAGTGTGTTTTCTGTAGAAATGGACAGCTTTGTTTCACACTTCTATGGAAACAAAATGGAGTTCCGAGCCAGTGAACGTTCTGCCAAGAAGTTCAAAGTGAAAGGAACTATAGACCTCTAAAGGCGCCCAGCTCTGTCATCTCTTTGCCCCTACTGGATGATAAAGGAACTGCACACATGACAAGCATGCAACAGGGCATGTACTCTTCACAGACAGCTTGTGCAGAACTCAGACTGTTTAATCAAACCACTGGCAGTGAAGAGTGTAGACATCCATCTGAATGAATACCTATGAGGAGAGTGTAAAGGCAGCTTAACGTACAGTTTTGAGCATCCTCTCAGCCAGAACAGAGGCTGGACACAGGGTGTTCCTGGGATCAGAGTCACTCAGGATGCTTGTAGTCATCTATCTGGACTGTTACTTGGAGTGCTAATCATTCCTTTTTGAGAGTCAGGAGTAAGTTAAGATGTTAGAAACCAAGTGGATCTCTGAACTCTGGGCCATTTTCACCCGAAGAGCCTGTCATTCAGGCTCCTATAGTCTTCAATCGTCCAGAATTTGATCCTTGTTATTTTTAGATGCATTTGGAAAAATAAAAAGCAAGATTCTAAAAATGTAAATGTAAAGGATAATAATCTGAATTTCTAACAAAGGAATCAAGTATATTTCTATAGCACATTTCAGCAACTAGGCAGTTGAAAGTACTTTATATATAATAAAAATACAAAGTCATTGAGTACACAGTCAACAATTGAAACATAACATTTTGTCGCTTCATATATTGTTTTATATGCAGCAGATTCATTTTCCACAGTGCAACTTATTTATTGTTTTGTTTTTTAAATCAATCAACTCAAAAATAAAAAGCTCAATTTCACAGCATTTTGGGTCCTCAAACCCTTTTTAAAACTAATCCAATCCTAATGTAGCTAATTAGACTTAAGTGTTCAGCATTAAGTTCCTTCTGGGTCTTGCAGATAATAATAATAATAATAATAATGTGGAGATGGTTTTGATTGGATGTCTAGAATGTGATGAAAACTACCTGAGAAATCTAGAAATGGAGGTTTGGTGAAGTACAGAATTTTCAAATTAAGCACCATCTTCCATATTGTAGCATTCTAACTCAAATATAAATTTTTTTTGCTATTATGATTTCATAACAATAAGAAATAATAATTTCCTCCTAATAAAACATTATTATCGTCACAGTTCTGATTACAGACACTCTGAGTGCCGGTTGGAGACATCAAAGGAAGCGGATCCAAGCGGAAAACCATTTGCAAGGTCAACTAAAGGTGTTTTGTTTTTTTCTTGATACACTTCATGGTGATTACTTTGGTGAAAGTCATTTTTTTTAGTTAACCCTTAGCTAAACCCTTAACTAATTCAACTGAGGTCATCAAACAGCCAAGGTGGGGTATGAATGCCGCTTGATGATGCGCACTTTGCTCATGGCAAACATAGAAGTACATTGACATCTAGCTGTCAACTACAACAATTAAAATTTCCTGTGAAAATACAGTTCTGTTGAAAATTGCAAAAGCATTTGAAGTCAACTGCAAAAATGTAAGAATAGGCAGAAGCAAAAGAACAAAGCATGAAACTGCAAAGTACCTAAACAGGATAATTACCACAGAAAAACTGTTGAAGAAGAGCAAGAACTTGTGGACAATACAAAATTCCCAACCAAACTAGAAATACTGAAAGCTAAACTGTTGGGTCACAACAATTTATCTTAAAATTAGATAAAAAGGTAAAACTAGTTAAAATAGTAATGATAGCATCTAGTCTAGCACTAGCATGTTGGCACATGTGACATATTTTATGCAATGTGAAAAAACAAATGGAAAAGCTAAAATTAGCTAAAAAGCTAAGAGTAACTTAAATGCCTTTGCCAGCAGTATTATGTGTGCTACCAAAAACATGCTACACAGTTAAAAACCTCATGTAAAAGCTAAAATTAGTTAGAATTTTATTATTAGTTTTAAGGCTATCATAATTACTCAAATTGCAAAATACTTCATTAATCCCAAAGGAAAATTAAATGTTGCTTTAGCTCATTTCTTCAGATTCTTCAGAATTATTGAAAATGGTGGCAGCTGTTGGCAGGAACAATCTTGTCTATTACAGGGAATCTGAAGATGTCTGACTGAGGATGGACTGTGTTTAGATGTTTTTGAGATACAACCTCAGTTGGACCACTAAATAACTTCATTGTAACTTGCTGTGGAAATGTTGACCTAATATTAGTGTCTGTTTGTGCAAATAGAATTGCCACAAGTTAGGTCTTTGTGTAAAAAAAAAAAAAAATTAAATAAACCTTTAATGGAAGCCACCAAATCAAAAATTTATTGTCACAAGCACAGTTTTACACAAAATAATGGGCCACATTTACACAGTTTAAACAGGTCTAGAAGTCAATGTACAGTTTACTAGCTAACCAACACGTACTAATAGTTAAATAGACACATTATACACAGTATCATTAAGACTTACACAAGAATGTACTCTGTGAATGTAAGATGAGTTGACATAAAAATCACAATATTGAAAAAAAAAAAATTTTAGATCCTTAGCAAAAGATGTTGAAAGTTTATTCCATTTGTCATGGACACGCAGTTCATCATGTAAATGTTACTTCACTGCAAGCTGTTATTCAGCCTTTTGGTTGATGAATATATAATTGACATACTGCTGAAGACATACTGTCTTCAGCAGTAGACAGCTGCTGAAGACATACTGTCTTCAGCAGTATGTCTGAAGACAGACATACTGCTCACTGCTGGGCAGCAGGCTGGTATGATGAACAGGTAGCGTCATGAAGTGCACTTTAAGTAGTAACTCAGCAATGGTATACTAAAATTTATTCATTTTAAAATGCATTTAATCCTGTTATTGATGCATGAAGTGTTTTCTAAAAATCAGGACATCACTATGGAGAGAGAGGGAAATGGATTGTCTTCTCTCTGCAGCCAGTGATCCTAAAACGTCTTTTTTTTATTTTATTTTTTTTCATTTTCCAACTTAAAGGGCTTCAAGTATGGATAATATACATTGAGAAAATAATTGTGACTGGACTTTACCAGTTCAGTCATTTATACCAAAAGTCACTTTCACCTGTGAAAGGAGAAGAAAACTTTGAGATGAATTAGAAGACGACAAGGTTTGTTCCACCTGCTGCGGGAGCATTAAAGCAAGGACAAATGGACTGAAGAATGTGATACATTCTTCAGTCCATTTGTCCTTGGACTGAAGATTTATCACTATTTATCACCCACTTTCGTCATAGTCTATGTAATTTTATTACATGACAAAGATTATAGTTTATTACTGATTATTGCTTGTTGCCACCTGAACAGTCAATTTGCAGATTGGCTGGTCAGTCTGAAAATTGACCAGCCAAATTGAGATGCACCAATCAGGATTTACCAGCCCAAGATCCAGTGGTCTTTAAAGTTTTGCCTGCTGATTATTGTCTTGGCAGATTTTAATTTACTTTTAAAGCCTTTATAATGCAATTGACAGCTGGGCCGTCTGACGTGTATCAAAACATGCTCATTATTTTCCCTACACCAACCCAGAGGCTGTGACTGGTCCACGCTCTAGCCAGCGATCTGTTCAATGCTATTCCTCCCCTAATCAGTAAAACATAAAGGCAAAAACTATGTTGCTGCTTTCCTTCTGCGCTGCATTGCTAGTTCCTTTATTGATGTATTGTAGTACAACTTGTAGTACAGTATTTCAAAATGGATGAGGAATGATTCATTTTTGAAGTTGAAAATTATACATAAGACCCACAATGTCGTCACTATAAAGAGAACGGCAAAACCGTCTTGAACACTGATTCCTTCCTCATGAGATCTGCTACTTGTCAGAAGTCTAATTAAAGTGAAGATATAAAAGGAATTCAAATGGATTTCAACAATTTATAAAATATTTACATAGTGAACATAATGTGATATAGTAAATTCCTTTTGGTGCACTAAGTTTGTTTCTTATGGAAGGCTACGCTACCTGCTTTTTGTCAATTACAATTGACAAAAATCGCAGATCTGTTCTGCGTTTTCGCCTATAAAGATACGACTTCCTTCAGGTGAACTTTATTTAATTCAAAAATTAAATAGCTGAAGAAAACTTTTTACTGACCATAACTGAAAAAATGTTCTGCGGGTTCCTTGGTGGAGGTAGAAGTTTGGAATTCAACAGAATTGCAACATTATTCATATTTTTGCTTCAAAGAATCTATTGTTACCTTTATAAAATTTTTACTGACTAAAACAATCTAAATAGAAGAGGTTTTATTATAGATACAATCAATAAACAGGAACAGGATCTAATACCCAAAAAACATACTAATTACTTGGGTATTAGATGTCAATTGATCGGTGCTATATATATATAAAAAAAATGTTTTAGATTAGATTAACAATTTGAAAGTAAAAATTCTAGCATGTAGGAAGAGTTGGACATTTAAGGTAACACAGTTTTTCATATTCCTATTGTTCTTTAAGAAAACTGAAAGTAAGTTCTCCTTCATTCAGTCTTAATGATGGTGATGAGCTCTGACAGATCTGACTGTTCTAGCTGGAAGGCATGCCTTCATAATGCTGACCATAGAGGACATCAACGTTCAATCACAAGCTGAGAAAGGTTTGACTAACTAAGACTCTCCATTCAGCAGAAACCCGAGTGTGTGAGGGCATCCTTCAACCAGTTCATTCTTCAGGCCTTATATAAGGAGCATTATTTTGCTCCTGAAATAATGACAGTAATGAATGTCTTTTCAAGATGATGTCATTAATTTTTCTAAGGTGGCCCAGTGCTGCTCTTATAAAAAAAAAAAAAAAAAATTAGATGAAACAGAGGAAGCAAACATAAGTCCATCGGTCGGCCGTAGAGAGGCCTTTACTCAGAGAAGGGTGGAAACATGCCGAGATCCGCAAAATCCTCAATGTTGTAGTTCGCTGTCCCCTGGCTGGGATCTCCAGCCATAGGCAGCATGTCCTGTAGAGACATGGGGTCAAAGGTCACATGTCTGTAAACAGGAGCCAACTCGTGAGTAGTTTGGGCTGTACCTGGAAGACCTCTGTCTGGCTGGGGTTGGTGTGTGAGTGCTGCTCCCCCGACTGCTGGGAATGATGCTGGTTCTGCCACTGGGACCAGACCTCACTGGGCCGACCCTGGAACTGGCCTCCACTTTGACCACCTTCTCCTGACACATCTGGAAACATTGACAAATTTCTTAGATCACAACTTATTTTTGTAATATTCTACTTAGTATTTAGAAATTCTTTAGCATCTTCCTTTCTGATTGTCAGACAAAGATTATGTCAGATATGTATTTATTAATGTCACAGAGCATTAATAAATACATTTCTTTTGGGAAAGAAACCAAAAGGCATTGCTCCAGAAGAAATGGATAAAACTTCTGACTGACTTTTATTTATGAGTAAAAAAGTCTATGACAAATAAGAAATAATTGTGGTAATTCTAATGAGCTGAAACAAGAGAAGATTGATCTGCTTTCACTTCAGAAAGAGCATCTGACCAGACACACATAGTTCCAGTTTTCAATAAACTCTTTGCCAAGATAATAGAATAGAATTCAACTTTATTGTCATTGCACTGTCGCATGTTCAAAGCAACGAAATGTTGCTTTGTACATGCTGACTACAGTTAGCTAAAGTGCTACTGTTAGTCATTAATAATTTGGATCTTAACATATTTCAGTGTGAGGGTGTGTGGATATAACCTGTCCTAGCAAACAAGAAAAATAAGTCATGCTCCCAAACCTCTTTCTATCCACCCTTCGTTTTGCCATTACTGGCCCTTTACAGTTTCCAGTATATTTTTATTTTGCTTTGATGTGACACTAATAAAGACGAATTGTGGTAAATGTAACAAAGAAATCAATCGATGTCAGATCTTAAATCTTTTTAAGTATAAAACACAAAGGATAAGTTTCTTTTTTTTAAAAGGTTTTATTGAGTGTCAGATAGAAAATGGATAGTGAGAAAAAAAGAAGGAAGGCACGCCCAGCCTGGCAAGGCCACCAGGCTGGGACGTGAACCTGTGACGGCCACGTCACAGGTGCCACCATTTCTCCCCAAAGGGAGAAATGATTCTATATGTTTGTTTCGAGTATGTTTCTATATTGAAACATACGAGATGTTTATTACCTCGCTTCTAACCTTATTTAGTCAGATTACATTTACATTGTCAGATGTGCCAAAAACAGCAGTAACCTCCACTGACATGGTGACTGGAGAGCAAGGCTTACCAAAGGCTGTGCTGCGGTTTGTCAGGCCTGAGTAAGCGTTTCCACTGGGCGAGGATGTTGCCGGGGACGATAGAGGACTGTAGGAGGCGGGGTCAGTCTGGTAGTTGTGGCCAGAACCGATACCAAATGGACTGGACTGGGATTTGCTGGGCTGGACACCAGAAAAACTGGTTAAAAAGGCCGTCTATACATCAGAGATGATTTGAAAAAACAAACTTTGTTTACTATTCCCGTTGGTACATTCCTGTTAAGCATTCCTGAAATAAACAGCATCTCACTAAGATGAGAAAACTTATGAATTTAATTTGTAATCATTAGAACAAACAAAACTCTGGATATTAAATGAAGATAGAAGCCTAAGAAATAATAAAGCACATTTAACTAAACAAAAAATTGTTCCAAAAGTAAAACATTTGATTAGCAAACAAGGTATTCACCTAGTGGCATAAAATAATTTTTCACTTTGGTTTTATCCTAAATTGAAATGTTCTCACAGCTCCCTCTGAGCTCTCTTCATACTGTTGCCCGTTTTCCACTGGCTCTACTTCAGCAGCCCTGCTCTACTCAGCCCGTCTTGGCTTCACTCTACTTTCAGAGTGAACGCATTTCCACAGACCCGGCTCGATCTGTAGCAGGCTCACGCCTCCTGGACGTGGGGGTATAGTGCACCGCCTCCAGCTGTGTCTGAAGCGGGTGAGTTTAGGGTCAAGTGTGATTCTGTTCAGGTGTTGTTAATGGGAAGAGGCAAACAGTTTTCAACTGTTTTGATTTATGTCGTATTCATATGGATCTATGGAAAACAAGACAATGAACATTATTCTGATAATAAATGACTATATTATAAGCCAAAGTGAAAATCGGCAGTATGAATCTTATTTGAACACACGCAAAACCAGTGCCTACCAGAAAAAATACTTTTTAATATTACAATTATTAAAAATATTGAGTATGACTAACAATTCACTAGAGAATAGTGCATCTCATAAAACAGCATAAATTTTGTGTCAGTTGGTCCATTTACATTTGTTTTTCAGGAGTCTGAAATTTGTTGACAATCCCTCAGTGAATCTCTGAGTGCTTGACAAGGGAGCGGTAGAGAATGGTTGATCCGATTTATGAACGCTAATTTTGACCAACCTTGAGCTATGTGCCGCTCACCCCGCTGATATCGTTATATCCAATATCCAACTTGAAAACAACTTCACTGCAGTAGTTTTAATGGCACAAACTTGTACTAACAAAGTAAGATGGGGTGATGGTGAACTCTGGATGACCTAAAAAATTATTTTTAATATTTCAGAAACCAAAGTTGCACAAACAAACATTTTAACAGCACAAACAGAGCACTAAACACTCAGCTTTGCAAGCTGGCTTACAGATTTATCTAAAAAGGAAAAAAAAAAAAGAAACAATTTCCCCCTCCCCCAATTATAAATTTTTCTAAAAATAAAAATAAGTAACGCTTAGCCTGGTGGGGGACTAGCAAAGCATGGCAGGCCGCCAGGCTTATAATACACTGGGGGAAACCCTGGGCTGGTATTCTGGGTTCCTTTTGATAACAACCCTGACAGTAATGTCAAAATATTTGGTTTGCTGAATAATGCATATGCCTTCATTGGTAATCTACAATGTCAAACGTCAATGAAACACATAATATAGTGTTTTTCACTCTGTCAAAGGCTCGTCACATTTTTGAGAGGATTGTATTAAGACTTTGATGCTATACAAACTACATTATATACAATAATGTGTGGAGTGGGTATGAAAAAGAGACTTCATTCATTGAGAGCACAACAGCATTTATTTTGCATTCTTTTGTTTCCCTCATCTCTTTTATATGGAGCTCTGCCATCTCTTTGCTGGTAGCTACTATCCAAGAGTAGTTGTTCATGTTGCTGATGGTTCTCTCCTTTGTTTATCATGTCAACCATGTTCTTCTTCTTCTGTTCCCTGGGAAAAGTAATCAGATATTATATCTTATAGAATATGAATGTAAATACATAACAGAGTTACTAATGTAAACAGACATTACTTTGTATGTATACAAACACATTTTTTTTTACCATTCATACACAATTATAAATAACAGGATAGTTGTGTACATTAAAGACAAAATGTAATTACTTGTAAGTTTTAGTCCTGTGCAGCTATGAATAAAATTTCACTCTGATCCGAAGGAATGTGCAACTGAGTGTCTCTAGAACATGCACATGTTGTGCAATGAAAATACAGCAGACTTATTATTTCAAAAGTCTTCCATGACTTTATGTATGGAACCTTAAATACAGTAAAAAACAGACAGATATATCTACAAACCTGGCAGGGCATTATCATGCATCTGAGTCGGGGTGCATCGTGGGGCTGTCAGGCTCCGAAGTGGCTAACCGAGGCTTGCCGATCTCTCTGCTACGCTGAGAAAAACGACTCATTCTTCACTGCTCCATCAAGTTGCCACTGAATATTGAAGTCCGATGCAAAGAAAAGCCGGGATCTCATTGTTCCACCGCTTGCTGATTCCATTACTCCTGAGTTGCAGCGAGTTTGAAATTTTACGCTGTTTGCTTTTCTTCTCTCTATTAGTGAATAGGAGCAAAGCTTGCGTCACCCACACAAGTAGGGATGGCCCAGCTGGCCTTACTCTGAAAGTAAGGACCTAAAAAGCAGGAACCGGCATCAAAAATTACTGGTGGAAATGCTCACAAAGCAAGTCCAGTAGAGTGGAGCTGGGACCGTTAAAGCCAGTGAAAAGGGGCATTTCTTCCTGAAACAGATAGGGTTTAATACTGGCCATTTGATGAAGATCAGCTTTGTCTGGAGATTAATTTTTACCAAAATTTCAAGGTATGTATTGTGCGGTGTTACATCGATAGTTTTTATTGTTTATTCATCTTACCAATGATGAATGAAAAACATAAAGAGTTTCATAGGTCTAAATTATTTCAATGACAGTAGAACAAATACTGCTAATCCTAATGATATGTGGGAGATGAGTAAACACACAGTACTTTTTAAGTTTTTTGCTGCAGGTTTTTAGTTGTTTTGAATAATTTTCTAAGTTCTTGATACACAATTTTCTAAGTTATTGATACACAAACATCTCTGGGATGTTTGTGTATCATTAAATTGATCAGAGGACTGAAATTCTGTCGAAAACACTTTATGTCTTTAGAAGAGTTGAAGGAGACAGTCATTGACTTGATCTAGTTTTTGACCTCACAGAGGAGGCCAAATCTGTGTAATGGTACAAAGCTTACAACCGATTCGGATTAGTTAACTTGACAACACAGCTCATGCAAAGTCACTTCAGCCATGAGGAAGTTTGAAGCTGTGTTTTTTTTTTTTTTTTTTAATGTCCACTACTTTCACTCCATGTGCATTACCTGCCCAGCGAATGGGGGTCGGCTGCCTGACCAAGCTACCTGGCCTGTATTAAGTTGTCTAGAAATCTGAGCTAGATTCTGATTGGACGACCCTGAGGACTGGATGTCATTTACACCAGGAACATGGATCACAGAAGAGCTGTGAATAAAAACACAAAACCAGCCAAAAAGTCAAATACAAAGGTTTTACTTTACAGATGTAAGCTGCCAGAACAGAACATATCCACTAACTAAAGCGTACCTGAAGCTTTTGGCAGAATGGCCCTGCTGGAAGGGAGAGCTCTGGGTGTAGAGAGGCTGTCCTCCTGCCGTAGAAGAGGGAACCATCATCTTCTTGTCTCCCGCTTTGAATAAAAAAAAAGTCCCAGTTACACATCAAAGCAATCTATGTAAAAATTCACGATATGCAAGTGTGTGTGTGTGTATGTGTGTGAACCAGGTTTTTATATCCTGGTGTGGATGTATTCCAATGCAGGGTTGTGGGTGCTCCTTGTCTTCCTCCATGAAGGTAAATGCTGTTTTTGTGTTAAGTGTTATGTATGTGATGGTTAAGGTTAGGGTAAGGGCCAGGCTGTGGAAAATGAATGGAAGTCAATGTAAAGACCCCACAAGTCACAAAAACAACTGTATGTGTGTGTTGCAGACATACAGCCAGATATGCTGGTGTACATTTCAGCAAAGCGTGGGTCTCTCTCCTGGGAGAAGAGAGACTCTGTCTTATCAATGGTCTTCCCAGTATCGTGGACTCCACTGCTGACTCCAGCCACAGGCACCTAAAGGAACAGTTACATGTTATGTCAATATCATTACAAATAACATAACATGGTTATGTGCATGTAGGACATGTCTTCTCCATTCACTAAATGAAGAACATTTATAGAACCAGGTTGGTGGTGTTCTTCTGCAGTGCAGACACTGACAACTTTTAGAAAAGGACATTAGAGGATTTTGTGACAATTGTTACTGAATTCTCCTTGAACAGTGGTACCAGTCTGAAAAGTGGGTGTACTTTCAATCACACCCGTTATAGGTACAAATTAACAAGGGAGGAAATCCCATGTCATTATTAGAAATTATTAGAAAATGTTCTTTCTTTTTCTATAATTCTTTTTTCTTTTTTTTTTTTTTAGATGTATGACAGATTTAATTCGTTCTTTGTTTTCATATTGATATTGTTATAATACAAAGGTTTCTTTTATGGTTTTCTATTATCATAAAAGAAACTGTGATAGAACCACAAACTGCAAATTGTCCTTTGACAATTTGCATTGGCTTTTTATTAATTCATCATTTGCCTAAGCAGGGAGCCCAGACTTCCCTCTCCATGGTTAGCTGAGAAAGGTTTCCTCCCAATGGAATCTATTCAGGGATCCATAAGGCACCCTAATCAGATGTCCGAGTCACTGGCTCCTCTTGATGTGGAGAAGCAGCAGTTCCTTCTGGATAACCAAGCTCAGCTCTCTCTTCACCACAACAAATCGATAGACTTGCATCACTGCAGACTCAGTAGGTCACCCTGACCTACTCCATTTTCCACTGATTCGTGAACAAGACGCAAACATACTTAAACTCCACTTGGGGCAGGAGCTCTTTCTTGACCCGGAGAAAGAACTCTGCACTCTCACAATAATGAGTATATACAGACCGGTGTCAATACGTAACCTTGACTGCGTCCACCTCTCACTGGACTGTGTCCAACTTACTATTCTCAATGTGGGCCTAGCTCTGACACTGGTCCTACAGGGACTAACAGCCCATATCAATACTCGACCCCTTTAAATGGGGTCGGGTATTCGAGAATATGGGTCTAGTATCTCATATTCTTGAAGTACCCCCCACATCCTTTTGAATGTGTAGAGTAGAACCAGTGTTCCATGGCCAGGACTAAAAACACACCGCTCCTTCTGAATATAAAGGCTTGACTTTTGAGAAGACCCTCCTCTCCAGAACCCCTGACTAGACCAACAGGCCAAAAAGAACCAGTGGGACTCTTTCAGCTTGAATGCAAGTGTCCATAAGCGAGTTTGAGAATTGATGCTACAACAGTCACTAACCACCTTACAACTGAAATACAACGCTGGGAATTATCAACCAGTTTGTTTCTTTTCTTTATTAGGGTCATTTTCTAGGACAAATTTATAACATTTACTATGTCACTTCTGAATTAGTTTAAAGCACCTGTTCATGTAGATGTCCAATAAATCAGCAACACTGCATTTATACTTAAGTTATAAATACAGTTATAGAACAGCTTTTAAAAAAGGGGATTACCTGGGACAGATCATAAGCTGTGATTCCATCTCTCTGATGAACCTCTAACTCTGCCTGTTGCTGTTGCAGTTGCCTGAAAAAGCCAGGAGAAACAGTCAGCTTCTCATTCAACTTCTCAAACATCTGTGAAGAGTTCATACCTGAAACAATGCTTATAAACCATTGGTTTGATGTTGTATGTGTTGCTGTAATGCATTACAGGTCATACCTCAATAAACTAACACAGAACTCCTTCATGCATGAGTGACACCAAGACTGAATCTCTTCAGGAAATGAATTATTGCTCATCTCCCCCTGCACTAGAGAGCAGCTAGACATCCCTGGCACTTTGTTTAACAGAAGACTTTGTTCAAACCAGTGAAACTTCTTTAAGAGCAGAGAGTAAATATTTTCACAGAATACTATTATATATTAGTGAATCTGAAAAAATTATGTCATAGTCCGACCTGGGAAAGGCATTTTCTTTAGGTCACTACATAGTAATCTAAAACAAACCTTATTTTAGTAGCTGCTTCACAAAATGAAACATAAGGCTCTGGGACAGAGGGTTCGGAAAGAGGGGCTTGCCTAAGCTGCCACCTAAATAAGAGATTTGATTTTTCTTCAATAAAGTTCTTGTTTGGTGATTTCAGAATGAAGAGATCCAGACTTTTAGTAGAGTTTGAATAAAAGTAATAAACAGAATGCAAAAAAAACTTACTTGACGTTGGTATTGGTGCAGATTATGTACTCTATCTCGTCAGAGTATGGGTTCTGAAAGGTGAAACTACTGGTTCTGATCAGCATCCACTCTCTGTTTTTCAATCGGAAACGATACATGACAGACAGCACCTGTCCCTTCAGTTTCACTACCTGCAGAAGAGCAAACACACATAAGTGCAGTATTGTTTAATTTACTAACAAAATAAACAGTCTTTATCTCAGTATTTTGATGACTGTTGTTATTATCTCACTGTTTTTGGCATCACAAACCAGGAATAAGAAGATCTAATTATTATTTATTTTTTTAAATTTTACTATTGATAAAATATATACTGATCTGACCATTATTTTTTTCTAACATATTAATAATTAGATAGCAAAAGGTGCTTAATGTAAGGTTTCTTTGCATAATTTGAAGCTAAATCTGCCATTTGAGACGTTTTAGGTAGAACATATTTACAAAGAGGGTTTTTCACCTTCAATGCAAAATGTATATATATATTTTTTAACTTTATCTCTCTACTGGCTTAATAATTGCTCTGAATATGTCCTTTCAGCAAAATGCATTTTGCGTTCTGCACTTGATTCTTTGATTACTAAATTAATGGACGATTACATCAGTAATAAATTTCTTACCTTTAATCTCAATTATTATATTTGTACACATCCTTTACTATCCTCACATATTTTTCCGTCACCTCTGACTTCCTCATTCAGTTAACACACTTCCTCTGTACTTCCTCTGTATGCTTTGACAAGGTTCACAAAATGCAGCTCATGCTGATCTCTGTACATCTTTACATGAACTCTAAGAGTACATGTAAAGATTAACTCTTTACATGGTGTACTATCTAGGTATGAACAGATTAGAATAAATAGAAATATCCTTTTTTGTCATACAGTGGAAATATTCAAACAAAACTGCTGTCCATCAATTGGAAGATCTTGTTCCACTTCAACCACACTTTCCCAAAATACAATCTCAATTCCAATGAAGTTGTGGCATTTTGAAAAACATACATAAAAATGCTATATGACTTCCCAATCTTTTTCAAACTTTTTATGTTTAATATACTACAAAGAATATTTAACATTCAAGCAGATAAATTTTATTGTGTTCTTGCAAATATTGACTTATTTGGGTTTTGATTACTAAAAACCCTTCCAAAAAAGTTGAAGCCGGGGCAACAAAAGACTGAGAAAATTGTGGAATGCTCAAAATTCACTTGTTTGAAACATTCCACAGGTGCACAAGTCAATTGGAAAGAGTAAGGGAGACAAATATTTTGATTTCAAAGAGATAAAATCTGAATTTTATCTTCTCAAAACTTGTAATTAGTCCACTGAAAACCTCTGCTCTCTTTCACGTATTCCCTGTGCTTTCTCAAACCTTTCTACTCCCACTCAAATTTTCTCCTTGTGAGCAAAACTTAATGGATGGATGGATAGATGAATGGCAAAACAATTAACTCTCTGCTTGCGAATCTCTCTACTGGCTTGCAAATTCTTTTCTGCTCTCTCTTGAAACAAAAAAGTATCTTTGCCTGGCAACATTCCAGCCAATAGAATGAAAATGTTAATAACGGGGCTCAGCCCCACGTTATGAAGACTAACCAAGATTTTGTAAATCTTAATCAATTTTAATTACTCCCTGACATTGATTTACATGTCTTGTATCTCCCAGTACATTGAACTTGGTGCGCCCAGCTAGCTGACAGCCGGTGAGGGAGCTGGTTGTTAATGCAGACATGTAAGGAAATTTGCAATTATGTGATGTATTGATGAATAGAGCAGATACTTGCACAGCTAGGAGTCTTCAAATTTGACAAACACTGTGATGTAAGTGGCCTTGAAATCTGGCCTTTGGTCACAGCTTTTCATTCTATTGGCTGCAACAATCCCTGGCGATGGTATATTTTTGTTTTGAGAGGGAGCAGAAAAGAATTTGCATGCGAGCAAAGAGGTTTGAGCCAGCAGAGAGAAGACCATTCATCTATCCATCCATCCATCCTCTTCCATAGTTACAGGAGTGAGTAGCAGGAAAAAAAAACTTGCCAGGTGAAAAGACTGGCCACGCCTCTAACCTACCTGCTGAAAACTTTCTCTCAAGTGACTCTGGTCCTCAGGATGGCAAAACTCCAGGATGTCCTTTCCCAGCAGGTCCTTAAGTTTAAGGACAACAAGAGATTAACTAAGATTTATCATATTAAATGAGATTTAACAAATTCGCTGTCTGTTTTTTTTTTTTTTTAACAGACAAAAAACAGCTCTTCTGGGTCTCTACAATCATTTACCTCATAATCAGTGTGTGCATAAGTGGTTGAATGACTGCATGTGCATGTGCTGGTCAGAAAATTAGAATATCAGAAAAAAATTTGATTTATGTCAGTAATTCCATTCAAAAAGGGAAAGTTGTATATTATATCCAGTCATTGCACACAGACTGATTTATTTAAAAAGTTTTTTTCTTTTAATGTTGATGATTAGAACTGATAATTAGTGATGGGCCAGATGACACCAAAACCTCAAGCGCTGACCAAACAAAACAAAACCCTGCACAGGGTTTTGTCACGTGGTTTAAGAAAAACCACGTGACCAATGCGGTTCCTATGTTATTTGGTTGTGAAGGCGCCAAATTGCATTTATGAGGGAGAAAATGTGTCAACATATTTGTGTTTTTTTTTAATGGAGATACTTTGTGTTCTTCGCTTTTATTTATATTGTAGGTGAAAAGTTGGATTTGCTCCCAGGTTTTGTCTTACTGTAACCAGAGCTCTTCCACAATGTTGAGGAATCGTCGCCCGGCATGATCGGGATGAACCGGTTAAAACTCCGTGATAAATCCTGGTGTTTACAGAAAACAGGAGATTGAACTGGATCTTCAACTCAACCATCAGCACCCAGTTCTTCTCCGTGCTAGGGCTTCTCCTGTATTTTTCGCCACACTAAGTTTTATAGTGGCACCAAATATTGCATTCCTTAAGCACTGAAACCTGCTGCAGGCACACAAGGTACATGGGTTTTTCATTCATCTCAGTGAACAAATAAGAAGTACCGGTAGTCAATTTTTCTTGAAAAATCCGACAGTCTGTGTCTACTTTTCTCTTTTTAGACAAAGACATTTTGTAAAAAGCTGGTAAAGCAATATAATCGAAGCCGTTTACATAACCTGAAGCTCAGTGCTACCATCTGCTGTTAGTTTCGATGCAGTGTTGCATCATGTTGTCTGCTCTGAATAAAACACAGCGCCCTTCGTGGACTATATTGGAACTGTACATTTTCAATTAAACGAAGTACATAGGAAAACTCAGGTTTTCACTTAGGGGTTCATCAGCAAATTTATGGAGACTTGGAGAAGCTTACCATCAATTTGCTCCCTGAAACAGAAGCAAATTAAACCATCTGTAGGCCCACATATCTTTATCCAGTTATTCTAATTCTAATTTTATTTCATTTTTTTTCTTTCTCTGCCTCTTTGGAATGTGTGTTGACTGGACTTGAAGCAACATGTATTCTGTGCCTTTCCTTTTACTTCTTATGAATGCTTCATAAGAAGTATTCCTTTACGCGCTTTACGCGATTAAACAACGACAAAAATGCAAGGAAGGTAATTTTGTTCCAGAAGTTAATGTAGTTTCTTTCTTTAAGAAACCAATGTGCGGATTGAATTGCAGATTATTATACGGTTCACATAATTCACACCGTTATTTAGATAAATGGGCAGGTTATAAGTTCGAATCTGTTTGTGCAGATTTTAATATTACCACTACACAACCTGATCCTCCAGCAAATTATGAGGTAGATTATGATGCAGAATATGAATGTTTTGTAAGTGGAGGATTTGAAAATAATGGAGGAGTACATGTAGGGAACACAACTGTGAATTGTAATGTTATTTGGGTCCTATCGTGGTTTTAACATTCTAAAGTAACTCCAATATTTGTTACAAAACCTATATGGTATCAAAACCCAAAATTTACAGAAGAAGATTGTGTAAATGTGACGAGAACTATTCCCCCACTATCTTTTCTGGGTGATCAGACATATCCAGTGGCAGACAGTTACTGGATGTGTGGTGATGACATTTTAATCAACACATTGCCCCTAAAATGGGTAGGTCTTTGCGCCCTTGTTCGAATGAAAGTACCAGTAACTCTAGTGTATGAAGGAGTAAAAGACATAGTAGGAACGCACAACAATAAAACTAGGCTTCGTAGAAGCCTGGGGGATTATGGATTAAATGAAGGAGTATATTTGGATCTTATAGGTCAACCAAGAGGAATTCCATATGAATTCAAAACACGACATGAAGTTCTTGCAGGATTTGAATCTATTATTCCTTGGATTACAATTAATAAAAATGTTGAATGGATTAACTATGTCTATTACAACCAACAGAGAATGATCAATTTTACAGTTGAAGGATTTATGACCCTAGGAGAACAACTTCATGAAACAAGTAGGATGGCGAAACAAAACAGACAAGCATTAGATTGGATCTTGGCCAAAATGGGAGGAGTCTGTCATATGTTTGCTAATGAATGCTGTACGTATATTCCTATGAACACCGCACCAAAAGGTACATTTAGAGCAGCAATGACAAAACTAAACAAATTAAGAGTGGAAAAGAAATGGAGTTGGCCATTGCAAAGTCTGGAGGAAATTTTAGGAAAATGGGGAGCCTTTGCAGCCAAAATAGGAATAACTCTGGTATTAGTTCTAATTGTTATTTTTCTGCTTGTGTGTTGTGTGATCCCTATCATGAGAAAATGGATCTTGAAGACTGTATACAGATGGATGACCAAGGACGGAGAACAACACACGGACTAACACATAAGACTGCCTGGACCGATGAACCCATGACCAAAAGACCAATGCAAAGGACTGCTAAGCTCAAGGACACCTCGATGCTAGAACAAAAAGCACTTATGGTTTGGTTGATGGACTAAAGGTTTAAGGAATGGAAACAAAAACCTGGAGTAGAATAAAATACACTGTTTGTACACACCATTACACACATTTGTTAAACAACTATGTACAATTTATATACAATACAACACGGGTGGACTACACATAGTTAACACACTAGGAACACGTGTGAATGTGAGTGAGCATGAATATGTAAGACATGGATGAGAATGTCTGAGTATGAATGAGAATATGAGAATGTGAACGTATGAGAGTGCATGGGTGAGCACAAGTATAACCAAACAATTATTTCTGTGAAGATTCACTTATTATGATTTAAGACTTAATTACTCAATCACACTAAATTACAGTTGCACTATGAACATTATTATATGAATTGTCATCAAGATTATGTATCAATGCTGATGTATTAAACATTATGATGAATATCTGTAATTGATCCACTGTGGATCCATGATTGTGTTACATTTGTGCCAAACGATTCTATCAGTATTGGCGGTCGCCCGAGGCGGGCGGGGACCATAAGGTAGTTTTTTCCCTGGAAGAACTTTAGCCAGTCAAGCCGGCAGAAGGGCCGACAGCGTTTTTCGACCTTATACAAATGGAAGAACAATCATGGAAGCAATGGACATTTGTGTTTAATCAACATGTTGAAATTATTATATTAGTAATTTACTCATGAACAATAATTATCCTCCCATTTAATTCCTATTCGCTTTTAAGTAACTTTTATACAAATTTGAAGATTTATATTTGAGAATTATATTTACACACATAGTCATGGAACTTGATATAGCGATAAACAAAAACAACAGCTAAGGTTAATTAGTATTCCACTTGAAAGCGGAATAGGGGGGATTATGTCGGAGCAGGAATACTTCCTAAGAGTTGTTTTTAAGGGAAAAGATTTCTGGTGCCAGAAAGGTCGATCTGACCTGATTTTATCTGGAAAGTACAAAATGTTGGAACAAAACTCGGGTTGGAAAGTAAGCTGTTTAGATAGATAAGAACAACAATTATAATTAATTGACTTGCTTTGCAGTTCTGAGATGGAGCAGATGTTCAGAGGAAAGGTCAGTAAGAAATTCGTGGAAACTCCAACACACACTCAGTCAATGGGCAGCCAGAATCTTGACGCAAACCGACGTCATTGGAAACTATAAAAATGTCTGTAGACAAAGAACGGAGAGATTTTGGGGACTTTTGATTTTGAGACTTTGAGATTTGAGAAACTATGTTTTGTATGATGCATCCGTGGTAGAATGTGTAAATAAATCTCCCGACCCGTCGTGGCTGGCAGTAAGAACTCGTCTCTGTGGTTTGTTATGTTTATCTATATATTTGAGAGTTTTGCGCCTCACAATTCTCCAATACTTTCTTCCTCCAGACTCTGGAACCTTGACTTCCAAAAAAAAAATTCTAAATTTCATCAGAGAAAATAACTCCGGACCACTCAGTAGCAGTCCAGTCCTTTTGTCTTTAGCTCAAGTGAGATGCTTGTGATGCAGTCTCTTTTTCAAGGGAATGTAACAGCTGAAACCCATGTCTTGCATAAATCTGTGTGGTGATTGTTGAAACACTGATTCCATTAGCTGCAGTTCCATCTTTGTGGATTTACCTAATATTTTTCAGTGGGTTTTGTTTCACTATCCTCTAAAGGAGGTGGTTATCCTGATTGCTTGTCCATTTTTTTCTACCACATCTTTTCCTCCCATTCTCCTCTGTGAATGTGGTTGAACATGGAGCTCTGAATAGCCAGGATCTTTAGCAATGACATTTGTCTCTTACCCTCTTGTGCAAGATGTCAAAAGTTATCTTTTGGACAACTGTAGGCTACACAGTCATCCCCACAATTGTGTACACTACAGAACTTGACTGAGAGACTATTTAAAAGTGTTTGCATGTGTTTTGAGTTAATTAGATGTAATCATCTAAGTGTGTGGCACTGGGGGTCTACAATATTGAATCTTTTCACAATATTCTAATTTTCTGATACCGTATTTGGAGTTTTCATTAATTGTCAGTAATAATCATCAACACTAAAAGGGATAAACATTTGAAATATATTAGTCTGTATGTAATGAATGAATATAGTATAAAAATTTCACTTTTTGAATGGAATTACTGATTTAATTAAACTTTGTTATAACTTTTTTATTCAAACTTTTTTATTCAAATTTTTGACCATCACCTGTATACTGGAACCGTAATGTTATTGAACACTCAAAGGAGTGGTTGAAAAACCAACATCTATTTTGCCTACTTATGTAGACATAAACACTATGATTCTTCATGATTCAGTAAAACCTTAGAAAACAAATATATATACAGCAGTATGTTAGCTGCTTTTTTAATGACCAAAGAAAATAACCAGTTTTTACTGTACCAGTCAGCTTTCTCTAACAAAGTTTCTGAAAATCTGAAGGAGCAGCACAGCATTTTCTACAAGAAGAAAGTTGTGAAATCCCACAGAGCTTACTTGAGGTTGATAACCAATGACATTAATGCAGCGTGGATCAACAAAAGTGATGACACCATCCGAGTTGTGACGTGAGAGGAACTCTGTTGGAACTGACAGGCCATTCATATCCATGGAGACTGGAGAGCTGGTTACCTGAGGGGGGCGCATACAGGCGCAAAGGTCACCACATCATGCAGCAATGAAGAATAGGTCTTAAAGAAAGCCACAATCAACCAATATGTTAATATTAAGAAACCCACAGTGTGCTGGTTTTTGGCTTTGATTTATCTGCTGTCAGTTGTGTTAAACTGCAGTGTGAAAATGCTACTTACCCACAATGTCATTGTGTCATTATGTGATTATTTTCATAATAAGGCTCAGTAGACCTTCTGTCTCTGTAGACCAGATAACAATGAGCTGGTTTTATTTGACAGTAAGGGCCAATAATCAGAAGGTGGTTAATATGTAGGAAGGGCATTTTCTCATGACACCATTTCTTCCGGCACACTGAAATGCAAGGCTCATATGTAGCAGTGTGAAAAGAGTCGGAGTTCTAGGCAAATTGAAGAGAGTCAGAGTTCTAGGCAAATTGAAGAGGAAGCTGCTGTGCAATCATGGTGTGGGAGTTGAGTCTGTTGTTAATAGTGGTTGAGCTGAAACACACCTGCAGTCTCCCAATGGCCACCAGGCAGTATTTTCCTGTCTGACTCGCCTCTGAATCCTCTTCTGGTATGGTCATCCCTGAGTTATATAGGGAAAAGAAGATGTCATAAAAGGTGCAATAGAGTTATAAATAATTAATAAACAAAAGAGCAAAAACTATATTTTGGAATAAACGCCAGAGCTTTAGTGATGTTTTATGAGGAACTAATTGGAAGTGATGATTAGACCTGCTGCAGACAGAGTTAGGCCTGTCACCATAACAAATTTTGCTGAGCCAATAATTGTCTCAAAAATTATTGCGATAAATGACAATATTGTTTGAAGACCTTTTTACACTGATTTAATGGAAATGATGTTATAATGCATGCCTTTATTTTCAAAAGAACACTTAACCCTAGAACTGAGAAACAAAACGACCAAAAACAAGAATAAAATGGATTCTGTCTCAACAAAAAATGTACTTGAATAAAAACTTAACAACATAAAGCCAAAGTGGAAATAAATACTGCATTCAACCAAAAGAGTGCAGCTCATGAAGTCTACCCTTCACTAATCATTAGATTTAAATACAGAAGACGGGAACATCCAACTACCTGATGCAATAGTTCACGCTACATGACTTTTTTGCCGCAATTTTTCCTTTAACGACAATCTTAGAATGTTAGGCGTTCTAAGTCTTGTGATTTTGTAACCGATCATCCTGTAGAATGTGGTGTGTTACAACAGATCGTTATTGTTGTCTGACCTAAATCAGGGGTTTTCCCCGACTGTTTACACAGCCTGTTGAATGTAACAGGTAGCCAATCAGAAAGCGCGGATTCTCCTCCATGCTTTCTGAGGGGTAACACGAGGAGAATCCCAAACAGCTGACACGGCACAACCCGAAGTCCAGCAGACATTGGAGGCGATATGTGGAAAAACATTAATGTTTAGTCAACATTTCTGCAAAGAATATAGAAATGACAAGGGAAGGAGCTTATAAATTGCTACCACAGTTGGTAAATCTGGTAACTTTTCAGCTGTTCGTTAACATGACATAAATAGGTCATAATGATTTTCATTTAGTCAGGATTGACACTAGCGACATACATTGCAGGTGGATTGTAGGAAAGCATTTATTAATGCCTGGTTTTAAAATTAATTAACTGAACTTGTAGCCATTATTTTGTGCCCATTGTTGGACACCATGTAACAGTCATTATACTGTTTGTTTCGTAGAACCAAGCAGTACAATGTTGTGGGTCTATGTTGTGGCCTTATTCCCTTTTTCCTTTGTTGTAGTATTGTGCAGAGTGAGAATTCATCTTCCACGTTGTAGGGGAGATAATTGGCGATGATGAGGTGCAGAGCGGTAAACTATCATTACTTTTCTCATGTATGAGACTATAATCTTAGTACTGTGGAGATCTGGCTTTACATAGACAAAGCAAAATAAAGTGAAAGTGTGGAACACTATAACAGTGCGTCCTGCTTTTTTGGGTTAGAGTGGCTAACCACCATTGCTAACTCCTTCTACAACCTCTCACTGCACCGTCACAACCACACGGCATGATTGAACCCAATCGAACCGTAATACCTAGGATTTCTGTCGGCTAATGTGTGGTCTCTCAGATCTTAGAGCTGTCGGCCAGCAATTGGCAGACAGCTCTAAGATCATGTAGTGTACACTGTGGATTACACTAAGGAAATGAGGAAGGGAGGGTCAGTGGAGAGCACCGGTGTTGAGCCTGTTTTCATTCAGTGTCATCAATAGAAAGAGAAAAACACCGGAAGAAATGATAAAGCCAATAATTAAAATGAGGTTGATAGTTTTAATTTATGGTACAATTAATTGATTTATTGTTTATCACAACAGGCCTAGACAGAGTTAGCATGAAGACAAAAGAATCGCTCTCTCTTACTCAGAGCAGAGTCTATTCAGGAGAACATTTCAATCACAGGAGCTCAAACTTTTTGAGACCAAGATCTACTTTTTCTCTCACCAGCTGGCTGAGATCTACCTCATGACACAAAGACATAAAATTTTAAATTAAATCACATTGACTCATTTTCTATACAAATATACATCAGTTATAGCAGAAATATTAAAGCAACAGAAACCTAATGCGGTTTCTTCCTCAGTGAGATCCTGACACTGGGAGCAGGTTACTGGTTTCTCAGTCAGAAGCTGGTTGCAAACCTGAGGCCAGCAGGTGTCAGAAGAGGAAGTTCTGGTCTCAGCATCCTGAGGGCCTTCAGTTTGTCACCTGCTGCCGAGATCGACTCAAAACCTTCCCACAACTTATAACCTGGCTCTGATCCACCAGGACCAAATGCTAATACTTGCATCTGTTTTTTCTGTCTTCAGATATTGAGTTTGTGTGAAAGTGTCTTCTCATTCCACTCAAAAACCTTTTATCAAAACAACGATTGGATCGTAGCACTGAGAGATCTGGGCTTCAGAACATCTGTTTACCTGCAGGGGGCCAGGCTTTGATGTATCCAGTGCAATGCACCACAGAGTATTGAGCCTCTCCTTCTTTGGATGGTCCCAAGCCGTTCCTGATAATCAAACACGGAAGGACAGAAACACAGGTAGACTAAACAGCTGCTACTCTCTTGCATACAGGCTTTTCACACATAAACCGCATCCATCTGACAGAAGAGTCATTCTGTGTTGTTCTTTTTTTTCCGTTTCATGCTCACATCTACTGCAGTGCAATGAAACCTCATCTCTGTGGGCTGCTGGATGAAAAACGAGTTAAAACATTCCGTCCCAGAATTCTTTCTTTGTGCATCACAGATTATCTAAATATTAGACATGTGCCGCAGGCTCAGCATTGACAGAAAAACATTTTATCTTAGACTTTGAATATAAAAGGTGTGGCAGAAAAAGCCTGCATATGTCAGAGCTACTGAAAGCAATTTATTATGAAACCTAAGTTTATTTTCCTATTGGTTATCACAACACATTATTCATATTTTACCAAATAAATCAAAATCCACTAAAAGTCTGAATCACAGCTGTTTTTGGACTCTACCTGTATCTTTTCCTCATGTTAGATAGACGATTTAGGGAGATATGATCCAGTGGCGCACTTCCACACCTAAATGACAAGAGTACACATTAGATTTCAGTTCATCATGGCATTAAATGTGTCTACCTTTCTCTTTTTTGACAAATACATTTTGTTGATGAGGTTGCTCGGGTCAAAACAAAAAGCAGGTAAAGCAATAGAATCGAAGCCGTTTACAGAACCTGAAGCTCAGTGCTACCATCTGCTTAGTTCCGATGCAGTGTTGCATCATGTTGTCTGCTCTGAATAAAACACAGCGCCCCTCGTGGACAATATAGGAACTAGCAGCTTTTCAATTAAACAAAGTACATGTTTTTTTTTCAATAATCATTGTTGAATAATGATAATGCATTTAGCCCCTGGGCTGGACTAAATCATCCAATTCCGGCCCGTGGGCCATATGTTTGACACCTCTGCTATAAACAATTATACACACAACCAAGCTTAAAAGATGGGCAGGCAATTAAGCAATTCCTGGAACAACTTAACCTATCTGTATTGTTGCATAATAAAAATCAAAGGTTAATGGCTAATATTACAAAACTTAAAAAAAACATTCAAAAATGCCAAATACCAGCTGCAGCGATCAGCTTCGATACTGAAAAAGCTTTTGATACAGTAAGCCGGGACTTTGTATATAAATTACTTGAGAAGTGTGGTTTCCATTCCAATTTTATTGACGCAATCAGGTCACTATACACAAAACCAAATGCACGGATATCTGTCAAATACGTTTGGATTACAGCGTGGAACGAGACAAGGATGTGGACTCTCTCCTTTGCTGTTTGTCCTTTACATAGAACTGTTAGCCCAACCAATAAGGTATAAAAGGTATAAACAAAGGTCAAACAAACAAAGGTATATCAAAAGTATAAACATTTCGGGTGATGCACACAAGGTGGCGCTATATGTGTTGGTACAAAAGCGAAGCAAACACATCGCTGCCTGCATTATTCCAGAGCTTGAGCAGCTTTGGTGAATTTGCATGATATAAACTGAATGTGAAAAAAAAAAAAAACGCTGATATTGACAATTACTTATAATTTACCAAAATCTTTGTGTGCCGAATTAAAACTTGAATGGGACCAAACTGCATTGCAATACCTTGGGAGTCTGATCCCCAAAGACACAATCACTATGGCTAAGTGTAATTATGAGAGTCTTCTGACCAGAATTAGATTGGATATACAACGATAGACTGTCACCCCCTTCATGAGTTTAACCCAAAGAATTGAATCTGTCAAAATGAACCAAATACCAAGATTTATTTTATTGTTTCAAGCCCTACTGGTAGAAATTACAAAAAGCTATTTATAGAGTGGGACACAAAGCTTTCCAGATTTACATGGCTTGGGAAAAAGCAGAGAATTAGATTCAAAACACTACAGCTCCAAAAAGAAAAGAGAGGCATTTAAAGAACTACTTCTATTCTGCACAAATTAAATCCTTGATAAACCTTTGTAATAAAAATTATAATGCCCAATGGAAGGACATTGAATTGGCTCTTACTTCAGACTCCCCCCTACAGGCAATCATGAGAAATAAAGATTTAGAACAGACTAAACTCAAAACTGAAAATCCTTGGATAAAATCCCAATTAAAAATCTGGACAGATGTTTAGCAGGAATATGAACTACATGACACGCTAAGAATTATAAGATGATGTGCTTACGATTACAGGCTGAACTGGATGCAACATCCAGAAACATTTTGTTCTGGGTCATTTGCCTTGATTCTGTGGTCAAAATTTAAAAATGAGAAATCAATAATTGTTGATAATATGTACGTTATTCACTGGCTATCAGACTGTTCAACAATTCCATCACTAAAACGGTCTGAGACTGATTGAAAATGCTGAGTTATATATATTTAGCAATATATTATTATTTGTGTATTATTAAGTCTAAGTCTGTTTGGACCAAAATTGGCTCAAAAATAGGAATTTTCCTTCTTTCTTTTCTTCTCTCCTATTAACACTATTAATGATGGACAGACCAGAACTCTGCTGCTAGCTTCTTCACACATTTCTCCTTTCATTCAGGGATAGCAAAGAAAATAGGCTCATACAGAACGAGTCCAGCCCTGCAATCGACCTCTCACTGCATAGTTAGTGAAAACATCATAATGGAAAAAGCACCTGAATTCATCACTATACTTAACTAAAGTAATATTTTTTAGCAACCAACAGACCTCATGCGGCAGATAAAGGAGCGCCTGGAGCCCATACACATCCTCATGGAAGACTGCTGCCCTTCCTTCTTTACGGTCCCCGTCTTCAGGTCCAGAATTCGTCCTGTGGAGGGACGAATGGAAGTGGAAAATAAAATGTGAAGCCTAACACATTTTGTCACCTACGTATGCTGCATTTTGAGAAAATTGTAATAGGCAATTTTACAGAGGAGCTACGGACTGAACTCCATAGCTCTGTGAAGATAGAAAAGAGTAACAAGTAGAAACAAACTAGAACACTTGGGTGTTCAACAGATGGCCCTGTAGTTTTATGAACTATGCGATACTGTGAGAGCTTTGGTGGAGCTGGCTGCACATTGTCCGAAAAAACAAACAAGCTACAAACCACAAAGAAAGACGGCTTCCTGTCGTCTTCTTCGTAATTTTTGTCAGTAAAGTTTGTTACTGAGATCCAAATGTACTTGAGTACACCTCACTGCAGCAAACAGAAAGGGGTGAGGAAGGACCATGCGACAGACCCATACCATATTTGGAAATGAGACAATTGCACTTCAGAAATGAGAGGACACTATTTTCTATATTATTTAAGAATTCATCTGTCATTCTTACGTCTTCTTATGTTTATTCTGCTTTTGACTTGTGTCATCCAAGGAACTGAATCTCTGCTGGCGTATGATCGCAACACACTACTAGACCCCCAACCTTTGGTCCAGGATATGATGCTATTTGATGTTGATGACCAACATCACCCGCTTCTGTTGGAGAGTCCGAGTCACCTGCTTCGGGTACCTGCGCTGCTTGCACAGCGGAGACGTCATCGTCGTCGTGGTAGACGAAGCGGCCGGCTGGTGAAGCTGAAGTTCTTTCTGATGCACTGTCCTTGTTTTACCCGATCGTCGCATGGACTATTTCTAGGCTCTCGGTTGCTCCATTAAAAACTAGGCAACCAAAGACTAAACCTGAGCCTTGGTTTAATGACAGAACTCGTGCTGTAAGGAAGGAATGTCGCCGTGCTGAACGCAGGTGGAAGAAGGATAAACTGCAGGTTACTTCAAATTTTAAAAGACTGTTGGCGACTCTGCCAGAGCACAGTTAAAGAGTCAAAAAGGGAATATTTGGCTAATATTATCTCCTCAAACAGCCATAACCCACGTGTTTTATTCAACACCATTGACTCTACACAGTAAAAATGCCAGTGTTAAAATCTCAGGTGTAGTGTCGAATAAAGAGTTTGAGTGTTGTTTTTTACACCACACAGCTTTAAATGAACACTGCCAGAATAAATTCCGTAATATTTGCGTTGTTAAATTCCAGTGTTAATTGGTTGGTGTTGCTTAAGCCCCGCCTTCGCGTAACGGCTGCAGAGCACGTGCTACTTTCTGTCATCACGCCACCAGTTAGTCTCTCAGTACGGCTACATTTCTTACACGAAGGACACAATTCTTTCCTAAAGGTGAGTTAAATATTTGTATTCAAACATTGTTTCGTTGGAAATGTGGTTTTAAGTTTGAGACTTGAAAGAGTGTACGATATTTAACCCATTTTGAATGGGAAATCCACCAAATTCAAGCTCCCGTCGTTTTGTCATATCTAGGCGAACAGTAAATTTGAATTCTGTTATATTTAGTAAGGTCTAGTTGTCATTTTAAACCATAGACAAGACTTCTATGTCTGTATTATTTGAAATATTGGTGACGTGTGTATCTAAAAAGCTAACTTAGCAAACGGTTTTTGGATGGTATTTTTTCTTCTGTTAGATTGAGCAGGACTTCATCAAGCTCTTTGGAGAAGACATCTCGGGGAAGTTTATTGCAAGATGGCCAATGTTCTACAAACCCCAGGTCATCACTGTCAGTAAAAACATTCGACAGAGAATTCACCTGGATGACCTTCTGTCTGCTCAGGAGGAATCAAGCGATTATGGTATGTATTAATATATAAATATGTTCAACTGTCTTTTCTATGTTTGCATTCTAATCATGGCTTGTTCTGACTTTATCAGAATGGGATAGCGACTTGGCAGCCATTCTCCTCCTGGTTCATCTCTTGCCTCCAACCACCAAAGGGAAGAAACATGTCAAAATTAGTGCAACTGAGGCAGCTGATCGTGTTGTGAAGTTCATGAAGCCCACCACATGAATTATTTGACATGAATTATTGGGCTTCACTTACTGTAAATTGATCTCATTTTTACAAGACTGTACATGTAAAGTCATTATTTGGCGTTATTTGTATTATAATTTTATAGTTATTTTTTAAAGTTATGGGTGAGATCAGGGTTAATTTTGTGACAATATGGAACAGAAAATTGGTTATGGGAAAATAATGGCACAAAGAATTGTATGAGCCCATTAGAACTGATCTTTTCACTTAAGCTCACAGGAGTTTCCTTGCAAGTCACATCCTCTTTCGTGGCATGTTCACAGCTAAAGGAAGGTGGAAAATGTTCTTAATTTGTTGCTAGTGAGGGACTAAAACCATTATTTCTAATGTGCTGTCTTTTAATATTAGGTGGGGACAAGCATGGTGACATTCCTTGACAAAGTTGGATCTGCACAGCCCTTCCTTCTCTGCGTTGGAGAGAAAAAGAGCAGTATTCAGAAGATCTACGTCATCCTTGATCAGAAGCCCATTCCTTGTGTGGCACAGACTGCAGTGGCTGCCTTCGATGAAGTTTTTAAGGCACACTTTGTCTTTGCTGTGTCCTATGATGTAACTCTTCTCAACTTCTACACATTCATCCAAACAACAGTTTATGGGATTGATGTGTCAACAACAAAGGAGAGCCCCAGAGTCAATGAAATCAGAGTGACAATTAACAACACTTAAATATGCCAACATGCAACATTTATAAGGTTCAGCACAGGAATTCTTCAACTTTTGTATGAGCTGTACATTAAAGGTCTGTAATACTGAAATGGGTTTAATAAAATTTGAACTTTCCATTTCTGTGTATTGTTTTGAATATTTTTTAGCACTGGATTTGGTTGATATCGACACTTTGTGGGGTCAATTATTTACCTTTTTAATACGACATAATGTATTGAGGTTAACACTACACTGGTGTTACTTTTAACATTATATTCTAACACTAACACTGTTGTAATGTTAATTGTTGAATATTAACAATATCTGGTGTTAATTTAACAAAAAATGGGTGTCAACCTTTTAACACTTTGAAAAGTGTTACTTTAACACCAGCTGACTTGGACACATAGATACTTTGTGGGTGTTAAAACTGTGGGTGCTAATTCAGCACTGGCATTTTTACTGTGTATGCTTAATACTCCACAGAATGCCTGTTTGGAAGCTTCTCCTGACATGTGTGAGAATTTTCTAGGTTTCTTTATTGAGAAGGTTGGTAGTGTCAGGACTCTTACCATAGCTCCTGAATCTGACCCCTCTGTTTCGGTCCCTCGCTCTGCTGCTTTTACTCAGTTTGAGCCTGTGACTGTCTCACTTTTAGAGGATGTGATTGGCCATATTAAGCCAGCAGGCTCCCCCCGTGATCCTGTCCCTCCACGACTTTTTAAAGATATTTTATCTAGCATAGTGCAGTCTCTTTGTGCAATTATAAATAACAGTCTGTCCTCAGGTGTGGTTCCTGCTAGTTTTAAACATGCAGTAGTGCAGCCACTGCTTAAAAAACGTGGCATTGATCCTACTGTTCTGGCAAATTATCGGCCTATTTCGAAGCTGCCTTTTTTTTCTAAGGTTTTAGAAAAAATTGTATACCATCAGCTGAAACAGTTTTTAGATGAAGATGGTATTCTGGAGATTTTCCAATCAGGTTTTAAAACTCTTCATAGCACAGAATCTGCTTTAATAAGAGTTTTTAATGACATCCTTGTAGCATGTGATTCTGGTAATCATGTTGTTCTGATTTTACTTGACCTAACTGCTACCTTTGATACAGTCGACCACGACATTTTAATATCGCGATTACAGCATATTGTAGGTATTGGTGACACTGTTCTTAATTGGTTCAGGTCCTACCTGGAGGACAGAACATTTTCAGTAAATATTAGAGACTCTGAATCATCTAGTGCTTCAATGCCATATGGTGTACCACAGGGCTCAATTCTGGGCCCACTGCTTTTCTGTCTTTATTTACTGTCTCTGGGTTCTATCCTCAGGAAACATGGGATTTCATTTCATTGTTATGCTGATGATTGCCAGATTTACTTGTCCCTGAAGCAGAAAGATGTCCAGTCAATCAAACATCTCCTAGGTGATATTAAAGCTTGGTTGGCTTTGAACTTTTTAAATTTTAACAAAAAGAAAACAGAGGTGATGGTGTTCGGACCCAGTGGCTCCTGTGGGACCCTAGGAGGTGTATTTTAAACCTGTTATTAAAGATCTTGGTTTTAAGATGGACAGTGATTTTAAATTGGACAGCCAAATTAGAGCTGTGGTTAAGTCCAGTTTTTATCATTTAAGGCGATTGGCATCAGTAAAATCTTTTCTTTCCAGGCAGCATTTTGAAACAGTGATCCACACTTTTATTCCGACTCGACTGGATTATTGTAACTCTTTATATCTGGGAGTCAGTCAGTCACTGCTTTCACGTCTGCAACTAGTTCAGAATGCGGCTGCACGACTTTTGACAGGAACTCGAAAGAGAGAGCATGTAACCCCTGTCTTGGCTTCACTTCACTAGCTGCCTGTATATTTTAGAATCCGTTTTAAAATTCTTATGTTTGTTTTTAAATCGCTGCACAATCTTGCCCCGGCTTACCTCACTAAGCTTCTTCACCATACATACCTTATCGGTCTCTTAGGTCTGTAGATCAGTTGCTCTTGGAGGTACCGAGATCTAGACGGACGCTCAGAGGGGACAGAGCTTTCTCTGTCGTGGGTCCTAAGTTATGGAATGACCTGCCTTTGCAGGTTAGAGAGGCCCCTTCACTGTCCACTTTTAAAGCTCGTCTTAAAACCCATCTATTTTACTTGGCTTTCAACTCCAGTGAGATCTAGTTTTACATGGTATGTTTGTTTGTTTTAAACTGTAAGAGTTTTTATTTGTTTTTATCTATTTTATGTACAGCACTTTGTATCAGCTGTGGTTGTTTTATAGTGCTTTATAAATAAAGTTGGTATGATATGGTATGGTATTTGCGGCGTCTTGTTTTTAATTTCTTTTAAAATCTGTGATATTTTCACCCTTAGGAAGGACATCCACTGTCGCCATGTATTTAAACTTCTCTCTTTTATTTACTTCAGCACTGCTCACAGTTCAATTCTGTAGCTTTCTATGTACTTCTAAAACTGATTAGTAGAATCATTTGGGGTCTGATACTGCCTCTAGTGGTGTGAGGATGGTAACACAGCTAACATAAATACATCACTAAATCAGAATACCACAAACTCTTAATTTATTATTATTTATTATAAAGGATAAATTCTTTTAAACACCAAACTACCTAATTTTCTTAAAAATGTGGAGCTAATTAAATAATCCAACTCCTTAAAGTTTTATTTGATGGCCAACTTATGGAAACTGTGGCAATTTTTCAATACCTTGGGTCATTCCTGTACAGTCAGAACACTTTTCCTGAAAAAACTGACTATATTTTTTGCATGGGGTTGTACATTTTTCAGACTTCCAAATTCTGGCAACCAACATCAAAACCATTAAGTAAAAAATAAAATATTTTACACAAATGATAAGCAGAGAAATTGTCAGCAGAAAAAAAATCCAACTACATTTACCTGTCATTGAGTTTTCTGAAGTGCTGAGTTGTTCTCTCAACTTGTCCACATCGTCTGGGTGAACCTGTTCATACAGGGTACTGCCAAGCCATTCTGACTGGGGATGGTTCAGCACTGGAGTCACAGAATCCGACACATAGATGACTCGCCCAGTCTCTGCCGCCACCACAAACAAGAAGCCATCTGCTGCTTCCAGAATCAGGTGCTTCAGTTCCTACAAGATCAAAAAGGCCCAAAGAAGACTTTTGAGAAACGAGATCCATTGTTTGATCACCCTAAGAAATGTGGCACATTGAGTTCTCTGTGCAAAGAAAAAAACCTGTCACTGCCTATATAATAAGGGCAGTCAATGTAGTGATATCAGAAGGAGAGAGAAAAATGTTGAGAAAGGTCAACAATGGCAGGATGATGGCGGTAGGAGTTTGTCCCACAATAAGTAGTTTGTCGGTTCAATCCCAGGCCTTTGTTGTTGTGTCCTTGGGCAAGACACTTCACACGCCTATCCTGCTGGTCAGAGGGCCCGGTGACACATAATGCCTCTGTCAAACTAACCCAGGACAGCTATGACTACTAGTTCAGAGAAGGAGAGACCAAAGTCTCAGCCAGGAATGTAAAATACAAATCTGAGAAAGTGAAGTAGTCATTTAAAAAGAATGACTTATCAGTCAGTGATCTGGTTTTGAACACCAGAGTGTTCTAGCTTGTTTCTACTTGTTACTTGTTACTCTTTCCTAGCTTCACAGAGCATGTTCCAACAAGCTAGAGCAGAAAGAAGGACGGGCCTGCTATGAACTGACAGACAGACCAACAGATTTCAGCTTTGTCTCATTCTGTATCAGGACAGCATCACATTGTCCCCGTTTTACCAAGCGCTTCCCACAGGAAAAGGTGTTAAATTGATGGTGAAGACAGTTCAATTCAGTACGCCCAGTAACAGTGGAGTAGGTCTCCTTGGCTGGTTTCTCAGATCAAAATTGCTTTTACAGGCTGACAATCAGGAACCGTACAATTTTAGACGAACAGAGCAGAGTCATCAGGACAAAACGAGAGGAAGAATACAACAACAAACAGCAGAAACGGCTCACCACATCACCTTATGATGCTGATCATTTTTAACGGCCCTTTATATTCTTCTGTAAGAGTTCACGTTACCTGAGCAGTGGCACATTTTTTGGTAAAACCGTGAGTTCACTGTACAAAACAATCCTTATTTTAAACAGTTTACATTACTTTTGGTTGACCACCAGCTTTCATTACACTACCTGTTCAGTGAGAAAGGAGGGCTTATACGCCCCATCAGTAGAAGTGTTGCCTGTCCCCCGCATGGACTTCATATGGGAAACCGCCATACGGAGTATGGTTAGCTTATCGGGCTTTCTGGCCAGAGCACTACAGGTGGGGACCATGTCTGACAGCTCAGTGATGTACTGGGTCATTTTGTTACGCCGGCGTCGTTCAATCTCACTGTGGTTCTCTCTAAAACAGAGGAAAGAAAAGAATACACAGCTAATGACTGTAGAATGAAACCTACGTCAAATTTAACTGAAACAGATTATCAACAGCTTTATATCATGTCATCTCATGTTATAAAAAAAGAAAAAAGTGTTCCCATGGTATTCAAGATGCTATACAATTGGGTTTAGTTTTCCGTAAAAACGAACAAAAGAAAGAAAATATAGTTAGTTTTAACACCTTTAGGTGTTAAAACTAAATGTGTCAAAGTTAGTTAAACATGAATAATTACTGAAGCACAACTCTATCTGACAAAAAGAGAATTAAATATTTACGTGACTATTTAAAAACATATCTTCCAGAGTCAACTGCTTTAAATATTTATTTGAAGAATGATCAAAATGTGACACAAACTCATATTTTGAAGGACATTGTCTGAGTTATATATGCTTAGTTTAGTGTTCACCAGTCCTCACCATTGACATCTCTGGCAGTGCTGTTTACATTATATACATATATATGATATATTATACCAACTGATTTATTGACCAGTGCCAATTCTAGGTGCCAATTCCCTTAATCTTATTCCCTAATCTTATCTTCATCAGCAAAGGTTTAAAAATCAGCCTTTGTCCGTTTCTCCTCTACAGTGAGCAGTTTGACCAGCCCACCAGGTCAGGTCTAAGTGTTTGCAGTTAACAATATTCACCCCATTGTTGCCAACTCAGTGACTATCTTGCTACATTTAGCAACATTTCAGAAAAAAAAAATTAAATAAATTGTATCAGCCAAAATCAAAATCGGCAGGTCAGGCTTTTTAAGATCGGTAACCAGGGATTGACCAGAAAACTGCAATTGGTGCAGCACAACGTAAGATGGAATACATACACACATATTTATGACATTCTTTGATTAAATACATTTCTTTTAACTCCAATAGCTAAAAATTTTATTTATACCAGGTGAGTCTTTCTCCCTTGAGGATGTGGATTGGTACTGGACTGACTATGTATCTTCAAATGATTTTAACAGAAGTTTCATATTACTTAGAAGTTGATGTAAAAATAATGTTTGTTTTAGCCACAAAATAATTATGCTCAGCAGCAAACAACATATCCCCAACTACAGCATAGAGTAGCTCATCAATGTAACAACTAGGTAGTCTGACATAAAACCATTTTACTAGACGATATCAAACTTATAGAAGTTTTAATTATTGTTATCAAACATTATCAAACACGGCGCTTTGAAGCCAAAAGGCCAACCATGAGAATCAACTCATTTAAGGTTTAAACTCAGTTTCACACAAACACAAAAACCCAACAATGAATATTTGGCTGTTGAACTGGACAGTCCAGGTCGCTATCAAGCAAATCTTCTATTAGCAGCTTTACAAATCTTTTACATTACATTATCAAGGCACATTAAAACAAACATTTATCTTGTCTTTTTTCTATTCTTCCTTTTATTTTCTCCCTCCCTGAACGCTGCTCTTAACTTTGTTACATCAACTGTTTCCACTATTTCAACAGTCTCGATTTTGTGTTTTCAAGTTGTTTTCATTTCTCCTAATTTATAAAATGACATAATCAGCAGACTTCAGATAACAATTACTAGGAATTTTTTCTGACATCTAGGCAAAATATCAGAGGAGTGAACAAATATCAGATTTCCATTATGCCCACCCATTGTTTCTGTAAAATATAACAATACCTGGTTGTATTTATGATGGTGCAAACTACAAATAGGAGGCTCACAAAAAGTAAAAAAAAAAGATTTCTTGTTATTTCAATTAGCTGTAGACATTTGTACCCTCTACAATTGAATATCTGGTCGTTGTTGCTTGCTTTCACTGCTCTCACCTTGAAAATTTGCTGGGTCCCTCACCATCCTCATCATCAAAGTCCATTCTGTAAAATAAGATAGAATAACAGTTATTCATTTAATTAAACCTAGCTGCCAACGTATGGCACTTTGAATCACTTTAATTATGTTTGAATTTATTTCAGTGTACTTAAAAAGACAAACAGATCCAATATCTATGTCAAAATATTTAATTCAAATCCTGTATCTTGTCATTGTGATGCTAATGGACAATTAAGTTCAGCCAGAACTTAAAAATAAAAATAAAATAACTAAAATAAATAAAATAACTGGATAGGCTGAACAGGTGTTGTAGTTGTAGCTAAAATCAATACTAATATTGAAGTGACAAAATACACAAAGGTTAATTTCTACTGAATTGCATCTGTACTCAGGGCCATGCAGGGGCTCAAAGTTAAACAAAGGCGCATTGAACAAGATCTTAAAACACCATACAACGTAGCAACATAGCAACAACCCATATTAATCAAGAATTTAACTGGATCCGACTATATCATTCCCATCAAGCGGGAAATGCAAAGCAAATATACTATATTTTCCCCAACGGAATAAAGTTGCTCTTTTTGCTGCTGACGGTCCTGGAGGACTGAGTTGATCTGAGACTGTAGCTATTAAACAGACCAGAGGAAAGAAGGTCAAAGGTTATGAAGTTATTAAATAAGCAAATTTGCTGCCATTTCACTAATTAAGCCCTAATAATATCTATTTAACCTCTAGAACAACTTGGCTGCAGACTGATTTATAGATCAAAAACATCAAAGGGATAAACTCTATATAATTTTTTTGATGTTAGCATCTCTGAGATCTAGAATTGTAAGACTGGTATAAGCAAAGAAAACTCGGTAGCTGCTGGTAGGTGCCATTCAAGGGCCTCCAGACACTCAGGGACCCCTAGAAATTGTTTAATTGTAACACAGACCATAGATCTAAACCTGCAGAATTCTTTTATAGAGAATGACAATGTTATTAAATTTCATTTAATGCATTCAGCTGAGAAAAAACAAGTACATTTAGGATTTAATTAGGAAGTTCACTATGTAAAAGTTTAAAGAATCATCTGATAGTTTGATTGTTGTGTTACCATGGCTACAATATGGTGTAATATTTGTGTTTGAGCTGGTTTGTTCACAAATACATCACAGCAAATAACCAATAATCAGCGACTGATTTTAAACTCAGCCATTGAACGTGGTCTAATTCTCACAAACTTCACCTTATCTGTATTTAAACACTGTTAGTGATGCTGAGGTTCTTAGTAGAAAGGGATGGGGGGTTCTGTCTAAGGCCCCATATTACCTTGGGCCGGTCCTGCATGAACAGCCGCTGCGATGTGCATCTCTGGAATTCACCTGTGATCTACCTGGAATCCCCTGGTGGCCCCTATGTTAGTCCCCCCAATGCTTTGGGGAGATTTTGATTCATTTAATTGTGGCATCTTTGGCTTTATGCTGTGGTTCTAATTATTGCTGCAGTATTTTCCAACCATCCATCCATCCATTTTCTGAGCACCCTTCTCCCTAACGGGGTCGGGAGGTGCTGGTGCCTATCTCCATCTGCGTTTCGGGCGAGAGGCGGGGTACACCCTGAACAGGTCGCCAGTCTGTTGCAGGCAGTATTTTCTCTGATGTTTATTTTGTGAACTCTAAATACACTGGGCTGAATCTTTCTTTAACACTTGAGGTTCTGCAGTAACTTCTATTTACAGTCGCTCACCTCCAACCCAGATCCCATCAGCAGCGGCTTTAAGCCGCCTGGCAGAAACGTTAAGGACAAGCAGAGCGAACAGTCAGCATGTGGTAACAAGGTGGTAGCACGGTGGTAGCAAGGTGGTACCCGGTGGTACCAAGGTGGCACCGAGGCTTTGAGCTGTGTCGTGACTTTAACTATTGTGAGGATAATTATGAAAATATAAATAGAAACAGCTTTTCTAATGTCAATCATACCTACGTATTTATTCACAAACCAATGTATGAAAAACTATTCTTGCCCATTATTTGTTAGGGGGCACAGATCCACCCCCCACCTCACCATGGATCCGATGTCTGAACAACATGGAGGAAGAAAAACTAAGAGCCGTTGTTAGACTGAGGGCAGCCAGACTAGTTCATTTTGATGAATTATTATATTTAGCTAAATATTATTCCACAAGCAGGCCTTCTTACAAACAGATTTAAATAATAATAATAAAGAATTGAAAAAAGAAAAAAAAATCATAAGTGCACTAGGAGCATTAAGCTCAAGCCATGTCCTCCACCTGCACATGCCTGTCTGTACTTATCCATTCAAATCTCAGTTCTGCATTTGATTCAGCCAATCTGGGTTTCCAATATTCAAGTAAAAGGGCTACATATAAGTGCATACACAATTTTTATTGGTTTATTTTTGTAAAAGATGCTGAAAACCCATCCATAACATAATGTAAGATAATGATCTTACAATCTTATCCTGAATGGGGTCGCTTGTGGTGCTGGTGCCTATCTCCAGCAGTCAACGGGTGAGAGGTGGGATCTCCCTGGACAGGCTCCAATCCATTGCAGATGTTAAAAACCATTTGTAACTTTTCTTCCAATTCATAATTATTCACAAGTACTCGTAAATTACAAAGTAAAGCTAAACTTCTTTTTATTTAATCACATAAAATCCCAGTGAGATACATTAATTTATCACAGAATGCCAGGTTTGAAGGGTATGAATATATTTGTACAATTCTGTATAAATTTGGGATTTTTCTTCTGTGCTAGAAAAGAAATTGTTTCAACAAGAAAGCAGAATTAAAGACACTCACCCTCCTGATCTCCTCTTCCCACCGCGGCCTGACACGGCACCTGCCATTCTCACCTGGCCACTCCCAACTCCTCCAGGCATCGCTACTGGACCTGGCAGGTCACTGGCTATTTCTACAACATGCAACAGTCAAGAGCAGAGGACAGAACACAACAAACATAATATGTTTCACCCAAAATGAACAAATTTTAAATTTTACACTAACTCTTTAAGAAATCCCGTTGTTGACACAAAAACATTGCTTAATGTATGTCAGCTTTGGTATCGTCCACATATTCATTATTGGATTGAGATCTGGTGAGGCCATTAGAGTATAGTGACGTATACGATAACAGATTTTGCTGGGCAATAAATCGTCTCAAAAATTATTACGATAAACGATAATATTGTTTGAAGACCTTTTTACATTGATTTAATGGAAATTACATAATAATACATGCGATTTCCTGCCAAAGATAGATGCACTTTACTTTCAAAAGAACACTTAACACTGGGACTGATACACAAAATAAATAAAACAACCAAAAACAAAAATAAAATTGATTCTCAGTCTCCATTAACAATAAATGTACTTGAATAAAAACTGAACAACATAAAGTCAAAGTGGAAATAAATACTGCATTCAACCAAAAGAGTGCAGATTATGAAGTCTGTATAGTATATTGTCCTTCAGTAATCATTAGATTTTAATAGAGAAGACATTAGTTCATGCAATAGTTCAAACTACAGGATTTTTTACACTTGTGTGATGTGTTAGGGTAGATCGTTGTAGCCGCTCCGATCTAAATCAAGGATTTGCCCAGACTGGGAGCTTAACGCAGCCTGTTGAATGTGACCGGTAGCCAATTAGAAAGCGCGGATTCTCCTCTTGCTTTCTGAGGGGAAACACGGTGCAACCCGAAGTCCAGCAGACATCGGAAACATGTATGTTTATTCAACATTTCGTGCAAAGAAAATATAAATAATAACTAGGGGAGGAGTTGGAGCAAAATTTCTACCAGAAAACCTGGTAACTTTTCACCTGTTCTTCGTTAACGTGACATAAATAGGTTATAATGATTTTCATTCAGTCAGGACTGACACTCGCCACATGCATTGCAGGTAGATTGTAGTAAGGAATAGATTAATGCCTGGTTTCAAAATTAGTAAACTGGACATATTATTGTGTGGTTCGATCGAACCGTGATAGCTAGGCTTTCTGTCGGCGAATGTGTCTCTCAGGTTTTGGTAATGGGCCGACAATCCGCGACATAGGATCGTGCAGTGCGCGCTGGGCATTACACTAAGGAAATAAGGAAGGGAGGGTCAGTGGAGAGCACTGGAGTTGAGCCTTTTTTCATTCAGTGTCATTAACAGTAAGAGAAAAAGGCAGGAAGAAACGATATAGCCGATAATTGAAATGAGGTCGATCGTTTTAATTTATTGTGCGATTAATTGATTTATCGTTTATCGCCACAGGCCTAATAGTGAACTCATTTTCGTGTTCAGGAAACAAGTCTGAGATAATTCACGCATTGTGACATGGCGCATTATCCTGCTTGAAGAAGCCATTAGGAGATGGGTACACAGTGGTCATAAAGGTGTGGATATGGTCAGCAACCAGGGTTTCCCCCAGAAAATTTGTTAACATCATGTTTTTGTATTAAAAGATGTTAAGTAGACAGGAAATGTACAATTATTACTGGGTAATTTTATGTTATGGAAAACCTCACCAGAATGTTATTTAATCCCACAAGTAGACTTAAAAACAACAAATCAAACAATACAATTAAAATGAATATCAATTACTTGCGCTTCTGTTTAATCCAAATTAAGTCAGCAGCTTCATAAGAACCCCCAGGACTTCATAAATGCTAATATTTTAACACAGGCAATTGATATATCAATGTAACATTTGTTTATTGAGATTATCAGTGCTGCTAAATTTGATTTTAAATGGTTTAACATACATAAATTCAAATAATTTAAATAGTTTAACATTTAAATGTAAGATTTTAAGGAGCTAGAAAGTTTACTTTGTAAAAGTTCAGAGAACAATCTTCATAGTTAGATTGTTTTGTTATCATAGCTAAATTCTGATACTATGAGTTTAATCTTACACTTTAAGCTCTGTTTGTTCACAGATACAAATTAGTAAACTGCACTTATTTTTGATTGCTTTTTAGGTTGGCTAAAAACTACTCCCGTTCTTCCAGATTTCACTACATCTAACACAGAAGCTGGTTGCTGATGTTTTTAGCAGCAAGCGGGGCCCCTAAGTCAAATTCTGCTCAAGGCCTCATACAGTCTTGGACCGACCCTGCATGATTTACCTTTTCAAAGGTAAATCATCAGTTATAAAAATAACCAGCAGTTATTTTTATAACTGCTGGTTATTTTATAACTGTTATAAAAATAACCAGCAGTTATTTTTATAACTGGTTGTTTTTTATTGCACTCCGTTTGTTGCCAGATAAGGTTCATGTTATGCTCGTTCTGTTTTGTTGGTGGTTTTTTATCACACACTTAACATGATTATTTACAAAGAGTGAATCGTTGTGTAAACTACATTTGGGAGCAGGAAAAACATGATGCTTTCCTTGTCAATCTTAATAATAAAAATTAAGATTTCTTTAATTTTACCATTGCAACAAAACATTAATATTGTAACGGAAGGTAAACTTAAAGCAGCATCGTACAACAGTCACATGGTGCGTCATTCCTTCCAGGATGCACTGCAAGAAAAATAAACATTTAATCATACATAATTATATATATACTTAGTCATTTTGGTAATAGGCTAGTACACATAAAGCCTAATTTGCCTTTATTATAAGCTTTATATAAGACTTTTAATTTTTGTGGCTCCAGACAGATTTGTTTTTTGTTTTTTTTGGTTTTTATGGCTCTTTCAACATTTTGGGTTGCTGGCTCCTGAAATAATATGTGTTTAACTGATTTACAAAGCTCCAAGTACGAATTGATTAAATGGAAATTCCACTTCATTTTTACTTCCTTTGAGCTCATCTGATAACAAAATAGAGAGATTAAGATTTCATTTGACATTTTATACATATACAATGCAAGAAAAGCCAGTTAAAAACAGTGCATCAACCGTCAGGGCGGGACCCGATCCATTCAGCTACACAGACTGGCCAGGGAAATAATTCTGTGGAGCAGCACCAAATTTCTATCTGTTCGTGCAACACACGTACCAGGAATTCTGAACAGAGGGGCCGATCTGTTATCCAGAGGCAACCCCCTTTACGGAGAGTGGAAACTGCAACTTCAAGTGGTGGAGCAGATCTGGCAGAGATACGGAAGGGCTGCCGTAGATCTCTTCGCCTCAGGGGAAAAAACGCTCATTGCCCACAGTTTTTCTCCCTGACGGACCGAGACGCACCACTGGGCGTGGACGCGCTGGCTCACTCGTGGCCGGATGTGTTGCTCTATGCGTTCCCGCCTCTGAGTCTGATATCCCCAACTCTAGTCAGAGTGAGGGAACAGGGCCTGTCCTTAATTCTGGTGGCCCCATGGTGGCCATCGAAGCCCTGGGTGGCAGAAATAATTCAAGTTCTGTCAGCACAACCATGGCCCCTCCCCATTCGCAGGGACCTTCTGTCTCAAGCTCAGGGAGAGATTTATCATCCACATCAAGATCGTCTGGCTCTCTGGGCCTGGCCTGTGAAAGGTGGAACCTAAATGCAACAGGTCTCCCTCCAGAGGTCATCGACACCATCCAGAATTCAAGGGCTCCGTCAACTCGCTCACTTTACGGTGGTAAATGGCGAATTTTTGAGGAGTGGTGTGTGGAGAGACAGGCTATTCCTTTTCAGTGTTCGGTGGTGGAGGTTCTCTGTTTTCTACAGAGCTTGTTGGAAAAGGGCAAGGCCTTTTCAACTATTAAGGTTTATTTAGCTGCAATCTCAGCTTGTTATGTGGGATTTGGTGATAAACCTGTTGGGCAGCACCCCTTGGTGTGCCGTTTCATGAAGGGGGCACGACGAAAGCTGCCCACCTCTAGGCGTTTCATGCCATTATGGGACCTCACTCTGGTACTGGAGGCCCTTTGCCATCATCCCTTTGAGCCTTTGGAGGGTATTGGTATGAAATTTCTTACATTGAAAACTGCACTGCTCTTAGCTTTAACTACTGCTAAGAGAGTAGGCGAGTTACACGCACTATCAGTTAGTCCTACTTGTCTACAGTGGGCACCGGGGTTCTCCAAAGTATGCTTGAGACCCAATCCTGCTTTTGTGCCCAAGGTGATGGAAACATCATACCGGTGTTCAATGGTGGAACTGCTGGCATTCCATCCACCTCCTTTTTCTTCAGAAGGAGAGAAGAGGCTTAATTGCTTATGTCCCGTGAGAACTTGAGGGCTTATGTTGACAGGACAGCTGACTTTAGAAGAGCTGATCACCTTTTTGTGTCTTGGGCTACTTCTCATAAGGGCAAACCTATCTCTCGCCACAGGTTAGCGCACTGGATTGTGGAGACTATATCTCTGGCATATAGATGCTCAGGGTCAGAACCCCCTGAAGGGCTGAGGGCCCATTCTACCAGAAGCATGGCCACCTCTTGGGCTTTGTTCCGCGGTGTGTCTGTTCAGGACATCTGTGCGGCAGCCAGTTGGGCTACACCGCACACGTTTGTGAGGTTTTAAAGGCTGGATGTGGCCCAGTCATCTTTGGCGCACATGGTACTCGAGGTTGGCTCATCAGGCTCCACCGGAGTCCTGGATTGTATGAATTGTTGCCAAGCACGGCTTCGGGGTCAGCATGCAATTCGGGAGTTGGCCATATCTCCCATAGTGAAACACCGAGCGAAGTTAGAAAAAGAACGTTGGGTTACTTAACGTAATCCCTGGTTCTTTGATAACAGAGTGAGGTGTTTCACCAACACATCCCTTCATGCATGGGCACGGAAAGAAACCTGCTTAGAATGAGTTGAGAGGGATAGGTTGGCCGTGATATTGGATGGTGGGTGGAGCCACAGTCACGGCTCAACCTGTCTGTCATGGACAGACGTGATGTCATTGGAGCTTCCGTAGTTGGGTCACGCTGAGGCGATTCCCATAGTGAAACACCTCACTCTGTTATCAAAGAACCAGGGATTACGTTAAGTAACCCAACGTTTCTGTCCAATTCAAATCTTAGGTTTTACCTGACTTTTTTTTTTTTTTTTTACATTGCATAGAATATATTACTTCTAATACTCTTTGTGTGGAATTTTTCCATTGTTCAAAAACTTTTACTCCTCTTCAACAGCTTTTCTGTTATAATAATCCCATTTAGGCACTTTGCAGGACTATAATTTGTTCTGGTGCTTCTGCCTATTTCTCGCATTTCTGAAAGTCTTCAGCAGATGACTTCCAACGTTTTGGCATTTTCAATAAAAGCATTGAGCATTTAGTTCACATTTGTATTTTTACAGGAAATGCACACTTTCTAGTTTGAATTGTATTGTTTGATTTGTTGTTTTTGAGACTATTTGTGGGTTTAAATAGCATTTCATCTGCAATGTTTTCTGTAACATATAATTACCCATTAATATTTTTACATTTCCGGTCTACCTTAACAACTTTTAATACAAAAACACAGTGGACTGCCTCGGTACCCCGAACAAGCTTAGCAAGTTTTCTGGGAGAAACCCTGAGACCAAATCATAATTATTATTGAAAAAACACAGATGGGCTATACTGCCCATCTGTGTTGAATTATATTACCCTTTGCTGATGTTTTTCATATTGATGTTTATATCTTTAATTGCCTTTATTGCCTCTATTTATTATCCCTTCAGTTTTTTTCATTGGTTTTGTAAAATAAAAGATAATTGGTCACATAAACTGTGTGATTGTGGCTAACCAACAATTTATCCAGCAGTTGTTTAGTCATCTTGAAGAAGATAATCAACAACAAAAGCTCATCCTGGAGCAACTAACAAATAAGGTGCCTTATCCAAGCCTCATGTGCTCCTTAATGTTTGAGAAATACTGTAGCCCAGGGGTGTCAAACTCATTTTGGTTTAGGGGCCGCATACAGCTTAATCTGATCTCAAGGGGCCGCACAAATTAACTCATTTCAAAATTAAATAGAACTAATGAAAGTGAACTCGTTGATTTTTATATTAAACAAATTTCACTTTTACAAAAATATATTATGAATAACTTCAGACTTTTTAAGAAAAGTATATACAATTTCAACATTAATTTTACTCAGTTAAACATTTATTTAAGTGCCTTATGCGTAAGAACTGATCAGTGATTGTACAAAGTTGCAAAACATTTATTCACAGTTTTTGGAACTTCAAACACTGTCCTGCATGACAAAATACATCAAACAGATAAAAATTAAGAAATGATTTAAAATCTATTTTCTACATCTGGGAAGCAATTTAATCAAATTAGCGAGCTTCACACATTTGAAATTTTAAGTGTCAGGTGTTTTAAACAGACATTTGATTAAGTACATCTGTCGCCTTTCTTGTTGATGCATAAAATATATACATATAGAAAAACTTTCATACATAACATGTATTGCATGCATGAGAAATATTTCACTCAACAAACTGACGATGACTGAGAGCTCTGGCTCGGATGACATTAAAAGTTCGGACAACCACCTCCATGACATGGTGCATTTTTAGCGACTTGCAGCATAATGCTTCCTGATGCAAAATACAATGAAATGTCCAAAACTCCCCCCCTTTATTTGCAGCTTTCTTTCTCTCTGAACTTTGTCACAACACCTGTCTTTTTCCCAATCACTGACGTCGCACCATCAGTAGCCAGGCTTACGCCGCAGGTAACCAGTCCACCCGGCGTGGGACCAGTCCACCTGGCGCGGGACCAGTCCACCCCGACTCGGTCCAGCGCTCCAACAACGAAGCGGAAAATGTCTTCAGATGTCATGGTGTCGGTCATGGGCACCAACTCTGGAATCTCCTCTGTGACAGTCAACGTCTCATCAACTCCACGAATAAATATGGCCAGTTGAGCGACATCCGCAACATCAGTACTCTCATCAATTGCAACAGAAAATGCCAGAAATGACTCCGTTTTGCGTTTGAGCTGGTTGTCCAAATCTGCTGATAGTTCGGAAATCCTGTCAGCAACGATATTTCTAGTCAAGCTAATATTGGCAAAAGCTTGTCTCTTCTCAGGACACACAACTTGAGCAGCTTCAGCATGCAGTTCCCTCACAGGAAGGCTTTGATGCTATCGCTATTTGGTTAGCAGTTAGATAGCTGGCTTTCACCGCAGCATCACTGGCCTCTCAACTCCGGGTAAAAACAGATTGCTGTTTCCTCAGACCCATCAACATTTCATTTGTCTTCTGATTTCTCAGTTCTCCTCGCAAGTGTTTGTATTTTTCACCATGCTGGGTTTCATAGTGGCGGTGAATATTGTATTCCTTAAGCACCGAAACCTGCTGCAGGCACACAAGGGACACGGGTTTTCCATTCACCTCCGTGAACAAATAAGAAGAAGTCAATTTTTCTTGAAAAATCCAAAACTCCGTGTCTACCTTTCTCTTTTTTGAGAAAAACATGTCGTTGATGAGGCTGCCGGGGCCAAAATAAAACGCTGATAAAGCGATAGAATCAAAGCTGTTTACAGAACCTGAAGCTCAGTGCTGCCATCTGCTGTTAGTTCCAATGTCTGCTCTGAATAAAACGGCGCCCCTCGTGGACAATATAGGAATAGCAGATTTTCAATTAAACAAAATGTATGGGTTTTTTTTTCAATTATAATGGTCCGGCTGGGGGCATTTAGACCCCGGGCCGGACTAAATCGTTCGGTGGGCCGGTTCCGGCCCGCGGGCCGTATGTTTGACACCCCTGACCTAGAGGATCGTTAACAGCTCAAAATGCGTTATTAGTGATTCAGTTGTTGTTAAATGTCTTCTGTTGTTGTGAATAAATGTGTAAGATTAAACGGGGTTTAATTATTGTCTTGGTCAGGAGTCCTTGTCAGCTGCTGACCATGTTCAGTAGAATTGCCCCTGGTAACTGTTTCAGTAGAATAATTCCAGACCTGCTGCTGCTTAAAGAACATTTCTGCCTCTCATTCGGCTCCTCATGTTGGACCAACAATGAAGCATCCAGTCCATGTGTCCATGGAACTCTGCAGACCGAGGGAAGGACAATGATAGTGGAGAGCGATACGATGAGCTTTTGTATGGCCCGACTAACACACGAACGGACGCAAGCACACGCGCGCGCGCACACACACACACACACACACGCACACACACACACAAACACACACACACACACACACACACACACACACACACACACACACACACACACACACACACACACTGTCTCCGGTCTTCTGAAGCAATCAAGATCACGAATACAACTACAAAGCATCCAGAAAGTCACAGCTACCCATCTATTTTAAACGGTTCTCAGCACTGAGGAATGGTAACGGTGTAACCAAGAGCTGAGTGGGGGAAGGGATGGATGCTGGCTGGGGCTGCAGCGGCCTTTCGGTGTCGGCGCCCCGTTCCAGCTTCTCCCACCCCGCTCACATTCATCCACACACCCAGAAAAGTACTTACCGGACGGGTTCACCGCAGCGGGAGTCGCCATGTTGTCACTGCGTGGATAAAAATATATCAAAGCGATGGAGACGACGCACAATACGGAGCGAATCCCTCCGCCCCTCGCTAGAAACCGTCTGCTCTCCGTGGAACTGGCACGCGAAGCTTCTTCCAGCCTCCCACTTCACGCGCGTTGATGCGGAGGAAAATGATTCGGTCCTTCAACAAACGCGTCTATGAGGGAAATAAGAACAGCGTGAATGTTGCTATAACAGCAATATCTTAGAGACTAGACTTATTAAAATGCAAGATGTCTGAATCGTAACACCGCGAGACTTTAGGGTTGCATTAATAATTTGAATGTTAAACAGTGCAGTTATGTAGCGTTACAGCTCCTTATTAAAATGTTCGAAAGTGATTATTTGCTTTAATATTTCGACTCACTGTGCTTCCTTCCTTCTTCCAATATCACTGAGCTGAATTGGAGGTCACCTGCACACCAGCCATTATTTCAGAGTAAAACTGAATGACGACAGTTTATGAAAAAGACGCTTCAGTCTAAAATAATATCGCAGATTGAAAACAAGTTCCATACCAGGAGATGTCGCAGTTCTGGAGTGTCTGCAAGTTTTTCTATTAACAACAAATGTAAATCTGTCAAGCAGAATAGAAATAATTCTGAACATTGATGGTGCCATTTTAAAAAAATGTTAGATCTCCTTGACGAAAAAGTATTGGCAATGTTCTTAATGGAGGGGAAATTGTATGGTTTTTTTTCTTTATGAAAATTATAAGAAAAATTCAATTTTTTTTGTGGAGAGAATCAAAGCTACAATCCTACACTGTAACAAATTGCCCTGTATTTTTACAGTATAATGTTGGCAGCAGGGTTGCCAGCATTATACTCTTAATTATACAGTACCCTTACTGTAATTGACTATACAGTAGTGTTTTGAACAATTCCAGTGTTGATCTCAGTGAAAGAAGTTAAAAATTAGACTAAGACGAAAAAAGCTTTCTCTCAGTGAAATAAGTCAAAAATGCACCACTGTGTAATTTTCTGCAAATTCATGAAAGTTTTAGCTTTATAATCTTTGAAACAGCTTAGAAGTACTGAGAAGCAGTATATTTTAGTGTTTTGAACAATTCCAGTGTTGATCTCAGTGAAAGAAGTCAAAAATAAGACTAAGACGAAAAATCTTTCTCTCAGTGAAATAAGTCAAAAATGCACCACTGTGTAATTTTCTGCAAATTCATGAAAGTTCAGCTTCATAATCTTTGAAACAGCATAGAAGTATTGAGAAGCAGTATATTTGAGTGTTTTGAACAATTCCAGTGTTGATCTCAGTGAAAGAAGTCAAAAATAAGACTAAGACGAAAAATCTTTCTCTCAGTGAAATAAGTCAAAAATGCACCACTGTGTAATTTTCTGCAAATTCATGAAAGTTCAGCTTCATAATCTTTGAAACAGCATAGAAGTATTGAGAAGCAGTATATTTGAGTGTTTTGAACAATTCAGTGTTGATCTCAGTGAAAGAAGTCAAAAATAAGACTAAGATGAAAAAAGCTTTCTCTCAGTGAAATAAGTCAAAAATGCACCACTGTCTAATTTTCTGCAAATTCGAGAAAGTTCAGCTTTATAATCTTTGAAACAGCTTAGAAGTACTGAGAAGCAGTACATTTTAGTGTTTTGAACAATTCCAGTGTTGATCTCAGTGAAAGAAGTCAAAAATAAGACTAAGACGAAAAAAGCTTTCTCTCAGTGAAATAAGTCAAAAATGCACCACTGTGTAATTTTCTGCAAATTCATGAAAGTTCAGCTTCATAATCATTGAAACAGCATAGAAGTACTGAGAAGCAGTATATTTGAGTGTTTTGAACAATTCCAGTGTTGATCTCAGTGAAAGAAGTCAAAAATAAGACTAAGACGAAAAAAGCTTTCTCTCAGTGAAATAAGTCAAAAATGCACCACTGTGTAATTTTCTGCAAATTCATGAAAGTTCAGCTTCATTATCTTTGAAACAGCATAGAAGTACTGAGAAGCAGTATATTTGAGTGTTTTGAACAATTCCAGTGTTGATCTCAGTGAAAGAAGTCAAAAATAAGACTAAGACGAAAAAAGCTTTCTCTCAGTGAAATAAGTCAAAATGCACCACTGTGTAATTTTCTGCAAATTCATGAAGGTTCAGCTTTATAATCTTTGAAACAGCATAGAAGTACTGAGAAGCAGTGTATTTGAGTGTTTTGAACAATTCCAGTGTTGATCTCAGTGAAAGAATTCAAAAATAAGACTAAGACAAAAAAAGCTTTCTCTCAGTGAAATAAGTCAAAAATGCACCACTGTTTAATTTTCTACAAATACATGAAAGTTCTGCTTCATAATCTTTGAAACAGCATAAAAGTACTGAGAAGCAGTATATTTTAGTGTTTTGAACAATTCCAGTGTTGATCTCAGTCAAGGAAGTCAAAAATAAGACTAAGACGAAAAAAGCTTTCTCTCAGTGAAATAATTCAAAATGCACCACTGTGTAATTTTCTGCAAATTCATTAAAGTTCAGCTTTATAATCTTTGAAACAGCATAGAAGTACTGAGAAGCAGTACATTTTAGTGTTTTGAACAATTCCAGTGTTGATCTCAGTGAAAGAAGTCAAAAATAAGACTAAGACGAAAAAAGCTTTCTCTCAGTGAAATAAGTCAAAAATGCACCACTGTGTAATTTTCTGCAAATTCATGAAAGTTCAGCTTCATTATCTTTGAAACAGCATAGAAGTACTGAGAAGCAGTATATTTGAGCTTTTTGAACAATTCCAGTGTTGATCTCAGTGAAAGAAGTCAAAAATAAGACTAAGACGAAAAAAGCTTTCTCTCAGTGAAATAAGTCAAAAATGCACCACTGTGTAATTTTCTGCAAATTCATGAAAGTTCAGCTTCATTATCTTTGAAACAGCATAGAAGTACTGAGAAGCAGTATATTTGAGCTTTTTGAACAATTCCAGTGTTGATCTCAGTGAAAGAAGTCAAAAATAAGACTAAGACGAAAAAAGCTTTCTCTCAGTGAAATAAGTCAAAAATGCACCACTGTGTAATTTTCTGCAAATTCATGAAAGTTCAGCTTCATAATCATTGAAACAGCATAGAAGTACTGAGAAGCAGTATATTTGAGTGTTTTGAACAATTCCAGTGTTGATCTCAGTGAAAGAAGTCAAAAATAAGACTAAGACGAAAAAAGCTTTCTCTCAGTGAAATAAGTCAAAAATGCACCACTGTGTAATTTTCTGCAAATTCATGAAAGTTCAGCTTCATTATCTTTGAAACAGCATAGAAGTACTGAGAAGCAGTATATTTGAGTGTTTTGAACAATTCCAGTGTTGATCTCAGTGAAAGAAGTCAAAAATAAGACTAAGACGAAAAAAGCTTTCTCTCAGTGAAATAAGTCAAAAATGCACCACTGTGTAATTTTCTGCAAATTCATGAAAGTTCAGCTTCATAATCATTGAAACCGCATAGAAGTACTGAGAAGCAGTATATTTGAGTGTTTTGAACAATTCCAGTGTTGATCTCAGTGAAAGAAGTCAAAAATAAGACTAAGACGAAAAAAGCTTTCTCTCAGTGAAATAAGTCAAAAATGCACCACTGTGTAATTTTCTGCAAATTCATGAAAGTTCAGCTTCATTATCTTTGAAACAGCATAGAAGTACTGAGAAGCAGTATATTTGAGCTTTTTGAACAATTCCAGTGTTGATCTCAGTGAAAGAATTCAAAAATAAGACTAAGACAAAAAAAGCTTTCTCTCAGTGAAATAAGTCAAAAATGCACCACTGTTTAATTTTCTACAAATACATGAAAGTTCTGCTTCATAATCTTTGAAACAGCATAGAAGTACTGAGAAGCAGTATATTTTAGTGTTTTGAACAATTCCAGTGTTGATCTCAGTCAAGGAAGTCAAAAATAAGACTAAGACGAAAAAAGCTTTCTCTCAGTGAAATAAGTCAAAAATGCACCACTGTGTAATATTCTGCAAATTCATGAAAGTTCAGCTTCATAATCTTTGAAACAGCATAGAAGTACTGAGAAGCAGTATATTTGAGTGTTTTGAACAATTCCAGTGTTGATCTCAGTGAAAGAAGTCAAAAATAAGACTAAGACGAAAAATCTTTCTCTCAGTGAAATAAGTCAAAAATGCACCACTGTGTAATTTTCTGCAAATTCATGAAAGTTCAGCTTCATAATCTTTGAAACAGCATAGAAGTATTGAGAAGCAGTATATTTGAGTGTTTTGAACAATTCCAGTGTTGATCTCAGTGAAAGAAGTCAAAAATAAGACTAAGATGAAAAAAGCTTTCTCTCAGTGAAATAAGTCAAAAATGCACCACTGTCTAATTTTCTGCAAATTCGAGAAAGTTCAGCTTTATAATCTTTGAAACAGCTTAGAAGTACTGAGAAGCAGTACATTTTAGTGTTTTGAACAATTCCAGTGTTGATCTCAGTGAAAGAAGTCAAAAATAAGACTAAGACGAAAAAAGCTTTCTCTCAGTGAAATAAGTCAAAAATGCACCACTGTGTAATTTTCTGCAAATTCATGAAAGTTCAGCTTCATAATCATTGAAACAGCATAGAAGTACTGAGAAGCAGTATATTTGAGTGTTTTGAACAATTCCAGTGTTGATCTCAGTGAAAGAAGTCAAAAATAAGACTAAGACGAAAAAAGCTTTCTCTCAGTGAAATAAGTCAAAAATGCACCACTGTGTAATTTTCTGCAAATTCATGAAAGTTCAGCTTCATTATCTTTGAAACAGCATAGAAGTACTGAGAAGCAGTATATTTGAGTGTTTTGAACAATTCCAGTGTTGATCTCAGTGAAAGAAGTCAAAAATAAGACTAAGACGAAAAAAGCTTTCTCTCAGTGAAATAAGTCAAAAATGCACCACTGTGTAATTTTCTGCAAATTCATGAAGGTTCAGCTTTATAATCTTTGAAACAGCATAGAAGTACTGAGAAGCAGTGTATTTGAGTGTTTTGAACAATTCCAGTGTTGATCTCAGTGAAAGAATTCAAAAATAAGACTAAGACAAAAAAGCTTTCTCTCAGTGAAATAAGTCAAAAATGCACCACTGTTTAATTTTCTACAAATACATGAAAGTTCTGCTTCATAATCTTTGAAACAGCATAAAAGTACTGAGAAGCAGTATATTTTAGTGTTTTGAACAATTCCAGTGTTGATCTCAGTCAAGGAAGTCAAAAATAAGACTAAGACGAAAAAAGCTTTCTCTCAGTGAAATAATTCAAAAATGCACCACTGTGTAATTTTCTGCAAATTCATTAAAGTTCAGCTTTATAATCTTTGAAACAGCATAGAAGTACTGAGAAGCAGTACATTTTAGTGTTTTGAACAATTCCAGTGTTGATCTCAGTGAAAGAAGTCAAAAATAAGACTAAGACGAAAAAAGCTTTCTCTCAGTGAAATAAGTCAAAAATGCACCACTGTGTAATTTTCTGCAAATTCATGAAAGTTCAGCTTCATAATCATTGAAACAGCATAGAAGTACTGAGAAGCAGTATATTTGAGTGTTTTGAACAATTCCAGTGTTGATCTCAGTGAAAGAAGTCAAAAATAAGACTAAGACGAAAAAAGCTTTCTCTCAGTGAAATAAGTCAAAAATGCACCACTGTGTAATTTTCTGCAAATTCATGAAAGTTCAGCTTCATTATCTTTGAAACAGCATAGAAGCACTGAGAAGCAGTATATTTGAGCTTTTTGAACAATTCCAGTGTTGATCTCAGTGAAAGAAGTCAAAAATAAGACTAAGACGAAAAAAGCTTTCTCTCAGTGAAATAAGTCAAAATGCACCACTGTGTAATTTTCTGCAAATTCATGAAAGTTCAGCTTCATAATCATTGAAACAGCATAGAAGTACTGAGAAGCAGTATATTTGAGTGTTTTGAACAATTCCAGTGTTGATCTCAGTGAAAGAAGTCAAAAATAAGACTAAGACGAAAAAAGCTTTCTCTCAGTGAAATAAGTCAAAAATGCACCACTGTGTAATTTTCTGCAAATTCATGAAAGTTCAGCTTCATAATCATTGAAACAGCATAGAAGTACTGAGAAGCAGTATATTTGAGTGTTTTGAACAATTCCAGTGTTGATCTCAGTGAAAGAAGTCAAAAATAAGACTAAGACGAAAAAAGCTTTCTCTCAGTGAAATAAGTCAAAAATGCACCACTGTGTAATTTTCTGCAAATTCATGAAAGTTCAGCTTCATTATCTTTGAAACAGCATAGAAGTACTGAGAAGCAGTATATTTGAGCTTTTTGAACAATTCCAGTGTTGATCTCAGTGAAAGAAGTCAAAAATAAGACTAAGACGAAAAAAGCTTTCTCTCAGTGAAATAAGTCAAAAATGCACCACTGTGTAATTTTCTGCAAATTCATGAAAGTTCAGCTTCATAATCATTGAAACAGCATAGAAGTACTGAGAAGCAGTATATTTGAGTGTTTTGAACAATTCCAGTGTTGATCTCAGTGAAAGAAGTCAAAAATAAGACTAAGACGAAAAAAGCTTTCTCTCAGTGAAATAAGTCAAAAATGCACCACTGTGTAATTTTCTGCAAATTCATGAAAGTTCAGCTTCATTATCTTTGAAACAGCATAGAAGTACTGAGAAGCAGTATATTTGAGTGTTTTGAACAATTCCAGTGTTGATCTCAGTGAAAGAAGTCAAAAATAAGACTAAGACGAAAAAAGCTTTCTCTCAGTGAAATAAGTCAAAAATGCACCACTGTGTAATTTTCTGCAAATTCATGAAGGTTCAGCTTTATAATCTTTGAAACAGCATAGAAGTACTGAGAAGCAGTGTATTTGAGTGTTTTGAACAATTCCAGTGTTGATCTCAGTGAAAGAATTCAAAAATAAGACTAAGACAAAAAAAAGCTTTCTCTCAGTGAAATAAGTCAAAAATGCACCACTGTTTAATTTTCTACAAATACATGAAAGTTCTGCTTCATAATCTTTGAAACAGCATAAAAGTACTGAGAAGCAGTATATTTTAGTGTTTTGAACAATTCCAGTGTTGATCTCAGTCAAGGAAGTCAAAAATAAGACTAAGACGAAAAAAGCTTTCTCTCAGTGAAATAAGTCAAAAATGCACCACTGTGTAATTTTCTGCAAATTCATTAAAGTTCAGCTTTATAATCTTTGAAACAGCTTAGAAGTACTGAGAAGCAGTACATTTTAGTGTTTTGAACAATTCCAGTGTTGATCTCAGTGAAAGAAGTCAAAAATAAGACTAAGACGAAAAAAGCTTTCTCTCAGTGAAATAAGTCAAAAATGCACCACTGTGTAATTTTCTGCAAATTCATGAAAGTTCAGCTTCATAATCATTGAAACAGCATAGAAGTACTGAGAAGCAGTATATTTTAGTGTTTTGAACAATTCCAGTGTTGATCTCAGTGAAAGAAGTCAAAAATAAGACTAAGACGAAAAAGCTTTCTCTCAGTGAAATAAGTCAAAAATGCACCACTGTGTAATTTTCTGCAAATTCATGAAAGTTCAGCTTCATTATCTTTGAAACAGCATAGAAGCACTGAGAAGCAGTATATTTGAGCTTTTGAACAATTCCAGTGTTGATCTCAGTGAAAGAAGTCAAAAATAAGACTAAGACGAAAAAAGCTTTCTCTCAGTGAAATAAGTCAAAAATGCACCACTGTGTAATTTTCTGCAAATTCATGAAAGTTCAGCTTCATAATCATTGAAACAGCATAGAAGTACTGAGAAGCAGTATATTTGAGTGTTTTTGAACAATTCCAGTGTTGATCTCAGTGAAAGAAGTCAAAAATAAGACTAAGACGAAAAAAGCTTTCTCTCAGTGAAATAAGTCAAAAATGCACCACTGTGTAATTTTCTGCAAATTCATGAAAGTTCAGCTTCATTATCTTTGAAACAGCATAGAAGTACTGAGAAGCAGTATATTTGAGCTTTTTGAACAATTCCAGTGTTGATCTCAGTGAAAGAATTCAAAAATAAGACTAAGACAAAAAAGCTTTCTCTCAGTGAAATAAGTCAAAAATGCACCACTGTTTAATTTTCTACAAATACATGAAAGTTCTGCTTCATAATCTTTGAAACAGCATAGAAGTACTGAGAAGCAGTATATTTTAGTGTTTTGAACAATTCCAGTGTTGATCTCAGTCAAGGAAGTCAAAAATAAGACTAAGACGAAAAAAGCTTTCTCTCAGTGAAATAATTCAAAAATGCACCACTGTGTAATTTTCTGCAAATTCATTAAAGTTCAGCTTTATAATCTTTGAAACAGCATAGAAGTACTGAGAAGCAGTACATTTTAGTGTTTTGAACAATTCCAGTGTTGATCTCAGTGAAAGAAGTCAAAAATAAGACTAAGACGAAAAAAGCTTTCTCTCAGTGAAATAAGTCAAAAATGCACCACTGTGTAATTTTCTGCAAATTCATGAAAGTTCAGCTTCATAATCATTGAAACAGCATAGAAGTACTGAGAAGCAGTATATTTGAGTGTTTTGAACAATTCCAGTGTTGATCTCAGTGAAAGAAGTCAAAAATAAGACTAAGACGAAAAAAGCTTTCTCTCAGTGAAATAAGTCAAAAATGCACCACTGTGTAATTTTCTGCAAATTCATGAAAGTTCAGCTTCATTATCTTTGAAACAGCATAGAAGTACTGAGAAGCAGTATATTTGAGCTTTTTGAACAATTCCAGTGTTGATCTCAGTGAAAGAAGTCAAAAATAAGACTAAGACGAAAAAAGCTTTCTCTCAGTGAAATAAGTCAAAAATGCACCACTGTGTAATTTTCTGCAAATTCATGAAAGTTCAGCTTCATAATCATTGAAACAGCATAGAAGTACTGAGAAGCAGTATATTTGAGTGTTTTGAACAATTCCAGTGTTGATCTCAGTGAAAGAAGTCAAAAATAAGACTAAGACGAAAAAAGCTTTCTCTCAGTGAAATAAGTCAAAAATGCACCACTGTGTAATTTTCTGCAAATTCATGAAAGTTCAGCTTCATTATCTTTGAAACAGCATAGAAGTACTGAGAAGCAGTATATTTGAGTGTTTTGAACAATTCCAGTGTTGATCTCAGTGAAAGAAGTCAAAAATAAGACTAAGACGAAAAAAGCTTTCTCTCAGTGAAATAAGTCAAAAATGCACCACTGTGTAATTTTCTGCAAATTCATGAAAGTTCAGCTTCATAATCATTGAAACAGCATAGAAGTACTGAGAAGCAGTATATTTGAGTGTTTTGAACAATTCCAGTGTTGATCTCAGTGAAAGAAGTCAAAAATAAGACTAAGACGAAAAAAGCTTTCTCTCAGTGAAATAAGTCAAAAATGCACCACTGTGTAATTTTCTGCAAATTCATTAAAGTTCAGCTTTATAATCTTTGAAACAGCATAGAAGTACTGAGAAGCAGTACATTTTAGTGTTTTGAACAATTCCAGTGTTGATCTCAGTGAAAGAAGTCAAAAATAAGACTAAGACGAAAAAAGCTTTCTCTCAGTGAAATAAGTCAAAAATGCACCACTGTGTAATTTTCTGCAAATTCATGAAAGTTCAGCTTCATAATCATTGAAACAGCATAGAAGTACTGAGAAGCAGTATATTTGAGTGTTTTGAACAATTCCAGTGTTGATCTCAGTGAAAGAAGTCAAAAATAAGACTAAGACGAAAAAAGCTTTCTCTCAGTGAAATAAGTCAAAAATGCACCACTGTGTAATTTTCTGCAAATTCATGAAAGTTCAGCTTCATTATCTTTGAAACAGCATAGAAGTACTGAGAAGCAGTATATTTGAGTTTTTGAACAATTCCAGTGTTGATCTCAGTGAAAGAAGTCAAAAATAAGACTAAGACGAAAAAAGCTTTCTCTCAGTGAAATAAGTCAAAAATGCACCACTGTGTAATTTTCTGCAAATTCATGAAAGTTCAGCTTCATAATCATTGAAACAGCATAGAAGTACTGAGAAGCAGTATATTTGAGTGTTTTGAACAATTCCAGTGTTGATCTCAGTGAAAGAAGTCAAAAATAAGACTAAGACGAAAAAAGCTTTCTCTCAGTGAAATAAGTCAAAAATGCACCACTGTGTAATTTTCTGCAAATTCATGAAAGTTCAGCTTCATTATCTTTGAAACAGCATAGAAGTACTGAGAAGCAGTATATTTGAGCTTTTTGAACAATTCCAGTGTTGATCTCAGTGAAAGAATTCAAAAATAAGACTAAGACAAAAAAGCTTTCTCTCAGTGAAATAAGTCAAAAATGCACCACTGTTTAATTTTCTACAAATACATGAAAGTTCTGCTTCATAATCTTTGAAACAGCATAGAAGTACTGAGAAGCAGTATATTTTAGTGTTTTGAACAATTCCAGTGTTGATCTCAGTCAGGAAGTCAAAAATAAGACTAAGACGAAAAAAGCTTTCTCTCAGTGAAATAATTCAAAAATGCACCACTGTGTAATTTTCTGCAAATTCATTAAAGTTCAGCTTTATAATCTTTGAAACAGCATAGAAGTACTGAGAAGCAGTACATTTAGTGTTTTGAACAATTCCAGTGTTGATCTCAGTGAAAGAAGTCAAAAATAAGACTAAGACGAAAAAAGCTTTCTCTCAGTGAAATAAGTCAAAAATGCACCACTGTGTAATTTTCTGCAAATTCATGAAAGTTCAGCTTCATAATCATTGAAACAGCATAGAAGTACTGAGAAGCAGTATATTTGAGTGTTTTGAACAATTCCAGTGTTGATCTCAGTGAAAGAAGTCAAAAATAAGACTAAGACGAAAAAAGCTTTCTCTCAGTGAAATAAGTCAAAAATGCACCACTGTGTAATTTTCTGCAAATTCATGAAAGTTCAGCTTCATTATCTTTGAAACAGCATAGAAGTACTGAGAAGCAGTATATTTGAGCTTTTTGAACAATTCCAGTGTTGATCTCAGTGAAAGAAGTCAAAAATAAGACTAAGACGAAAAAGCTTTCTCTCAGTGAAATAAGTCAAAAATGCACCACTGTGTAATTTTCTGCAAATTCATGAAAGTTCAGCTTCATAATCATTGAAACAGCATAGAAGTACTGAGAAGCAGTATATTTGAGTGTTTTGAACAATTCCAGTGTTGATCTCAGTGAAAGAAGTCAAAATAAGACTAAGACGAAAAAAGCTTTCTCTCAGTGAAATAAGTCAAAAATGCACCACTGTGTAATTTTCTGCAAATTCATGAAAGTTCAGCTTCATAATCTTGAAACAGCATAGAAGTACTGAGAAGCAGTATATTTGAGTGTTTTGAACAATTCCAGTGTTGATCTCAGTGAAAGAAGTCAAAAATAAGACTAAGACGAAAAAAGCTTTCTCTCAGTGAAATAAGTCAAAAATGCACCACTGTGTAATTTTCTGCAAATTCATGAAAGTTCAGCTTCATATCTTTGAAACAGCATAGAAGTACTGAGAAGCAGTATATTTGAGTTTTTGAACAATTCCAGTGTTGATCTCAGTGAAAGAAGTCAAAAATAAGACTAAGACGAAAAAAGCTTTCTCTCAGTGAAATAAGTCAAAAATGCACCACTGTGTAATTTTCTGCAAATTCATGAAGTTCAGCTTTATAATCTTTGAAACAGCATAGAAGTACTGAGAAGCAGTATTTGAGTGTTTTGAACAATTCCAGTGTTGATCTCAGTGAAAGAAGTCAAAAATAAGACTAAGACGAAAAAAGCTTTCTCTCAGTGAAATAAGTCAAAAATGCACCACTGTGTAATTTTCTGCAAATTCATGAAAGTTCAGCTTCATAATCTTTGAAACAGCATAGAAGTACTGAGAAGCAGTATATTTGAGTGTTTTGAACAATTCCAGTGTTGATCTCAGTGAAAGAAGTCAAAAATAAGACTAAGACGAAAAAAGCTTTCTCTCAGTGAAATAAGTCAAAATGCACCACTGTGTAATTTTCTGCAAATTCATGAAAGTTCAGCTTATAATCTTTGAAACAGCATAGAAGTACTGAGAAGCAGTATTTGAGTGTTTTGAACAATTCCAGTGTTGATCTCAGTGAAAGAAGTCAAAAATAAGACTAAGACAAAAAAGCTTTCTCTCAGTGAAATAAGTCAAAAATGCACCACTGTGTAATTTTCTGCAAATCATGAAAGTTCAGCTTCATAATCTTTGAAACAGCATAGAAGTACTGAGAAGCAGTATATTTTAGTGTTTTGAACAATTCCAGTGTTGATCTCAGTGAAAGAAGTCAAAAATAAGACTAAGACGAAAAAAGCTTTCTCTCAGTGAAATAAGTCAAAAATGCACCACTGTGTAATTTTCTGCAAATTCATGAAAGTTCAGCTTCATAATCTTTGAAACAGCATAGAAGTACTGAGAAGCAGTATATTTAGTGTTTTGAACAATTCCAGTGTTGATCTCAGTGAAAGAAGTCAAAAATAAGACTAAGACGAAAAAAGCTTTCTCTCAGTGAAATAAGTCAAAAATGCACCACTGTGTAATTTTCTGCAAATTCATGAAAGTTCAGCTTCATAATCATTGAAACAGCATAGAAGTACTGAGAAGCAGTATATTTGAGTGTTTTGAACAATTCCAGTGTTGATCTCAGTGAAAGAAGTCAAAAATAAGACTAAGACGAAAAAGCTTTCTCTCAGTGAAATAAGTCAAAAATGCACCACTGTGTAATTTTCTGCAAATTCATGAAAGTTCAGCTTCATAATCTTTGAAACAGCATAGAAGTACTGAGAAGCAGTATATTTGAGTTTTGAACAATTCCAGTGTTGATCTCAGTGAAAGAAGTCAAAAATAAGACTAAGACGAAAAAAGCTTTCTCTCAGTGAAATAAGTCAAAAATGCACCACTGTGTAATTTTCTGCAAATTCATGAAAGTTCAGCTTCATAATCATTGAAACAGCATAGAAGTACTGAGAAGCAGTATATTTGAGTGTTTTGAACAATTCCAGTGTTGATCTCAGTGAAAGAAGTCAAAAATAAGACTAAGACGAAAAAAGCTTTCTCTCAGTGAAATAAGTCAAAAATGCACCACTGTGTAATTTTCTGCAAATTCATGAAAGTTCAGCTTCATTATCTTTGAAACAGCATAGAAGTACTGAGAAGCAGTATATTTGAGTGTTTTGAACAATTCCAGTGTTGATCTCAGTGAAAGAAGTCAAAAATAAGACTAAGACGAAAAAAGCTTTCTCTCAGTGAAATAAGTCAAAAATGCACCACTGTGTAATTTTCTGCAAATTCATGAAAGTTCAGCTTCATAATCTTTGAAACAGCATAGAAGTACTGAGAAGCAGTATATTTGAGTGTTTTGAACAATTCCAGTGTTGATCTCAGTGAAAGAAGTCAAAAATAAGACTAAGACGAAAAAAGCTTTCTCTCAGTGAAATAAGTCAAAAATGCACCACTGTGTAATTTTCTGCAAATTCATGAAAGTTCAGCTTCATATCTTTGAAACAGCATAGAAGTACTGAGAAGCAGTATATTTGAGTTTTGAACAATTCCAGTGTTGATCTCAGTGAAAGAATTCAAAAATAAGACTAAGACAAAAAAAGCTTTCTCTCAGTGAAATAAGTCAAAAATGCACCACTGTTTAATTTTCTACAAATACATGAAAGTTCTGCTTCATAATCTTTGAAACAGCATAAAAGTACTGAGAAGCAGTATATTTTAGTGTTTTGAACAATTCCAGTGTTGATCTCAGTCAAGGAAGTCAAAAATAAGACTAAGACGAAAAAAGCTTTCTCTCAGTGAAATAATTCAAAAATGCACCACTGTGTAATTTTCTGCAAATTCATTAAAGTTCAGCTTTATAATCTTTGAAACAGCATAGAAGTACTGAGAAGCAGTACATTTTAGTGTTTTGAACAATTCCAGTGTTGATCTCAGTGAAAGAAGTCAAAAATAAGACTAAGACGAAAAAAGCTTTCTCTCAGTGAAATAAGTCAAAAATGCACCACTGTGTAATTTTCTGCAAATTCATGAAGTTCAGCTTATAATCTTTGAAACAGCATAGAAGTACTGAGAAGCAGTGTATTTGAGTGTTTTGAACAATTCCAGTGTTGATCTCAGTGAAAGAATTCAAAAATAAGACTAAGACAAAAAAGCTTTCTCTCAGTGAAATAAGTCAAAAATGCACCACTGTGTAATTTTCTGCAAATTCATAAAGTTCTGCTTCATAATCTTTGAAACAGCATAGAAGTACTGAGAAGCAGTATATTTTAGTGTTTTGAACAATTCCAGTGTTGATCTCAGTGAAAGAAGTCAAAAATAAGACTAAGACGAAAAAAGCTTTCTCTCAGTGAAATAATTCAAAAATGCACCACTGTGTAATTTTCTGCAAATTCATAAAGTTCAGCTTTATAATCTTTGAAACAGCATAGAAGTACTGAGAAGCAGTACATTTTAGTGTTTTGAACAATTCCAGTGTTGATCTCAGTGAAAGAAGTCAAAAATAAGACTAAGACGAAAAAAGCTTTCTCTCAGTGAAATAAGTCAAAAATGCACCACTGTGTAATTTTCTGCAAATTCATGAAAGTTCAGCTTCATAATCATTGAAACAGCATAGAAGTACTGAGAAGCAGTATATTTGAGTGTTTTGAACAATTCCAGTGTTGATCTCAGTGAAAGAAGTCAAAAATAAGACTAAGACGAAAAAAGCTTTCTCTCAGTGAAATAAGTCAAAAATGCACCACTGTGTAATTTTCTGCAAATTCATGAAAGTTCAGCTTCATTATCTTTGAAACAGCATAGAAGTACTGAGAAGCAGTATATTTGAGTTTTTGAACAATTCCAGTGTTGATCTCAGTGAAAGAAGTCAAAAATAAGACTAAGACGAAAAAAGCTTTCTCTCAGTGAAATAAGTCAAAAATGCACCACTGTGTAATTTTCTGCAAATTCATGAAAGTTCAGCTTCATAATCTTTGAAACAGCATAGAAGTACTGAGAAGCAGTATATTTGAGTGTTTTGAACAATTCCAGTGTTGATCTCAGTGAAAGAAGTCAAAAATAAGACTAAGACGAAAAAAGCTTTCTCTCAGTGAAATAAGTCAAAAATGCACCACTGTGTAATTTTCTGCAAATTCATGAAAGTTCAGCTTCATTATCTTTGAAACAGCATAGAAGTACTGAGAAGCAGTATATTTGAGTGTTTTGAACAATTCCAGTGTTGATCTCAGTGAAAGAAGTCAAAAATAAGACTAAGACGAAAAAAGCTTTCTCTCAGTGAAATAAGTCAAAAATGCACCACTGTGTAATTTTCTGCAAATTCATGAAAGTTCAGCTTCATAATCTTTGAAACAGCATAGAAGTACTGAGAAGCAGTATATTTGAGTTTTTGAACAATTCCAGTGTTGATCTCAGTGAAAGAAGTCAAAAATAAGACTAAGACGAAAAAAGCTTTCTCTCAGTGAAATAAGTCAAAAATGCACCACTGTGTAATTTTCTGCAAATTCATGAAAGTTCAGCTTCATATCTTTGAAACAGCATAGAAGTACTGAGAAGCAGTATATTTGAGTTTTTGAACAATTCCAGTGTTGATCTCAGTGAAAGAAGTCAAAAATAAGACTAAGACAAAAAGCTTTCTCTCAGTGAAATAAGTCAAAAATGCACCACTGTTAATTTTCTGCAAATCATGAAAGTTCAGCTTCATAATCTTTGAAACAGCATAGAAGTACTGAGAAGCAGTATATTTAGTGTTTTGAACAATTCCAGTGTTGATCTCAGTGAAAGAAGTCAAAAATAAGACTAAGACGAAAAAAGCTTTCTCTCAGTGAAATAAGTCAAAAATGCACCACTGTGTAATTTTCTGCAAATTCATAAAGTTCAGCTTTATAATCTTTGAAACAGCATAGAAGTACTGAGAAGCAGTATTTTAGTGTTTTGAACAATTCCAGTGTTGATCTCAGTGAAAGAAGTCAAAAATAAGACTAAGACGAAAAAAGCTTTCTCTCAGTGAAATAAGTCAAAAATGCACCACTGTGTAATTTTCTGCAAATTCATGAAAGTTCAGCTTCATAATCATTGAAACAGCATAGAAGTACTGAGAAGCAGTATATTTGAGTGTTTTGAACAATTCCAGTGTTGATCTCAGTGAAAGAAGTCAAAAATAAGACTAAGACGAAAAAAGCTTTCTCTCAGTGAAATAAGTCAAAAATGCACCACTGTGTAATTTTCTGCAAATTCATGAAAGTTCAGCTTCATTATCTTTGAAACAGCATAGAAGTACTGAGAAGCAGTATATTTGAGTTTTTGAACAATTCCAGTGTTGATCTCAGTGAAAGAAGTCAAAAATAAGACTAAGACGAAAAAAGCTTTCTCTCAGTGAAATAAGTCAAAAATGCACCACTGTGTAATTTTCTGCAAATTCATGAAAGTTCAGCTTCATAATCATTGAAACAGCATAGAAGTACTGAGAAGCAGTATATTTGAGTGTTTTGAACAATTCCAGTGTTGATCTCAGTGAAAGAAGTCAAAAATAAGACTAAGACGAAAAAGCTTTCTCTCAGTGAAATAAGTCAAAAATGCACCACTGTGTAATTTTCTGCAAATTCATGAAAGTTCAGCTTCATATCTTTGAAACAGCATAGAAGTACTGAGAAGCAGTATATTTGAGTGTTTTGAACAATTCCAGTGTTGATCTCAGTGAAAGAAGTCAAAAATAAGACTAAGACGAAAAAAGCTTTCTCTCAGTGAAATAAGTCAAAAATGCACCACTGTGTAATTTTCTGCAAATTCATGAAGTTCAGCTTTATAATCTTTGAAACAGCATAGAAGTACTGAGAAGCAGTGTATTTGAGTGTTTTGAACAATTCCAGTGTTGATCTCAGTGAAAGAAGTCAAAAATAAGACTAAGACGAAAAAAGCTTTCTCTCAGTGAAATAAGTCAAAAATGCACCACTGTGTAATTTTCTGCAAATTCATGAAAGTTCAGCTTCATAATCTTTGAAACAGCATAGAAGTACTGAGAAGCAGTATATTTTAGTGTTTTGAACAATTCCAGTGTTGATCTCAGTGAAAGAAGTCAAAAATAAGACTAAGACGAAAAAAGCTTTCTCTCAGTGAAATAAGTCAAAAATGCACCACTGTGTAATTTTCTGCAAATTCATGAAAGTTCAGCTTTAATCTTTGAAACAGCATAGAAGTACTGAGAAGCAGTATTTTAGTGTTTTGAACAATTCCAGTGTTGATCTCAGTGAAAGAAGTCAAAAATAAGACTAAGACGAAAAAAGCTTTCTCTCAGTGAAATAAGTCAAAAATGCACCACTGTGTAATTTTCTGCAAATTCATGAAAGTTCAGCTTCATAATCTTTGAAACAGCATAGAAGTACTGAGAAGCAGTATATTTGAGTGTTTTGAACAATTCCAGTGTTGATCTCAGTGAAAGAAGTCAAAAATAAGACTAAGACGAAAAAAGCTTTCTCTCAGTGAAATAAGTCAAAAATGCACCACTGTGTAATTTTCTGCAAATTCATGAAAGTTCAGCTTCATATCTTTGAAACAGCATAGAAGTACTGAGAAGCAGTATATTTGAGCTTTTTGAACAATTCCAGTGTTGATCTCAGTGAAAGAATTCAAAAATAAGACTAAGACAAAAAAGCTTTCTCTCAGTGAAATAAGTCAAAAATGCACCACTGTTTAATTTTCTACAAATACATGAAAGTTCTGCTTCATAATCTTTGAAACAGCATAGAAGTACTGAGAAGCAGTATATTTTAGTGTTTTGAACAATTCCAGTGTTGATCTCAGTCAAGAAGTCAAAAATAAGACTAAGACGAAAAAAGCTTTCTCTCAGTGAAATAATTCAAAAATGCACCACTGTGTAATTTTCTGCAAATTCATTAAAGTTCAGCTTATAATCTTTGAAACAGCATAGAAGTACTGAGAAGCAGTACATTTTAGTGTTTTGAACAATTCCAGTGTTGATCTCAGTGAAAGAAGTCAAAAATAAGACTAAGACGAAAAAAGCTTTCTCTCAGTGAAATAAGTCAAAAATGCACCACTGTGTAATTTTCTGCAAATTCATGAAAGTTCAGCTTCATAATCTTTGAAACAGCATAGAAGTACTGAGAAGCAGTATATTTGAGTGTTTTGAACAATTCCAGTGTTGATCTCAGTGAAAGAAGTCAAAAATAAGACTAAGACGAAAAAAGCTTTCTCTCAGTGAAATAAGTCAAAAATGCACCACTGTGTAATTTTCTGCAAATTCATGAAAGTTCAGCTTCATTATCTTTGAAACAGCATAGAAGTACTGAGAAGCAGTATATTTGAGTTTTTGAACAATTCCAGTGTTGATCTCAGTGAAAGAAGTCAAAAATAAGACTAAGACGAAAAAAGCTTTCTCTCAGTGAAATAAGTCAAAAATGCACCACTGTGTAATTTTCTGCAAATTCATGAAGTTCAGCTTTATAATCTTTGAAACAGCATAGAAGTACTGAGAAGCAGTATTTGAGTGTTTTGAACAATTCCAGTGTTGATCTCAGTGAAAGAATTCAAAAATAAGACTAAGACAAAAAAAGCTTTCTCTCAGTGAAATAAGTCAAAAATGCACCACTGTTAATTTTCTACAAATCATGAAAGTTCAGCTTCATAATCTTTGAAACAGCATAGAAGTACTGAGAAGCAGTATATTTTAGTGTTTTGAACAATTCCAGTGTTGATCTCAGTCAAGGAAGTCAAAAATAAGACTAAGACGAAAAAAGCTTTCTCTCAGTGAAATAAGTCAAAAATGCACCACTGTGTAATTTTCTCAAAATTCATGAAAGTTCAGCTTTATAATCTTTGAAACAGCATAGAAGTACTGAGAAGCAGTATATTTTAGTGTTTTGAACAATTCATGTGTTGATCTCAGTGAAAGAAGTCAAAAATAAGACTAAGACGAAAAAAGCTTTCTCTCAGTGAAATAAGTCAAAAATGCACCACTGTGTAATTTCTGCAAATTCATGAAAGTTCAGCTTTATAATCTTTGAAACAGCATAGAAGTACTGAGAAGCAGTATATTTTAGTGTTTTGAACAATTCCAGTGTTGATCTCAGTGAAAGAAGTCAAAAATAAGACTAAGATGAAAAAAGCTTTCTCTCAGTGAAATAAGTCAAAAATGCACCACTGTGTAATTTCTGCAAATTCATGAAAGTTCAGCTTCATAATCTTTGAAACAGCATAGAAGTACTGAGAAGCAGTATATTTGAGTGTTTTGAACAATTCCAGTGTTGATCTCAGTGAAAGAAGTCAAAAATAAGACTAAGACGAAAAAATCTTTCTCTCAGTGAAATAAGTCAAAAATGCACCACTGTGTAATTTTCTGCAAATTCATGAAAGTTCAGCTTCATAATCTTTGAAACAGCATAGAAGTACTGAGAAGCAGTATATTTGAGTGTTTTGAACAATTCCAGTGTTGATCTCAGTGAAAGAAGTCAAAAATAAGACTAAGATGAAAAAAGCTTTCTCTCAGTGAAATAAGTCAAAAATGCACCACTGTCTAATTTTCTGCAAATTCAGAAAGTTCAGCTTATAATCTTTGAAACAGCATAGAAGTACTGAGAAGCAGTTCATTTTAGTGTTTTGAACAATTCCAGTGTTGATCTCAGTGAAAGAAGTCAAAAATAAGACTAAGACGAAAAAAGCTTTCTCTCAGTGAAATAAGTCAAAATGCACCACTGTGTAATTTTCTGCAAATTCATGAAGTTCAGCTTTATAATCTTTGAAACAGCATAGAAGTACTGAGAAGCAGTGTATTTGAGTGTTTTGAACAATTCCAGTGTTGATCTCAGTGAAAGAATTCAAAAATAAGACTAAGACAAAAAAAGCTTTCTCTCAGTGAAATAAGTCAAAAATGCACCACTGTTTAATTTTCTACAAATACATGAAAGTTCAGCTTCATAATCTTTGAAACAGCTTAGAAGTACTGAGAAGCAGTATATTTTAGTGTTTTGAACAATTCCAGTGTTGATCTCAGTGAAAGAAGTCAAAAATAAGACTAAGACGAAAAATCTTTCTCTCAGTGAAATAAGTCAAAAATGCACCACTGTGTAATTTTCTGCAAATTCATGAAGTTCAGCTTTATAATCTTTGAAACAGCATAGAAGTACTGAGAAGCAGTATTTAGTGTTTTGAACAATTCCAGTGTTGATCTCAGTCAAGAAGTCAAAAATAAGACTAAGACAAAAAAAGCTTTCTCTCAGTGAAATAATTCAAAAATGCACCACTGTGTAATTTTCTGCAAATTCATTAAAGTTCAGCTTTATAATCTTTGAAACAGCATAGAAGTACTGAGAAGCAGTATTTTAGTGTTTTGAACAATTCCAGTGTTGATCTCAGTGAAAGAAGTCAAAAATAAGACTAAGACGAAAAAAGCTTTCTCTCAGTGAAATAAGTCAAAAATGCACCACTGTGTAATTTTCTGCAAATTCATGAAAGTTCAGCTTCATAATCATTGAAACAGCATAGAAGTACTGAGAAGCAGTATATTTGAGTGTTTTGAACAATTCCAGTGTTGATCTCAGTGAAAGAAGTCAAAAATAAGACTAAGACGAAAAAAGCTTTCTCTCAGTGAAATAAGTCAAAAATGCACCACTGTGTAATTTTCTGCAAATTCATGAAAGTTCAGCTTCATTATCTTTGAAACAGCATAGAAGTACTGAGAAGCAGTATATTTGAGCTTTTTGAACAATTCCAGTGTTGATCTCAGTGAAAGAAGTCAAAAATAAGACTAAGACGAAAAAAGCTTTCTCTCAGTGAAATAAGTCAAAAATGCACCACTGTGTAATTTTCTGCAAATTCATGAAGTTCAGCTTTATAATCTTTGAAACAGCATAGAAGTACTGAGAAGCAGTGTATTTGAGTGTTTTGAACAATTCCAGTGTTGATCTCAGTGAAAGAATTCAAAAATAAGACTAAGACAAAAAAAGCTTTCTCTCAGTGAAATAAGTCAAAAATGCACCACTGTTAATTTTCTACAAATCATGAAAGTTCTGCTTCATAATCTTTGAAACAGCATAGAAGTACTGAGAAGCAGTATATTTTAGTGTTTTGAACAATTCCAGTGTTGATCTCAGTCAAGGAAGTCAAAAATAAGACTAAGACGAAAAAAGCTTTCTCTCAGTGAAATAATTCAAAAATGCACCACTGTGTAATTTTCTTCAAATTCATGAAAGTTCAGCTTTATAATCTTTGAAACAGCATAGAAGTACTGAGAAGCAGTATATTTTAGTGTTTTGAACAATTCAGTGTTGATCTCAGTGAAAGAAGTCAAAAATAAGACTAAGACGAAAAAAGCTTTCTCTCAGTGAAATAAGTCAAAAATGCACCACTGTGTAATTTCTGCAAATTCATGAAAGTTCAGCTTTATAATCTTTGAAACAGCATAGAAGTACTGAGAAGCAGTATATTTTAGTGTTTTGAACAATTCCAGTGTTGATCTCAGTGAAAGAAGTCAAAAATAAGACTAAGACGAAAAAAGCTTTCTCTCAGTGAAATAAGTCAAAAATGCACCACTGTGTAATTTCTGCAAATTCATGAAAGTTCAGCTTCATAATCTTTGAAACAGCATAGAAGTACTGAGAAGCAGTATATTTAGTGTTTTGAACAATTCCAGTGTTGATCTCAGTGAAAGAAGTCAAAAATAAGACTAAGACGAAAAAGCTTTCTCTCAGTGAAATAAGTCAAAAATGCACCACTGTGTAATTTTCTGCAAATTCATGAAAGTTCAGCTTCATAATCTTTGAAACAGCATAGAAGTATTGAGAAGCAGTATATTTGAGTGTTTTGAACAATTCCAGTGTTGATCTCAGTGAAAGAAGTCAAAAATAAGACTAAGATGAAAAAAGCTTTCTCTCAGTGAAATAAGTCAAAAATGCACCACTGTCTAATTTTCTGCAAATTCATGAAAGTTCAGCTTATAATCTTTGAAACAGCATAGAAGTACTGAGAAGCAGTACATTTTAGTGTTTTGAACAATTCCAGTGTTGATCTCAGTGAAAGAAGTCAAAAATAAGACTAAGACGAAAAAAGCTTTCTCTCAGTGAAATAAGTCAAAAATGCACCACTGTGTAATTTTCTGCAAATTCATGAAAGTTCAGCTTCATATCTTTGAAACAGCATAGAAGTACTGAGAAGCAGTATATTTGAGTGTTTTGAACAATTCCAGTGTTGATCTCAGTGAAAGAAGTCAAAAATAAGACTAAGACGAAAAAAGCTTTCTCTCAGTGAAATAAGTCAAAAATGCACCACTGTGTAATTTTCTGCAAATTCATGAAAGTTCAGCTTCATTATCTTTGAAACAGCATAGAAGTACTGAGAAGCAGTATATTTTAGTGTTTTGAACAATTCCAGTGTTGATCTCAGTCAAGAAGTCAAAAATAAGACTAAGACGAAAAAAGCTTTCTCTCAGTGAAATAAGTCAAAAATGCACCACTGTGTAATTTTCTTCAAATTCATGAAAGTTCAGCTTTATAATCTTTGAAACAGCATAGAAGTACTGAGAAGCAGTATTTTAGTGTTTTGAACAATTTCAGTGTTGATCTCAGTGAAAGAAGTCAAAAATAAGACTAAGACGAAAAAAGCTTTCTCTCAGTGAAATAAGTCAAAAATGCACCACTGTGTAATTTCTGCAAATTCATGAAAGTTCAGCTTATAATCTTTGAAACAGCTTAGAAGTACTGAGAAGCAGTATATTTAGTGTTTTGACAATTCCAGTGTTGATCTCAGTGAAAGAAGTCAAAAATAAGACTAAGACGAAAAAAGCTTTCTCTCAGTGAAATAAGTCAAAAATGCACCACTGTGTAATTTCTGCAAATTCATGAAAGTTCAGCTTCATAATCTTTGAAACAGCATAGAAGTACTGAGAAGCAGTATATTTGAGTGTTTTGAACAATTCCAGTGTTGATCTCAGTGAAAGAAGTCAAAAATAAGACTAAGACGAAAAATCTTTCTCTCAGTGAAATAAGTCAAAAATGCACCACTGTGTAATTTTCTGCAAATTCATGAAAGTTCAGCTTCATAATCTTTGAAACAGCATAGAAGTATTGAGAAGCAGTATATTTGAGTGTTTTGAACAATTCCAGTGTTGATCTCAGTGAAAGAAGTCAAAAATAAGACTAAGATGAAAAAAGCTTTCTCTCAGTGAAATAAGTCAAAAATGCACCACTGTAATTTTCTGCAAATTCGAGAAAGTTCAGCTTTATAATCTTTGAAACAGCATAGAAGTACTGAGAAGCAGTACATTTTAGTGTTTTGAACAATTCCAGTGTTGATCTCAGTGAAAGAAGTCAAAAATAAGACTAAGACGAAAAAAGCTTTCTCTCAGTGAAATAAGTCAAAAATGCACCACTGTGTAATTTTCTGCAAATTCATGAAAGTTCAGCTTCATTATCTTTGAAACAGCATAGAAGTACTGAGAAGCAGTATATTTGAGTGTTTTGAACAATTCCAGTGTTGATCTCAGTGAAAGAAGTCAAAAATAAGACTAAGACGAAAAAAGCTTTCTCTCAGTGAAATAAGTCAAAAATGCACCACTGTGTAATTTTCTGCAAATTCATGAAGCTTCAGCTTTATAATCTTTGAAACAGCATAGAAGTACTGAGAAGCAGTGTATTTGAGTGTTTTGAACAATGCCAGTGTTGATCTCAGTGAAAGAATTCAAAAATAAGACTAAGACAAAAAAGCTTTCTCTCAGTGAAATAAGTCAAAAATGCACCACTTTAATTTTCTACAAATTCATGAAAGTTCAGCTTCATAATCTTTGAAACAGCATAGAAGTACTGAGAAGCAGTATATTTGAGTGTTTTGAACAATTCCAGTGTTGATCTCAGTCAAGAAGTCAAAAATAAGACTAAGACGAAAAAAGCTTTCTCTCAGTGAAATAATTCAAAAATGCACCACTGTGTAATTTTCTGCAAATTCATTAAAGTTCAGCTTTATAATCTTTGAAACAGCATAGAAGTACTGAGAAGCAGTACATTTTAGTGTTTTGAACAATTCCAGTGTTGATCTCAGTGAAAGAAGTCAAAAATAAGACTAAGACGAAAAAAGCTTTCTCTCAGTGAAATAAGTCAAAAATGCACCACTGTGTAATTTTCTGCAAATTCATGAAAGTTCAGCTTCATAATCATTGAAACAGCATAGAAGTACTGAGAAGCAGTATATTTGAGTGTTTTGAACAATTCCATTGTTGATCTCAGTGAAAGAAGTCAAAAATAAGACTAAGACGAAAAAAGCTTTCTCTCAGTGAAATAAGTCAAAAATGCACCACTGTGTAATTTTCTGCAAATTCATGAAGTTCAGCTTTATAATCTTTGAAACAGCATAGAAGTACTGAGAAGCAGTGTATTTGAGTGTTTTGAACAATTCCAGTGTTGATCTCAGTGAAAGAATTCAAAAATAAGACTAAGACAAAAAAAGCTTTCTCTCAGTGAAATAAGTCAAAAATGCACCACTGTTTAATTTTCTACAAATACATGAAAGTTCTGCTTCATAATCTTTGAAACAGCATAAAAGTACTGAGAAGCAGTATATTTTAGTGTTTTGAACAATTCCAGTGTTGATCTCAGTGAAAGAAGTCAAAAATAAGACTAGACGAAAAAAGCTTTCTCTCAGTGAAATAAGTCAAAAATGCACCACTGTGTATTTTTCTGCAAATTCATTAAAGTTCAGCTTTATAATCTTTGAAACAGCATAGAAGTACTGAGAAGCAGTATATTTGAGTGTTTTGAACAATTCCAGTGTTGATCTCAGTGAAAGAAGTCAAAAATAAGACTAAGACGAAAAAAGCTTTCTCTCAGTGAAATAAGTCAAAATGCACCACTGTGTAATTTTCTGCAAATTCATGAAAGTTCAGCTTCATAATTTGAAACAGCATAGAAGTACTGAGAAGCAGTAAATTGTAGTGTTTTGAACAATTCCAGTGTTGATCTCAGTGAAAGTAGTCAAAAATAAGACTAGGACGAAAAAAGCTTTCTCTCAGTGAAATAAGTCAAAAATGCACCACTGTGTAATTTTCTGCAAATTCATGAAAGTTCAGCTTCATAATCTTTGAAACAGCATAGAAGTACTGAGAAGCAGTATATTTGAGTGTTTTGAACAATTCCAGTGTTGATCTCAGTGAAAGAAGTCAAAAATAAGACTAAGACGAAAAAAGCTTTCTCTCAGTGAAATAAGTCAAAAATGCACCACTGTGTAATTTTCTGCAAATTCATGAAAGTTCAGCTTCATAATCTTTGAAACAGAATAGAAGTACTGAGAAGCAGTATATTTTAATGTTTTGAACAATTCCAGTGTTGATCTCAGTGAAAGAAGTCAAAAATAAGACTAGGACGAAAAAAGCTTTCTCTCAGTGAAATAAGTCAAAAATGCACCACTGTGTAATTTTCTGTAAATTCATGAAGGTTCAGCTTTATAATCTTGGAAACAGCATAGAAGTATTGAGAAGCAGTATATTTGAGTGTTTTGAACAATTCCAGTGTTGATCTCAGTGAAAGAAGTCAAAAATAAGACTAAGACGAAAAAAGCTTTCTCTCAGTGAAATAAGTCAAAAATGCATCACTGTGTAATTTTCTACAAATTCATGAAAGTTCAGCTTCATAATCTTTGAAACAGCATAGAAGTACTGAGAAGCAGTATATTTTAGTGTTTTGAACAATTCCAGTGTTGATCTCAGTGAAAGAAGTCAAAAATAAGACTAAGACAAAAAAAGCTTTCTCTCAGTGAAATAAGTCAAAAATGCACCACTGTGTAATTTTCTGCAAATTCATGAAAGTTCAGCTTCATAATCTTTGAAACAGCTTAGAAGTACTGAGAAGCAGTAAATTGTAGTGTTTTGAACAATTCAGTGTTGATCTCAGTGAAAGAAGTCAAAAATAAGACTAAGACGAAAAAAGCTTTCTCTCAGTGAAATAAGTCAAAAATGCACCACTGTGTAATTTTCTGCAAATTCATGAAAGTTCAGCTTCATAATCTTTGAAACAGCTTAGAAGTACTGAGAAGCAGTAAATTGTAGTGTTTTGAACAATTCCAGTGTTGATCTCAGTGAAAGAAGTCAAAAATAAGACTAAGACCAAAAAAGCTTTCTCTCAGTGAAATAAGTCAAAAATGCACCACTGTGTAATTTTCTGTAAATTCATGAGAGTTCAGCTTCATAATCTTTGAAACAGAATAGAAGTACTGAGAAGCAGTATATTTTAATGTTTTGAACAATTCCAGTGTTGATCTCAGTGAAAGAAGTCAAAAATAAGACTAGGACGAAAAAAGCTTTCTCTCAGTGAAATAATTCAAAAATGCACCACTGTGTAATTTTCTGTAAATTCATGAAGGTTCAGCTTTATAATCTTGGAAACAGCATAGAAGTATTGAGAAGCAGTATATTTGAGTGTTTTGAACAATTCCAGTGTTGATCTCAGTGAAAGAAGTCAAAAATAAGACTAAGACGAAAAAAGCTTTCTCTCAGTGAAATAAGTCAAAAATGCATCACTGTGTATTTTCTACAAATTCATGAAAGTTCAGCTTCATAATCTTTGAAACAGCATAGAAGTACTGAGAAGCAGTATATTTTAGTGTTTTGAACAATTCCAGTGTTGATCTCAGTGAAAGAAGTCAAAAATAAGACTAGACGAAAAAGCTTTCTCTCAGTGAAATAAGTCAAAAATGCACCACTGTGTAATTTTCTGCAAATTCATGAAAGTTCAGCTTTATAATCTTTGAAACAGCATAGAAGTACTGAGAAGCAGTATATTTAGTGTTTTGAACAATTCCAGTGTTGATCTCAGTGAAAGAAGTCAAAAATAAGACTAAGACGAAAAAAGCTTTCTCTCAGTGAAATAAGTCAAAAATGCACCACTGTGTAATTTTTCTGCAAATTCATGAAAGTTCAGCTTCATAATCTTTGAAACAGCATAGAAGTACTGAGAAGCAGTAATTTAGTGTTTTGAACAATTCCAGTGTTGATCTCAGTGAAAGAAGTCAAAAATAAGACTAAGACGAAAAAGCTTTCTCTCAGTGAAATAAGTCAAAATGCACCACTGTGTAATTTTCTGCAAATTCATGAAAGTTCAGCTTCATAATCTTTGAAACAGCATAGAAGTACTGAGAAGCAGTATATTTGAGTGTTTTGAACAATTCCAGTGTTGATCTCAGTGAAAGAAGTCAAAAATAAGACTAACGAAAAAAGCTTTCTCTCAGTGAAATAAGTCAAAAATGCACCACTGTGTAATTTTCTGCAAATTCATGAAAGTTCAGCTTCATAATCTTTGAAACAGCATAGAAGTACTGAGAAGCAGTATATTTTAGTTTTTGAACAATTCCAGTGTTGATCTCAGTGAAAGAAGTCAAAATAAGACTAAGACGAAAAAAGCTTTCTCTCAGTGAAATAAGTCAAAATGCACCACTGTGTAATTTTCTCAAATTCATGAAGTTCAGCTTTATAATCTTTGAAACAGCATAGAAGTACTGAGAAGCAGTATATTTGAGTGTTTTGAACAATTCCAGTGTTGATCTCAGTGAAAGAAGTCAAAAATAAGACTAAGACGAAAAAAGCTTTCTCTCAGTGAAATAAGTCAAAAATGCACACTGTGTAATTTTCTGCAAATTCATGAAAGTTCAGCTTCATAATCTTTGAAACAGCATAGAAGTACTGAGAAGCAGTATTTTTAGTGTTTTGAACAATTCCAGTGTTGATCTCAGTGAAAGAAGTCAAAAATACTAAGACAAAAAAAGCTTTCTCTCAGTGAAATAAGTCAAAATGCACCACTGTGTAATTTTCTGCAAATTCATGAAAGTTCAGCTTCATAATCTTTGAAACAGCTTAGAAGTACTGAGAAGCAGTAATTTAGTGTTTTGAACAATTCCAGTGTTGATCTCAGTGAAAGAAGTCAAAAATAAGACTAAGAAAAAAAGCTTTCTCTCAGTGAAATAAGTCAAAAATGCACCACTGTGTAATTTTCTGCAAATTCATGAAAGTTCAGCTTCATAATCTTTGAAACAGCTTAGAAGTACTGAGAAGCAGTAATTTTAGTGTTTTGAACAATTCCAGTGTTGATCTCAGTGAAAGAAGTCAAAATAAGACTAAGACGAAAAAAGCTTTCTCTCAGTGAAATAAGTCAAAAATGCACCACTGTGTAATTTTCTGCAAATTCATGAAAGTTCAGCTTCATAATCTTTGAAACAGCATAGAAGTACTGAGAAGCAGTATATTTTGTTTTGAACAATTCCAGTGTTGATCTCAGTGAAAGAAGTCAAAAATAAGACTAAGACGAAAAATCTTTCTCTCAGTGAAATAAGTCAAAAATGCACCACTGTGTAATTTTCTGCAAATTCATGAAAGTTCAGCTTCATAATCTTTGAAACAGCATAGAAGTATTGAGAAGCAGTATATTTTAGTGTTTTGAACAATTCCAGTGTTGATCTCAGTGAAAGAAGTCAAAAATAAGACTAAGATGAAAAAGCTTTCTCTCAGTGAAATAAGTCAAAAATGCACCACTGTGTAATTTTCTGCAAATTCAAAGTTCAGCTTTATAATCTTTGAAACAGCATAGAAGTACTGAGAAGCAGTACATTTTAGTGTTTTGAACAATTCCAGTGTTGATCTCAGTGAAAGAAGTCAAAATAAGACTAAGACGAAAAAAGCTTTCTCTCAGTGAAATAAGTCAAAAATGCACCACTGTGTAATTTTCTGCAAATTCATGAAAGTTCAGCTTCATATCTTTGAAACAGCATAGAAGTACTGAGAAGCAGTATATTTGAGTGTTTTGAACAATTCCAGTGTTGATCTCAGTGAAAGTCAAAAATAAGACTAAGACGAAAAGCTTTCTCTCAGTGAAATAAGTCAAAAATGCACCACTGTGTAATTTTCTGCAAATTCATGAAAGTTCAGCTTTATAATCTTTGAAACAGCATAGAAGTACTGAGAAGCAGTATTTGAGTGTTTTGAACAATTCCAGTGTTGATCTCAGTGAAAGAATTCAAAAATAAGACTAAGACAAAAAAGCTTTCTCTCAGTGAAATAAGTCAAAAATGCACCACTGTTTAATTTTCTGCAAATTCATGAAAGTTCAGCTTCATAATCTTTGAAACAGCATAGAAGTACTGAGAAGCAGTATATTTGAGTGTTTTGAACAATTCCAGTGTTGATCTCAGTGGAAGTCAAAAATAAGACTAAGACGAAAAAAGCTTTCTCTCAGTGAAATAATTCAAAAATGCACCACTGTGTAATTTTCTGCAAATTCATGAAAGTTCAGCTTTATAATCTTTGAAACAGCATAGAAGTACTGAGAAGCAGTACATTTTAGTGTTTTGAACAATTCCAGTGTTGATCTCAGTGAAAGAAGTCAAAAATAAGACTAAGACGAAAAAAGCTTTCTCTCAGTGAAATAAGTCAAAAATGCACCACTGTGTAATTTTCTGCAAATTCATGAAAGTTCAGCTTCATAATCTTTGAAACAGCATAGAAGTACTGAGAAGCAGTATATTTGAGTGTTTTGAACAATTCCATGTTGATCTCAGTGAAAGAAGTCAAAAATAAGACTAAGACGAAAAAAGCTTTCTCTCAGTGAAATAAGTCAAAATGCACCACTGTGTAATTTTCTGCAAATTCATGAAAGTTCAGCTTTATAATCTTTGAAACAGCATAGAAGTACTGAGAAGCAGTGTATTTGAGTGTTTTGAACAATTCCAGTGTTGATCTCAGTGAAAGAAGTCAAAATAAGACTAAGACAAAAAAGCTTTCTCTCAGTGAAATAAGTCAAAATGCACCACTGTTTAATTTTCTACAAATACATGAAAGTTCAGCTTCATAATCTTTGAAACAGCATAGAAGTACTGAGAAGCAGTATTTTTAGTGTTTTGAACAATTCCAGTGTTGATCTCAGTGAAAGAAGTCAAAAATAAGACTAAGACGAAAAAAGCTTTCTCTCAGTGAAATAAGTCAAAAATGCACCACTGTGTATTTTTCTGCAAATTCATTAAAGTTCAGCTTTATAATCTTTGAAACAGCATAGAAGTACTGAGAAGCAGTATATTTGAGTGTTTTGAACAATTCCAGTGTTGATCTCAGTGAAAGAAGTCAAAAATAAGACTAAGACGAAAAAAGCTTTCTCTCAGTGAAATAAGTCAAAATGCACCACTGTAATTTTCTGCAAATTCATGAAAGTTCAGCTTCATAATATTTGAAACAGCATAGAAGTACTGAGAAGCAGTAAATTGTAGTGTTTTGAACAATTCCAGTGTTGATCTCAGTGAAAGAAGTCAAAAATAAGACTAGACGAAAAAAGCTTTCTCTCAGTGAAATAAGTCAAAAATGCACCACTGTGTAATTTTCTGCAAATTCATGAAAGTTCAGCTTCATAATCTTTGAAACAGCATAGAAGTACTGAGAAGCAGTATTTTGAGTGTTTTGAACAATTCCAGTGTTGATCTCAGTGAAAGAAGTCAAAATAAGACTAAGACGAAAAAAGCTTTCTCTCAGTGAAATAAGTCAAAAATGCACCACTGTGTAATTTTCTGCAAATTCATGAAAGTTCAGCTTCATAATCTTTGAAACAGATAGAAGTACTGAGAAGCAGTATATTTTAGTGTTTTGAACAATTCCAGTGTTGATCTCAGTGAAAGAAGTCAAAAATAAGACTAGGACGAAAAAAGCTTTCTCTCAGTGAAATAAGTCAAAAATGCACCACTGTGTAATTTTCTGCAAATTCATGAAGTTCAGCTTTATAATCTTGAAACAGCATAGAAGTATTGAGAAGCAGTATATTTGAGTGTTTTGAACAATTCCAGTGTTGATCTCAGTGAAAGAAGTCAAAAAAGACTAAGACGAAAAAAGCTTTCTCTCAGTGAAATAAGTCAAAAATGCACACTGTGTAATTTTCTACAAATTCATGAAAGTTCAGCTTCATAATCTTTGAAACAGCATAGAAGTACTGAGAAGCAGTATATTTTAGTGTTTTGAACAATTCCAGTGTTGATCTCAGTGAAAGAAGTCAAAAATAAGACTAAGACAAAAAAGCTTTCTCTCAGTGAAATAAGTCAAAAATGCACCACTGTGTAATTTTCTGCAAATTCATGAAGTTCAGCTTCATAATCTTTGAAACAGCTTAGAAGTACTGAGAAGCAGTAAATTTTGTTTTGAACAATTCCAGTGTTGATCTCAGTGAAAGAAGTCAAAAATAAGACTAAGACGAAAAAAGCTTTCTCTCAGTGAAATAAGTCAAAAATGCACCACTGTGTAATTTTCTGCAAATTCATGAAGTTCAGCTTCATAATTTGAAACAGCTTAGAAGTACTGAGAAGCAGTAATTGTAGTGTTTTGAACAATTCCAGTGTTGATCTCAGTGAAAGAAGTCAAAATAAGACTAAGACCAAAAAAGCTTTCTCTCAGTGAAATAAGTCAAAAATGCACCACTGTGTAATTTTCTGTAAATTCATGAAGTTCAGCTTCATAATCTTTGAAACAGAATAGAAGTACTGAGAAGCAGTATATTTTAATGTTTTGAACAATTCCAGTGTTGATCTCAGTGAAAGAAGTCAAAAATAAGACTAGACGAAAAAAGCTTTCTCTCAGTGAAATAATTCAAAAATGCACCACTGTGTAATTTTCTGTAAATTCATGAAGTTCAGCTTTATAATCTTGAAACAGCATAGAAGTATTGAGAAGCAGTATATTTGAGTGTTTTGAACAATTCCAGTGTTGATCTCAGTGAAAGAAGTCAAAATAAGACTAAGACGAAAAAAGCTTTCTCTCAGTGAAATAAGTCAAAAATGCACACTGTGTAATTTTCTACAAATTCATGAAAGTTCAGCTTCATAATCTTTGAAACAGCATAGAAGTACTGAGAAGCAGTATATTTTAGTGTTTTGAACAATTCCAGTGTTGATCTCAGTGAAAGAAGTCAAAATAAGACTAAGACGAAAAAGCTTTCTCTCAGTGAAATAAGTCAAAAATGCACCACTGTGTAATTTTCTGCAAATTCATGAAAGTTCAGCTTCATAATCTTTGAAACAGCATAGAAGTACTGAGAAGCAGTATATTTGAGTGTTTTGAACAATTCCAGTGTTGATCTCAGTGAAAGAAGTCAAAATAAGACTAAGACGAAAAAAGCTTTCTCTCAGTGAAATAAGTCAAAATGCACCACTGTGTAATTTTCTGCAAATTCATGAAGTTCAGCTTCATAATATTTGAAACAGCATAGAAGTACTGAGAAGCAGTAATTTAGTGTTTTGAACAATTCCAGTGTTGATCTCAGTGAAAGAGTCAAAAATAAGACTAAGACGAAAAAAGCTTTCTCTCAGTGAAATAAGTCAAAAATGCACCACTGTGTAATTTTCTGCAAATTCATGAAAGTTCAGCTTCATAATCTTTGAAACAGCATAGTACTGAGAAGCAGTATATTTGAGTGTTTTGAACAATTCCAGTGTTGATCTCAGTGAAAGAAGTCAAAAATAAGACTAAGACGAAAAAAGCTTTCTCTCAGTGAAATAAGTCAAAAATGCACCACTGTGTAATTTTCTGCAAATTCATGAAAGTTCAGCTTCATAATCTTTGAAACAGCTAGAAGTACTGAGAAGCAGTATATTTTAATGTTTTGAACAATTCCAGTATTGATCTCAGTGAAAGAAGTCAAAAATAAGACTAGGACGAAAAAAGCTTTCTCTCAGTGAAATAAGTCAAAAATGCACCACTGTGTAATTTTCTGTAAATTCATGAAGTTCAGCTTTATAATCTTTGAAACAGCATAGAAGTATTGAGAAGCAGTATATTTGAGTGTTTTGAACAATTCCAGTGTTGATCTCAGTGAAAGAAGTCAAAATAAGACTAAGACGAAAAAAGCTTTCTCTCAGTGAAATAAGTCAAAATGCACCACTGTGTAATTTTCTGCAAATTCATGAAAGTTCAGCTTCATAATCTTTGAAACAGCATAGAAGTACTGAGAAGCAGTATATTTTAGTGTTTTGAACAATTCCAGTGTTGATCTCAGTGAAAGAAGTCAAAATAGACTAAGACAAAAAAGCTTTCTCTCAGTGAAATAAGTCAAAAATGCACCACTGTGTAATTTTCTGCAAATTCATGAAAGTTCAGCTTCATAATCTTTGAAACAGCTTAGAAGTACTGAGAAGCAGTAAATTGTAGTGTTTTGAACAATTCAGTGTTGATCTCAGTGAAAGAAGTCAAAATAAGACTAAGACGAAAAAAGCTTTCTCTCAGTGAAATAAGTCAAAAATGCACCACTGTGTAATTTTCTGCAAATTCATGAAAGTTCAGCTTCATAATCTTTGAAACAGCTTAGAAGTACTGAGAAGCAGTAATTTAGTGTTTTGAACAATTCCAGTGTTGATCTCAGTGAAGAAGTCAAAAATAAGACTAAGACCAAAAAAGCTTTCTCTCAGTGAAATAAGTCAAAATGCACCACTGTGTAATTTTCTGTAAATTCATGAAGTTCAGCTTCATAATCTTTGAAACAGAATAGAAGTACTGAGAAGCAGTATATTTTAATGTTTTGAACAATTCCAGTGTTGATCTCAGTGAAAGAAGTCAAAAATAAGACTAGACGAAAAAAGCTTTCTCTCAGTGAAATAAGTCAAAAATGCACCACTGTGTAATTTTCTGTAAATTCATGAAGTTCAGCTTCATAATCTTTGAAACAGCATAGAAGTATTGAGAAGCAGTATATTTTAGTGTTTTGAACAATTCCAGTGTTGATCTCAGTGAAAGAAGTCAAAAATAAGACTAAGACGAAAAAGCTTTCTCTCAGTGAAATAAGTCAAAAATGCACCACTGTGTAATTTTCTGCAAATTCATGAAAGTTCAGCTTCATAATCTTTGAAACAGCATAGAAGTACTGAGAAGCAGTATATTTTAGTGTTTTGAACAATTCCAGTGTTGATCTCAGTGAAAGAAGTCAAAAATAAGACTAAGACGAAAAAAGCTTTCTCTCAGTGAAATAAGTCAAAAATGCACCACTGTGTAATTTTCTGCAAATTCATGAAAGTTCAGCTTTATAATCTTTGAAACAGCATAGAAGTACTGAGAAGCAGTACATTTTAGTGTTTTTGAACAATTCCAGTGTTGATCTCAGTGAAAGAAGTCAAAAATAAGACTAAGACGAAAAAAGCTTTCTTTCAGTGAAATAAGTCAAAAATGCACCACTGTGTAATTTTCTGCAAATTCATGAAGTTCAGCTTCATATCTTTGAAACAGCATAGAAGTACTGAGAAGCAGTATATTTGAGTGTTTTGAAAAATTCCAGTGTTGATCTCAGTGAAAGAAGTCAAAAATAAGACTAAGACGAAAAAAAGCTTTTTCTCAGTGAAATAAGTCAAAATGCACCACTGTGTAATTTTCTGCAAATTCATGAAAGTTCAGCTTCATAATCTTTGAAACAGAATAGAAGTACTGAGAAGCAGTATATTTTAATGTTTTGAACAATTCCAGTGTTGATCTCAGTGAAAGAAGTCAAAAATAAGACTAAGACGAAAAAAGCTTTCTCTCAGTGAAATAAGTCAAAAATGCACCACTGTGTAATTTTCTGCAAATTCATGAAGGTTCAGCTTTATAATCTTTGAAACAGCATAGAAGTACTGAGAAGCAGTATATTTTAGTGTTTTGAACAATTCCAGTGTTGATCTCAGTGAAAGAAGTCAAAAATAAGACTAAGACGAAAAAAGCTTTCTCTCAGTGAAATAAGTCAAAAATGCACCACTGTGTATTTTCTGCAAATTCATGAAAGTTCAGCTTCATAATCTTTTAAACAGCTTAGAAGTACTGAGAAGCAGTAATTTAGTGTTTTGAACAATTCCATGTTGATCTCAGTGAAAGAAGTCAAAAATAAGACTAAGACGAAAAAAGCTTTCTCTCAGTGAAATAAGTCAAAAATGCACCACTGTGTAATTTTCTGCAAATTCATGAAAGTTCAGCTTCATAATCTTTGAAACAGCTTAGAAGTACTGAGAAGCAGTAAATTTTAGTGTTTTGAACAATTCAAGTGTTGATCTCAGTGAAATAAGTCAAAAATGCACCACTGTGTAATTTTCTGCAAATTCATGAAAGTTCAGCTTCATAATCTTTGAAACAGCTTAGAAGTACTGAGAAGCAGTAAATTTTAGTGTTTTGAACAATTCCAGTGTTTGATCTCAGTGAAAGAAGTCAAAAATAAGACTAACGAAAAAAGCTTTCTCTCAGTGAAATAAGTCAAAAATGCACCACTGTGTAATTTTCTGCAAATTCATGAAAGTTCAGCTTCATAATCTTTGAAACAGCTTAGAAGTACTGAGAAGCAGTATATTTTAGTGTTTTGAACAATTCCAGTGTTGATCTCAGTGAAAGAAGTCAAAAATAAGACTAAGACGAAAAAAGCTTTCTCTCAGTGAAATAAGTCAAAAATGCACCACTGTGTAATTTTCTGCAAATTCATGAAGTTCAGCTTCATAATCTTGAAACAGCTTAGAAGTACTGAGAAGCAGTAAATTTTAGTGTATTGAACAATTCCAGTGTTGATCTCAGTGAAAGAAGTCAAAAATAAGACTAAGACGAAAAAAGCTTTCTCTCAGTGAAATAAGTCAAAAATGCACCACTGTGTAATTTTCTGCAATTCATGAAAGTTCAGCTTCATAATCTTTGAAACAGCTTAGAAGTACTGAAGCAGTAAATTTTAGTGTTTTGAACAATTCCAGTGTTGATCTCAGTGAAAGAAGTCAAAAATAACACTAAGACGAAAAAGCTTTCTCTCAGTGAAATAAGTCAAAAATGCACCACTGTGTAATTTTCTGCAAATTCATGAAAGTTCAGCTTCATAATCTTTGAAACAGCTTAGAAGTACTGAGAAGCAGTAAATTTTAGTGTTTTGAACAATTCCAGTGTTGATCTCAGTGAAAGAAGTCAAAAATAAGACTAAGACGAAAAAAGCTTTCTCTCAGTGAAATAAGTCAAAAATGCACCACTGTGTAATATTCTGCAAATTCATGAAAGTTCAGCTTCATAATCTTTGAAACAGCTTAGAAGTACTGAGAAGCAGTATATTTTAGTGTTTTGAACAATTCCAGTGTTGATCTCAGTGAAAGAAGTCAAAAATAATACTAAGACGAAAAAAGCTTTCTCTCAGTGAAATAAGTCAAAAATGCACCACTGTGTAATTTTCTGCAAATTCATGAAAGTTCAGCTTCATAATCTTTGAAACAGCTTAGAAGTACTGAGAAGCAGTAAATTTTAGTGTATTGAACAATTCCAGTGTTGATCTCAGTGAAAGAAGTCAAAAATAAGACTAAGACGAAAAAGCTTTCTCTCAGTGAAATAAGTCAAAATGCACCACTGTGTAATTTTCTGCAAATTCATGAAAGTTCAGCTTCATAATCTTTGAAACAGCTTAGAAGTACTGAGAAGCAGTATATTTAGTGTTTTGAACAATTCCAGTGTTGATCTCAGTGAAAGAAGTCAAAATAAGACTAAGACGAAAAAAGCTTTCTCTCAGTAAAATAAGTCAAAAATGCACCACTGTGTAATTTTCTGCAAATTCATGAAAGTTCAGCTTCATAATCTTTGAAACAGCTTAGAAGTACTAAGAAGCAGTAAATTTTAGTGTTTTGAACAATTCCAGTGTTGATCTCAGTGAAAGAAGTCAAAAATAAGACTAAGACAAAAAAGCTTTCTCTCAGTGAAATAAGTCAAAAATGCACCACTGTGTAATTTTCTGCAAATTCATGAAAGTTCAGCTTCATAATCTTTGAAACAGCTTAGAAGTACTGAGAAGCAGTAAATTTTAGTGTTTTGAACAATTCCAGTGTTGATCTCAGTGAAAGAAGTCAAAAATAAGACTAAGACGAAAAAAGCTTTCTCTCAGTGAAATAATCAAAAATGCACCACTGTGTAATATTCTGCAAATTCATGAAAGTTCAGCTTCATAATCTTTGAAACAGCTTAGAAGTACTGAGAAGCAGTATATTTTAGTGTTTTGAACAATTCCAGTGTTGATCTCAGTGAAAGAAGTCAAAAATAAGACTAAGACGAAAAAAGCTTTCTCTCAGTGAAATAAGTCAAAAATGTACCACTGTGTAATTTTCTGCAAATTCATGAAAGTTCAGCTTCATAATCTTTGAAACAGCTTAGAAGTACTAAGAAGCAGTAAATTTTAGTGTTTTCCAGTGTTGATCTCAGTGAAAGAAGTCAAAAATAAGACTAAGACGAAAAAAGCTTTCTCTCAGTGAAATAAGTCAAAAATGCACCACTGTGTAATTTTCTGCAAATTCATGAAAGTTCAGCTTCATAATCTTTGAAACAGCTTAGAAGTACTGAGAAGCAGTAAATTTTAGTGTTTTGAACAATTCCAGTGTTGATCTCAGTGAAAGAAGTCAAATAAGACTAAGACGAAAAAGCTTTCTCTCAGTGAAATAAGTCAAAAATGCACCACTGTGTAATTTTCTGCAAATTCATGAAAGTTCAGCTTCATAATCTTTGAAACAGCTTAGAAGTACTGAGAAGCAGTATATTTTAGTGTTTTGAACAATTCCAGTGTTGATCTCAGTGAAAGAAGTCAAAAATAAGACTAAGACGAAAAAAGCTTTCTCTCAGTGAAATAAGTCAAAAATGCACCACTGTGTAATTTTCTGCAAATTCATGAAAGTTCAGCTTCATAATCTTTGAAACAGCTTAGAAGTACTGAGAAGCAGTAATTTTAGTGTTTTGAACAATTCCAGTGTTGATCTCAGTGAAAGAAGTCAAAAATAAGACTAAGACGAAAAAAGCTTTCTCTCAGTGAAATAAGTCAAAATGCACCACTGTGTAATTTTCTGCAAATTCATGAAAGTTCAGCTTCATATCTTTGAAACAGCTTAGAAGTACTGAGAAGCAGTAATTTTAGTGTTTTCCAGTGTTGATCTCAGTGAAAGAAGTCAAAATAAGACTAAGACGAAAAAAGCTTTCTCTCAGTGAAATAAGTCAAAAATGCACCACTGTGTAATTTTCTGCAAATTCATGAAAGTTCAGCTTCATAATCTTTGAAACAGCTTAGAAGTACTGAGAAGCAGTAAATTTTAGTGTTTTGAACAATTCCAGTGTTGATCTCAGTGAAAGAAGTCAAAAATAAGACTAAGACGAAAAAAGCTCTCTCAGTGAAATAAGTCAAAAATGCACCACTGTGTAATTTCTGCAAATTCATGAAAGTTCAGCTTCATAATCTTTGAAACAGCTTAGAAGTACTGAGAAGCAGTATATTTAGTGTTTTGAACAATTCCAGTGTTGATCTCAGTGAAAGAAGTCAAAAATAAGACTAAGACGAAAAAAGCTTTCTCTCAGTGAAATAAGTCAAAAATGCACCACTGTGTAATTTTCTGCAAATTCATGAAAGTTCAGCTTCATAATCTTTGAAACAGCTTAGAAGTACTGAGAAGCAGTAAATTTTAGTGTTTTGAACAATTCCAGTGTTGATCTCAGTGAAAGAAGTCAAAAATAAGACTAAGACGAAAAAAGCTTTCTCTCAGTGAAATAAGTCAAAAATGCACCACTGTGTAATTTTCTGCAAATTCATGAAAGTTCAGCTTCATAATCTTTGAAACAGCTTAGAAGTACTGAGAAGCAGTAAATTTTAGTGTTTTGAACAATTCCAGTGTTGATCTCAGTGAAAGAAGTCAAAAATAAGACTAAGACGAAAAAAGCTTTCTCTCAGTGAAATAAGTCAAAAATGCACCACTGTGTAATTTTCTGCAAATTCATGAAAGTTCAGCTTCATAATCTTTGAAACAGCTTAGAAGTACTGAGAAGCAGTAAATTTTAGTGTTTTGAACAATTCCAGTGTTGATCTCAGTGAAAGAAGTCAAAATAAGACTAAGACGAAAAAAGCTTTCTCTCAGTGAAATAAGTCAAAAATGCACCACTGTGTAATTTTCTGCAAATTCATGAAAGTTCAGCTTCATAATCTTTGAAACAGCTTAGAAGTACTGAGAAGCAGTAATTTTAGTGTTTTGAACAATTCCAGTGTTGATCTCAGTGAAAGAAGTCAAAATAAGACTAAGACGAAAAAGCTTTCTCTCAGTGAAATAAGTCAAAAATGCACCACTGTGTAATTTTCTGCAAATTCATGAAAGTTCAGCTTCATAATCTTTGAAACAGCTTAGAAGTACTGAGAAGCAGTAATTTTAGTGTTTTGAACAATTCCAGTGTTGATCTCAGTGAAAGAAGTCAAAATAAGACTAGACGAAAAAAGCTTTCTCTCAGTGAAATAAGTCAAAAATGCACCACTGTGTAATTTTCTGCAAATTCATGAAAGTTCAGCTTTATAATCTTTGAAACAGCTTAGAAGTATTGAGAAGCAGTATATTTTAGTGTTTTGAACAATTCCAGTGTTGATCTCAGTGAAAGAAGTCAAAAATAAGACTAAGACGAAAAAAGCTTTCTCTCAGTGAAATAAGTCAAAAATGCACCACTGTGTAATTTTCTGCAAATTCATGAAAGTTCAGCTTCATAATCTTTGAAACAGCTAGAAGTACTGAGAAGCAGTATATTTTAGTGTTTTGAACAATTCCAGTGTTGATCTCAGTGAAAGAAGTCAAAAATAAGACTAAGACGAAAAAAGCTTTCTCTCAGTGAAATAAGTCAAAAATGCACCACTGTGTAATTTTCTGCAAATTCATGAAAGTTCAGCTTCATAATCTTTGAAACAGCATAGAAGTACTGAGAAGCAGTATTTTAGTGTTTTGAACAATTCCAGTGTTGATCTCAGTGAAAGAAGTCAAAAATAAGACTAAGACGAAAAAAGCTTTCTCTCAGTGAAATAAGTCAAAAATGCACCACTGTGTAATTTTCTGCAAATTCATGAAAGTTCAGCTTCATAATCTTTGAAACAGCATAGAAGTACTGAGAAGCAGTATATTTTAGTGTTTTGAACAATTCCAGTGTTGATCTCAGTGAAAGAAGTCAAAAATAAGACTAAGACGAAAAAGCTTTCTCTCAGTGAAATAAGTCAAAAATGCACCACTGTGTAATTTTCTGCAAATTCATGAAAGTTCAGCTTCATAATCTTTGAAACAGCTAGAAGTACTGAGAAGCAGTATATTTTAGTGTTTTGAACAATTCCAGTGTTGATCTCAGTGAAAGAAGTCAAAAATAAGACTAAGACGAAAAAAGCTTTCTCTCAGTGAAATAAGTCAAAAATGCACCACTGTGTAATTTTCTGCAAATTCATGAAAGTTCAGCTTCATAATCTTTGAAACAGCATAGAAGTACTGAGAAGCAGTATTTTAGTGTTTTGAACAATTCCAGTGTTGATCTCAGTGAAAGAAGTCAAAAATAAGACTAAGACGAAAAAAGCTTTCTCTCAGTGAAATAAGTCAAAATGCACCACTGTGTAATTTTCTGCAAATTCATGAAAGTTCAGCTTCATAATCTTTGAAACAGCTTAGAAGTACTGAGAAGCAGTATTTTAGTGTTTTGAACAATTCCAGTGTTGATCTCAGTGAAAGAAGTCAAAAATAAGACTAAGACGAAAAAAGCTTTCTCTCAGTGAAATAAGTCAAAAATGCACCACTGTGTAATTTTCTGCAAATTCATGAAAGTTCAGCTTCATAATCTTTGAAACAGCTTAGAAGTACTGAGAAGCAGTAAATTTTAGTGTTTTGAACAATTCCAGTGTTGATCTCAGTGAAATAAGTCAAAAATGCACTGTGTAATTTTCTGCAAATTCATGAAAGTTCAGCTTCATAATCTTTGAAACAGCTTAGAAGTACTGAGAAGCAGTAAATTTTAGTGTTTTGAACAATTCCAGTGTTGATCTCAGTGAAAGAAGTCAAAAATAAGACTAAGACGAAAAAAGCTTTCTCTCAGTGAAATAAGTCAAAAATGCACCACTGTGTAATTTTCTGCAAATTCATGAAAGTTCAGCTTCATAATCTTTGAAACAGCTTAGAAGTACTGAGAAGCAGTAATTTTAGTGTTTTGAACAATTCCAGTGTTGATCTCAGTGAAAGAAGTCAAAAATAAGACTAAGACGAAAAAGCTTTCTCTCAGTGAAATAAGTCAAAAATGCACCACTGTGTAATTTTCTGCAAATTCATGAAAGTTCAGCTTCATAATCTTTGAAACAGCTTAGAAGTACTGAGAAGCAGTAAATTTTAGTGTTTGAACAATTCCAGTGTTGATCTCAGTGAAAGAAGTCAAAATAAGACTAAGACGAAAAAAGCTTTCTCTCAGTGAAATAAGTCAAAAATGCACCACTGTGTAATTTTCTGCAAATTCATGAAAGTTCAGCTTCATAATCTTTGAAACAGCTTAGAAGTACTGAGAAGCAGTAATTTTAGTGTTTTGAACAATTCCAGTGTTGATCTCAGTGAAAGAAGTCAAAAATAAACTAAGACGAAAAAGCTTTCTCTCAGTGAAATAAGTCAAAAATGCACCACTGTGTAATTTTCTGCAAATTCATGAAAGTTCAGCTTCATAATCTTTGAAACAGCTTAGAAGTACTGAGAAGCAGTAAATTTTAGTGTTTTGAACAATTCCAGTGTTGATCTCAGTGAAAGAAGTCAAAAATAAGACTAAGACGAAAAAAGCTTTCTCTCAGTGAAATAAGTCAAAAATGCACCACTGTGTAATTTTCTGCAAATTCATGAAAGTTCAGCTTCATAATCTTTGAAACAGCTTAGAAGTACTGAGAAGCAGTATATTTTAGTGTTTTGAACAATTCCAGTGTTGATCTCAGTGAAAGAAGTCAAAAATAAACTAAGACGAAAAAAGCTTTCTCTCAGTGAAATAAGTCAAAAATGCACCACTGTGTAATTTTCTGCAAATTCATGAAAGTTCAGCTTCATAATCTTTGAAACAGCTTAGAAGTACTGAGAAGCAGTAAATTTTAGTGTTTGAACAATTCCAGTGTTGATCTCAGTGAAAGAAGTCAAAATAAGACTAAGACGAAAAAAGCTTTCTCTCAGTGAAATAGTCAAAAATGCACCACTGTGTAATTTTCTGCAAATTCATGAAAGTTCAGCTTCATAATCTTTGAAACAGCTTAGAAGTACTGAGAAGCAGTATATTTAGTGTTTTGAACAATTCCAGTGTTGATCTCAGTGAAAGAAGTCAAAAATAAGACTAAGACGAAAAAAGCTTTCTCTCAGTGAAATAAGTCAAAAATGCACCACTGTGTAATTTTCTGCAAATTCATGAAAGTTCAGCTTCATAATCTTTGAAACAGCTTAGAAGTACTAGAAGCAGTAAATTTTAGTGTTTTGAACAATTCCAGTGTTGATCTCAGTGAAAGAAGTCAAAAATAAGACTAAGACGAAAAAAGCTTTCTCTCAGTGAAATAAGTCAAAAATGCACCACTGTGTAATTTTCTGCAAATTCATGAAAGTTCAGCTTCATAATCTTTGAAACAGCTTAGAAGTACTGAGAAGCAGTAATTTTAGTGTTTTGAACAATTCCAGTGTTGATCTCAGTGAAAGAAGTCAAAAATAAGACTAAGACGAAAAAAGCTTTCTCTCAGTGAAATAAGTCAAAAATGCACCACTGTGTAATTTCTGCAAATTCATGAAAGTTCAGCTTCATAATCTTTGAAACAGCTTAGAAGTACTGAGAAGCAGTATATTTTAGTGTTTTGAACAATTCCAGTGTTGATCTCAGTGAAAGAAGTCAAAAATAACTAAGACGAAAAAAGCTTTCTCTCAGTGAAATAAGTCAAAATGCACCACTGTGTAATTTTCTGCAAATTCATGAAAGTTCAGCTTCATAATCTTTGAAACAGCTTAGAAGTACTAAGAAGCAGTAAATTTTAGTGTTTTCCAGTGTTGATCTCAGTGAAAGAAGTCAAAAATAAGACTAAGACGAAAAAAGCTTTCTCTCAGTGAAATAAGTCAAAAATGCACCACTGTGTAATTTTCTGCAAATTCATGAAAGTTCAGCTTCATAATCTTTGAAACAGCTTAGAAGTACTGAGAAGCAGTAAATTTTAGTGTTTGAACAATTCCAGTGTTGATCTCAGTGAAAGAAGTCAAAAATAAGACTAAGACGAAAAAAGCTTTCTCTCAGTGAAATAAGTCAAAATGCACCACTGTGTAATTTTCTGCAAATTCATGAAAGTTCAGCTTCATAATCTTTGAAACAGCTTAGAAGTACTGAGAAGCAGTAAATTTTAGTGTTTTGAACAATTCCAGTGTTGATCTCAGTGAAAGAAGTCAAAAATAAGACTAAGACGAAAAAAGCTTTCTCTCAGTGAAATAAGTCAAAAATGCACCACTGTGTAATTTTCTGCAAATTCATGAAAGTTCAGCTTCATAATCTTTGAAACAGCTTAGAAGTACTGAGAAGCAGTAATTTTAGTGTTTTGAACAATTCCAGTGTTGATCTCAGTGAAAGAAGTCAAAATAAGACTAAGACGAAAAAAGCTTTCTCTCAGTGAAATAAGTCAAAAATGCACCACTGTGTAATTTTCTGCAAATTCATGAAAGTTCAGCTTCATAATCTTTGAAACAGCTTAGAAGTACTGAGAAGCAGTAATTTTAGTGTTTGAACAATTCCAGTGTTGATCTCAGTGAAAGAAGTCAAAAATAAGACTAAGACGAAAAAAAGCTTTCTCTCAGTGAAATAAGTCAAAAATGCACCACTGTGTAATTTTCTGCAAATTCATGAAAGTTCAGCTTCATAATCTTTGAAACAGCTTAGAAGTACTGAGAAGCAGTAAATTTTAGTGTTTTGAACAATTCCAGTGTTGATCTCAGTGAAAGAAGTCAAAAATAAGACTAAGACGAAAAGCTTTCTCTCAGTGAAATAAGTCAAAAATGCACCACTGTGTAATTTTCTGCAAATTCATGAAAGTTCAGCTTCATAATCTTTGAAACAGCTTAGAAGTACTGAGAAGCAGTAAATTTTAGTGTTTTGAACAATTCCAGTGTTGATCTCAGTGAAAGAAGTCAAAAATAAGACTAAGACGAAAAAAGCTTTCTCTCAGTGAAATAAGTCAAAAATGCACCACTGTGTAATTTCTGCAAATTCATGAAAGTTCAGCTTCATAATCTTTGAAACAGCTTAGAAGTACTGAGAAGCATATTTTAGTGTTTTGAACAATTCCAGTGTTGATCTCAGTGAAAGAAGTCAAAAATAATACTAAGACGAAAAAGCTTTCTCTCAGTGAAATAAGTCAAAAATGCACCACTGTGTAATTTTCTGCAAATTCATGAAAGTTCAGCTTCATAATCTTTGAAACAGCTTAGAAGTACTGAGAAGCAGTAAATTTTAGTGTTTGAACAATTCCAGTGTTGATCTCAGTGAAAGAAGTCAAAATAAGACTAAGACGAAAAAAGCTTTCTCTCAGTGAAATAAGTCAAAAATGCACCACTGTGTAATTTCTGCAAATTCATGAAAGTTCAGCTTCATAATCTTTGAAACAGCTTAGAAGTACTGAGAAGCAGTATATTTAGTGTTTTGAACAATTCCAGTGTTGATCTCAGTGAAAGAAGTCAAAAATAAGACTAAGACGAAAAAAGCTTTCTCTCAGTGAAATAAGTCAAAAATGCACCACTGTGTAATTTTCTGCAAATTCATGAAAGTTCAGCTTCATAATCTTTGAAACAGCTTAGAAGTACTAAGAAGCAGTAAATTTTAGTGTTTTGAACAATTCCAGTGTTGATCTCAGTGAAAGAAGTCAAAAATAAGACTAAGACGAAAAAAGCTTTCTCTCAGTGAAATAAGTCAAAAATGCACCACTGTGTAATTTTCTGCAAATTCATGAAAGTTCAGCTTCATAATCTTTGAAACAGCTTAGAAGTACTGAGAAGCAGTAAATTTTAGTGTTTTGAACAATTCCAGTGTTGATCTCAGTGAAAGAAGTCAAAAATAAGACTAAGACGAAAAAAGCTTTCTCTCAGTGAAATAAGTCAAAAATGCACCACTGTGTAATTCTGCAAATTCATGAAAGTTCAGCTTCATAATCTTTGAAACAGCTTAGAAGTACTGAGAAGCAGTAATTTTAGTGTTTTGAACAATTCCAGTGTTGATCTCAGTGAAAGAAGTCAAAAATAAGACTAAGACGAAAAAAGCTTTCTCTCAGTGAAATAAGTCAAAAATGCCACTGTGTAATTTTCTGCAAATTCATGAAAGTTCAGCTTCATAATCTTTGAAACAGCTTAGAAGTACTGAGAAGCAGTAAATTTTAGTGTTTTCCAGTGTTGATCTCAGTGAAAGAAGTCAAAAATAAGACTAAGACGAAAAAAGCTTTCTCTCAGTGAAATAAGTCAAAAATGCACCACTGTGTAATTTTCTGCAAATTCATGAAAGTTCAGCTTCATAATCTTTGAAACAGCTTAGAAGTACTGAGAAGCAGTAATTTGTGTTTTTCCAGTGTTGATCTCAGTGAAAGAAGTCAAAAATAAGACTAAGACGAAAAAGCTTTCTCTCAGTGAAATAAGTCAAAATGCACCACTGTGTAATTTTCTGCAAATTCATGAAAGTTCAGCTTCATAATCTTTGAAACAGCTTAGAAGTACTGAGAAGCAGTAAATTTTAGTGTTTTGAACAATTCCAGTGTTGATCTCAGTGAAAGAAGTCAAAAATAAGACTAAGACGAAAAAAGCTTCTCTCAGTGAAATAAGTCAAAAATGCACCACTGTGTAATTTTCTGCAAATTCATGAAAGTTCAGCTTCATAATCTTTGAAACAGCTTAGAAGTACTGAGAAGCAGTAAATTTTTAGTGTTTTGAACAATTCCAGTGTTGATCTCAGTGAAAGAAGTCAAAAATAAGACTAAGACGAAAAAGCTTTCTCTCAGTGAAATAAGTCAAAATGCACCACTGTGTAATTTCTGCAAATTCATGAAAGTTCAGCTTCATAATCTTTGAAACAGCTTAGAAGTACTGAGAAGCAGTAAATTTTAGTGTTTTGAACAATTCCAGTGTTGATCTCAGTGAAAGAAGTCAAAAATAAGACTAAGACGAAAAAAGCTTTCTCTCAGTGAAATAAGTCAAAAATGCACCACTGTGTAATTTTCTGCAAATTCATGAAAGTTCAGCTTCATAATCTTTGAAACAGCTTAGAAGTACTGAGAAAGCAGTAAATTTTAGTGTTTTCCAGTGTTGATCTCAGTGAAAGAAGTCAAAAATAAGACTAAGACGAAAAAAGCTTTCTCTCAGTGAAATAAGTCAAAAATGCACCACTGTGTAATTTTCTGCAAATTCATGAAAGTTCAGCTTCATAATCTTTGAAACAGCTTAGAAGTACTGAGAAGCAGTAAATTTTAGTGTTTTGAACAATTCCAGTGTTGATCTCAGTGAAAGAAGTCAAAATAAGACTAAGACGAAAAAAGCTTCTCTCAGTGAAATAAGTCAAAAATGCACCACTGTGTAATTTCTGCAAATTCATGAAAGTTCAGCTTCATAATCTTTGAAACAGCTTAGAAGTACTGAGAAGCAGTAATTTTAGTGTTTTGAACAATTCCAGTGTTGATCTCAGTGAAAGAAGTCAAAAATAAGACTAAGACGAAAAAAGCTTTCTCTCAGTGAAATAAGTCAAAAATGCACCACTGTGTAATTTTCTGCAAATTCATGAAAGTTCAGCTTCATAATCTTTGAAACAGCTTAGAAGTACTGAGAAGCAGTAATTTTAGTGTTTGAACAATTCCAGTGTTGATCTCAGTGAAAGAAGTCAAAAATAAGACTAAGACGAAAAAGCTTTCTCTCAGTGAAATAAGTCAAAAATGCACCACTGTGTAATTTTCTGCAAATTCATGAAAGTTCAGCTTCATAATCTTTGAAACAGCTTAGAAGTACTGAGAAGCAGTAATTTTAGTGTTTTGAACAATTCCAGTGTTGATCTCAGTGAAAGAAGTCAAAAATAAGACTAAGACGAAAAAAGCTTTCTCTCAGTGAAATAAGTCAAAAATGCACCACTGTGTAATTTTCTGCAAATTCATGAAAGTTCAGCTTCATAATCTTTGAAACAGCTTAGAAGTACTGAGAAGCAGTAAATTTTAGTGTTTTGAACAATTCCAGTGTTGATCTCAGTGAAAGAAGTCAAAAATAAGACTAAGACGAAAAAAGCTTTCTCTCAGTGAAATAAGTCAAAATGCACCACTGTGTAATTTTCTGCAAATTCATGAAAGTTCAGCTTCATAATCTTTGAAACAGCTTAGAAGTACTGAGAAGCAGTAAATTTTAGTGTTTTGAACAATTCCAGTGTTGATCTCAGTGAAAGAAGTCAAAAATACTAAGACGAAAAAAGCTTTCTCTCAGTGAAATAAGTCAAAAATGCACCACTGTGTAATTTTCTGCAAATTCATGAAAGTTCAGCTTCATAATCTTTGAAACAGCTTAGAAGTACTGAGAAGCAGTAATTTTAGTGTTTTGAACAATTCCAGTGTTGATCTCAGTGAAAGAAGTCAAAAATAAGACTAAGACGAAAAAGCTTTCTCTCAGTGAAATAAGTCAAAATGCACCACTGTGTAATTTTCTGCAAATTCATGAAAGTTCAGCTTCATAATCTTTGAAACAGCTTAGAAGTACTGAGAAGCAGTAAATTTTAGTGTTTTGAACAATTCCAGTGTTGATCTCAGTGAAAGAAGTCAAAAATAAGACTAAGACGAAAAAGCTTTCTCTCAGTGAAATAAGTCAAAAATGCACCACTGTGTAATTTTCTGCAAATTCATGAAGTTCAGCTTCATAATCTTTGAAACATTAGAAGTACTGAGAAGCAGTAATTTTAGTGTTTTGAACAATTCCAGTGTTGATCTCAGTGAAAGAAGTCAAAAATAGACTAAGACGAAAAAAGCTTTCTCTCAGTGAAATAATCAAAAAATGCACCACTGTGTAATTTTCTGCAAATTCATGAAAGTTCAGCTTCATAATCTTTGAAACAGCAGAAGTACTGAGAAGCAGTAATTTTAGTGTTTTGAACAATTCCAGTGTTGATCTCAGTGAAAGAAGTCAAAAATAAGACTAAGACGAAAAAGCTTTCTCTCAGTGAAATAAGTCAAAATGCACCACTGTGTAATTTTCTGCAAATTCATGAAAGTTCAGCTTCATAATCTTTGAAACAGCTTAGAAGTACTGAGAAGCAGTATATTTTAGTGTTTTGAACAATTCCAGTGTTGATCTCAGTGAAAGAAGTCAAAAATAAGACTAAGACGAAAAAAGCTTTCTCTCAGTGAAATAAGTCAAAAATGCACCACTGTGTAATTTTCTGCAAATTCATGAAAGTTCAGCTTCATAATCTTTGAAACAGCTTAGAAGTACTGAGAAGCAGTAATTTTAGTGTTTTGAACAATTCCAGTGTTGATCTCAGTGAAAGAAGTCAAAATAAGACTAAGACGAAAAAAGCTTTCTCTCAGTGAAATAAGTCAAAAATGCACCACTGTGTAATTTTCTGCAAATTCATGAAAGTTCAGCTTCATAATCTTTGAAACAGCTTAGAAGTACTGAGAAGCAGTAATTTTAGTGTTTTGAACAAATTCCAGTGTTGATCTCAGTGAAAGAAGTCAAAAATAAGACTAAGACGAAAAAAGCTTTCTCAGTGAAATAAGTCAAAAATGCACCACTGTGTAATTTTCTGCAAATTCATGAAAGTTCAGCTTCATAATCTTTGAAACAGCTTAGAAGTACTGAGAAGCAGTATATTTTAGTGTTTTGAACAATTCCAGTGTTGATCTCAGTGAAAGAAGTCAAAAATAAGACTAAGACGAAAAAAGCTTTCTCTCAGTGAAATAAGTCAAAAATGCACCACTGTGTAATTTTTGCAAATTCATGAAAGTTCAGCTTCATAATCTTTGAAACAGCTTAGAAGTACTGAGAAGCAGTATATTTTAGTGTTTTGAACAATTCCAGTGTTGATCTCAGTGAAAGAAGTCAAAAATAAGACTAAGACGAAAAAGCTTTCTCTCAGTGAAATAAGTCAAAAATGCACCACTGTGTAATTTTCTGCAAATTCATGAAAGTTCAGCTTCATAATCTTTAAACAGCTTAGAAGTACTGAGAAGCAGTAAATTTTAGTGTTTTGAACAATTCCAGTGTTGATCTCAGTGAAAGAAGTCAAAAATAAGACTAAGACGAAAAAAGCTTTCTCTCAGTGAAATAAGTCAAAAATGCACCACTGTGTAATTTTCTGCAAATTCATGAAAGTTCAGCTTCATAATCTTTGAAACAGCTTAGAAGTACTGAGAAGCAGTAATTTTAGTGTTTTGAACAATTCCAGTGTTGATCTCAGTGAAATAAGTCAAAAATGCACCACTGTGTAATTTTCTGCAAATTCATGAAAGTTCAGCTTCATAATCTTTGAAACAGCTTAGAAGTACTGAGAAGCAGTAAATTTTAGTGTTTTGAACAATTCCAGTGTTGATCTCAGTGAAAGAAGTCAAAAATAAGACTAAGACGAAAAAGCTTTCTCTCAGTGAAATAAGTCAAAAATGCACCACTGTGTAATTTTGCAAATTCATGAAAGTTCAGCTTCATAATCTTTGAAACAGCTTAGAAGTACTGAGAAGCAGTAATTTTAGTGTTTTGAACAATTCCAGTGTTGATCTCAGTGAAAGAAGTCAAAAATAAGACTAAGACGAAAAAAGCTTTCTCTCAGTGAAATAAGTCAAAAATGCACCACTGTGTAATTTTCTGCAAATTCATGAAAGTTCAGCTTCATAATCTTTGAAACAGCTTAGAAGTACTGAGAAGCAGTAAATTTTAGTGTTTGAACAATTCCAGTGTTGATCTCAGTGAAAGAAGTCAAAAATAAGACTAAGACGAAAAAAGCTTTCTCTCAGTGAAAAAGTCAAAATGCACACTGTGTAATTTCTGCAAATTCATGAAAGTTCAGCTTCATAATCTTTGAAACAGCTTAGAAGTACTGAGAAGCAGTAAATTTTAGTGTTTTGAACAATTCCAGTGTTGATCTCAGTGAAAGAAGTCAAAAATAACACTAAGACGAAAAAAGCTTTCTCTCAGTGAAATAAGTCAAAATGCACCACTGTGTAATTTTCTGCAAATTCATGAAAGTTCAGCTTCATAATCTTTGAAACAGCTTAGAAGTACTGAGAAGCAGTAAATTTTAGTGTTTGAACAATTCCAGTGTTGATCTCAGTGAAAGAAGTCAAAAATAAGACTAAGACGAAAAGCTTTCTCTCAGTGAAATAAGTCAAAAATGCACCACTGTGTAATATTCTGCAAATTCATGAAAGTTCAGCTTCATAATCTTTGAAACAGCTTAGAAGTACTGAGAAGCAGTATATTTTAGTGTTTTGAACAATTCCAGTGTTGATCTCAGTGAAAGAAGTCAAAATAATACTAAGACGAAAAAAGCTTTCTCTCAGTGAAATAAGTCAAAATGCACCACTGTGTAATTTTCTGCAAATTCATGAAAGTTCAGCTTCATAATCTTTGAAACAGCTTAGAAGTACTGAGAAGCAGTAAATTTTAGTGTTTGAACAATTCCAGTGTTGATCTCAGTGAAAGAAGTCAAAAATAAGACTAAGACGAAAAAAGCTTTCTCTCAGTGAAATAAGTCAAAAATGCACCACTGTGTAATTTTCTGCAAATTCATGAAGTTCAGCTTCATAATCTTTGAAACAGCTTAGAAGTACTGAGAAGCAGTATATTTATGTTTTGAACAATTCCAGTGTTGATCTCAGTGAAAGAAGTCAAAAATAAGACTAAGACGAAAAAAGCTTTCTCTCAGTGAAATAAGTCAAAAATGCACCACTGTGTAATTTTCTGCAAATTCATGAAAGTTCAGCTTCATAATCTTTGAAACAGCTTAGAAGTACTGAGAAGCAGTAAATTTTAGTGTTTTGAACAATTCCAGTGTTGATCTCAGTGAAAGAAGTCAAAAATAAGACTAAGACGAAAAAGCTTTCTCTCAGTGAAATAAGTCAAAAATGCACCACTGTGTAATTTTCTGCAAATTCATGAAAGTTCAGCTTCATAATCTTTGAAACAGCTTAGAAGTACTGAGAAGCAGTAAATTTTAGTGTTTTGAACAATTCCAGTTGATCTCAGTGAAAGAAGTCAAAAATAAGACTAAGACGAAAAAAGCTTTCTCTCAGTGAAATAAGTCAAAAATGCACCACTGTGTAATTCTGCAAATTCATGAAAGTTCAGCTTCATAATCTTTGAAACAGCTTAGAAGTACTGAGAAGCAGTATATTTTAGTGTTTTGAACAATTCCAGTGTTGATCTCAGTGAAAGAAGTCAAAAATAAGACTAAGACGAAAAAAGCTTTCTCTCAGTGAAATAAGTCAAAAATGTACCACTGTGTAATTTTCTGCAAATTCATGAAAGTTCAGCTTCATAATCTTTGAAACAGCTTAAGTACTAAGAAGCAGTAAATTTTAGTGTTTTCCAGTGTTGATCTCAGTGAAAGAAGTCAAAATAAGACTAAGACGAAAAAAGCTTTCTCTCAGTGAAATAAGTCAAAAATGCACCACTGTGTAATTTTCTGCAAATTCATGAAAGTTCAGCTTCATAATCTTTGAAACAGCTTAGAAGTACTGAGAAGCAGTAAATTTTAGTGTTGATCTCAGTGAAAGAAGTCAAAAATAAGACTAAGACGAAAAAAGCTTTCTCTCAGTGAAATAAGTCAAAAATGCACCACTGTGTAATTTTCTGCAAATTCATGAAAGTTCAGCTTCATAATCTTTGAAACAGCTTAGAAGTACTGAGAAGCAGTAAATTTTAGTGTTTTGAACAATTCCAGTGTTGATCTCAGTGAAAGAAGTCAAAATAATACTAAGACGAAAAAGCTCTCTCTCAGTGAAATAAGTCAAAAATGCACCACTGTGTAATTTCTGCAAATTCATGAAAGTTCAGCTTCATAATCTTTGAAACAGCTTAGAAGTACTGAGAAGCAGTATATTTTAGTGTTTTGAACAATTCCAGTGTGATCTCAGTGAAAGAAGTCAAAAATAAGACTAAGACGAAAAAGCTTTCTCTCAGTGAAATAAGTCAAAAATGCACCACTGTGTAATTTTCTGCAAATTCATGAAAGTTCAGCTTCATAATCTTTGAAACAGCTTAGAAGTACTGAGAAGCAGTAAATTTTAGTGTTTTGAACAATTCCAGTGTGATCTCAGTGAAAGAAGTCAAAAATAAGACTAAGACGAAAAAAGCTTTCTCTCAGTGAAATAAGTCAAAATGCACCACTGTGTAATTTTCTGCAAATTCATGAAAGTTCAGCTTCATAATCTTTGAAACAGCTTAGAAGTACTGAGAAGCAGTAAATTTTAGTGTTTTCCAGTGTTGATCTCAGTGAAAGAAGTCAAAAATAAGACTAAGACGAAAAAAGCTTTCTCTCAGTGAAATAAGTCAAAAATGCACCACTGTGTAATTTTCTGCAAATTCATGAAAGTTCAGCTTCATAATCTTTGAAACAGCTTAGAAGTACTGAGAAGCAGTAAATTTTAGTGTTTTGAACAATTCCAGTGTTGATCTCAGTGAAAGAAGTCAAAAATAAGACTAAGACGAAAAAAGCTCTTCTCAGTGAAATAAGTCAAAAATGCACCACTGTGTAATATTCTGCAAATTCATGAAAGTTCAGCTTCATAATCTTTGAAACAGCTTAGAAGTACTGAGAAGCAGTATATTTTTAGTGTTTTGAACAATTCCAGTGTTGATCTCAGTGAAAGAAGTCAAAAATAAGACTAAGACGAAAAAAGCTTTCTCTCAGTGAAATAAGTCAAAAAATGCACCACTGTGTAATTTTCTGCAAATTCATGAAAGTTCAGCTTCATAATCTTTGAAACAGCTTAGAAGTACTGAGAAGCAGTAAATTTTAGTGTTTTGAACAATTCCAGTGTTGATCTCAGTGAAAGAAGTCAAAATAAGACTAAGACGAAAAAAGCTTTCTCTCAGTGAAATAAGTCAAAAATGCACCACTGTGTAATTTTCTGCAAATTCATGAAAGTTCAGCTTCATAATCTTTGAAACAGCTTAGAAGTACTGAGAAGCAGTACATTTAGTGTTTTGAACAATTCCAGTGTTGATCTCAGTGAAAGAAGTCAAAATAAGACTAAGACGAAAAAAGCTTTCTCTCAGTGAAATAAGTCAAAAATGCACCACTGTGTAATTTTCTGCAAATTCATGAAAGTTCAGCTTCATAATCTTTGAAACAGCTTAGAAGTACTGAAAGCAGTAAATTTTAGTGTTTTGAACAATTCCAGTGTTGATCTCAGTGAAAGAAGTCAAAAATAAGACTAAGACGAAAAAAGCTTTCTCTCAGTGAAATAAGTCAAAAATGCACCACTGTGTAATTTCTGCAAATTCATGAAAGTTCAGCTTCATAATCTTTGAAAACAGCTAGAAGTACTGAGAAGCAGTAAATTTTAGTGTTTTGAACAATTCCAGTGTTGATCTCAGTGAAAGAAGTCAAAAATAAGACTAAGACGAAAAAAGCTTTCTCTCAGTGAAATAAGTCAAAATGCACCACTGTGTAATTTTCTGCAAATTCATGAAAGTTCAGCTTCATAATCTTTGAAACAGCTTAGAAGTACTGAGAAGCAGTATATTTTAGTGTTTTGAACAATTCCAGTGTTGATCTCAGTGAAAGAAGTCAAAAATAAGACTAAGACGAAAAAAGCTTTCTCTCAGTGAAATAAGTCAAAAATGCACCCACTGTGTAATTTTCTGCAAATTCATGAAAGTTCAGCTTCATAATCTTTGAAACAGCTTAGAAGTACTGAGAAGCAAATTTTAGTGTTTGACAATTCCAGTGTTGATCTCAGTGAAGAAGTCAAAAATAAGACTAAGACGAAAAAAAGCTTTCTCTCAGTGAAATAAGTCAAAATGCACCACTGTGTAATTTTCTGCAAATTCATGAAAGTTCAGCTTCATAATCTTTGAAACAGCTTTAGAAGTACTGAGAAGCAGTAAATTTTAGTGTTTTGAACAATTCCAGTGTTGATCTCAGTGAAAGAAGTCAAAAATAAGACTAAGACGAAAAAAGCTTTCTCTCAGTGAAATAAGTCAAAAATGCACCACTGTGTAATTTCTGCAAATTCATGAAAGTTCAGCTTCATAATCTTTGAAACAGCTTAGAATTACTGAGAAGCAGTAAATTTTAGTGTTTTGAACAATTCCAGTGTTGATCTCAGTGAAAGAAGTCAAAAATAAGACTAAGACGAAAAAAGCTTTCTCTCAGTGAAATAAGTCAAAAATGCACCACTGTGTAATTTCTGCAAATTCATGAAAGTTCAGCTTCATAATCTTTGAAACAGCTTAGAAGTACTGAGAAGCAGTATATTTTAGTGTTTTGAACAATTCCAGTGTTGATCTCAGTGAAAGAAGTCAAAAATAAGACTAAGACGAAAAAAGCTTTCTCTCAGTGAAATAAGTCAAAATGCACCACTGTGTAATTTTCTGCAAATTCATGAAAGTTCAGCTTCATAATCTTTGAAACAGCTTAGAAGTACTGAGAAGCAGTAAATTTTAGTGTATTGAACAATTCCAGTGTTGATCTCAGTGAAAGAAGTCAAAAATAAGACTAAGACGAAAAAAAGCTTTCTCTCAGTGAAATAAGTCAAAAATGCACCACTGTGTAATTTTCTGCAAATTCATGAAAGTTCAGCTTCATAATCTTTTGAAACAGCTTAGAAGTACTGAGAAGCAGTATATTTAATGTTTTGAACAATTCCAGTGTTGATCTCAGTGAAAGAAGTCAAAAATAAGACTAAGACGAAAAAAGCTTTCTCTCAGTGAAATAAGTCAAAATGCACCACTGTGTAATTTCTGCAAATTCATGAAAGTTCAGCTTCATAATCTTTGAAACAGCTTAGAAGTACTGAGAAGCAGTAAATTTTAGTGTTTGAACAATTCCAGTGTTGATCTCAGTGAAAGAAGTCAAAAATAAGACTAAGACAAAAAAGCTTTCTCTCAGTGAAATAAGTCAAAATGCACCACTGTGTAATTTTCTGCAAATTCATGAAAGTTCAGCTTCATAATCTTTGAAACAGCTTAGAAGTACTGAGAAGCAGTATATTTTAGTGTTTTGAACAATTCCAGTGTTGATCTCAGTGAAAGAAGTCAAAAATAAGACTAAGACGAAAAAAGCTTTCTCTCAGTGAAATAAGTCAAAAATGCACCACTGTGTAATTTTCTGCAAATTCATGAAAGTCAGCTTCATAATCTTTGAAACAGCTTAGAAGTACTGAGAAGCAGTAAATTTTAGTGTTTTTCCAGTGTTGATCTCAGTGAAAGAAGTCAAAAATAAGACTAAGACGAAAAAAGCTTTCTCTCAGTGAAATAGTCAAAAATGCACCACTGTGTAATTTTCTGCAAATTCATGAAAGTTCAGCTTCATAATCTTTGAAACAGCTTAGAAGTACTGAGAAGCAGTAAATTTTAGTGTTTTGAACAATTCCAGTGTGTTGATCTCAGTGAAAGAAGTCAAAATAAGACTAAGACGAAAAAAGCTTTCTCTCAGTGAAATAAGTCAAAATGCACCACTGTGTAATTTCTGCAAATTCATGAAAGTTCAGCTTCATAATCTTTGAAACAGCTTAGAAGTACTGAGAAGCAGTATTTTAGTGTTTTGAACAATTCCAGTGTTGATCTCAGTGAAAGAAGTCAAAAATAAGACTAAGACGAAAAAGCTTTCTCTCAGTGAAAATAAGTCAAAAATGCACCACTGTGTAATTTTCTGCAAATTCATGAAAGTTCAGCTTCATAATCTTTGAAACAGCTTAGAAGTACTAGAAGCAGTAAATTTTAGTGTTTTGAACAATTCCAGTGTTGATCTCAGTGAAAGAAGTCAAAAATAAGACTAAGACGAAAAAAGCTTTCTCTCAGTGAAATAAGTCAAAAATGCACCACTGTGTAATTTTCTGCAAATTCATGAAAGTTCAGCTTCATAATCTTTGAAACAGCTTAGAAGTACTGAGAAGCAGTAAATTTAGTGTTTTGAACAATTCCAGTGTTGATCTCAGTGAAAGAAGTCAAAAATAAGACTAAGACGAAAAAAAGCTTTCTCTCAGTGAAATAAGTCAAAAATGCACCACTGTGTAATTTTCTGCAAATTCATGAAAGTTCAGCTTCATAATCTTTGAAACAGCTTAGAAGTACTGAGAAGCAGTAAATTTTAGTGTTTTGAACAATTCCAGTGTTGATCTCAGTGAAAGAAGTCAAAAATAATACTAAGACGAAAAGCTTTCTCTCAGTGAATAAGTCAAAAATGCCACCACTGTGTAATTTTCTGCAAATTCATGAAAGTTCAGCTTCATAATCTTTGAAACAGCTTAGAAGTACTGAGAAGCAGTAAATTTTAGTGTTTGAACAATTCCAGTGTTGATCTCAGTGAAAGAAGTCAAAAATAAGACTAAGACGAAAAAAGCTTTCTCTCAGTGAAATAAGTCAAAAATGCACCACTGTGTAATTTCTGCAAATTCATGAAAGTTCAGCTTCATAATCTTTGAAACAGCTTAGAAGTACTGAGAAGCAGTATATTTATGTTTTGAACAATTCCAGTGTTGATCTCAGTGAAAGAAGTCAAAAATAAGACTAAGACGAAAAAAGCTTTCTCTCAGTGAAATAAGTCAAAAATGCACCACTGTGTAATTTTCTGCAAATTCATGAAAGTTCAGCTTCATATCTTTGAAACAGCTTAGAAGTACTGAAAGCAGTAAATTTTAGTGTTTGAACAATTCCAGTGTTGATCTCAGTGAAAGAAGTCAAAAATAAGACTAAGACGAAAAAAGCTTCTCTCAGTGAAATAAGTCAAAAATGCACCACTGTGTAATTTCTGCAATTCATGAAAGTTCAGCTTCATAATCTTTGAAACAGCTTAGAAGTACTGAGAAGCAGTAAATTTTAGTGTTTTGAACAATTCCAGTGTTGATCTCAGTGAAAGAAGTCAAAAATACTAAGAAAAAAAAGCTTTCTCTCAGTGAAATAAGTCAAAAATGCACCACTGTGTAATTTTCTGCAAATCATGAAAGTTCAGCTTCATAATCTTTGAAACAGCTTAGAAGTACTGAGAAGCAGTAAATTTAGTGTTTTGAACCCAGTGTTGATCTCAGTGAAAGAAGTCAAAAATAAGACTAAGAAAAAAGCTTTCTCTCAGTGAAATAAGTCAAAAATGCACCACTGTGTAATTTTCTGCAAATTCATGAAAGTTCAGCTTCATAATCTTTGAAACAGCTTAGAAGTACTGAGAAGCAGTAAATTTTAGTGTTTTGAACAATTCCAGTGTTGTCTCAGTGAAAGAAGTCAAAAATAAGACTAAGACGAAAAAAGCTTTCTCTCAGTGAAATAAGTCAAAAATGCACCACTGTGTAATTTTCTGCAAATTCATGAAAGTTCAGCTTCATAATCTTTGAAACAGCTTAGAAGTATGAGAAGCAGTAAATTTTAGTGTTTTTGAACAATTCCAGTGTTGATCTCAGTGAAAGAAGTCAAAAATAAGACTAAGACGAAAAAGCTTTCTCTCAGTGAAATAAGTCAAAAATGCACCACTGTGTAATTTTCTGCAAATTCATGAAAGTTCAGCTTCATAATCTTTGAACAGCTTAGAAGTACTGAGAAGCAGTAATTTAGTGTTTTGAAAATTCAGTGTTGATCTCAGTGAAAGAAGTCAAAAATAAGACTAAGACGAAAAAAGCTTTCTCTCAGTGAAAATAAGTCAAAAATGCACCACTGTGTAATTTTCTGCAAATTCATGAAAGTTCAGCTTCATAATCTTTGAAACAGCTTAGAAGTACTGAGAAAGCAGTAATTTAGTGTTTTGAACAATTCCAGTGTTGATCTCAGTGAAAGAAGTCAAAAATAAGACTAAGACGAAAAAAGCTTTCTCTCAGTGAAATAAGTCAAAAATGCACCACTGTGTAATTTCTGCAAATTCATGAAAGTTCAGCTTCATAATCTTTTAAAACAGCTTAGAAGTACTGAGAAGCAGTAAATTTTAGTGTTTGAACAATTCCAGTGTTGATCTCAGTGAAAGAAGTCAAAAATACTAAGACGAAAAAAGCTTTCTCTCAGTGAAATAAGTCAAAATGCACCACTGTGTAATTTTCTGCAAATTCATGAAAGTTCAGCTTCATAATCTTTGAAACAGCTTAGAAGTACTGAGAAGCAGTATATTTTAGTGTTTGAACAATTCCAGTGTTGATCTCAGTGAAAGAAGTCAAAAATAAGACTAAGACGAAAAAAGCTTTCTCTCAGTGAAATAAGTCAAAAATGCACCACTGTGTAATTTTCTGCAAATTCATGAAAGTTCAGCTTCATAATCTTTGAAACAGCTTAGAAGTACTGAGAAGCAGTAATTTTAGTGTTTGAACAATTCCAGTTGATCAGTGAAAGAAGTCAAAAATAAGACTAAGACGAAAAAGCTTTCTCTCAGTGAAATAAGTCCAAAAATGCACCACTGTGTAATTTTCTGCAAATTCATGAAAGTTCAGCTTCATAATCTTTGAAAAGCTTAGAAGTACTGAGAAGCAGTAAATTTTAGTGTTTGAACAATTCCAGTGTTGATCTCAGTGAAAGAAGTCAAAAATAAGACTAAGACGAAAAAAGCTTTCTCTCAGTGAAATAAGTCAAAAATGCACCACTGTGTAATTTCTGCAAATTCATGAAAGTTCAGCTTCATAATCTTTGAAACAGCTTAGAAGTACTGAGAAGCAGTAATTTAGTGTTTTGAACAATTCCAGTGTTGATCTCAGTGAAAGAAGTCAAAAATAAGACTAAGACGAAAAAAGCTTCTCTCAGTGAAATAAGTCAAAAATGCACCACTGTGTAATTTCTGCAAATTCATGAAAGTTCAGCTTCATAATCTTTGAAACAGCTTAGAAGTACTGAGAAGCAGTAAATTTTAGTGTTTTCCAGTGTTGATCTCAGTGAAAGAAGTCAAAAATAAGACTAAGACGAAAAAAGCTTTCTCTCAGTGAAATAAGTCAAAAATGCACCACTGTGTAATTTCTGCAAATTCATGAAAGTTCAGCTTCATAATCTTTGAAACAGCTTAGAAGTACTGAGAAGCAGTAAATTTTAGTGTTTTGAACAATTCCAGTGTTGATCTCAGTGAAAGAAGTCAAAAATAAGACTAAGACGAAAAAAGCTTTCTCTCAGTGAAATAAGTCAAAATGCACCACTGTGTAATTTTCTGCAAATTCATGAAAGTTCAGCTTCATAATCTTTGAAACAGCTTAGAAGTACTGAGAAGCAGTAAGTTTTAGTGTTTTGAACAATTCCAGTGTTGATCTCAGTGAAAGAAGTCAAGAATAAGACTAAGACGAAAAAAGCTTTCTCTCAGTGAAATAAGTCAAAAATGCACCACTGTGTAATTTTCTGCAAATTCATGAAAGTTCAGCTTCATAATCTTTGAAACAGCTTAGAAGTACTGAGAAGCAGTAAATTTTAGTGTTTTGAACAATTCCAGTGTTGATCTCAGTGAAAGAAGTCAAAAATAAAGACGACGAAAAAAGCTTTCTCTCAGTGAAATAAGTCAAAAATGCACACTGTGTAATTTTCTGCAAATTCATGAAAGTTCAGCTTCATAATCTTTGAAACAGCTTAGAAGTACTGAGAAGCAGTATATTTTAGTGTTTTGAACAATTCAGTGTTGATCTCAGTGAAAGAAGTCAAAAATAAGACTAAGACGAAAAAAGCTTTCTCTCAGTGAAATAAGTCAAAAATGCACCACTGTGTAATTTTCTGCAAATTCATGAAAGTTCAGCTTCATAATCTTTGAAACAGCTTAGAAGTACTGAGAAGCAGTAAATTTTAGTGTTTGAACAATTCCAGTGTTGATCTCAGTGAAAGAAGTCAAAAATAAGACTAGACGAAAAAAGCTTTCTCTCAGTGAAATAAGTCAAAAATGCACCACTGTGTAATTTTCTGCAAATTCATGAAAGTTCAGCTTCATAATCTTTGAAACAGCTTAGAAGTACTGAGAAGCAGTAATTTTAGTGTTTTGAACAATTCAGTGTTGATCTCAGTGAAAGAAGTCAAAAATAAGACTAAGACGAAAAAGCTTCTCTCAGTGAAATAAGTCAAAAATGCACCACTGTGTAATTTTCTGCAAATTCATGAAAGTTCAGCTTCATAATCTTTGAAACAGCTTAGAAGTACTGAGAAGCAGTAAATTTTAGTGTTTTGAACAATTCCAGTGTTGATCTCAGTGAAAGAAGTCAAAATAAGACTAAGACGAAAAAAGCTTTCTCTCAGTGAAATAAGTCAAAAATGCACCACTGTGTAATTTCTGCAAATTCATGAAAGTCAGCTTTCATAATCTTTGAAACAGCTTAGAAGTACTGAGAAGCAGTAAATTTTAGTGTTTGAACAATTCCAGTGTTGATCTCAGTGAAAGAAGTCAAAAATAAGACTAAGACGAAAAAGCTTTCTCTCAGTGAAATAAGTCAAAAATGCACCACTGTGTAATTTTCTGCAAATTCATGAAAGTTCAGCTTCATAATCTTTGAAACAGCTTAGAAGTACTGAGAAGCAGTAAATTTTAGTGTTTTGAACAATTCCAGTGTTGATCTCAGTGAAAGAAGTCAAAAATAAGACTAAGACGAAAAAAGCTTTCTCTCAGTGAAATAAGTCAAAATGCACCACTGTGTAATTTTCTGCAAATTCATGAAAGTTCAGCTTCATAATCTTTGAAACAGCTTAGAAGTACTGAGAAGCAGTTATTTAGTGTTTTGAACAATTCCAGTGTTGATCTCAGTGAAAGAAGTCAAAAATAAGACTAAGACGAAAAAAGCTTTCTCTCAGTAAATAAGTCAAAAATGCACCACTGTGTAATTCTGCAAATTCATGAAAGTTCAGCTTCATAATCTTTGAAACAGCTTAGAAGTACTGAGAAGCAGTAAATTTTAGTGTTTTGAACAATTCCAGTGTTGATCTCAGTGAAAGAAGTCAAAAATAAGACTAAGACGAAAAAAGCTTTCTCTCAGTGAAATAAGTCAAAAATGCACCACTGTGTAATATTCTGCAAATTCATGAAAGTTCAGCTTCATAATCTTTGAAACAGCTTAGAAGTACTGAGAAGCAGTAAATTTTAGTGTTTGAACAATTCCAGTGTTGATCTCAGTGAAAGAAGTCAAAAATAAGACTAAGACGAAAAAGCTTTCTCTCAGTGAAATAAGTCAAAAATGCACCACTGTGTAATTTTCTGCAAATTCATGAAAGTCAGCTTCATAATCTTTGAAACAGCTTAGAAGTACTGAGAAGCAGTAAATTTTAGTGTTTGAACAATTCCAGTGTTGATCTCAGTGAAAGAAGTCAAAAATAAGACTAAGACGAAAAAAGCTTTCTCTCAGTGAAATAAGTCAAAAATGCAACCACTGTGTAATTTTCTGCAAATTCATGAAAGTTCAGCTTCATAATCTTTGAAACAGCTTAGAAGTACTGAGAAGCAGTAAATTTTAGTGTTTGAACAATTCCAGTGTTGATCTCAGTGAAAGAAGTCAAAATAAGACTAAGACGAAAAAAGCTTTCTCTCAGTGAAATAAGTCAAAAATGCACCACTGTGTAATTTCTGCAAATTCATGAAAGTTCAGCTTCATAATCTTTGAAACAGCTTAGAAGTACTGAGAAGCAGTATTTTAGTGTTTGAACAATTCCAGTGTTGATCTCAGTGAAAGAAGTCAAAAATAAGACTAAGACGAAAAAGCTTTCTCTCAGTGAAATAAGTCAAAAATGCACCACTGTGTAATTTTCTGCAAATTCATGAAAGTCAGCTTCATATCTTTGAAACAGCTTAGAAGTACTGAGAAGCAGTAATTTTAGTGTTTTGAACAATTCCAGTGTTGATCTCAGTGAAAGAAGTCAAAAATAAGACTAAGACGAAAAAGCTTTCTCTCAGTGAAATAAGTCAAAATGCACCACTGTGTAATATTCTGCAAATTCATGAAAGTCAGCTTCATAATCTTTGAAACAGCTTAGAAGTACTGAGAAGCAGTATAATTTAGTGTTTTGAACAATTCCAGTGTTGATCTCAGTGAAAGAAGTCAAAAATAAGACTAAGACGAAAAAAGCTTTCTCTCAGTGAAATAAGTCAAAAATGCACCACTGTGTAATTTTCTGCAAATTCATGAAAGTTCAGCTTCATAATCTTTGAAACAGCTTAGAAGTACTGAGAAGCAGTAATTTTAGTGTTTTGAACCAGTGTTGATCTCAGTGAAAGAAGTCAAAAATAAGACTAAGACGAAAAAAGCTTTCTCTCAGTGAAATAAGTCAAAATGCACCACTGTGTAATTTTCTGCAAATTCATGAAAGTTCAGATTCATAATCTTTGAAACAGCTTAGAAGTACTGAGAAGCAGTAAATTTTAGTGTTTTGAACAATTCCAGTGTTGATCTCAGTGAAAGAAGTCAAAAATAAGACTAAGACGGAAAAAAAGCTTTCTCTCAGTGAAAATAGTCAAAAAGCACCACTGTGTAATTTTCTGCAAATTCATGAAAGTTCAGCTTCATAATCTTTGAAACAGCTTAGAAGTACTAGAAACAGTAAATTTTAGTGTTTGAACAATTCCAGTGTTGATCTCAGTGAAAGAAGTCAAAATACGACTAAGACGAAAAAAGCTTTCTCTCAGTGAAATAAGTCAAAAATGCACCACTGTGTAATTTTCTGCAAATTCATGAAAGTTCAGCTTCATAATCTTTGAACAGCTTAGAAGTACTGAGAGCAGTAAATTTAGTGTTTTGAACAATTCCAGTGTTGATCTCAGTGAAAGAAGTCAAAAATAAGACTAAGACGAAAAAGCTTTCTCTCAGTGAAATAAGTCAAAAATGCAACCACTGTGTAATTTCTGCAAATTCATGAAAGTTCAGCTTCATAATCTTTGAAACAGCTTAGAAGTACTGAGAAGCAGTAAATTTAGTGTTTTGAACAATTCAGTGTTGATCTCAGTGAAAGAAGTCAAAAATAACTAAGACGAAAAAAGCTTTCTCTCAGTGAAATAAGTCAAAAATGCACCACTGTGTAATTTTGCAAAATTCTGAAAGTTCAGCTTCATAATCTTTGAAACAGCTTAGAAGTACTGAGAAGCAGTAATTTTAGTGTTTGACAATTCCAGTTTGATTCAGTGAAAGAAGTCAAAAATAAGACTAAGACGAAAAAAGCTTTCTCTCAGTGAAATAAGTCAAAAATGCACCACTGTGTAATTTTCTGCAAATTCATGAAAGTTCAGCTTCATAATCTTTGAAACAGCTTAGAAGTACTGAGAAGCAGTAAATTTAGTGTTTGAACAATTCCAGTGTTGATCTCAGTGAAAGAAGTCAAAAATAAGACTAAGACGAAAAAGCTTTCTCTCAGTGAAATAAGTCAAAAATGCACCACTGTGTAATTTTCTGCAAAATTCATGAAAGTTCAGCTTCATAATCTTTGAAACAGCTTAGAAGTACTAGAAGCAGTAATTTAGTGTTTTGGAACAATTCCAGTGTTGATCTCAGTGAAAGAAGTCAAAAATAAGACTAAGACGAAAAAAGCTTTCTCTCAGTGAAATAAGTCAAAAATGCAACCACTGTGTAATTTTCTGCAAATTCATGAAAGTTCAGCTTCATAATCTTTGAAACAGCTTAGAAGTACTGAGAAGCAGTAAATTTTAGTGTTTGAACAATTCCAGTGTTGATCTCAGTGAAAGAAGTAAAAATAAGACTAAGACGAAAAAAGCTTTCTCTCAGTGAAATAAGTCAAAAATGCACCACTGTGTAATTTTCTGCAAATTCATGAAAGTTCAGCTTCATAATCTTTGAAACAGCTTAGAAGTACTGAAGAAGCAGTATATTTAGTGTTTTGAACAATTCCAGTGTTGATCTCAGTGAAAGAAGTCAAAAATAAGACTAAGACGAAAAAGCTTTCTCTCAG